>NC_060116.1:8237083-8862083 GCF_021155765.1 Diprion similis | reverse complement strand
TAAAATCGTCGTGTACTTGGTGATCAACATTTTGCTTCGACACTTTGTTCGCATGAAAAGGTGAAGGGAAGGAGCTGAAGAGAGAAAGGATTTGCACTTGGCACTTCAACTTTAACTTCAACTTCAACTTCCACACTTCCACTAGACACCGTTAGTTTTGTTACACCTTTTTGAGGACTATCACGGGGGTTGGGAGTTAGTACGATGATTCACCAAGAGAACGTAACTGGATATGGTGAAGGTACACGGTGCTATACCCGTTGCGCATAAATCGTAGATTACATATGCAGCTGGAGCAGAAGCGGCAGCGTCGTCGTGTCTTCGAGTAGGCAAAACTGTGCAAATAGAGAAGCAGCGCTCGGCGCGGTTCTGAAATTCTTCGGTTTATATTTAGCGTTCATTTTCAGATGTTTTCAAGATAAAAACACTCGACTCTGAGCCAGCGATATTCCGGCGAGCATATAACGACGCGCGAATTCTCTACGCTTTTCATTTCATCCCTTAATATTGCGTAACGTATCGATGATTTTTTTAGCGTCCCTGACGTCTTTGCGTTAATATAGTTCGTCTGCGGTGTATATATATGTACATATATATAAATAATATATTAACACCAACACGAAGCCAGATTGAACTTTCGATTTTGCAAAATCGTCTCAAGGAGAAAGTTTACACCGAATCTGGAGAGGATTTTACAAGCTTTTAGCGTGACAAACGGTTATGGGGAGAAGAGGAAGGGTCGACGACGTTCGCGTCTCTCTTTATAAGAAGATTAAACTGTATCGTAATTCGTGACTGTCGCCAAGCTGTCGTTGTTTATTATCAGCGTCATCGCTTGCTAAATAAGTTTTTTTTTTTTCTTTACACTTATTTTATTTTTCATTTACTCGCCTCTACCGTGTCGCGTACACGTTTTGTTTCACACTGACACTACAACACCCAACAATTGTACGAATTATTTATCTGCAGCAGGAATGCATTGACCATTAACGCTCAGTTAATACTATACGACACGTCGTTTGCGGATCGATGAAATTCTCAAGCAGTTTCATCACTCCTATAGCATTGAATCACCACAGGGACACACTTCGTTTGTCACTGCAACAAGTAAACTTGATATACGTCTATATAATGTCACAAGTTAAATTACGCTTATTTATACACACATACACGTGACCGCAGTTCTTATCGTACTTTATCTTGTTTTCTGATCGCAGAAAGTGCGATTCCAGCGTTTCCGCTGTATCACTGCACACTGCTGGCATAAATCGCGAAATATTTATAATATCGGTTTACTTTCGCTAAATCTCGGTCGGTATTAATAACTCGTTGAAATACTCCTGCTAAACTGGCGCGTTCAGCTAATTTTATACGAGGGTCTGTACAAATCGGCAGACATCACAAAGTCGGTGGCGAAAAACTTTTCGAGTTGTGAAAAAGAATTTCCCTTCTATCACCTCATTTCCCCAGCGAACACTCGAAACATTCCTCGACGTTTTCCAACGCAGGTTTACCTTGTCTATTGACAGCACTCGCGTTATTGCATTCCAAGGGATGTAAATTGAGCCGTTACTGCAGTAACCGATAATCGTTTTCTCAAACTCTCGATTTTTTCTACACCAAAATTATTTTCACAGATTCGTAATATCCTTCGACGGGGTCGGCGTCCTTCTCCGGGATTCGAGCCAGCTACACCGATGTAAAACCGAGATGTTTTTATCGTTGGAAAGATTTCCAGTGAAAAATCGAAAACTTTGCCAATAATCGCGATTAGGCCCAGCAACGGTTTCGATCAGATCCCCAGCTCTCGCATATATTTATAGATATTTATAGATACCTACTCGCGCGAGACAAAGCAATTCGAATGTCTTGCTCGCTGAACGGTCGCGAATGAACTGGCTCCTTACACATTATAATGCCACGAGAGCCAGGACTCTAGACGCACCAACGCGTCTTATACTCGGCGATATTTCGCGATATTGCAGGCCAGAAGCTCGGAGGTATCGTCTCGAAAATGCTCCGTCGGTGATAAATTTTCTTTACCCGATACGGAAAGTGATCATCCACGATCTTTCTAATCTTCCGAATTCGTGGCGCGTTATAGATTCGCGATATGATTTATTTTTGGCCTTAATTAGCGTGGGACTGAGGAATTCATTACCTGTCTATGTATATATATATATACATTATATACAAATAGATTTAAAATATCTGTGTCAATCGTTTTTGACGCAGAAAATCTTCTCAGATTAAACATTTTTTTTTTTTTATACAACATTATTGACGGTACGCAGAAGATCGGTTGCTAATTTAATGTATATCTATTTAAACGTTTACAAAGCAGATTCTTGTCTATGAACACGTCAAAGGCCTACGCCACGTGATTATATCCCCTCATTTTTGTCTACTTGTACAAACCGCTTGAGTGTAAACAAGATTGGAAAGAAAAATTTATTATTCTTAGCCAGACGGTGATTCGTACAGTAACATTTTCCGATCGAAAATTCTCCGAGTGAACTTTTTGATCCGAGAATATCGTTACTGCGTGAGAATAATTCCTCCTATACAGCAGCGTTACATCAGGCATTGTTGATCGTTATGAGTTCTGATTGAAGTTTATTTACGCTGCATGGCCTCGCTGCGGGTTGAATAAATTTATGCCTACACCGTATAGGCGACGATATTTACCGTAGACTATTGCCACATTATGTCGTACTCAATAAGAAAAGCACTGCGTGGCAAATAAAGGAAAAAAATAATATAAATAATATAAATAATAGAAGGAATGCAGTATCAAGGAAACAAGCGTGACTTTTTCTCTGATAAAATTTAATGCTATATTCTGTGATAAATCGCGAGAGAATTATCAGTATGAAATAATAAGCGTAGGTCGGAAAGTAAGCGCGGAGGAACGGAAGGGGGGAGGGGGGGGGGGGGATTATTTGTTTGCTCATATTCTAAATGGCGTAACGAATTTTCCTTTTTGGTATATAGCGAGGTCCAAAAACCTACGCTCAGCCTCGCACTTCCCGCATCACGTTTAAAAATAACAAAAAATTCAATACTTCAAATGCAAATGAAATACAGGCGAATTTTTTTTTTTTTTTCTCTCTCTTTTCCTTCTCTCTTTCTTTCGATCAGCCTGTAGATTCGTCGAATTCGTGGGCGACGCGGATGAAGTATGACAGGAAAAATATTGGTTGTGTACAAGGTGAAACGAACATTTCTCGAAAATGGGTTGCGGTGAAAATGGTAAACCGCTATCGCGCTACGAGAGATTAAAAATTTACACCAAGACGTAGCGAAGTCCACCTGATGCTCACGGACGCGAGTTATGCAGATGCCCTCGAAATTTCCTTCCCTGTGGGAATCGCGGTTATTTATCATGGCTTCCTTGCTTTTTTTTTTTTTTTTTTTTTTGATTTCTTCAAAGCTCGTACGTACGAAGGGGATGTAAATATTTTTAGCGGCATTCGGGACAGCCAATTTATTGAAATTGGAACAGAAAAACAAGGTAAGAAAGTGGGGGGATGGAAGGACATCAATGCACGGAAAAACCTCTCTAGTACGAAGACAGAGAGAGAAAGAGAGAGAGCCCCAAAGACAAGAAAAAATAGTTTACATTACAGACTTCCAAAATTGGAATGGTATGATAGAAAGAAAAGAGAGAGAGAGAGAAAAAAACCTCTCCTAGAATACCTCTGAAACTGCACTCGCTCCCTTTCCACCCGTATCCAAGCAAGCGAGCAAGCTACAAAGCTGTTTTCAACCCTAGCTCCGTCAAAGTTACGAGGTCGTAATTCAACCCAGGATACATAATTTTGTGTAATAGTCTGGTTCAATTAAGTGGAAACGGACAGTTGAAGGAAAGGAGACGTTAAACGGCCGCGTCAACTTAACGATCAGAAAAAAAAACCACGATATGTGTGTATATATATATATGTATGTATATGTATATATATATATATATATATATATATATTCTTTTCAAGCGTATGATGCGTGTAAAAATATAAAAAAGTTTGAATTTACGATCAGTTTTGCGGGTTGAAAGTCTGTGCAGAAAATTCGATGGGGTGAAAAGGGCTTCGGTAAACAGTGTAAAAAAAAATCTCAGAGAAACTCTCTGTGTTCCGGTAAAAGAGGTATAAGCTATTCAATGCGCAGGACGTAATTTCGCAGGTAATGTCTACCATGCGCTGCGCTTCGGATGTTACGGTATAGGTGTAGAAAGTTAATTGGGGACTGGAGATAACCGTGAGGAATGAAAAAATAAAAAGAGGCAAAAAACAAGCAAACAACAACAAAAAAACCACAGGCTGCACGTTAATGTCAGCTGCACTTACTTGCACGCTTGTACTACAAGCGTAAACCGATAATACGAAGCGTTATTAAAGTTTCCATAGCCACCCGTGACGCTTTCAAAGTAATGCGAATTCGTGCCAACTGCTGCGGAATCGCACGTGTGAATTCTGGACGAAAATGCTCGCCATGCTCATCCCGTATGCCATGGAAAGAAAAACGAACGACGGACGGCTCGCGTGTAATCACGTTCTTCGGAACAAATTATTAAAATCCTTTCTGACACCGGCCTTCACTGCATCAGCAGCAGACAACCTGTTACATCTGCCTTCGAAATTTCGAGGTTATAAATCATCACGGGCTACCTACTTTAATTTTGTATCCATTCTAGATGGAGGCTCAGTCAAGAAGCTTCCCAACTTCATTGCCATAACGGATGTTCAAGACTGCGGTTTCCAAGTTTCAGCGATACTCCACGGTGGTCAGAGTAAATGGATGAGCACGAATGAAAAACTGGTCTCATTAGGAATATCGAGGTCATTCCATTTCGTTAGTTGAAATGACGATCATTCTACACTAAAATCCTAATACATATCTGTGTTCCACATAGTTACAGGTGGTAAGTACATAAAGTGCTTCAGAAGACTGTAGGTAACGAAGGTTAGAAATGAGCCTTACGAGAGCGTCGAACACGGTAAGGAAAATCTAGAAAGAACCAGGAGGTAGTCCAGCCGAAGATACGGACGTCGTCGATGGTGGTGCAGGTAGGCGAAGATCGTTGCGCAGGTTGCAGGCATAATCATTTACGGTTGTCCCGATGCTCCATCGACGGTTGCAGACGGTCAGGTCCGTAGGGAGGAAAGGAAAGGAAAGGAAAGGAAAGGAGAGGGAGAGAAGGAATGGACCGGGAGAGTGAAGGTCAACCTGACTGGTCAATGGCTCTCAGAAATAGCAAACGCGATGCGACGCGGGATACACACTCTGTGCCTTCTTTGTTCTCTAATTACCATGAGAAGCTATTAAGCGGTTCGCCGATACCCCAGCGAAGTTGCACTCGATTACCGTCTTCCGGCCGGCGTTAAAAGTCTGTTCCATCTGCACAGGTACTGAAATACTATGCATAGGTGGGCACACTTACGTATGATTTCGGATTTGAATGTCTGTTCTCAGCCTTCTCAGTCTTTTCTCGTTGTCAGCCCCAGAGTTGCCGATCACCTCGATACCCCGGAGCTTTGTTTAACTTAGTTTCTTTATTCCCCCCCCCCCCCCCTCCCTAAACGTTGCTCGACGCTTAGCAAGATGGTGTTCGCAGAAGTTCGCGGCAATGCACGTCGAAGAGTTTCTCATATTTCCCCGGAGTCTGTTCTCGTACCTAGACATACTCTTTTCGTCATAACACCCGGAATCTGTGTGCTATATATGCTATATACCAGCAGTATGGTATGTGCATACAATGCGTAGAGTTGCCTTGCGTTGAAAGACGGTATTACGAATGAATTATCGTCACCGCGTCGTCATGGTTGAAGTTGATTTTCAAACGGTCGACTTCTTCGGAAGACAATGAGGGAGTACTAATTATTACGACGTGTTTATGCAATAAGAAGGCAGAAGAACAAAGGAAAAATCAAGTGTTGCTGCCCTGAATTGCTCAGGCCTTGTTTGCTAAACATCGGAATTTTTTCATGTATTTCGACCCGGCAGTTTTGTTAATATAATAATTTCCGTGCACGCTGACAACAAGATACAACGCGTCTGGAAGTTGTTTGCTAAAGGAAGAAAAAAAAATTTTTCGAAAGAAAATACAATAAAATGCAAAGTGGACGAAGCAGTCTCTCTCTTTTTAAGGCTTCTCGCGTAAGTTCTTGAAGCCACTGCACGCATGCAGCACAGCGTGACGACAATGCGGAATAGATGAAATTGAAGACCTCGAAATGCAGTTGAACAAATAGTCTCACCGGGACCACGAAAGCGCGCAAGAAATAAAGAGAGTGAGAAACAGACAGCGGAAAGACTGAGAAAAACTCTGTTGGTTGTTTTATACTCTCCGCAAAATTTACGACGGCAGGTAAATCATATCTTAAGTCTGCTGCCGCGGTGCGTAATGTACGTACATTTTTTTGTTTTCTTTCTCTCATAAACGAGTCTAATGTACCATACAATCTTGTACGCATTTCTACCAACTGCAATGTTCTCACGGGGTAGTGAAAAGAAGCGGATTCGAGGAAATAATTTGACGAATGTAAGAGTAAGGAGAGAGAGAGAGAGAGAGAGAGAGAGAGAGAGAGAGAGAAAAAAGAAAATTTTAAAATATATAACAAGTTCCGCTATTGAGAATGATCAGAGCTCAAGTGCCTTGAGAAGAGAACCTGCATCTGGAACTCCGAGGAGATGACGGTGGTTAAAATTAGCCACAATAAACGTTGGAAGCGTGACGGTGGATTCGGATGTTACGAAAATTCAAAAGCAAAGTTAAATTATACCTGGAGATATCTAACCCGTTGTATCGTACGGACGATTCTTTACACACTGATTGGCGCGTGGATTCTTCAAATGACTCGGATATCGTACTCCGGCATTAAAAACCAGGGCGGGAATTTTTAGTCTCGACAAATCTTAGTTAGCTATGCGGTAGCGCCGCATTGAAACCGCACCTGTCACCCAGCACACTCGAATCGACTGCCTAATTGAAATCGTAAAATCAGATCTAGCCTGTGATCAGAATGAAAGGTCAGTGGACTAGTAATTAAAAGCCAAAAATATTAACTGAATCTAATTTTTCACTCGATAGAACAATTTTCTTTGTTTTTCTTTTTTTTTTTCTTTAGCTTCTATTCACTATTTCGTAGAACCAAAAATGACACTTCTTATCGGAAATACTTGATCATGGACACATTACGCAGGGTAAATTGAAGAAATACTTTCTCCGTGTGTGTACAGCAGGTATTTCTATCGCTTCGATAAAAATTTAGCTGTGAGAAAATACGTCAGAGCATAGGCGGCAGCCAGCCGGTAGCGGGACGGTATTTACGAGTGTTTCATCATACAGAGGCGTTCCTTTCAATCTTCCCTTTCTCTTCCATCTCATTCATACATCGCATTGGCGAGAAACCGGGTGAGCAATAAAATTTCTATCTTTCATTTTTCGCTCCATAAGATGATAACAATGCCTCGAGTCTCTTGGACGTCACCGTGCAGTCCTCATGGCCCTGTACGTTCATACGGAGGGGCGACAGTCACGGTACATGAGATGAGAGGAGAGGAGAGGAGAGGAGAGGAGAGGAGAGGGACCCCTTTTAATGTGCAGTAGTACAGTGCGTTTAGCAGTTTTAACCGTGGCCCGAGGCCATATCCAGGACGACGAGGACGAGGACGAGGACGAGGACGAGGACGATGCGAGCAAGTGAAGCACATCGCGACGTGGGGTGTCCCTAAGCCTTTTAAGGGCCACACCGCGGTGTCGCCCTCGCGCCCATTGTCACCGGCAACAATGCCGCCACTTCATATTTCGAGTGAAAAAGAAGCAATAGAAGAGAGAGTGAGAGAGTGAGAGAGAGAGAGAAGAAAGCTGATAGTGAGAGAAAAAAGGAAGATTGGATAAAAAATGCAGGAAACGAAAGCCCTTTTGTGTACTGAAAACGGAAAATCGATTCTCTGCTCTTGTGTAACGTAGCTGCTGCAGAAGCAGCAACAACAGACAGTCCCATGCATCGCTCGCTTCGGGAAATCGCGATTTCCGAGACGAAGGTAGACGATCAAACGCGCCAGTTTCCGCTTACTTCGATATTTCTTTCATTCACCCCGATAAGACCGGAATATATTTGAAAAACGTCGACGACGATGAAAGCGACGAGAATAAAAAATAAAGGTAAAAAAAAAAAATATATTGCACGGCTCTTGAGTTTCAAACGCAAAAAGAAGCTTGCGCGGCTTATCCCCGTCGCGTCGCCGGATGTCATTTGTCTTCAAATTACCGTACATAAAACTTGCGCATTGCATTTAAGATATAAAGTATGTTCATACATCAGAGGGTATCCAGAAACGAAATTTGTTTCTTTTTTTCCCCACAAAACTCAAAAGTTTACATCAGTATAGAAAATAGGGGAAAAATTTTCACTACCCAGTTACGTAGGTCAGATTTTATCATAGGTACATAAGTACTGCGAATCGGTTATGGTTTCCCCTTGAAAATACATGTTGAAAACTGTTTTCGATGTATGAAAAAATCATCGTGTCACAAAATATTTGCACCATTATACTTTGACAAACGTGTCACTGCGTAGCAGAGACTTGAGAATTTAATCTTCAACTACAGTCACTGTATACATTTACGATCAATGTTTTGTATCACCGAGTATAGATTTATGTAAAATGGAATTAAAAAAATAAAAAAGAATAAGAAAAAATGGTATTTTCAAACATTTTTATGACGACGACGACATTTCTGAAAATTTCTTTCAACTTCAAACCAACTCGGGACAACTTGCGCCTGATTTTTTGCGAAAGAAACTGGATATGAATGTTTCATATTCTACCTGTTCGGATGATCGCCGACGTTGATGAAATTCTGTTTGGGCTCGATAAACTGCACAATAATATTGCAAAACACTAGCATCTCTTGAATTGAACTGTCAGAAGACACGGAGAAGAGCTGCGGCGACGAAAAGAAAGTCCGATGGATTCGATACTGAGAATTGGTGGTACGCCTCGATCTGGCCGGACAGTGTCTCGGGTTGAAGTGCACTTCTCTAAGTGTACCGAGGGTACGGTGTACAGCATACCTAGGTACACGCCGTTCGTTCTAACATTAGACAATAACCGAAATAGACACCATAAGTTGCAAATCGAAGAGCAAAAGACGCGGGCGCTCCCCGGCTGTCGATTGGATGCCTGCCAAAATGGTCGAATAAACTAGACGAGAGAAAGAGAGAGAAAGAGAGAGAAAGAGAGAGAAAGAGAGAAAGAGCCCATCGACACAGCATTCACACGGATCTCTGCTCCTCCTCCTACTCTGCAACCGACGCATGCAGCTCGGCTCATTACGGAGTAATCAGCGATCTTCGCTGCAGTCCGGCATAGCTCGCGTTATCGAACGGATCGTCTGGCCACGACCTATTCCAACACACTCGGGTTACTGTCTCATATAGTGTGCAGTGCGAACGAGTGCAGTAAAGTATCAGAGCTCGAGATGCTGCAAGATTCGCGATGCGAAATGGCGTCTGAGAAACGTGGAGCGTAATTTACACGGCGAAAGTAACGTAAGCGATCCTGATCATGCGATCTTTTCTTATAAATAACTTACGAAATATAACAAGTTTCGATGTAAGTAAAGTTATGCCCGGTTGTAGCTGTTTCCATCATTTCCCATAACAATAAAACACGGCTTAATATCGTACCATTAAGAATCCAAATTCGTACACACGAATCGCGATGTAAATCTGATATCTTTGCTACAATGTCCCTTCAATATTGGCTCCGCGATTTTTTGAATTTCTAAAGAATCGGTTAAGTTTTGAGCTGATATTAACCGAGTCTTTCGATTCCGGCATCGCGCGTTTGCAGTGACTTTATTGTTTCAGCCCTTCTGCGTGCGATAAATAATTGAAGACATACGCACGGTGGGAACAAAAGGCTGTAAGCTGCGGAGATATCCTGGTACCTACACCCCTAGGTCGCGGGTACGGATGGAGGGAGTGAATTTCTTCCGTGCCCTCGAGCACTTGGTTCTCGGTCGCCTCCGCTCCCCAAGCCTGACGTCGTTCGGTCGTTCACCGACCATCCACCACCACCACCCCCTGTCTGCTGCGCGCTCGTCCGCATCACTGACTTTTCATTTAACTCAATATTCGATTTTGATTTATGGGACGCACTTGTCGGCTTCCGTACCCAACCACCCCCGACCCCAGATACTTCACTGATATCTGCTGGTGGAATTTCTCGGGAATCCAGTTTCGAGGGTTGGTTTTGACCGCAGTTTCAGGTACGCTTTCTCAAATTTACGTTTACATGGGTCGGAGGTCCAATATCGACGAGATACTTCGTCATTATTGCTGGTGCGTTTAGATTTCTCACGGAATCGAAATCAGGTGGAAATACCTAAGTAATAACCGAAGGATATTTAACGAATTATATATCGTCAAATTGTCGCATCGTAATAGTTTCACGTTTTTCGGTTACTTTCAGGGTGAAGATCGTTGGATACGATGAAAATGAAAACTTTTAACAGTTGTTAAATTTTGATGATTATTTTTAGTATAATGTTTCGTTCAAACACTCGACAAGTTCCAGTAACTCAAAATATACGCCCTTTTGGCATTAGTAACGGGATGTATTTCCCAAAACGTAATCTACCAGAAGTAACAATATGCAGGCAGATAGAAACGCCGTGAGTTTTGAGGGCGGCTTTTTCCTTGTATATACTACGACGACCAACTTTGAGTGAGAGGAGGAAAAAAAAAAGTAAATACAAGGTGGCCGACGGCGATGGGTGACTGCGGGAAAAGATGAACACGTCGGGGGTTGTATAGTATATACACAAAATATTGGATTGACACACACGTCACTCAGCTTGATTGCTTCGGTGGCATATTCCTATTTACTTTTCAATGAATAATTTCAGGATGAAGTGTGATTTTTTTTCCTCCTCCTCCTCCTCCTCCTCCTCCACCTTTCATTTGCTTTCTTTTCAGACCGTAGTAGCCCAGCAACGCTTGCAGTG
This sequence comes from Diprion similis, assembly GCF_021155765.1. Classification (NCBI taxonomy): domain Eukaryota; kingdom Metazoa; phylum Arthropoda; class Insecta; order Hymenoptera; family Diprionidae; genus Diprion; species Diprion similis. Next base: position 8,851,066 of record NC_060116.1, on the reverse strand, counting down.
ACTATCGAATAGACGGATAAGAAGAGAAAAAATTGCTTGCGCTACTGCAAAAAAAAAAAAAAAAAAAAAAAAAAACGCAGAAAATATAATAACGCAACGCTTTATCGATGCAGAAATTCTGTCCATTTTGCATCTGTCGCGACGTTGTTTGCTTACTACGGCGTGAAGCTCGAGGATTGTTCGCTGAAGCTATTTATAGAGAAAGAGAGAGAGGGAGGAAAGAAAGAGCGGAATGTAGTTTTGAATATTTTTATGCGAAAAAATGGAAATTTCCGGCTTCATCATCGGCGACGCGGGTATCTTTGTGCGGCGTGCAAAAAAGGGGGGAGAAAATTTCTTGACGCGCAGATCTGCAGAATCTGATTTTCAAGTCGAGGTGACGACGATATAGATTCGAGGGGGTTTGAACAGAGAAAAATCGCGTCCCGTAGCGAACGCGGAAGCTTTTAATATATTCTACGAAAGGTCTTACGAGCGCAAAATTTAATTCATGAAAAGGAATGAAATTTCCCACAAGCCCTTCGCCGACCACCACGAGGGTCGAAAGGATCTAACGAACCAAAGAATTAGGGTAGATCGCTCCACCGCGGAGTGCAAAAATTTCATCTGAGCTTGCACACTTGCACCAGTCCTATGTAAGTATTCGCGACGTGAATATTTGAGAGCGTGTTATTATTTGATAAGTTGTGCCGGTGCTGGCTGCTGCAGAGATATAAAGGGGCTCCGTAAAGGAGGCGAGAAAGCGATAAGAAGAGGGAAAAGTGGCAGCGGCGCTCTGTATCCACTTTCGATATTGACAAATTCGTCAATTTATTTTTACGCTTTTTACACGAGGTAAAAACCCCGCCGTCTCGAGATCGAAGAAAGAGACCCCTCCCCCTCCCTCCCCCCCTCCCCGCCCCGCAGGTTTTTGACGGGGACAATTTTTTAACCCTCGACTATCTTGAGAAGAGAAATTTCGGTAAGGAGCAGGTGTTTCTTCGGGCACGGTGATTTCGGTATAAATTACAATTACAAATTAGATTAGACCCGAGGCAACCCCTCAGCCCTAGCGATGCCTAGAGTGCCTCCTGGGGCGAAAGCTCGCGCTCTACGCGAAAAGGTCCCCCCCCCCCCCCTCCTGCCCCTTCCGCTCTCGCACATCTACATGCCGAGGAACCCTGGTTGCACGTTACACACACGCACAGCGAGTGTATTCACAGGCCATCTCAATATCTACATACCGGAGGATAGAGCTGACCGCGGCTGCAATTTGCACCTACATGCGCACCTATGTGTGTATATATCATCTGCAGACATGCGCCCAGGATGCGCCGGGTGTGCTCGATTCCGATTTGCTGGAAATTATTCGGTGGAAATAATCGGGAGTTGGTGAATTGACTATAAGTATGTAGGGAGTATAAAGTCCTGTAAACAATGCTCGTAAAATACTGGTACATGGTATAGGATAAGGTGTATCTTGGTAAAAAAATATGACATCTGGATCGCATGCAACATACCTCTAGTAAAAATGTCGAAGAGCACGAGACGTAGGAAAAAGAAAAGAGGATGCGAAGAGTGGAGTAGAAAGTTTCTCCCCGTCTGAGAATCTCTTCTTTGCAGTAGGTACCGAATCAAGGAATTTCGCAGCCGAGTAAGCCGGCATCTTGCATAATTTAGCGACATCGATTGAGCCATATAGTTACGAGGCTCAGACCGTTCTGTTTCAATTTGTCCAATCACGGAGACCGTCTTAAATATTTACCGAAAATTCGTCTGGCGGACCTTCGCCTCAGATTACATGTTCCGGCCTACAAACAGCCCGGACACGACGATAAATTTGAAGGCGAAGGGTCCGTCCGGCCGACGGAGTCTTAGGTATGGGTGATACGTGCAGGAGAGAAGGGACTCGGTCGTAACTCGTAATCTGCAACGCGTTAATCAGAACCTGAGGGACTGATAAGAACGGGGAAATAAAGCAGCCGGCGAGAGTGTGCAAGTTAAGAAAGCTGCAGGAAGAAAGATTCAAGGATCCGTGGTCTCGAGCTGCTACCGTTGAGAAGATGATTCTCGGTAACACGTCGACTTTGACATTTCCGAGGAATAAAAAAAAGTCGAGAACTATCCGAACGGTGAAGCTGAAAAGCTCCTCTGGTATTAACTCCGAGAAATGATTAGGCTCTTTGCTTGGATGTTTTCTTTCGCCGAGTTGTGTATACTTCGATCCGTTAATTCCTCGACTATGTGTGTGCGATTAGAGAGAACACCGACTGAAAATGTAATTTGTCAAGAACGTTGTGTACGCAGCATATATACTATAATTTTCACGGTAGATAATACGGATGAGGGAAAATTTCATTCCTGTATTAACGCGAAAACATGGGAGGCCATTCCTGGCGTGTATCCGCCGACGTAGAAAGTAACGTGAAGTAAAAGTTTAAGGGTTGGAGGGTATTGCGTGGGTGAATTACCCGCAGGGAGGATTTATCTCGATGGTTGTTGGATTTGAGTTAGGCGTTACGGTTCCGTGACACGCAGAGGAGTAAGTACTAGGAGAAAGTAAATTAAAAAGAGAAAGAAAGGTGGAAAAAAAAAGAAAGTAGAGTGAGAAGTAAATCGCCCTGCAGCATCCCTACGCGGCGTTGGCGTTGTAGAAAATGAGAAAGAAGAATGATCGAAGTGCAGCATCGCGTGCGTGCAGCGAGATGTGTCTCTATACGTACACACGCATATCTTCCAGGGTCTTAACGGCTCGTGGGGAGAATATTGAGATTGCGTTCCAAAACTGAGTTATTTCCGTCACTCCTTCCTCCGTGCATCAGTGTGCGCAGCCACACACGCCGAAGGGCTTTACAACGCCTGGAAGAACCGGGATTGTCACGCGCTGCCTGTTCGTTCGCTCTTACAAAGATTTTTCTTGGCTTCCTGGGAAAACCGGGAACAAGTGACACGTAGAACATGCTACAGGGGACATCAAGCACGTGGAGATCGGAGGCTGAGAGCTATTTGTAATCTATTTGACGCCACGTTGACACAGCTGTGGACTTGTGGAAATCCGCTTTTCTCGTCGAACCATCGATGGTCTCACGTATACAGGTAAGCACTTACAATAGATAAAGCATATTCACACCCGCGATAAGCGAATCACGAATCGCACGGATCACTGCCAGTGGGGGTCATAATTACGTCAGAATTAATTAATTCTATCTCTGATTAATGGAGGGAGTGAATTGCCTTTCAGTGTCTGACAATGAATGTATATCTACAAAACTAAATCACCGACATTGGCCTGCAGTGGTTACCTACGTACGTCCTTCGATTCCACAAAATTTCATCGTTTTTTGACAAAAAGGTATCTCGTTGTGAAACAGAAGTAAGAATGTATTGTCTTTTCGACTTGTTCAATCAGAGCCGAGTACTTGTACGTTTCGAAAGTTTGCATTTTGACAGTTTTAAATTTTCGAGCTGTCTGATTAGTCGATCGTTAATAATTCAAATTGACCGAAGGAGGGTACACAGCGAAAAAAGTGAAGTAAAAAATGCTGCAAGAAATCTGAGATAACACAGAGTAGATCCGTGGAATAACACGCACCAGTCCTAGTTGTACCTACTCTACATTATATACGAGTGAATAGATTTGACTGACAGCTATTTTCGGCGTGTCTCCAGCTCTCGGAGATGTTGCGCAGATGCGGAGAAGGGGGCGAGGAAATATCTGAAGTATTCTATACAGTGCCTGAAGCAGTGTAAGAGCTCGTCGTTAATTATCGTTCTATAGAATCCATTCGTCAAAAGGAATTTCCCGACATCTGACGTCATTGTACAATTTATATAAAGCGGCTCTCCGTGCAGTAGCAGCAGCAGCAGCAGCAAGTCTGTCGTTGACACGCGAAAGGTGCCGGTTCCGTCCCCCTCCCTTCCTCCCTCCCTCCCTCGAAATTCGCGGAAAAGCTAAGCGACTTCATCTCCGTCGACCTGCATCCCCGGGGAAATCCGAAAGGGACTCTTGAGATATTCGAAATCTATTATTATCTGGAGAATTAGCACCGCGGCGGGGTGGTCGGTCGGGCGGGCATGTATTTAATAGAACCCCGCATCCTGCACCCTTTGTCTGTACGTGCGGTTAACGATATCATCCACTGCCCTACCCCGAGTTCGGATCTCTCGGTTACCCCAAATAACTTCGCTATCCCGCGAGTCCTGCAGGCGCGGACATTAATTTCCCGTTAGACCTGGTAACTACCCGGACCGTCATCACCACCCCTAATCTCAACGATTCCGAAGATCGTGCCGAGGAGGAAAAAAAAACGATACGTGGAAAGTTGGGTTCCAAGCTTTACAACCCGCCGTTTCGCGTTTTCTTGTCGTTCTTTCCGAACGGTTGTTGGTGTAGTTCCATTTCACGTTTCGCATCAATTCGAGAATGAGAATGAGGATGAAGATGATGATGAGAATGAGCAAGGCGGCTGACTCCCTCTTCCGTTATACACGAGAGAGCAAACATTAGATTCGCGTTAGGCGAGCTCAAAGTCCTGGGGAACTTCCAGAAAACCTGGAGAATTTATCGGAGCAGCATCAGGGATATGAAGGGGAAGAAGATATCCGAGCTCTACCCACAAGAGTCGAGGGGCGAATATGAGCTTTTTGCTGCTTTAATTCAGATGAAAATCGCTAGGAAAGAATTCTACAGGTAGACGCGAAAACGATTTCCGTTTCACCCCGAAACGTTGGCGAATAAATTCTTGTTGAAATTCGGAATGTCTTTACACTGTTGCGCAAAATTTTCAATTCACATTTTACAACGAGTACGAATTATTAGAGGATTTTTTCATCAATTAGCTCCCGATGCAACAACATGCCTGGGCAGCAGAGATAATAATGAACGTCCGATTCTCGCATAAGCTGTACTTTATGTAGGTAGAAATAATAGAGTAAACGAGTTGACGATTTGCGATTAGTAGACACACAATTTTCCGCACAACGGATAATAATCAACCCCGCGATATGATGAGAAAATTTTTCGACGAACGTATATTCACGAATATCATGTACCAATCGTATTTCTTCCAATAATTTCATTTTTACATTACGATTTACAATTACGATCATTCTTTAAAGACGCACGATCTAGGTACGTAGTATAACTGATGACCTAACGTCAGTAGGATATTATATGTGAAAGGGTTAGAGTCAAAGGAATTAGAAGAGGAAAAATGAGGAGGTAGGAGAAGCTTTTAAAGCATTGGTTAGGTTAGATTGTGCATTCCAATTCTCGGACCGTTAAGTCCACGGAGTCCAGTGTGCAGGCGTCGACTAAACCAACAATGACACGAGTGCATACACATGTCCTTGGAAGGTCAGAGTAGTGAGAGGAATTGGAATTAATTTTAAGGTTGCTGGTGAACAAAGAAGACACGAGAAGCGTAATGGCACTTTACATAACTGGAACCATTTGAAGGCCAGACGTATAAGCCAGAGTGTATTTGAACGTAGGAGGGGTAGACCTGGACGTTTCCACATTCCATTCGCGGAATCTGGTGGTCATTCGTGCAACACTTTATTTTCATAGCGAAAACGAGCGTAAAGAAGCACGAAAGAAATAAGCGAAGTGATTTTTGTCAAGTAATACGTGGTGGTGGTCGGTGCAGTAGGTAAAAATTTTTTAACATCATACTTCCATTAAAAGAGAAGAAAAGTAAAGAGCCCTCGAAATCTTTAAAATCGGTTATTACCCCTCCTCATTTAGCCGTAGAATAAAAAAGCGAGAGCTGGAGAAGAAATGGAATGCAAGTGGAGAATGAATAGCCATAATTTCGCGGAAGGAAGGAAGGAAGGAAGGAAGGAAAGACGGGAGGGAGGGAGGGAGGCAGGAGAGGGGCGTCAAGTGAACTTTTTTAGAAAGATTACAGACTGATAATAATTCAACCACGACCGGGGTGGAATTTCATTTCAATTCTAAGTTCTCCGCACAGCCCCTTCGCTCGCTCGCTTACTCGCTCTCTTCTCAAGTGTTGTACTGCAGCCAGGGGTGGTTATAAGTGACAGTGGCGGCGTAACCTGGCGAATTTTTGCGCAGCCTGCAGCGTCGATGCTTTTAAAAATCCAAAGGAACCCGTCACCGCTTCAACCCACGCACGACAATATCAGGCTCGCTCGCAGATTTACATCCCAAGAAACATGCCCGGTTTCTTCTTATCTATCAGCAGACCCTCTTATACGGTGGAATCGGTACGCGTGGTCGCAATTTATACTTAGCCCATCGTCATTTTTTCTGTCTATTATTTATACATAGGTACCATATCTATCTTACATATCTGTCGACAAATTTTAAATACAACAATTCATGTACAGAGTTCCAAAAAATTACGTACGTTATCATCATCGTGTGCATGTGGAATGTCAAAAGGGAATCGATTGAACTGCAAAACGGAAATGTAAAAAAGGGAAGAAAGAAAGAAAGACAGGAAAGAGAAAAAATGATCGGATTTGCGAAATGGAAAGTCAGGGGGTCCTCTTTTCGACCCTCCAGTGTACGTTCCATCGGTGCATGGATGGGTATGGAAAAAAATGTAAATTTCATATTTTCCCGAGCCGACGAGGTTGCGTCATACATACGCAAGCGCATAGATCACTGCTATGATTTTGTTATACATGTGTGTATAATGTGTATATATATATATATATATACGTAGACATGTATGGATATATCTAAAGTATGAATCTCTCCTTATATTAAACTTTTTATTCTCACCCCGCGACACGGTATAAAGTAGCGTTAAAATTTTCCTTAGCCCGCACAGGAACTTATCTAGAATTGTTTGAGATTCTTCTCTGCACCCTCCAATTTTTCGCAAAATCTCATTCCGGGTTACTTACGTGATTTCATTTAGTTATTTTCATACAGCCGTGCACTACTGATGGTATTGCGCAACAATTTGTGCGTCAATCGGTTGGAAATTGATGGAATAAAATGTGATTCTGCTCGACAATGGTAAGAATAGAAGGGGTGTATCTGATAAACAAAGCATATATCGCATATACGGTTTAGGAGTGTTTACAGTAGGAGAAAAAATTGTTCCCTAAAAGAGAAATATTCATAGGGAAAATTTGGTAATAGAAAATTAATTTGGGCATAGAAAAACTTTTTAAAACAGCAAGAATTTTTCGAGTTTAACTGATGTACGTAACAAATAGCCTTGGCTAGATTGCTTGTACAGAGTGAATATCTTGCTTCCGCGGAAAAAAACAAACACTTTCTGTGACTATATTGACTCTATAACGCTTGCTGAAAAAACCGATTCTCTTTGCGATTTCGATTTCGCCGGACAATTGGGATCTGATACATCGTTTTCTCTCCACTTTATCGTACCTACTTACCACATGATATCCGCTGCAGCGAAATCATCTCCAACCCCGAAAAAACAAAGGGTGACAAAGGGTCGAAGAAGAGGTAAAAGGTAAAAGGTTAGGTTTGTCGTTCGCGCCGCGACCCGGGGAATTCGGCGTATAGGAATGGGGTATACATAGGGGTGGATGACACACGTGTGCAACCACCTATGTGTATGTTACACGTGGATATGGTTCCCCATAAGGGATGGCAGAAGGGGTGAAATGTGAGGTAGCTACGGGAGGGAATGTAGCATACGCTTTGTGGCGTTTTGAAAATAGAGATTCGCAAATGTGTGCATGCTATATATATATATATATACGTTATGGCGTAACGCACAAAACTGGTATATATAATACATATGGGGTATCTCACATATCACATAGAACAGAAACGCATGCAGAGAGACGATATTACGCTGACACCGTGCAATATGTGTAACACCGTATATACGTGCATGTGTGTGTGTGTGTGTGTGTGTATACATCACGTCGGAGGGATTTAAAGGCCGACCCAAAATACGTGTGAAATTAGCATTTACAGACGCAAATGACCCAATTGAAAACATGTGCTTGATATTAAGTGCATAAAATTATGCGTAATCGCTCGTTCAAACGGCAGCTGTTGCCCATTTCTTCGACCTGATAGAGCCGTTCGGCATTACCATAATGTGTTTTGTAAAAATATGGGAGAGGAGAAAATAGATAGAAACAAAAATGAAATGAAACAAAGAAAAATATCATTTCGTACGCGTGAAAATTTTGCACACATGCGTCACGTTTCATCGCGCTGATCTTTTGATTTAATCCCCATACCGTATATTATCACGATTTTTATTATTTTTATTATTATTATTATTCCTATTATTATATTTTCTGTTTAACTAATACTAGTGTAAAAAATCAATATAATTGTGATCGGTGCGAATCGTGCAAAATGATCAGAAAATCACCAGTGTTCTGATGAAATAATGAAAATGTCTCTGAATAAAACTCATGATAATAATAATAATAACGGTAATAATAATAGAAAATCTCATTAACATAACCGAATGTTTAAAGTAAGCCCCGTACCAAGAACTTAATGCGACTTGTAAAAATTTCTACTCCTCAAATTCCAAGGACAACAGGAATACGATGAGTATAAAATACGACATTTCTTTTTTGTCCGTTCAACTTTGATTATACGACGATATCTTCACCCCCCGCGAACCAGCGCCAAACACATGCACAGCGCTGTGATTTGCACGCCCCGTATGATATTGCAAGAAAGCACGAATCGCGATTGGGTCGGATTGAGGATGAAGAAAGTATTATATTATAGGTACTATTGACCGAAAGAGGGTGCGTGAAAAGCCCGCATTCGACCAAACGAATCTTCGAAAAGTGGATGTTTTCTTGGTTGAACAATTCTCGGGGTGAAATAGCACCGCCCCTGCACATATGGAGGTAGATTTTTTGCAGCGGAGATCAGAGCTCGCCGATCGGAGCTAAAGTTCTGTGACTCTTGGCACGGAATGAGAAACACTGATCCAAGCTTCCTTTCTCCTCACTGGCTAGTGCCGTGTGACGTCATCGAAAGCGATTCGAATGATTCCCGGGTAAACTGCAAGAGTCTTCCTTTTCCTTCGTTTTATCGAGACACGCGTATTGTTTGCGTGTGAATAAGTAGAGCGGAAATTGAACCCTTTTGATAGGAATATAGCGGTTTATGAGCTTCGAGGAACAGCGTTGTATTCTTGAACGCGTTTCAGGTTGGTTTGCACCTTTTACTAAGCAAAAGCCATTCTCGATTCCCCATTGAAATTCAATGTCCATTGAGGAAAATGTCGTCCATCTTCGCTTGTGAATACACCACGCCCAAGACGTTAAATCTTACGGGTTAACCCTGCTCTATACAGATATAGATATAATATAGTGTTATGCCATACATTATCGTATATACCGGGTGAGATCTTCTACTTCGAAAACAGGCAAAATTCTCCGAAGAAGAAACGCGTTATAATTTCACTACGAATTCGTGCAATTCCTCAGAGTGTAAATACGAAGAGAGTAAAGTTATTCTGTTTTTCATTCAACTCGATGTTACTTGGTCAAATTAACCCTGTTGCAGTCAAATTTTCATCCTTGTTTTTTCAACAATTACATGATCATTCTCGAGTGTTAAGGAGCATAAAATTTGATAACGAAGCAATTTAAGGTTGTCAAAAGGGTTGCTGGTCCCACGATCTACGATGTTTGATAATTAAATGACCACCCAGTATCCCCGCTACGTTGTTCCATATAACATAAGGATATTGTAGGCGAAGACCTCCATAGATCACGTGGGTCTTACGATATGGAAATTATTCTACTCGGCGCGTAGGAGGATGTCGCGAAAATTTCGGTCGTAAATAATGGGAATTAATGATTTAAACGATGCAGCAGTAGCGTGGTAGGTATATGAATCTGAGGTATTTAAAGTACCGCTTCATCCCCGTTCGCATTGTATGCACAAGGGTAAAAAGCTAATATCACTTCCGGTCAGGATGAACAATAAAATGCGAAGCATAACGATGCTTCTCCCCGTTTTTTCTGCCATCATGGGAAAGTTACCGAATTTTTTTTCGATGGTGTGTGTGTGTGTGTGTGTGTGTTTGTGTTTCGTAGCTCACCAAACTGTTTCGCTAATTCGAGATCATGAATATGCCGCGTTCCTTCGTTGACTTAGGGGCGGTTTTTTCAACCTTGCATGGGTGGAGAGAAAAAGAGAAAAAAAAAGTAAAACGGGGAACAATTGTTTTCCTTGTTTAAGCAAGTGTTCAAAAAAGTGGATACCTCTCGAGATAAAAAAAACACACACACGCGACAAATTTAAACACAGAGTAATTTGAATTCTAGCTGTCGCAGCGAGAAGCTGGAAGGACGAGGGAGATGCGATAAAAAAAAAAAAAAAAGAAAGAAAGTCGGATGGGGGAATGTATTGAAGGAAAACCCAGCTGACGATGTATCGAATTTCTTTGATAGTAAAATTTGATCAAAGAGACCTTTGAGGAATGTTTTCTGGTCTCACCCACCATCGTCTGTCGCAATAGGGGTGAAATTTATTCCACCTTGCATCTTTTCTCCTTCAACTGCGGAGGCTGACAACGAATAAGGACTCGCTCATGGTTCGTCTATCCATAATACACATACACGCGTGATTTTGAAAGGCACAAAATCACCGGAAATCCGCATGACGATACGTTATACGTATACTTTAGGTCCGTAGATTATGCTAGAGATTTACGAAGTGACATTTGTTTCACGTTGAGAATCATTTGTTACAGTTACGAAAGAAACATCTCCATATTGCCTTTGAGAAAAATCCGATGATATGAACTCAACGAGCGAAGTGTTACGATATTACGGTTATAAAAAACAAATGAAAGAATAAGAAAAAATGAGAACAATCCGATAATACGGACTCAACGAGCGAAGTGTTACGATGTTACGGCTATAAAATGCGAATGAAAGAATGAGAAAGAAAAAGAAAAAAAGTAAGAAACTCACCTTGTATAAGGATCAGGCGTGGTGCACAGTTCGCTCAGCATGCAGTCCAAATCGGACGCGAGGGAATTTAGCAGCTGCGACAAAAAAAAATAGAGAAAAATTATAGCGGCAAAGTGTGTGAAGAATATATTATACAACTGCATATTATTGTACGTGTTACATGGCATTAAAAAGTACGCGGCAGGTATACAAAAGTAGACAAAGAAACGCGAGTCTACCTAAGATACTTTCAACGTCACGTGAGAGTGCATCTCAGAAAGTGAGTAAAGAACGTCCTGCACGGGATTCCTTTTCCTTATGGGAATGCCTGCAGGGCGAAGGATAAAATCTGCTTTGAAACAAATATGATCCGTGGCATCGCAGGGAAATGGATAGATACTTGATAGTTCATATCATTCCTTTCATACGTAGTATGGATCGTAGAAATATGGATACACGGTGAGTAACTGGTAGCTTCCTTACTTCGGAATCATCGTGAGTCACATCCTCGCCGTACCAAGATCTATACTTGAACGAAGGTAACTACGTCTGGCACATACTCGTGCACGCGTATTTACTCAAGGCGAATATATGTATAATATGTATAATATGTATAATATTTATAATATGTATATGCATGCGCAGATGTGTATCTTACTATTTACACATCTCGCAGCTTATTATAGAGTCATGCTGTGCGTGCCTATATCGAAATAGGAATCGCTGAAACGATATTACGTGTTTGCAGCCTATTGCTTATTGCCTATTGCCTTTTGTGACTTTTATACTTCTTTTATATGTTCCACACTCCTCTTCCCATGCAGTATGTTTTTACAACGGATTGGATATAAAGTTGCTGGCGCTACGAATAAATAATACGAGAAAGGTTGAAGAACGTATAGTCATAAGAATGACCGAAAATAATCGATTTTCGATTAAACTGATCATTTCGTCCCCGATTAATCGAGGATAATCGATTATTTTTCAAACTCGATTAATCGGTTTTTTACTTTTACTCATTTTTTCAAGTTTGTTGGATTGCGACGAGTATAGCAAGCATTCATTTTATGCTATATTGTAAACATTATGATATAAGCACGACTTGTTAATAACCACATAAATGAATGAATAAACTCTTTTTCACATTATTTTAAACCATTTTGTGTATTATTCTTATTAGTCTTATTTTATTTAATGTTCAATCGTTATCAAAACGTTATCGATGTCTTGCACGCTTTCTTACAAACGAAAATTAATTACTTTCAGGTTAACTAACGACTAATTGACCGATCAATTGATACCGCTTTCGTATTTATAATCAGTAGTTCTGATTGGTTGGTTGACGTTGATGTCATGCTTGCCGGCATGATAAAATACAGACCATATTTTCCAAGCCTCGCGGAACCTGCCGGCAAGATTCTACCCGCATGCCATATTTATGAAAATCTGATTTTGTTTGATAAAACTTCGTTACACACTGCAGTTTGTTGACAAGGCAATTTGACGCCGAGTTATACGAGACGGTGTCGATGTGTAAAAATCGATCGAATTACGACAACGACGGATTTAACCGGCTGGCAGCGGTCGTCGTGGGATTTGATGACGAGAACTACGCAAACACGTATGTACACTCCACTTTTCGATTAGCACATACCTACTCGCCGTGTATTTGTATAACAGAGAGATTCCCTCCGTGTGTAAGTTGAAAAAGTGAGAACGTTTTTGCTCGTCATTCTCTTTTTTTTTTTTTTTTTTTTTTTTCATTCATCGTATTTCGTCGGATTCGATTAAATTGTTATACTACATGTATACATTGTGCAGACCAGAAACTAAAATTGTAATAATTCGTGAAGCGATAAAAAGAAATTCTCATCATTCGAAAAATTTCTCACACCTTCCGAAATGAAATTTCAATCATCGTTTGAAAAGAGAAAATTTCATTCCTATTCAATAAACGTGAACTGGCAGAAGAAACCCGCGAGAAACGACGAGGAGAAGATCAGCTGAGCTCAGCGTAATACCCAACCTAACATCTATCGGGTCCGTTCATATCTTCTTCAACCGAGTTTTTCCTCCTCGGGTTCAAACTTTATCGCGACTCTTGTCAATTTTCCAGACGGATAAAAAATTCACAAAGGGTGTCGGAGGAAGATAGAGAGAGTGAGAGAGAGAAAGAGAGAAAGAGAGAAAGAGAGAAAGAGAGAAAGAGAGAGAGACCAATCCATGTATGTACGTATGTATGTATATAACATCTGCGGGAAAGTACTGGGTACATATTTGCATAGCGTCACCGTAGTTCAAATCTGGAAAATTAAAGAGTTCGTCCCTTCCACGGAGTGCAGGAATCGCGTCTCCAAAGTAAATATTGAATATATCTACCCACGATATCTGATAAGGGTTCATTCTCGATATCGTAGCAAAAAAGATGAAACAATTGTTATAAAAGAGATTTTTCTATTATGACTTGTACTATACCTACGTATACCCAATCCAACGTAAGATGATAAATTTAATTAAACATCGGAAAGATAAATCCTCTCTACAACAATTACGAATATCTGATATAGTTTCAAAGAACTTTTACATACGATTCCTTTCGTGCATGTATTTAAAAAAAAAAAAAAAAAAAAAAAAAAAAAAATTTTAACTACTTTTATATAATATCGTACGTGCCTTAAATTATGATTTTGTACGCTGCTAATTAAGGTAAGGAAAAAAAAGCGTGAAAAGACGTTAAATTCTTTAGAAATTCCACAACAGTTCGGTGCCCTGTCACGAATACACCAATAATCGATACATCTATTGCATATATACACGTACCCATATACATATATTGCAAGCAACTAAGATTATCCTTTCGCGAAATATGTACAATACAAATGCACATATAGGAACGGAGTTAAATTTCCACGCCGATCGTAGTAAAAGAAAAAAAACAAAAAAAAACAAAAAGGGGAAAGTAAAAAATGAAAAATAATGTCGAAAAGAAGAAAAGAAAACTAACGAGAAGTGAAGCGAAGCAAACTGAACGGCACTCAACCAACGACCAAACCAACCTCGCGTCTATATCCTTTACCTACTTATATATACCAAAGGTATGTACGTATGTACATACATAGGTATATACACACACACCTCTCTATACAGATTTTTATTCCTTATACAAAATACAACAAAACCAAGATAGCTATCGGTACTGGCACAGCTCTTTCCGTAGGTATATTAAACGTGAAAAATCGATACGCGTAGTTATTTCACAAGCATTGAAACAGGCTCTCACGAATGAGCTGCAAGCAAGATGACGGTTGCATCGTTACATCTATATATATAATATACATATATAATATACATCGAAGGATCTGGAGTGAACGCATTAACCGGTATATGAAGGAAGAGGAAAAGACAGCGAAAAAAGGAGAAGAGAGCAAGAATGAAAGAAAGGAAGAGAGAAGGATGAAGGAAACAAGTCCGAGTTCACTTTTATACGGTTAAAGTTGAGTGCATAATGCGTTTAGCCTGTACGACATAGATATATTCAGCATCTAAACAACGACATTCGAATTAAAGTTTCGACAAATTTTTTCATTATTGAGAAGGTTTGATCCCATATCCACGGGCATAACATAATGTACCTAATCACTGTCTTATGATGTGTTAAAAAACTTGTGAACGTGTATCGATTTTCATAGATTGGAATCCTTCGGTTTCACAATAACACGAATGCACTTTGAGTTGGCTTCAAAATGTTCATTCCTCAAAATCGATGCTCCCCGACCACGTAGTATGCCTTTTTGTAATTTTCGTACACGCAGTGACAGCTGCCTAATGACGACGTTATAATAAGAGGATATGGATTTTGTGTACGTGTCCGTGTGTCTGTTCAGCGATGCATTTATACATGTATAGGTATATCGAACCGCGTGGTGTTCTTTGCGTGACTCATGTGAACACTGAACCAGAAAGCCCCAGCCGAAACGGTTGGTTGACTCCGTTTGTAGGCAATGTATTATCCATCTCTACGTAGGTATATGTGTACAAGACGTATACGTATAAACAAAACTTTAAGGACACACGACTCGTGTGCCGTATACGTATACCTAGAACAACGCACTGTTGGTAGAGGAAGAAAGGGAAGGAACTCTAATGGAAAACGTTTGTGTTCTTCCTGCGTGGAATTTCTAATTAGCAATTAGCTGAGATGATTGCCTATCGTGTGGACAGAGTCTATCGAGAGGTGAAATGCGATAGGCGAATGACCGCAGGTTTCGATAAATGAAATTGGAAAAAATTCGAATCTACATTAAACTTACAAGCAGCCAAATTATAATTCGGCAAAATTTCTACCGTTTGCCAATACTTGACGTTGAATTTTTAATTAAAACTATCGAGATAGGGAAAATAAAAAAAGAATATTCGACACGGTCAATCAGCCGGGAACATGACTGACGACTCGTCCCTCGTTCCCTCTTGGAAACTCCTTAAATTCTACGGTCCATACGGTCGCGCACGCCCATTTCAATTGATCAATTGAAGCGTCAACGTGCAGCAGCAGCCACGTCGATCATCGGAGGGACAAGCATCGTCTGCATTGGACGCGGCAATAATTGCCTAACAAATTGTGTCCAAGAACACGGTGAGAATACAAAAGCAGATTTTACCAAAAATTTTGCAGGAAAAGCGAGGGACGCGTCAGGTTTTTTTGATAAAAATACACTTCGTCAAATCTGTTACGTTTGAAGTAAAAAATATATATGACACGGGTATATTTTTACCAAAAACCTTGACGTGTCTCTCTATTTCCAGAAATGTTGAGTAAAGTCAGCTCTTTTTCTTCTCTCCGTGTAGCTGTAATATCACAATCTACATATCGATCTAGTATCATGGATCGATGTGCGAGCAATAGAAACTTCAGGAAAAAAAAACACACGCACACACTGCTATTTAATGGGGGGGGGGGGGGGGGGGGGGGATAGAGAGATGACATTATACATACGCCGTAAGACATGTCGAATCAGCAACAGTGTAGATTATAATAAATTCGCTTTGGTCCCCTGCAGCAGTCATGATATTTCTAAAACACTCGAGCTTTATTATCACACACTTCACTTTGGTCCAAGAGAGAAATAGCGACAGAGAGAGAGAGAGAGAGAGAGAGAAGAAGTTACCGAGAGAGAACTTCATAACCGCGCCCGGCCACGCACACCAACTATAAGCACACTCGAATTAAAATGGTTCACTGAAACTCATTCTCTCGAATAAAATAGATTAGGTCCAATAAACGCGTGTATGCATTCATTCACTCATTGGCCTGCCTGCCAGTATACTTCATTCCACGCAAGCAGCGACGAACCTCAAGTCTGGCGACTCCTCTCTCTCTCTCTCTCTCTCTCTCTCTCTCTCCCTCTCTTCCTCTCTCCCTCTATTTCTCATCTGCCTGACGAGCTATTACACGAATAATCACACCACCTTGATTCACCGTCTATTCGCAGCACAAGACTGTATAAAAATTTCCAGAACACAACTTCGGTTCGAAACCGTCAGCAGTTGCTTTCCTTGAAGACAATTTTCAATGTATCGCTCCAAGACACTTCTGTAACAGTGTCACTTTGTAGTGCGTGTAACGCTTTAAACTCACTGCCAGATGTGTGTGTGTGTGTGTGTGTGTGTGTGCACGCACTTTTAGGACCCGAGAGCTAAGATCTGTTTTCCATCCGACTATTACGCATCGTGCAAGCTGCTGCAGCCTATAAGCAATGAACTTCTTTCAACGTCGAGATGGGCGATCGTTTTTAAGATTCGGCAAAAAAAATTTGTATTTAAGGGGGGCGTTCGGTATCGCTCGAATCTAAGCTGTAATTGAATGGATAGTTTTTTCAAGGTATTATCTCAAGCACCAAATTCACTTACTATTCACGCACCGATTTCCACTAGAATTTCGAAATTTTTGCGAAATTGACCGCGTTGAAAAAATCTAACCTCGACCTACTTCTGGGATCAAAAATATTATACATATACTATTAATTTTTACACCGTAATTACGGCCACATTTACTGCGCCCTGTTTGTACCGCCGCCACGCCGTATGGGCATTATATAAAGTTTCAACGTCCGGTTAGCGACATGTGGCTCCCACAAAAGACGGTTCCGTACTGACCAAACTACGTGTACGGAACGACAAAACTACACCGCTCTCGTCGAAACTTTTCTCCATAAATCGGTTACTCAACGTTACTTGTGGTACACCTATGTATGTAATATATTTATAAGTACGCAGTTAGAGCCATAATATCTATTAGCGCGTGTTACTTTGTTCAGATCCATTTTTGCAGTCCCCCTTTTTCCTCCTTTGTTCAGAATCGCAATTCCGTTGAAATAGAAAAAAAACTTTTCTCTTCATTCGTCATTCAAATTCTCCTCTCTTCTTTGGAATGAAACTTTATTTTTTTTTTTGTTTTTCTATATTGAACGAAGAGAGAATAATAATTGCAATTTTTTTTTCTTCAACAATTTCGACTCTGTTCAGCTGTCACAACGCAGAAACCGAACACTAGCTGTTCAAGTGAGATACCTGCATGCAGCAGACTGCTGCAGGGAGCGTGTAAAAATGCAGCTGATAAGCGAGCCGTGTGTGACTGCAGATAAACGGAGGTGCATTCGGGGTGTTTGACCGTGCGGATCGCGGCCGATGATATTATCTATGTCGAGTCAGTAGAATAGAAGCGTGTTTATTTTTTAACTAAAGGGTTTTGGATCGATCGTCGAATGAGTTAGGTACATTATCCCGCAATGATCGCGTGGGAATCTAATCCGATAAAATAACGGCGAACATATCCGATAAAGTATTAGACACGACGTGACACGATTCGAGAAAATTGAATACGATACCCGATGATGATAAACGGTCAGTCAGTGATAACTACTAATATGCGTCGCATAGATTGTACAGTTGGAGATTGTACCGTATAACCACGTGGTCGTTAGCTGCGCTTATTTGTATAATATGTACTTGTTGGTAAGGATTCACGGCGATTGTAGAAATAAGAGGACAAGATACGGGTAATTCCAGATTAAAAAACACTCGCGAGATCGCCGTTCGCGTAAAACAAGTCGCTCGGTCTCAAGCAATTTTGTGACCAATGTGTTACTCCGAGAATCGATATTACCTAGCTCCCCGTACATACAACATTGCTATAGCAACACTCGATCAAAACATCGGCAAATAAGAATATAAATATATACAGTGTGAATTGCTAACGACAGAATGGTTCGTCGTCTGCTATAGTTTATTGGACATGCACCAGAATCTGAGAGCAGTTGTTTGTCAGGGTGATCAACCGTCACAAACGTAGCCTCAAAAATTTTTACAGTTGTCGCTGGAAGTTGTGCTCAACACCGACGAATGTCGAAATTTTTTAGGTTACGTACACCGCGGCGACTTGTCGTATAAATTTATGACGGTTGGTCACCCTGGCAGATAACTGCTCTCGGCCCGTAGCGCATGCGCATTAAACTATAGCATACGACGGACCATTCTGTTGTTAGCAATCCACACTGTATATATAAGGAGGACTTTAAAGTCCTCGCGAAGTTGCAAGATCAATTCAAGTTCCGCCAATAGGGGAGGATGTGGCGAAGTGGGAGCCTAAAATTATTTAAATAACAAGGGATAAGATTAATCACTTGAACTTTTTGTTAAATATGAATTATTCGAAAATCATAATTACTCCAAGTATTTTATTCTGATTTTATAGGCATTATTTTCTTAAGGGGCCCACTTTGCCCCACTCTCCCCTAACCCAATTGAGAAATCCGTCAAGAATTTCAGCGCACAGAAAACATTATAATTTATATGTATATTAAAGAAAAATATCACATCCACCAAATGTTTTTGATAGTTTTCGACAAAATATCTACTCGAAACCGAACGAATGTTGGGAATCGGACGTAAAGGAAGCGCCCATGAAGCGCCTGCGAGTCCGGCAACCGGATAATCGCGTAAACAAGGCAGCGTTCAGTCTCTTGGGGGCCATTCGACGACGTGACTCTCGATTCTGACGGGCTGATTCAGCTGCTGGTACCGCTGCCGCGGGATAATTTGAAATCGTAGTCTCTCGTAGATTTTGCACTGACTTTTAGCACCAAAAGGGTCGGTGGTTTACCGCCATGACGGGTAACGCGTTGGGAAATAATTTAGCACCGTTTTAAGTTGATTGGACCAAGAATTTATGTTCGCTTGGTAAAAAGAGGAAGGAAAGAAGGAAGGAAGGAAGAGAGAAAAAAAGAAACGCGTGATATACCTGTATACATGCATGTAGAGGAAAGAGCAAAGAGGAAGAGAAGGAACGAGGAAAGATAGAGGGGAAAAAATCCCCCGAGCCGCTCCGCGCGAGATGTGCTCGCCCCTAACTTTCTAAAGGAGGGTAGTTTAACTTTTGAGAGATATATCTGCAGCCCGTCTTAGGTAGGTACCCACCCAAAAATCCTGGCGTGGCCGCCGCTTTGCGGTAAAATATATACGCCCAGCGAAGAATTTCAGGGAATTTTCTTCGTCTTTATTCTTCTCAATTTTTTTCACCGTTTCTCCATTTAAATTTCTCGAAATCGTATTTTTTCTTTCATCTCGGCATTATTCCGCGATTTAATATGTTTAAATCTTCAATAAATTACTGTATAACACTGTAATTATTTACACTTATAAACTTTTGCCATTTTAATACTTTAACTGTTTTTACCGAGGTTCGAAGGGAGATTCGCTGCGAGCAGGAGTAAATGCGAAAAGGGCGAGGTATGCAAATTGAATTTGAAACTTGAAAATCACCCCTCCTTCTGACCGCCCTTCTCGAATGGCTATCGATCACCGTTGTAGGCGACATAATTAATTGAAAATTCAAAAAAAAAAAACAGAAGAAAACAAAAAAAAAAACAAAAAAAAACAACTTTGTCAAAGTGAATAATGCGTCAAGGCCTCAAAATAACTGCATACGGTTAACACGTATGTCTCGTATTCCTTTTGTAACGGTGTATTTTGAGTTTTTTTTCTTCTCCTGGAGTTTGTCTACCGTGGAAAATGCAAGTGAAAAGAAAAAACTTAAAATACTACTATTGACATGAGAACTAGGGAGATAAAACAAAAGGAAAAAACATAAAGAGAAATAAGTTGATTGATTACCACGCGAATAAGGCGAATGAACGAATCAAAACGAGACTATGCAATTCTTATGAAACAGAGAAGAGAAAATCATAACCACATATATAATCTATGCACAGAACGAGATGATAGAAGAGGTTGTAGCATTAATCAAATTTTGAAAATTGTTCTCTGCCGTTGGAGCGTGACGTGACCGGAAATGAGAAGGATCCTTCGAATGCATTAATTTTTCATGAAATATGATTTTGCCCCCCCCCCCCCCCCCCCCCCCCCTCTCTCTCTCTTTCTCTCCCAGTCGGCATTTACATTAGCAGTCAAGACCACTCGCGAAATATACCCTAAAATGGCAGAGCCCTGCAGCTGCTGTAGATATACGTATACATATACGTATACACACACACACACACATAATACTGTAGGTATATCACGTATACATAGATATTATTATACCCTAATCTATGTATATATAGTGTGTACACAGATGTGGAAAAGTCATCGGTCACGTTCAGGACGAGCCGGTCGTGCAGGGGGAGTTGAAAATGGAAAATGTCACCTTATCCCTCTTAAAACATCCCGTCGTCTCTGACAAGAGACGGAGGAGGAGGAGGAGGATGTCAGATACGGTAGAGATGCCACGCAGTGAATCCCAAAAGAACCGTGCAGATAACTTCCAAGGTATTAATTATACATATTTCTATATATATAACACACGATATATGGTACATCCTGCACGTTTATAACCTATCACCGTTTCCCCGCAGCGAAACGCGAAACAAACTGTAAAAGCGCATTGCCACAGAGAACAATTTTCCTGAACAGTTATAGAAACACCGAGAGAACGACGTCGTATCTACTAGTTACAGAATATTGCGAAAAAGTATGTACGAAATAACAAGAGATTTTATATATGTATGTACAATATACCGGGTGTAGAGAGCGGTGTTGCGATCCTCTGTACACTAGCAATAAAACAATTTAAACCCTGTCGCTGTGTTCGTTTGCAATGTGTTTGCGTCACACGAGCCTGCACAACTGCACCTTTAATATTATTGCACCCTCAACGTGTATGTACGAATATTGTATGTATATTATCTAGATGCGGGACGAGAGTGAGAAGAAAAAAAAGAAACACGAAAGTAAAAAGAAATGGAAAAAAACCATCCTCGACACTCCGGGAAAGAAACAAACTGCAATAAAACTAGGGAGGAAAAGAGCAGACAAAGTGCGGCAACGCTATATGCTATAAGAATAAGACAATATATAACACGAACACAACTATATCTATGTACGTATAATATACATATACATATACATATATGTTTATCTGAGGGGTGAAAAAGTTTTAAAATTACTTGAAGCGTAAGAAATAATAATAATAACAATAATGTTAAATAAAAGCTATTTCACTTCTTCTGAATATAATATTATATGTATACCATATCAACCTGCAGCGATTTCTTTCATCTCGTATTTTATATTATACTCTTTGCAGATTTAAAAGTAACAAATCATCTAACGAATGTTATCTGATACGTTATTTAAATAGAATCGTACTATTCCGTCAAGATAATTAGATATACTTTGACAATCGACCGCGCGTGAATCCGCGAGGGCGATTGAGTCCTCTTAATCTCATTCTAACCTCTTTATGAGCGGATCAAATGGAGCGAGATGATTGGTATCGATTTGTCTATTCACTCACCACCAAATAGCTCGAAGCGTTGCTCCCCGTCGACTCCCTTTTTCTCTGCGAAGAATAATCCCTCTGTAGTAGAGACGTCATCGTTCGTACGTGTGTATAACGTACATGTGTTCAGGAAGACACGCGAGGCGAAGAGAAGAATTTCGTATGACGAAAAACGCGATAAAGTGAGAGAGAAAAAGAGAAATTTGAATGAAAATATCATCTGATTTTAAATATCACAATTTCTGTTTTGTATTTGTTACTTTGTGTTTTTTTTTTTTTCATATATTCTCGCGATCTAAACCGTGATTATGATCGAATTCAACGTATCCTACGATCTCACTCTCATCGTTACTCGCATCATCTCCTTCTTATTCCTCTTCGTTAGTTTCTCACTATATCGAATCCCCGTATCTTCAAGCTGTTTCTACAACAGTGATTTCGTGACAGGAATACGTCGATCGGCTGCCCGTATCGTCGATTATCTGTAAGTACATACGAAAACAATGGTCATCAATTATTTTCCACCGAAACAATGATAATAATCGTATATTTTCCATCAAAAGAACGGTCATCAATGATTTTCCACAGCCGCAGTAAGTATAAATCGAGCGCGTGCAAATGCGTCAGACTGTTTCGAAGCGATATAACACCGTATGTTTTATCTCGTGTTTAAACTACTTCGAGACACCGAGTCTCGCACTACGCGTCATATAATATACAACAAAAAGATACGAAGTTCGAGTCGTCGAAGTTGAAGGCTTACTTACAGCCTTTCGCCGTGTTGCACATTAACAAAGCACGACAAAGAGCCGAGTTTTCCACAGGCATGCATGCATGTATGTACACACCCACGCGTATACGCCGCGTATTGATTGCAAGTACGAGCTAATGCGTTAATCTGTCGGGGACAGCTGTGTTTTGGGGAAAACGCGATAAGCAGAGTGTAGCCTGCGGCCTGGTAAAGAAGGCATATAGTCTATACCTAGGTATACACCATACATTTATACATATATATGTATACCTATGTATATAAAAGAGCTTATCGATGTCATGGCGGAACAATGGAAGTTTAATATTCACAGTCGACTTGTCATTTATTATTTTGCTATCGCGGCACGCGCCGTTCGAGAAAGAAAGGAATCGGGTATTCCTATAAGTGTATCATATGCATGCAGTCTAAACTCTATGATTCAGCCACCCATTGCATCGCGTGGAGCGCAAAGAACGACCTTTGAAAAACATCGAATTTTAGATAATTCTACGATAAACGTGTGGAATAATCCAAGATAATTATTTGGGTCGTCTGATTATAGGCAGGAATTTTTATCATAATATACCTAGTTACGTAATTTTTTTTTCTATTTTTAATATTACAGTTCTTCGTGAACTGCTTCTTGTATCGAGGAGTTGTATAATTTCATAGCAAATAGATGAATTTTAATGTATGATGTAAAAATTTTCCTTTCCCACAGCAAGTGTATCACACTTTTGTCATATCTTGTGAGCTTAATGCTTCCCTGAATTAACACCAAAGTCTGGTAAGGATGAATGAGGTTTTTGTTACACCTTGTTCACATACAGATATTGGACGATGTGGCCACGTTCCCTTGTAATGATAAATTTTTACGAAAAAACTATTAAACTATTAAATTAATTGAATATTCTAATCCCTTATTCGACTGAAAAAAATTTGTATTATACTGATACGTGTTGTGAAAACGTGGTTAAACGGTGATTTTCGTTTCATTGTTTCGTTGCGTCGTCAGCGCGACTATCTTGAATTTCGTTTGATCACGAAGCCGAAGTTAGTAACGTTACTGAAAAACGAAACGTCAGGGAAAAACTTCATTATTGTTTAATTTTAGAATGACATTCATTGAGTTCGTTTTTTCAAAATATGAATTTGTTTTGTTTATTGTGCTCAACTCAATTTCCAAAAATCCTGAAGATGTGAAGTAAAGATTTTCCCTAAACACGCATCGTTACAGTAACGTCACTAACTTCAACCTCACGTTTGATCGGCGTGTAAACGTAACACGTCCGTGACCAGTGCAGAGAAGGTAAGGTTCAGCGGCGTGGGAATCAAGGATATTTGAAGATTGAATTCTTCCCATGACGTACAAAAACGAATATTACGAATAAACAAAGCCTCGAGGCGAACGGCGGATGGAATAGGATATAGAATGGAGGTATACAACAATCCAGAAGGTGTCTCACAATCAAATACCTGGATCGAAGGAGTAGTAATAATATACCGAGAAACACACGGCGTTAAACATCGGATACGAATGGACCAGGCAGCCGTTACGGCGTAACGGAGAGGAAGAATTTCAAGTCATGAATTTATTTCGCAACACAGCGAGACCAGCGAAACGGAACTATAACGCAAATGGAAAACAACGTCTTTTTGCATTTTTTTTCTGTGTGGGTTTTTCTTTCTTTTTCTTTTCTTTAACGCCGATCAACCGTGACCCAAACTCGTAGAGCACGCGTCACGAAATTATAGCGAACCTTACAGGTTACGTTGAAATGTACGAAGCTTCTAGCTTATACGCAACTCCACTCACTCTCATTCGCTATCCTTCTCTCTCTCTCTTTTCCTCTCGTGACTCGAAAGACAAACAGGAAGTTACGTACCGTTATCGTCTTCTCCTTAGTTAACTATAATACGAACCGAGAACAACGAGCTGCACCGGTTTCCTCCCGCGGAATTCATAATTTCGAAATTGAAAGATCGCACGCTTTGTACATTATATATATATATATATATATATACATATTTCACTTTTCAAATCTACACGGTGTAATTAATCGATCTATTTCCTTTGTATACCTATATATATAAAGGCAATTGCACCTAAATGTATATACCTTATACCAATCCATTCGGTTTTCATCGGAAGTTATAAATTTTTGCCAAAAGATTAAATTCAATGAATGTACGAAGCGACAGGGGATGTAAACCTCCCTCGGCCGTCTGCAAGCCTGGATTTATGACTTTGTGCGGCTCATCGAAAATTCATATAATACGCGAAGCCTATACGTAGAATTCCCAAAATACGTACATAATATGGATGTGCATATATTATATACATATACATATAGATATAGAACGACACGCCTCGCGCTAATCGGATAATTAGTATTCAGCAGGGCTTCAACGAAGGGAGATGAGAGGAACAATATTCCTCTCGTTCACAACTCCGCAGATCGGTAACTCTGTACCTACCTACATAGGTAGATGTAGGGGCGTACCTATATCGCATGCATGGCATAGCGATGACAGGGAAGTTCAGCTCTCGAGTTACACAACAAATTTACGTTAGACTCGATTAAAATCAAACCCGGTCGTTGCACGTGTTCCGCGGTTGACTACTTAATTACAAGATGACGTCATTGTAGCGCGATTCGTCTCACCACCGCGATGACAGTCGCGTTTAATCGTGACAAGCTGCGGAGATCTTTCGATATACGACTCAAGACAGATTCGCGAATCTAGGTATGTATATAATCTATGCAACGATTACACGCTAGAACGGAAATTGACGTGAGAAAAACAGGGATTGTCAAAAGATTTGAAAAGCAATTATATCGACTAAGCAATTCTACTACCGCAGTCCATAAGTTAACGTCAAGATAAGCGCGCAAACTCTGTTCGATTATCGCGAGGCAATAAAACGCTCGACTTAAAGAAAATTCAAACAATCTTATACATATTATACACACACACACACGCACTCACACACACGGAGTGCGAGTTTATCTATCATCTCGCGACTTTGCCGCGGGGTTGAATTTCTCGTTGATTTTTCGTTGTTATATACGTATGTGCACGTGGAGCTGTACGTTAGAGCCACACACAATTAAGATAACAACTAATTTATCTCCTTTCCACTTTGGCGCTTTTCTAGGCGTCGTGTACCACCATACAGACTTTCTCTTATTTTCCCCTATAAATAGATAATCGCGAATCCGTGTAACTGAGATAAAAAAAAGCAACGTTCCAATTCCCTTCCTCCTAAAGGCTTACCTACATATATACATTTTTTTCGATCGAATCGACTATAACTCTTTTCTTGTCTTTTCTTTTTTTTTTATCCCTTTCTAATTAACCGCGAGTATACTTTCATTCAGGCGAAGAAATGAAGAGACGACTTGTTTCGATATTTCCACCTGTGGTGTTTTTTTTTTCTTCTCTTTATTTTTTGATTTTTTTTCTTCAATTCTTTCAGTATAGAAATATACTCGTACTGAGTTTTAATTCATTCGGTATTCACATCGCGTGTTTTCACCACCGGCGGTTATCACGAAAGAATAAAAGATATAGAAGTAGAGAATACGGAATATATACATATACATGATACAGAAAAGAATTATTATTCCTCAAGGCAAAACGATCCCGTCGGAATTGCCGTTGTAAGCTGCACCAGCAGGATGCAAAAGTATGCATGTATGTATTTATGTACATTATCGTAGCTGGTCGGATAGATAATGAACGACTTCCGGCCGAGCGAGTATTTAAAATTAACAGCTGCGTGACAGCGAATTATCTCAATTTCTTCCCGTAATAAATCGCCGACGTTCCCGAATTAAGCTCGGATATGTTCGAACATATGCGAGACGCCCGCAGCAGCTAAAAGCGTGATCGAGGAATCGAGGAATCGAGGAATCGAGGAATCGATGAGCAATGAGGTCCTCCTCCTCCGCTATTCTCTCTCGCATTGCAATAAGCGAGGGTAATTTTTTTTCTCTCTCTCTTTTACGCCCTTAAAGACGCGTATTTGTGGGAAAAAAGTGGGGCGAAAAAGCGCGCACGGATCAAATGTCCACAACGTGAAAAGAAAGTCCGCGGAAAAATGGGAAAAGAAATCTCAGACTTTCTTTCTGCGACTCTCGACTCGACAGCAGCAGCAGCAGCAGCAGCCAGTAGAGCGAGTCGTTGTCATAATTTTATCTTGTCACTTCCGAAAATTGTACGTTTCTTCGGCAAAAATTATTATACCAATTTGCTATTTTCACGCTTCTTGTGTGCCGCAGGACGGGTGTGGTAGCGAAAATATTTCCACGCTAGCATCAACCGGAAAATGAAGTGCCCTCTTCTCTCTTTTCGCGCGGAAATAAAATCCCGGAAATACCCTCGTATGTGCTTGCGTTTATATACACACCGTATGTAGGTATACATATACGTATGAGCTTGAGGCCAGAATGAGATCATAAGCTCGTTGTCCTCTCTAACGAAGTCCAACGTCTTTCTGTACGACTCTTGCAAATTCCCCAATTACATCGTTGTTATATACAATCCTCAAGATGGAGAGAGAGAGAGAGAGAGAGAGAGAGAGAGAAAGATAGAGATTTCGTTATGCAACGTAAATGACGTCAATGTATTTTTTTACTTTTTTATTTTTCAGAGTTAAACGAGCAAAAGCAGCAGAGAATAATTCGCCACACGGATCGACTTAATATCAGTAATTATATATATATATATACTTATAAATTACTTGATATTCCGCAATTTCAGTTTTTTACTGCTCGAATATCCGTTTAGTGAAAAAGCGTTTTTACAACCGCATCAGATTCGTGGCTAATGCAAAAACGCTGATTCATTATAGTACATATATATGTGAGATACGCAAGTGTGTATACCTACATGTAGAAAGTGTTGGGTATAATTTATTGTGAGTAAGAAAATTCGAGTAAATGCAGCATCAAATTGACGGGTAGTAACAACTATTCTGAGGCAGCGCTCGCATTTGCGTGTATGTGTGTGTGTGTGTGTGTGTGTGTTTACATTCTTCTTTTTCTAGAAACCACATAAATTAGCATACGAATTTTCCGGCGAGCGTGTTAGAAAATTTTCGAGATGGCAGAGGGCCCCCCGCCGACTTGCGAAGGGTCGAGCGAATTAGCATCCGGGAAACTTCAGACCTTTTCATTTGCATATTACTCAAGCATCGAGGATGTACCAACGCAATTACGGGTCCATGCAGTGTGTGAGTCACGTGCAGCGTGTTGAAATTTCAGAGAGAGAGAGAAAGAGAGAGAATTGCAGATTCTTTTTTCACGAAATTTCTCTACACGTAGTACATACATTAAAAATACATAAGATTTTGTGCATATAATTTTGAATATTTTCCGTGAAGCAACGGCGAGTAGGTACCAGCGAAATGGTGCCGATGATGAGAATTTCTGCGATATCAACGGTACGAAAATAGAAATGCGTAAACCTGCATGCACGAGAAATTATAAGACGGTCGACAAGCTCGACGGGAGAAGAAAAGAGAAAAGAAGAGAAGAGAAGAGAAGAGAGAAGAAGAACCATTGAACCGGAGCTAAATTGACTTAAACTCGTAGAAAATTGAGACCCGCATCCTTCCCTTATATTCATCCATCCCACAACCATGCATCCTTACACCGCAGCATCTTCAAGGGGCCTCTATTGCTCTTCGCTTCGCTCACTTCTTCGCTGTCCTCTACTGGCGTCTTTACTGCTTGGAAAGATTGCTACGCGATGCTTTTCAGGTGCTTTTTGGCTTTGGTTAGGATAGGTTAGAGCGACTGGCTTCGAGTAAATCACCCGTTCGGCCCCCGCTTTTCTCATCTAGTATTCATCATAGATAAAAGACGCTTCAGAGCTTTTATATGTTAGCAAAAGAATAAAGTTGCTGCATCAACCCATATTATGTATTGTAGAAACAGTCTTGGTTCTGACTTTAAACTATAATGTAACCACGCATTGCTATTCAAGCATTTTTCCCATCTATTAATTTCAGTCGTTAACGCCTTTATCGTTAAAGTATATACTAATTGATCCTCAGCAATTGGTCATATCTTCCAAGACAACGATATGATAATTGGTTCAATTCTGTCTAACCGTGATTAATTTAATGGTAAAAAGAATTCTTTTCTTTGAATTTCTCTTGGTTCAAATGAAAAAGCATCGAATCCGCGTGGGTTTGAGAGCTATTGTAAAAGTTTGGAAGTCGATTAAACTGCAGGGCAAAGTTTAAAGTACAGGTAAGAACTTGAAGGGTCTTACGATCAAGACTCTGGCCTCGTTAAACCGCAGCCTCAAATCCTGCAATATTATATTATCCATATATACATATATATATATATATATAGAGTCAGACAAAACTTTTAAATTGGGTTCCATCGTTCAACATATGTACGATTTGAAAATCTCTCAGCATCGATTCGGCAGATCGCAGGATAAGAAGATCGAGTAGAAGAATAAAAATTTTCTCGAGTGTTGGAAGTTATGCTTCGAGGCCAATTGATCACGACGCATTTCGGCAGTTATCCCAGTAATTTTTTTCATCTCTCCATCTCACCGCTCAGACATTCGTACCAGCATCGACCCACCAGAATATATTAACGAGTATGTCTCCCGAGTAGGTATATAGGAAGTGATTGAAACGTCAAACGAAATGAAACGAGGCGGAAAGAAAGCACACAGCCTTGCTGATCGTTCAAGATTCATCGGGAGAAAAATATAACCCGCATACCTTGATGCGCGTAAAATAGAAAAAGATTAAGTGCCGAAGCCGGGTCTCCCTTTCATCTTCAGCAGCTGAATCAAACGCGAGATAAATCGATAATCGCGATTAGTACAGGTACACAGTCTGATCAGTGTAACGTGTACAGTGTACGGATACTTTTGTCGTCTCTGTAAGCTTTGCGCTTGCTTTGATACAACGTGTATATGTTAGTTTTTTTTTACATGGACCTCTTTTTTTTATTAGCTCGTTACGATAAATCGGCGGCTCTGACTCAAGCTGAATTATATATATATGCGCATGTATTCTTGCGACGCTCACGCGTCGGTGCCCACATTTTTCAAATACCCATCAGGAATTCCTCCAACGCATCACTGCAGGAATATCGCGTACATCGCCTTCGGAGAAACGAACTTATACTCGTAGAAA
Source organism: Diprion similis (assembly GCF_021155765.1). Taxonomy (NCBI): domain Eukaryota; kingdom Metazoa; phylum Arthropoda; class Insecta; order Hymenoptera; family Diprionidae; genus Diprion; species Diprion similis. Next base: position 8,821,432 of record NC_060116.1, on the reverse strand, counting down.
CAGATTTTTACCTTTGCCAAAATTCTGCATTGTACATTCATTCGGGTTTTTTTGATAAAACAAGAAAAAACGGAAAGGCAAAAACACTCATCTAGGTAATTAATTCGCGCAAAATATTCGCATGTGTGGGAATTTTTTTTTAAACTTTAAACAACCACCGCAAGACTGAAACTCTTTTAAAAATTTCATAAACTAAAGGATAATAATTTTCTCATTCGCAGGTATAAAAAATTAACATTATAACCAGAATATTATTCACTGAATGAATCTGCGATTTTTTTATTGATATATTATATATATAAATTATTCCAGGAATCAACCGTTAAACTGAAGAATGCAGAAACGATACGAGGACTGCAAAATTAAGGAAACGTCATTGACTCATCGCATTCGTAATTTAATTTTTTCGGTTATAGAATGGATCGGTGAGTGTACAACTAGAATGTGACTATTTGGATCGATCGCTGCAGTGCAAAGCCAAGTATTTGGACCTTCTCTGCAAAAATGGAACATGAAAAAACGAGTTAATCTTTTTCGCGAGAGAGCAGCAGGCGGAATTCCTGTTTCCCGTACGTTTCTGATCTGCTCTCGTCGAACGATTCTGTGCGGTACTTTTTCCTCAAGATAAAATCGTCACCGATATAATATTATTCATTGTTTAAATATGCACTCACACGATCCCATTCCGTATATCCTGCCGATGTACTATACGCATATATAAAGTGTGGTGCAAAAAAAACATTTTTTTTTACCGTGGATAAAAGAAGTTAATTAATCTGGTAACACAAATTTTCGTAAAAGAAGAGACCCGTAGCTCGATGCAAAATAAAAATACAAACCGGAAGGTGTCGAATAACCAAGAACGGTGTAACCACTCAAATTCCTATAAGGGTCAGATCCTGGATCACAATAATGCGAGACGAGGTTAAACTCCTGCGACAAAAAGATATTCGAATGTACAAGACTTGGGTTCTCTTTCGATGAACTCCTTACTTCGGTGAATATACGTCGAGGATTCATCTGTGCTCATACCTCGAATTCCTAAGCGACTAGATCGAGCAAAATCGTAGATACCTATGTATATACATATTAGTGTCTGTAAAATTTTGGACTGTCGGTGCGGAAGGACTTTCAGAAACGAATATCTTGTGAACAGAATTTCCGCCTTACACGCGGCACGTCAGCGGCACAATCTCGTTAATGAAATTCAGATTGAATTTTTCCCACGTATGTATGTGTATAATTACTCCGTACAAGCATATACATACCTATATAAAAACTAACCGGAAGATATTACAGAAGAATCCCTGGAAGAGGTCCGTTGACTATACTTTTGTACAAAGTTAGACTAGTTCTTACAGGTTTCCTTAGAGCATTGTGTCTTTCGGTGTTACTGAATAAGCAAACACAATCGCTAGGATGGAACACGTGTAAAGAAGAAGACGAAGGAGAAGAAAAACGTTGCATTCCTCACACCGCAAGATGATCGAGGATAAACGAGACGTCGCAGTTCAGCCTGCACATGCAACCTTGTACAATGCGCACGTTAAACAGTCTTGTGTCATTGCCTCGATCGACACGACGTGATGATTGGATTAAATTCGAGATTAACTTACGACATAAAACTTGGTGATATTTTATACAAGATACATGACACGCGGTTCTATCTATACGCATATATATGTATATCCAGCTTCCTGGACATGCCAAAGTGACGTGTTCCTCTAGTCACAGTTTATCTTTTTGCTTTTCGACTTTTTTTCTCGGTGCGTCATGGACACGAGAAGAAATCATCAAGAATGGATAGTATACCATAATCTTGCGCTCGGATACCAATAATCCATACCAAGATTATCCGTATGCCCAAAAATTGTTCTTAATTCAATAGAAACTGTCGATGAGTCGATCAGATTTATACGTGGATAAGATATCTGCGTAATACACTTCCAAGAATGACAGTAATGACTATAGTTTGGAGAAAAAAGTTTCAGTGTTAAAAACTTAAATCTGTCCTGTATATACATTATACATGTGCAATAATTTTGCAATAATCCTAATCCCATATGCCTGGCTGAATAACTTTCTCTTCACGCACGAGTAAACGTTGAAAAAAGAAGAAAAATAAATGGATACATATATTACTTTAAAAGAAGAAATAAAAGTAATTATATAATACTAATTCCTTCAACCTGGAAAACGCGAGTTGTTTTTTTAAATGACTAACTTGTGCGTAGAAGCAAACGTTAAATTTTTTCATCGCGAACAGGATATAACCTGCTAACACGTCTCTCTGGCTCGATTTGTATTCAAAGGTGAGAATTTGCCCGGCATCGCAGAAGTTACGGACCGGCATCAGGCGTTGAGCGATTAAACATTTATAGCTCGTACGCAAACATGAAACAAGTATGAAGCACAGAGTGTCGTTGACGACAAGTGCAGCTTACCCATAGCACGCGGTGTTCCCAAGCAAGCTGACAACAAGCAGCAAGCCAGCCAACTGCTGGGAGGGGTTGAAAGTTGGCATCCAAAATTCAAGTCCCTCTACTCCCAACACTGTCGCACAAGATAAATCCCAAAAAGCCACTATACGATGACAGATTCGCACACAAACAAACTCACTCACTTGAAAACCAAACCATCGCGTCACTACACGGCTAAAGTTACGACTCGTTTGTACTCCGCGCGGGGCAAACTTCAACTGACAAAGTGTCTGCGTTTAATAGCCATATACTTCGTCGAGAGACACGTGAATCAGCAGACGATCAGATTGGCACCAAGTTCAGAGTGAAAACAGCGGGCAGATATTCCGAAGTATCGAGGAAGGCGGCGCGACGCGGTCGCCAACTAAATTCAAACTAAAGTGTAGCTAACAGGAGTTGCTAGTAGGTACTACTACTACTACTACTACTACTACTACTACTACACTACCGGAGGAGCAGAGGAGGCAATCCTCCATCGGTGTGACGATGCGTATGTACACGAAAGCCTCTCTTCTTTTCCCGTCTCTTTTCTTCTCATGGTCCGAAGTTAACCGGAACTTTAGCGTATATACTAAACTCTCGGCGGTTATCGTGTAACCGTCGCGTCTGCCGCGTTTCGTCTTCTTTGGTAGTTGCTGTTGCCGGCGCTGATGCTGTCTGATAGTACAGTGATTCACCCTAGTAAAATATACAATCTGTAACGCACCCTGCCCAAAGCTTGAGGGAAAAAAAGGAGAGAAAAGAATCAACGAAAGGAAGAAGGAAAAAAAAACATACTGACAAATAGAAAAAATTAAAAAACCTAACAAGTCGTAAAAACCGTTTATTAAAATATACAATATATCTGCGTCGGGGTTAAAAAAAAAATAGAGGGAGGCAAAAAATTAATTGCGGTTACGCGTTGAAAATAAACGTCGTTCGAATGATCCTTGTTTTTTTTTCTTTCTTTCTTTCTTTTTTTTTGGAGGTGGGGGGGGGGGGGGATCAAGCATTTTTTCTTCACTTTCACACTATATGCGCGATTCGTTACATGTTTGCCAGATTGTTTAACTTGCTTAAAATTGATATTTTAATCTTTTTTAGCGGTGTTTTTTTTTTCCTCCAATGAATATAATATATAACAATCAAGGAGTCGACTATGATACCTACACAACCTGTATCTAATGTTTATCGAATTGCCGCAGAAGTGGAGAATGAGACGTACGTATTAAATTATATATGTGTACGCATGCGGCGTGTGTCTAACATACCTCGTGTTTGAACTGCGTGAAAACGATGAAAGATTTACCTAACGATGGTGTTAGAATTAGGGAGCATCTAAGGGATCGGTAGGGACGCTGAACGACGAGGCCCGCAGCCGATACTTAAGAAATGGAATTTATAGAAGATCTTTTTTCACCCTCTTTAGACTTTCTTGTCAGCCGAACGGCTGGATTGAATATACGCGTAGGTATCTAGGTACATGTAACTCATGCTTGACTTTAGATTTACAGACTAGAAAGACAGACTTTTGCAGCTGATTTCCTATGATCTTGCCGATAGAAGGAGACAAAGAAAGAGAAAAAGAGAGAGAGAGAAAGATGAAAAGGAACGAGACCTAGCGTCGAGTATAAGTATACAAAGTGTCGACTCTTGAGGACGAAGCTATCCGCCGGGGCTGGAGAGTTAAGTGGTGAAAAATAAATTTCTTTTGGAGGATGTTTGATTACGCGAGGAATTTCTTCGTAGTCATTCATTACGCGGACGGCTTTTTTTTTCTTCTTTCTTTTTTTAAATTTCTTCAACCACAAAACGTGAATTTTTTTTTTTTTTTTTTTTTAGCAATTACAAAATATTTTACTGTACATGCATACATGTATTTTTGTCTTTCTCAAAGATTATCTGCGGATGATTGTTCGAGAGTCAAATTTCCTTCGTTAAAAGACGAAAAAAATTAGGATTTACCAGTTCCACGGCAAAAGGATGGGTGAAGTGACAGCGAAACAGAAAACAGAAACCCCAGAAATGTTCACTTTTTTCACTCGTAAACATTTCGGGCTAAAAATATAATCGAATTGTACAAGTATACATATATGTATATATACGTGTATTGGAGAAACGCTGCCCGCGGCTGAAACCAGTTTCCTGTACAAAAGTAGGCTAAAAATTTTTTAATGAAAAAACCGCAACGCGACCAACGTTGAGTTGAAAAAAAATTTTCATGCTCTTATATATATAATGTTTAAAACCGAATAAAAATAATTAGAATAAAATTAAGTTAAGAGGAATTTTCGTAACGAGAATAGCAAATTTATATTCAACCTTTGCGATTCCATTTGAAACAATTTAAACAAGAAAAAAATTCAGCCCACCGTGAAATATAAAAATTCACTGTTGACCCGAGTTGTATTAAAAAAATTTCATTACCATATCTGTGTGATATCGCTCGTGTATTTTTACATCAACATTGTTGTTATATAATCAAATTCCGTTACCGTATTATACAATAAAACGAACCCGATTACGTGATATTAAATAAAATAACGTCGTATAAGTAAACAGGAATCGATCCAACGGTCGCATAAAACACCACGATAAATACGTATTAGATCCGCATCCCTTTGAAGCATTCGCGTCATCCCCGCGTCCATAAACCAGGGCCGCAACAGCTTTAATAGAGTTTTGGGGCACGAACCAAGGCGAGCTTTAAATAAAACCTGATTAACATCTGAAAGGGGCCGCTTGTTAATTCGTAATTGGGTACTCGTTTCCGGGTAAAAGTAGGTACAGTACTTTAGGTATAGGTGCTGCAATGGGAGCCAGGTCACCTCTTCTCCTTCGGTCCGGCGGCAGGGACGACGGCCCTTCAGAGCCGGACTAAAAGGGGCAAATTAATCGTAATTGTTCTTACTCAACCCCATTCCATGCTTCAGACGAAACATTTCTACCTCAAACAGGGCAAAAACCAGTCTCACCCTGCAGAAGGAAGTTACTGCTCTACGTGATTTTCACAATAATAATAATAATGATAATGACGATTACGATTACAATGACAATAACGATAATAATGAAAATGACAGAAATAATAATAATAATAATATCCGACCGTGGATACCTACTTCGTCTATATAATGGTCAATTAATTATTTGAAGAATAAAGTGGATAGTTAATCGGTCAATAATCGCGTGGATAATTAAACGGACCGATGTCTATTATATTTTGCTTCTACGATAATACACATTGTTAATTAGAATATAGTGTAATAATTAATGAAAGCGTGTAACGCGGCTGCATTGTATGTACAGGCATATTTTATTCAAAGGTTACAATGTTCTCATGCTTCGCGGTGGCGCAGTGCTACCCGCTCACCGTAATAGTCACAATTGTTTGTACATTACGCCGAGTATAAGATACATGTATTTATACGTATGTCATGCATATTGTCTGCAATGCATAGCGGAGAATTGTCGAGCAAAGGAACCGGTTAATATAGGTAGGAAAGTGTCTGCGTTATTCGCGCATCACGAAGCAGATGTTAAAATCCGCCGACTTGTATTTTGTTGTACTTAAATTAGATTATATTCTTTCTACAAAACATCTAACGTAGATAGATTTCTCAGCTTAAGGTCGTCAGTGAGCAGAAAAAAAAAAAAAAAAAAAATTCAATACATGTATATAATATATTCTGCAATCATTTTAATGTACAAAGTTGATAAACTTGTGATTAGGCAATAAATACATACGTGAATGACGATTTTTGGGTGAAACGATGGCTTAAAAAATAACAGTTAAGCAGGATAAAAGGGTAAAACAATGAGAGAAAATCCGTAGTAAAATAATGTGCGGAAAAATAGGGGGGGGGGGGGGGGGGGGACAAAAATTACGTTTGATTTGTCTGTGAATCATGATATGCGAGCGGGTGTCGCATTCACCCGAATACATTACATCATATACGTACGGAGAGGAATTTCGATGGGTTCGAGCCGAAACGGCAAGTAGGTACGATAATAAATACAGCAGGGCGTCCCGAAGCAGCGGCAGCAGTGGGGGGAAAAATTAATCGCCGAGGAAAAAATGCAATTATCGACATTTCGCAAAAGTGCTCCTTGAACTAATGGAAGAGCTCGGAAGAAGAAGGAAAAGAAAAATAAGAAGAAGAAAAGAGAAGGATAAGGAGAAAAAGGAGTGGGAGAAGAAGATCTCGGGAACCGAGAAAGCTGAACGAACACGAGATAGGAAGACAAGGGGTTCCGGCCAGATGCTCCTCCAGAGGGTGCTCCTCCCCCCTCCTCCACCTCCTCCCCCTCCTCGCCCCAGCCGTCCAACCTCCTTCGCCGTCTCGACTCACTCCTCATCTCCTCATCTCCTTCGGGATGTATCTCCGTCTCTCTTCCCTCCCACCCCCTCCCCAAGATACAAGGGTTTGACATTAGCACGGAGTGGCGGTTGTGCTCAGGACGATGCTGCTGCTGCTGCTGCTGCTGCTACTGCGAAGGAGGAGGAGGAGGAGGAGACAAGGAAAAGACGAAACAAAGGAACAAAGCAATAAAGTACAACTAAGGTCGAGTCCTAATCAATAACATTTATTTCCAGAACTCAGTCCGTATACGTCTGTCCATATTATAGTACGAAGCGACCGCGCGGAAGATCGTAAATTTCAATGTTTTCTTATTTTATCATCAGAACAGCGCGGCGACAAGAATCATTTTCATTTCATTTCTTAATTTTGTGAAATCAATTTATCGATAGCCTTATATACATGCATATAGAACCAGGTTGTTCGATTTCTTGCGTCTAACAGCGCGGTGAGTTGGAAGAAGCAAAAAAGAAAAAAAAAAAGAAAAGAAAAAGAAAAAAAAAAACTAAAAATGAAGATTAAGAAGAAAAGAAATATATATTAAAAATTGGAAAAAAGAGTTGGATAAATCGGAGCAGGGATTAGTTTGGTACGATTGGCAATTAAGACTAGTGATTCCGGGGAGCTTTCAACTTCGGCTGTCCCTCCTCTCCCTCCTCCAAGCACTATATATATACTACAGTTACCAATTTCACCGGCTCTCCGTACAACAAAAAAAGGTTCAATTCCGAACCGTCTCGCATCCCTTTTATGGTTAACAATCCTGTTTTCCCGCACAAAGTTACGGGAATTACTTTGGTTTTCGGCCAATATATATCTATATATATATATATATATATGTATATATAGACGTATACGTATAGGTATAAAGCAGTTTGGACTGGCGACAAGGGCGAAAACTTTGAACAGTGAAATCAACCGAAAGTGCCAAAGGGGTTGGTGTGCGTTAGTGGATGTGAAATGACAGTTGAGGTCCAAAGAGCACGTTCAAAATTATCCAGGGGTATTCGCTCCCCGTTTATCAACCCTCTCTCTTTCTCTCCTTCCCCTCTCCCGCCTCGTATTCTCGAAGTATGTCCCTCCGTCTGCGGAACCATTCTACTATACTTGTGCAGCACTGAGATAAATTCAGAGAATTGCGTCGCCCACCCTTTCATATTAAAAATGAAAAAATGTCTCGCGCGAAAGGCACTGAAACGGTCTGAAACGGCTCTGCAACATGATTGATGCTTAAATACAATATTGTATAAGCGGTTTACATAATATTAGACTTGACTAAAATTGAATAGAATATTATTGGAGATTTTCGAACGTATGTAGGATTGTAATGCGATTAAATTCAACCGTGCGAAATTCCAATATTTTAAAAATGAAACAATCGTCAACAACTCATCGATGACGGAATATCAAAAGCATGTATAAAAAATTGAGAAACATTTGATGTCTATGATATGTAATTTTATTATTCATACAATTCCGAGTAGGTCAATAAAGGTTTATTCATGCATACTCCTCTCCCCTCACTCCACCTACAGAATGCAGATACATACCCACCCCTACCACCATACCTTATGGTTATACAGCAACAACATACGTGGGTGTATTGTTACAGGTTCGCCAGAAAACGTGCAATTGAATTACTTAATGCAAACGTGCCCGGAATTTCAATTTTCTATGTGTACGTTATTTGCTGTCGTCGAATAGGCATTGTATCAAACGATGGTAAACATAAATTAACTTTTCTTCAGCTAGATGTAATGTCACTGATTCTCATCTCATTGTAATACCTTAGACGATTGCGTAAGCGGCGTTTTTCTCTTCCTGCATCGTTAATTGGGTGTTGGAATTGAAATTATACATGTCAAACTACCTGGTTCACCTGAAATCCTCCACTAACGTACAATTTAAAAGGTTCCATTGGCAGTCGCAAAGCTATAAAACGGGGCAGTCTCGTTCCTTCGCATGTACTTAAAACGTACATTTTCCACAGTGAGTCTCAAGCCTCGCGCTCGCTCTTATTGCATAGTTCTTTGAAAAATTCAGACTCGCGTATAAGAATCTCCAACGTCGCTTAAATCGCAACGACGTACATACGGAGCAAAGCGTAATATTTGACGCAGAGAGAAAAAGAAAGAAGAGAAGAAGAAGGAGAAGAGAAAAAAGCAAACGAGAAGAACAAATATACCGTGTTTTAGGCACGAAGCACAAAGTACAAAGTGAAATATGAAAGCTTTTGTTCTTCTACTGACGCTAGCCCTCGCGTCTCACTTCGTCGACGTCGAAAGTGTAGGTAGAGAATGCAGTAAAGCCTTGCATCGTACATCAATATATTATAATATCAACAGAAATGACAAAAAACGAAAAAAAAAGAAATCGAAAATTATTAAAATGGTGGAAAAAAAATTCAACCAAGCGTATCACGAGATTTTTAATAGAGTGATAAAAATTATTGCGGTATGGATAAAATAATTACACTCATGACACGAGATACGTAACTAAAAGATAATACAGGGGGAGGAGGATAAAATAAAGCTTGTGACAACTCGTCACCGCGTGATCATTCTTTAATTATTAATGAATTGTTTATTGTTTTAAGCGGATGACCGTGACACAGATTAAAAATGCTTTGAAAGGGGTGAGGAAAGCGTGCATCGGTAAATCAGGAGTTAGCACAGGTGACACCTTATACTTTTCACGTAATTCTAATCAATGTGCGATGCTAATTGCAACGATCATCGCTATCTGAGTATCACTGATGCGGCGTCATAGCCGAGATAATTCGTTTTTATTTTTCAGATCTCATCGACGGAACTCATCAGGGCGTCTTTGCCGAGGATAGAGAATTGATGTGCTATTTGTTGTGTTGTATGGGCATGATGAAGACGGTGAGACACGTTCGTTAATTTATCACAAACACTTACGAATATATAAAAATGGAGTCTTTTGAATAATTAGCCGTTAATTGACTGTGAAAAGATTTATTTTGCCACGTGTCAAAATTGTTGAAAAAAATCGATAGCCCTGCAAAACTTTGTAAATACACAGCACGCAACCACTAGTGAAATAACCACGAAGGGTTAATGGTTATCAATTTTGAACGGGACTAAAATTTTTTCGTTAATTAGTCGCTAATAATCAGTTGTAATTTTAATTCACTTAGAGCCTAAATTTTTGGAAAAACTTGAAAACAGCCACACGAATAATTTATAACTGCTAAGAGTTGATCGTAGGGAATCGTGGAAAGAACTAAAATTTGCGGTTAATTAGTCGTTAGTGAGCCATGGAATTTTGAAATTTCTGGGGATCTGAATGTTCAAAAAAATTCTTATTCTTCGAGATCGAGAATTCACTTATTAACTCATTTTCGGTTGAAAATTTTTTGCAGTAATTTCAAGCTTCGAGCTTCGTTGAAATGAAAAAAAAAAAAAAAAACGTACCCATGCCCCTACTATTATAATCATTATTCAAAATTTACTATCACCCAGATGAAAAATGGTAAATATAGCATCGCCGCCGCTGAAGCCCAAGCGGACGCCCTCCTCCCGCTGGAACTGGTCGACCGAGCAAAACTCGTGAGCAACGAATGCTCGGCGGAAAGTACGTGCACATATACATAATATAACCGATTCGGTATCTCGTGCATTTTAAAGATCGCAATAAATTTTATTTATTCGTTTATTTATTTGTTCATTTATTTATTCTTCTTCAACCACCCAGTGACGAGTGATGACGACTGCGAGGCGGCATGGCAATTCGCTAAATGTGGTTTCGCAAAGGACAAAGAGGTTTGTGACTTTTTTTGTTTTTTCTATTTCCATTTCTTTTGCATTTATATTAAACGGTAGATTATACATAAAATTTATTTACACAGACAATCGTGTTCGACGATCGCCCACTATATGCTTTATTCTGTTTTCAGGTATACTTTTTCCCGTGATGTGCCAACGATTGCATCGATACGACGCCGACCGATCGAAGAGCATGGGCATCGATGTAATTGTAAGGCTCTGTAATTATTTTTCAAGACGATGAAATGACGCGCTGTGGAACACACGGTATATTATACGTCATGATTGTGCATTATACACGTATAAGTTGTTTTATAACTCACCTTTATACCCACAAGTAATGAGATTGTGAATAACTAATTTTAAATTATAAGTAATACACTGTGTTATACTGTGTAACGAATAGGTGTAAAGAAATTCTCCTCCAAGCGTAGCCAATTAAAGTAAATATATGATAAGAATAAATTGTTTTTTGACTAATCGATTCACAAAATCTGATCAATTTCGAAAAACAATACTCAAATAATGACTTGTGATTTTTGTACATTTGAAATACAATCAAATAATGTACAAAAAAGTAAACGAAAAACATTCATTCCACTCCAAATTCGATCCTTATTATATCAATAATAATGATTCTGTTCTTATAACAAACGTCATACATTGCGTGATGCCTAGAGTTAGTGAATCGCAATCACCCGCTGGCTATATATATATATTTTTTTCCAATTCTATTTCTTCGTATTAATGACGATCGGGGTGCGAATACAAGATTATCGAGATAGGTCAGAATAGGTCTATTGCTTCTTCTTGCACGGTGGTTACGAAATAGATTCGCTATCTGTTCATAGGAGCCTTCAAGTAGGTATTGTAATACGATATAGATATCACAAAATATGGCTGGTAATATAAAATCATCGCGAGAGTAGCGGTGTAATTTTTGTTAGATACAGATTATCTGTAGTATCTAGCCTATAAATATACACATGTATACATATATAATGTATATTAGAGTGTTTAAAAAAATTCGACTATTGATTTTTTTCAAAGAACATTGAAATATCGTCAGAGTATCCTCAAACAAAGATTCTGTTAAAATTTAAGCTCTCAATATTATTATTTAATGGTCGCGATTCTCAATTTTATATTTCCATTTAAATAAGATGGTGAAATTTTTTTTTAACTTTGGAATTTCATTACTCGTAAATGAATCACTGTACAATAATAAGCAGATAGATTTTTGTAGGAAATTGAACGTTCTATAACCACCAAGGTCTGAATGAACTGTTAAACTGTTAAAACTGTTAAAAATATATATGTATATTATAAATCTATAATTATTTTCAAAATAAAACAACTAGATGATGAGAAAAGTTTTTTAAACATTATTTCTCCTACCGTTATTAAATATGAAAAAATTTATGCCACACTAAATGTGGCCGTGAAACAGGCCGTCGTGCTACGTATACGAGTACCGGAAGTTGAATGAAAAGATCTAGAATTGAAGCAAATTGTCGACGTCGAGCGGCCGCGACAAAGGAAAGAAGGCGCCGTGAGAACTTGGGAACAAAGTTGAGATAAAACGCGGAATGAATCTCAAGCCTCATTAACTGGAAAGTGCAAAAATCGTGGACGGGCTCGTATATATTAGATTGCCTGGCAATGTGTAGAAAAAACTTAATGAGCTCATACGGTATGCGCATTGTTTACGTGTTACACGTAAATAATTATAAAGCGATTAAGAGCATTTTTTTTTCCTAAAAAATATTGAAAGTTGATTCGAAACGAATTATACTCTTTTGATAATGCCGAAAATACTAATATTGGACTCTGCTATGATTACTGACGTATAATTGGTATAATATAGGTACTCGGAAAAATTCAGGATTTTTATAACACTATGGTTCGTTTATTAGATAACATTTTCATACAAATATAGTTTATAGATTTAACCGCGTTTCGAATCGGCGCAAAATGATCGTTATTTAATACATGGAATTAATTTTAAAGATTACTTCAGAATTAGGTAAATCATTTTATTGTTATTTTCATCTTCGAAGACGTCACAAGTATAATCCCCTAATTTTTCCGTCGACGTCACTGTCAACCTCGTATTCGCGGGGGCAATTAACTTGCTGAATTGATGTGTCAATTTTGGTTTATGAAATAATTATAAATCACCGGCTCAATTAATGAGAATTAACTGAGAAATAACTGGATTATGGAAAATTAAGTCATATTGATTTGAATCAGTTTTAATTCGTGCCAGAATTATCAGTTCACAGAGTAAAAATAATTAAATTGAAAAAGGAAGAAAAAAAAAATCATTAAATTTAGCAATTTTTTGAAACTCACTCACTTGACTTAGAGTGCGTTACATGAATTAATTCAAATTAATTCAACACAAGAAATTATTACGTCACTCAGATCTCGAGTTACTTCTACTTTGCTCGGGAGAATTATATATTTAATATATTTAACAATTACAAATTTCTCATCAATCAAATGCTTTCGTTACTCTCGACGATTTCGAGAGTCACCAGACAAACTCACTTGAGAATCGACAGAAAAACTAAAGAAATACACAACGTGTGTACACAGTATTACAGAAACATTCTTATTAAAGATTAAGAGAAAAACAAACAAATTAAGAAAGAATTCATTTTTCTTCACCATTCGAGACCCGCCAGATATGCGTAATTTTATCCACCATTTGGATGATCGCAGGTGTATATTATGCATGATCCTGTATGACACGTAGCAATTATAATTGCAACAGGATAGCAGGTTTCATGATTTCGCCATCGCGTTTAAATTGAGAGGCATATTTATTTTATTATTACTCGCAATTGTGACCGACCAACGATTATGGGCAAATAATTATTAGGCGTAAAATTAATGTCAATGCTGGATGCGTGATTATATATGCATATGTGTCTGAATCGTTTATTGATAAAAACGAAGATTATATTGGTAGAATAGATTGCGGAGGTGCACGATATGATTAACTAAAGCGGATGGACGCGAAAATTGAGAAACGTAATGTTCGGCCTTACGTGTTACATGTACGTTAATCGAATCATCATGCTGCGACATCGGCATAGCTGCAAGAGGGAGGACGGCTTTCGTCTAATAAGCAATCATTTACAAATTAATTTACGTAACTCAAACATAAGGCGAGATGCGTTCGGTTCCTTCGTGTGTGTGAAATATCCTCGTATCGTTACAAGATGCCCAGGAACGATGCAAGTCGTATAAATACAGTCGCGACGCGAGACGAATAGTCCAGTTGCGATAGACGATCCGTTTGTTTAACTAGTGGAAAATAACGTTCGAACACCGTTCCAACCATGAGAGGATTTACCTTTGTGCTTATCGCGGTATTCGCTGTTCTCCAGGTGAGTGTTTTTCCAAGTTTTTATACGGTATACAATATGCGTATAAACGATTGCAACATAATCGGATCTTCAGGTTTGCAAAATTCGATTTACAAATACGACGAAACTTTCGTTTAAAAATTGTATATAATACTGCAAGTTATAATAATTATAAAATGTCGTATATATTTGTATTTTACGTTTCGGTTTAATATCAAAAATATAGATGGTAGCTGGAAACATGGAGAAATGGAAACAGTACACGGAGGAATGTGCCCAGGAATTGGAAATTACACCAGGTGATATATAAAGGAAAATTTTATTCCACGAAAACTATGCTTTTCAAATAATTTGGGTATCGAAAATCAGCAACTGCTGTACATTCGCGGAATTTCATGCAATTTATCCGTAAATGATATAATTTCAATTAGTAAACTATATACTCGTATTATTCATAAAATTGTTCGAATGCGCAAAACTCCATAAAACCTGTATAATCCCTACGGCTGTCGCGAATAGAAACTTGCTCGAAGAAACCACAAGCTTATGGGTTTTGGCAATATTTGTTTACAATAATACCTTCACCTAATACCTTTGTAATACTTTCCCTTCGCAGATATGATTGCGGAAGTCCAAGGCACGGATGAGCTGCGCGTTGACAGAACAATCAAATGTTTCTTGGCCTGCGCGCTTGAGAAAGCAGGTGTTGTAAGTACAAAAGTTATACTTAGTTAATAAAATTTCAAGTCTCCGATACCCATGCCAATCGAAACAATGTTTTTTCACAGCTTAAGGATGAAAAGCTGCAAAAGGACGTGATCGATACGATCTCAAAGCACATGGAGGAATCCGGCGAGATGCCAGGAGCAGTCAGGATCGCTAATAAATGCTACGAGGAAGGTACGTGAATGTGGAACTCATGAGTATTTAACATTTCCATTCGAGTTATAACACGTTATTATTTCCCTCCTCAGCCATCGGCGAGACCGAAAGATGCAACATTGCTGGAGTTTTGATGAAATGTGTTCATCATGAGAAGCAGTCTGGATTGGCGGATTAAAATGGAGGAAAATTAAGGATTACCAGTAAATCGGTATTTACCGTTATTCCTTTTACCCTATCCATGCGATTACATAAATTTAAGCGAGCATTTGATGCTGATAGTTATTAAAAATAGTGTATAAAAAAATTGTAACGAGCGCCTGTTGCAGCTAATACATATATCATGGACGTTGGTGGTGTTATAAAAAATTGATGAATAAATTTCCTTTCTTGAATAAGTTAATATATGTATACATATATGTATGTACATATATATATTTCCTTCTTCATTTTAAATATTCGACGCGACGAATAATCATGATCGGCAAAATTCCAAGTGTTTAAGTGCAAAATTTTTTACAAGTAAACAAATTTCTTTCCCGCAAAGTAAGATTACGCTCGAAAAATATTTTCAATTTAGTTCTACCGAGTTCGGCGTTTTGGTTCTATACACAAGACACTTAGATATATAATTACATGGTGTAATACCTATAAGGTGAAATAGAATATGCGAATGAGGGGTCACTACAGAGAGTGATAATCCGATAAAATTATTGTAACGAAGTTACCCGTCACTTTGGGTAAAGTGAGAGGCTGCAAGAGTAGCAGCAGCAGCAGCAGCATCATCGGTAGCTGTAGCAGTAGCGGAGGAGTTGCTAGTCGCCGGTTGGGAATGCCTAACGTAATTGTCACTTCATCTCGGGGAAAGCGATGAACCCCGTCAGGGTAAAATATATATCGAAAATCGATAAGCCACTGTCTCTCTGCGTTACGTACATATGCAGTCTGCGCATAGAATTTGAATGTACCCTGAAGAAAGAAATTGGCTCAACCATTGGGAAAATAAATAAGGTTTAGCGATGGACGTGAGTGAGTGAGTTCGTAGACTAGTTTTTCGGTATTTCAATGTCTGCTGTTATAGGCAGTACAGCAGCAGCGAGAGCTTGCGTGCAAAGTGAAGAGTCGAAAGGCGAAAAAAAAACTGTGGACACGACTGTCGACGACGCCAATTGCTAATTAGAATTGATTAAGCGGTTGCAGGTGCGAATAATTCAACATGCTGTGTGTACGGAGATAAAGAAGATGAACAAAGTAGGAGAAAATGAGTAGTAAAACGAGTACAAGCTTCAGGCGAACTAGTCAGGCTAAAGTGGATGAGAAGTAAGTATTTCAGGGGTTAGATTTTGTGACTCGAAGGTGGTCGAGGTAACAGCTCGATGTAATAAGCTGCCTTATTAACCGGCGGGGGCGATTAATTCGAGAGAAATGAGAGGGAGAAAAAAAGTGAGAGGGAAAGGGATGGAAGAAAAAAAAATAAAGAAACGAAAATCCTAGCTGTGTGAAAATATAGAAAAGCGTCGTAAAACGATAAACTGCGGTAATAAAAGCGTGAGTGTATGAAGAAGCCTAAGCTGGCAGCGTTTAGCCATTAGGTTCGTGGCGCCGGGCGAATATCCTCCTCCTCCTCCTCCTCCTCCTCCTCCTCCTCCTCCTCCTCCTCCTCCTCCTCCTCCTCCTCTTTCTCCTCCTCCTTCCTCCCCGGGATGCTGCAGCCATTGCCCGATATGGTCCATCCGGCGTAGCTCGTTCGCCGCCCGGTTTAGCGACTCTTGCTGCACCTTCGAGTGAATCCCACGTGAAATTGAACGTCCTCACCTAACAGTTATCCGTTTTGCTGATCGTCGTTGTCGGGAGAATCACGCAAGTCTAACCGAGGATTATTAACGCGACTGCACACCTCCGTGCTAATTTTGTCGTTTCGCAAAAATCGATGAATTAAAGGTACTTTTTCAACTCTGTACGAAATATGATGACAGAATGAATTCAGCAAGAAATGGATAGAAAAAAGAAATTCGTGATATTCTCTTCGTCGTTGAGATGACTTTGTTACTACGTAAGAAAATTCAAAACTCGTATCACACTCGCTGTAGAATTGCATTCACGGCTTAGAATTAATAACGAGTAAATTATAATATCAGGTGAGGGAAAATTGTCAAAAAGCAAAAATAAAAAATAACAAATTTTAGAAAACGGTAATTCCTCGACTGAAATAAGCATTTCTGCACATCGTTCCACCACCTATATGAGCTACAGTAATTCGTATTCATAACTCACGCGTACGATAAGGTTAGATTAGTTTTTATTTATCCTTTCAATGATTATTTATCGAGCGTAAGAACAAAAATTGATAAAATAATATTACATTCACTCGTAAAAAGTATTCTTATAACAATATAAAATATAGATCTATCGAAGCTATTATATCATCTGGGTACGTCTATAAGAAAAATGTCACGCTATAATTTCACCTTAACCGTATCGCTAAATTAATAAGCGACAAACCACCCATCGTACCCAAGTTACGACGGATGCAGCATACGGATAGCGGAGGTCCATGCCCTGTCTGTGTCTCTGAATCGATTTTAGGGCGCATAGAGTATAACGGTGGTGCGTGCTGGCGAGGAAGCTGCACGACCAATGTACATGATATAATATGTACACATACAGGTATATTATACATATATATATATATATATGCATGTCAGGGCTCTCTGCGATCCGATGAAAACGTCAAGAATTAATTAGTTAGCTAAGTATTGTACATACAAGACGATACACACCCCCGTCCATCGACGTATTTTTCAATTACTGACAAATTACTTCTTCTTTGGAAAATATATTCCAGCTATATGTACAAGGAAAGTATATATAATACATCTACATACATATTTCTATATATAATTGCGCAGGGGTTTGAAAATTACAACTCGATAGCCGCAGGGATCGTCGGCGTAGAATTTCGACTGCAATGTTTGCCTTGTTATCGATTCCCGCAACCCTCGACGTCTGTCTTTAATACATTCAATAATACGAGTATCCGCGTAACGAGGATCAATAAAGAATCGAAGGGACTAGTAGTCCTCGTTGTAACAACGGGTGGGAGGGGAAAAAAGGGGACCGATGAGAGCTTTTAATTTAATGCGCTCCCGCGCTCCGCGTACACGTATAATAATTCTTACATAGCACCGGGTTTAATAAAGAACATTTATTTTATATATATAGGTATACCTATATACTGTTACATGGTAAGGCAACCCCGAGATCGCGATATATAATCGGGTAGAAGGTGAGCCATACTTCACGGCGAAATTAATGCAACTATTCTAGTTATTATTATTATTATTATTATTATTATTATTATTATTATCATCATCATCGTTATAATAATAATAACAACAATAATTTCGCGGGGTTGGAAGGAAAATGGTTCGGCAGCACGGCCCGGATAATTATTACCACGGGGTTGTCCTCTGTGCCCCCCAACACAGGCCGTGCCGCGGTTTATTAGCTGTCGTTTGGCAGTAAAGGTGCCTATAAACAGCGGAAACTGAAACCGAAACTAAACCCATGAAACTATGTAGCTATAATACGACGAACGACGGGGTCGCGGTTTACGGCGAAATTATCGCCGCTTGCAATTAGAGGGAAAAATTTTTACTTATTATTTTTTTTTTCTTTTTTTTCTTTTTTTTACTTCAAGATTTCGATTGAGCCTGCAAGCTGTAAGGTGTATGAATAAAATAAATGAATGAAATGGGTAAAATTCGTGAAATGAGTACGATTCGGTATGTACGCGGATCAATGGAGTCGAATGTTAAAAAATTGATATTTTTTAAAATATCAAATCCGTATGAAGCAAGCGTTGTGCAACCGTCGAATTGGTTTGCCTTGATATACCTACCTGAGGCTGCGGGCCACGTGTTCGGGCAACGACGACGACGACGACGACCGGTCCCATGATTTATGGGGACCATGTGGAATTCGAACAATGTTAATTTCACGTGCAGGCTGCATACCAGACTCGCCATCGTAGGAGCGAGAGGAGAGACCGACTAAACTATGCTGAAACGACGCGACGCGGCGACGTTGACCAAACCGTAAGCCGAGATATTGTCGAAGTTTTAAGCGACCGTATGCATGCAGGGTACGGATAGATTCACGAATTTACCGGTAGGTGCATGGCTCACTCTAATACTGAACGTTTTTGTCGTGAAAATCCAACTTGTCGCCATATTATTTCAGTATAAAGTAGTTGTCAAATGATGGAAAACTTTTTTTCAGGATTAAATAAAACTCATAGATATACCTGTATTTGCGACATTACAGTGCAAAATTGGCGTGAAATTACGGCTGAATATTGTATTGATTTAGTTTTTCCTCATAAGAATTTCTTTCGATCGAAACTTCGGAGAACGTGAAAATCAACGATTAAAACAAGCGCAAAAAAAGAAAAATTATATAATTTATATACGTACATAAATTATGTTACATTATGCATACACGCAGTCATCTCTGGAAGACATTTTACGCTGCAGGAAAGATATTAGACTTATGTAGGTACGTATACCGCATTAAAGTGGTAAGCACCGACCCCATTTTCCTGCTGTACACGAACTTATGAATAAACAAATGATTTTATCGCGTTTGAATCATTTAGCAGTCTCACTTTATGCCCCGTGCATCAGGTGAGACTCTACTTGCCTGATATAACAGGTAACATATATTCTATATGTATATATATATATATATATATACGAGGATTGTGAAGAAGCATGCAGTTTCAAATCTGCCCAACTTTTGAGAGTAAAACAAATGAAGAGGAGAATCCAGAAGTGATATAAGTGTCATAAGTTAATCCTCCTTCTCCTCTTCAAACGTCTACACAACAGCTCTCTCTTTTTCTAGTAGTTATTATTATACATACACGTATTTTACTTCAGCCGATGCAGGAAATAAAAATGCACCGAGGAGTATATGAAATTTATATTGTTTTTCTATTCAGGGCGAACGCGTGTGGGCGGTAAGTAAGTACGCGAACAGTGAAACTTTTGTTTCTCCAAGACCGTCCTCGTCATCCTCCTCCGGCGGTTTCCTTCCTTCGTACGCGTGTACAAGAGAGGCAGTCGAGCTCTTATCTCCTGGTGGTTGACAGGCTATAAGGTGCGCGATAAAGGCGCATACATGCCAAGCCACCCGTTCGCAGGACGCGTCCAACAGCAGCGTTGATAAACGGAATTTATCTTTTCCAGGTGCATTTTCGTATTTATTCACCCGGTATAGTATTACCTTCGTCTCCTTCAGGATACCTACTCTAGCCCTAATTATTCTTAGGGTAAAAGTTGTACGACAACTCGACAAGCGAAGTAGACTCCTTGACTTATACTGCTTATTGTTAGAACGTTAGTATAGCTGCAGAGGAAAAGGAAGTGGACGGAGAATTTATTTGACCACTTTCTTTTGCCTTTTTTTTTTTTCATATACATATATATTTAAATCGTTATTTCACCGCCGCGAGATTAGATTCGATCAGTTCTTATCGCCGGATGTGTTTGGGTATTGATCGATCATGTCACGTTGCTGCAGTTGTGAGAAGATACTCGAGTCTTATAACGTGGAAAAATTTAAATATATGTATACGGAAGACTTAATCGATCGAATGTGAACTTGACGCTTTGAATGTATCTGAAGTTTTGATCGATCTTAAGCTTGATCCAGGACTCCCGCTCTTATTTTCTGAGTTCTGACAATCAAAGAATATATGCTATATATATATATATATGGATCAGTGGAGCGTTGAGCCTCAAATTAGTGCTTTTCGATACAGCGTCTCACGAGAAAGAATTGAAATTGTTTATTAATTTGCGTGCCACGTACCGTGATAACAATTGTGGCGGTTGCATAAAAGTCTCCGTCATCCGTCGTGTATCGAATTGGTGATTAGCGTAAACTAAACTTTGCATTTCGTAAAATTTCTGTGTACACAAAGCGATCGTTGTATGCAAAATTCGGATGAAACGAAAGAGTTAAATTAAATAAGAACCGAAATAACGTTAATACTGAAACACGATGATGGAAATAACGATTTCTGGATATAAAATTCGTGATATTCTTTTGCTCGAAATACGTATGTACACAAATACGTGTGAATGTGTGTATGTTTATTACGCTTTTGATGTCATATTGTGAATAAATACTGCATACGTATGCACATAAGCATCATCGTACACAAATAAATCGTTGCATCGTATTAATTGAACGAATGAACGGTGGCCTGTAAATGAATGTGACCCCTTCATCGGACGAATCAAATGCCAGAAATTTTTTCATCTACGCTCTCATACGTTAGTTAACGAGTAGGTACTCAAGTATTCACATATAACACAGTTTTCATTTAAAGATCACCGCTGAGAGTGGAAAATTGCAGCAAACTAATAAATTAACGCGCATTCCATTCAGCATTAAGAGTTGAAAAATGAAACAATTAAGTCGTAAAAAATCGGGCAAGCAATAACGGTGCTTGTGGCAATAATAACGGCAGTAATAAAACCGATTTAGTTCATTCACTACAAATCGAGGTCGTATTTCATGTATTATTTATAACAGCCTTGTGCATCAGAATTATTACCAAAGGAATGGGTACGATAAACCGCAAGGAATTTTAGCATTTAAAATGATACTTGATGAATTTTGCTTTCATTTCAGAGATAATCATCAGCGAAATCTTGACTGTAATGCTATAATACTTTTCTATAATCTCGCAGTAGACGTAAAAAGAATCAAATGTGGCACATTATTGTATTTACATAGTGATAATTATCGACTGAGTGTAGTTGCAAAGGGCAGCTGCTGCGAGCGTAGCGACAAAAGAAAAACACGCTCAAGGTGCGTAGGCTAAGATTTTTCGATCGCCCACGCGAGTCGAAAACGAGTATTAGAGTGCGGCAGAGGCCATTCGCTTTGCCAAAGCTCCGTTCATCCGTTTCTCGTTGTTACTACATTTTCGATAGACGGATACTCTGAAAGTCAGGTAACGGTGGACCAGATATTCATAACGACATTTGGAAGTATGCTTTTACCTTAGTATTCTGTTCAACCACTTGGAATCCAGTGAAATGGTGAAGAAAGAGAGAGAGAGATAGAGAGAGAGAGATCCTTCTCGCGTCCGTCGAATATACCTTGACAGTTCGAACCTGGGATGCACTTCACCTGCACGTTTTTCACCCACGCACGGTACTTCACTACCGGAGAATACCCCCCTCCCGCCCCGCCGAACGCTTCGTTACGCCGGCACAATACGTCGGCTTCGAATATCTCGACGTATCAATTCGTATCACCGCCACAAACCACTCTCATTGTAAACTATTGCTAGTTATAAACAACGTCATGTCACCTGTTGCACCATGACACGCCGCAACAGCGCACGGAACTGTGAGCCGCGCGCTGCCGCGATTCCGCTGCCAACTTCACTCACCATTGGCGCCATCTTTGGTGCCGTTCCAGAACCGCCAGATTTGAACGTCGAGATAGCGTCGAACCGCGCGATAAATGGAAATTAACGATTAGTTATTCAATGTTTCTTGTAGTAGCGTTGAGATATTGAATTTCAACCTCACGCAGGCCGTGATCTAGTGTGTAAATGATATTTCGAAAAAAATATTCAGTTTTTACTCTTCACATATTCTGTTTCTATTGTTAGTACAAGTCGTAATTCGGACTATTAGAAGTAAAGTTACACGATTTTCATAAATATGAACAGTGAACACGTATTCGTACTTGTCATTTTGCTTTTTAAATTTTTTAACAACCGGTATTCTCTTTCTTCTTATTACTGTTACTTGTATTATAATGGAAATCTAAGTAAGTGACTCTGTAGAGAATAAATAATATTTTGCAGATAAAACCTATATTTATTTAAAATATAACTATTTACAGAAATGTTTTCGGTTAGCTAAGCACAACCATTTTGAAGGTGGTTCAAATGATTCCTTTATCGAATCAGCTTCGTCCCCGTACGGAATGTGCCAGCAATGCATGCCCTTTTGGGCAATGGGCGAGAATTTTAAGGGGTTGATGAACGTCAATCTGCCACGTTTATTATACTTTGCAAAACATTGGTGAGACATTTGCCAAAGTTTGAAAACTGTCTTCAATATCGGATCACGCATAAGAAATTTATGCTGTCGCATTAGATCGGAGGAAACAAATTTCGTGTGTGGTCCACTTACCAGTGTAGAGTATAGAAGAAACGGATCGTCGAATGACCTGTAAAAAAAAAAAAAAAATCATTAATTCATGATAAAATAAGCCTTTCAATATTCAACAAGAATCAAATGCTTAGAACATGCTTTAGATAGTTATTCTTGACACTGTGTAGTTTGCCGAACAAAAACTCACAAATCATCAGTGAGAAACAGGAAAGCATTATTCTTGATGTAATTGATATAATTTCGGTTCCATTTCAACATATGTTTTCGACCAAATACAAGGACAGTTTGATTTCTATCAAGGCAAAATCTGACCAGAGAGGCTAACTGCAAAACAATTAAAGATAATTTTAGCCTGGATAAGTTATTTCGCTACACGTCATGTCATTTGTAATCACGTGATGTAACATTACATTCTGAGCACCAGCCTCATTGCTATTATTTTGATATGCAACATTGAGCCCGTCAATTACAATGTCGTATGGTTTCGTTTTATTCACGAAATAGATAAGTTTTTGGATCTCAGCTGGAGTTGACTTATTGTAAGCATCTTGCCCAATAAGGGTCTTTTCAAGTACCACCTGTGATAATTGGGAAAATTCTTGATGTGTTATTGACGGCGGTGAAAGTTTGTAAGTGCAGGTGGAGCATCTACCTCTGTAAAAAATATAAGTCAACACTATCACAATATCCATTATAAATTCGGATTATTTTCTAACTATCTAGAATTTAAAATAACTTACGATAAATCTACTATACCAGTATTTACTACCCATCCCAACTTGGTAAAAATAATTGCAATTTCATTGACAACATCTGCATGGGGTTTTAACCAATATTGTGCTAGAAAATCAAAGAGCTTTTCTATTTCTTGGAAGCGATGTTGAGGTTTTTCAAAATTCTGCAGACAATAATTTAAACACGCTATGTATGCATCTGAACTTGGTACTCGCTCTAGCATTGCCATCTCATGAAGAAGTTTCCACGCTAATTCACCGTCACCATTCTTAAATGCAGCACAGACTGCACTGTTGTAAGCGTGTCCACATGGTTTACAAGATATTTTTATTATTTCCAATAATTCTATTACATCTCGCCACTTTTCTGTGTGAGAAATAACTTTGAGACAATGCTCCGCTGTTGATGCATCAAGAAGCGGATATTTAACCCGCAGATCATTATAGATGCTTAGAATGTCTTGTTTTCTATGATCTTCAGTGAAAGTATTTGGATTTTGCCATAATAATTTAAAATACACTCCAACCAGTGCCGGATGTAATTCGAAATCATTTTCCCTCAAGTATTTCATACACGACGTGCCAAGGTCAACATTATTCGTGTGTAAACAGTATTGAAGCATTGTAGTATTTACATTATTTGCCACATTTGACGTATCAGTTGCCATAATTTCATTCCTCAAGTTCTTCCATTGATCGCTGCTTAAACTCGACTGGCCTTTTATTGTTTGTAGGACTGATAGTTTTTCAAACTTTGAAATACCTGAATCTCTTGTCTGACGTGCCAGATTGTAACACAGCCTCGAGAGGGCCGTGATTTGACCCATGGAAATTTTATTAAATGCCATAATTATGTCTGAAACAGAATGTGTTCAAAAATTTCAAGTGTATTCAATAATCATTATTACAACCAACTCAAATCACCTAATAATTTATGAATTGAAAGTTCGCAGCATTTTTGTCAGCTTTCTTCTCAAATTCCCAATGATTTACGTCGCAATTAACCATTTTCTGTTCAAGGATCCACCAACGATTCAAAAAGCCAATATCCACAATCTTACCAGGTAATGCTATCCAGCTAATTTTTAAGTAACGGCACTGCTGTTTATATCCCGAAACAATATCATCAAATTCGTCTATCCATACAATGGAAAACAATCCGCAGCTAAAATAGCGAGCAAGTCCCTGGGACAATGATTTGTTAATGATTGTCAAATACTCTGTAGTGGAAGGGTTTCTAGCTGTACTTGATATGAGGGTAAAATAGTTATTTGCATTAATGATAGCGCTACGATAACTCAGTTCGTCTGGGTTGTGAGATTTGATATAATAAACGCCCCACGCCGTAGTCAAAGTCAGACTGAATCTTAATGGATTGGCAACACAGTCTTGATACGTTGTTATCCCAACATTTGCGTAATCAGTATACAAATTTTTCCAATACATTGCCCATTTCTTGAATAGATTATTTTTATATCGAATCAATTTTTTACTGTGAATAAAAGATGGGAACATATTTGTCCCAATTTTATTCCCACAAATAATCTAACCTAAAACCTGTACAGCTTTTCAAACTAGTCCTAAGATTGAATGCCTGTAGTAACATTTGAAATGTAATTTTTGTGTTTTTGTTGATGCTTAAACAAAACAAACTTCAATAAGTAATTGTTAGTTTATAACATGGTTGTGGAAGTATATCGTTGGTATAGCTCCAACAGCAACGATTTGTTATATTCGTACCTTGAAACTTGCAGAAAAAAATAATGAAAAATTAGAATACCTACATCTGCAATACGGGGTTTTAAACAATAATCTCGGAAAAGTGTGTCAAGATTAATAAAAATATTTGTACAAACGACCTAACCTCACTTCAGCCAACTCCGTCGTGCCTTCGAGGTTATGTATGATGACGTCTATTTTTCCTCTGATTATTACATCCGATATTTTACTTCAAACGCAACTTGTCTATCTTGCGTTAATGCTCTCAAGAATCAATATTGCGTAATGATTCAAACAAGAACGTCAATTCCACGATAAGTCTGGTCGACTCGAATGTGGCGAAGTGTTCCGCGAACAGCGGGGAAAAAAATGAAAAAACAACAAGTATGCAGTGCTTCGCGGGCAGTGTTCGAGGCTTTCCGTTGGACGGTATGTTGATTGAATTTTTATTCCAAGAGCTGATAACAGATAGCAGCCTTATTGGTGGTCTAATTACACTGGGTGACTGTTTGTCACTCTCCCATGTGATGAGACCGATGAGACGGAGTGATAAAATGGCTACTGGCTTATAAAGTGGCTAGATAAGTAACTAAAGCTGTGGCTCCTGATTTCAGTTCTCTCTCAGCGCGCCGGGAATCATTGCCGTATACGTTTTTCCGTGGAGTTGCGAAATCGCTTCAAATATACATGCGTATATAAGAAGCTGGACGCGAAATTGACCAAAGGTACATAGAATACCAGTGTTAAATTAGCGATCGCGAAATATGGATAATTACACGTCGGACTCAAGCGATTCGGATAATCCAGCGAAAACTTTGGACTTCTCGTATCTTTCGTTGGACTCGGATGCTGTGAATGAACGTTTGGGATCTATGAAAGATCCCGAGAGTGTCGAGACAATATTACTCCATCAGAATCAATTGAATTCCACACCGGGTAACATAACAAAATTCACCAATTTACACCTGCTCGACTTGTCGAATTGCGGCCTTTCCGAATTGCCAGACTTTCTAAGCGATTGCCCGCTCACTACATTGGTTGCGAAAAATAACAACCTGTCCAATGACTCTTTGCCAAAAACATTTGCCGCTTTTCCAACGCTGAGGGAACTCAATCTGAGTGGCAATCGATTGACCGAATTTCCTGAACAAGTTTTACAACTAACTGCACTCCGGTATCTCTACCTTGGAGGCAACGGTATATCGAAAATCACAAAAGATATATGGAAATTGCAACGGTAAGCATATCTGGTTTTTTAAAAAAATGCGCCGTTTAAAACGCACGGAGATTGACTCAACCGATGTATCGATGTATAATTGTGAGCAGAAAATTGACCTATATAGCAATCGGATATGAATTCTCGTGTATAAATAGTTATTCAGAAATTGATTAATTACTTCAGATTGCAAATTCTATCGATGGGAGGAAATAGTTTAACCGATGTTCCGTCGACGCTGGGTCAACTGACAACTTTGCAAGCACTGATTCTCTGCGATAACATGCTCGAGAGTTTACCCGGGTCGATTGCTAATTTGAAGAACCTGAAATCGTTGTTATTACACAAAAACAGGCTCAAAACATTACCTACAGAAATAATAACGCTAAGCTGCCTTACGGAGGTTTGTATTTCCACGATTATCAGATATTATACAATGCGTGCCTAATTGAGATTTTAAAGTCAGAAGAATTTCCCAGAAGAATTATAATAAGCAAAGAACAAAATCGCAAAAGGAAAAAGGCACCAAAGGATAATACTTCGTAAACTAAAAGGTTATAAATATGTATCGCATTGTGAAATTTCGTTTTGTTTTCAGTTGTCGTTACGTGATAATCCTTTGGTGGTTCGATTTGTGTCTGACATGACTCATGATCCTCCGTCGTTGTTGGAACTGGCGGCACGTGTTATTAAAATTAATAATATTCACTACGACAAAAAGGATCTGCCGAAAAACTTGAATGACTACCTAAGCAGCGGCCATTGCTGCGTTAATCCAAATTGCAAAGGTACGAACGGCACTTTCTGGTTTACGCTTCGTCGACAAATAATTTTCATTTCCAGACAACAATAATCGGTGAACGCAGCTGTAGATGATTAACCCGAATGTTATCCGAGTCTCACAATTCTTACATTCGAAGAATCGGTTATTGTCTCTTAACTCAACATTAATCTGTACCCACAATTAAGTCCGTCGCTCTTTTTTTCAATCCAATTA
Source organism: Diprion similis (assembly GCF_021155765.1). Taxonomy (NCBI): domain Eukaryota; kingdom Metazoa; phylum Arthropoda; class Insecta; order Hymenoptera; family Diprionidae; genus Diprion; species Diprion similis. The sequence continues at coordinate 8,793,695 of NC_060116.1, read as the reverse complement.
CGGAACTATTTTGTTGTTCTGCTTGAGCAGCGAATTATATTCTGCCTTTGAATTAATTGCACGTAAGAACTTTCGAATGAGCAATATTTTTTGTTACATAGCAAAATGCATAATTTGCAAAGTTATATCAGGAATAATCTCAATATTTTGCATTCAATACGAATATGGGTATCGATATTTATAAGTATAAAAATAATTAGCACGTTATACGTATTAAACTGTCGTTTAATTTTGCAGGTGTATTTTTCAACAATAGAATTGAACACATTAAGTTCGTTGACTTTTGTGGAAAATATCGGGTCCCGTTACTGCAATATTTATGCAGTAGCAAGTGCATTGATCCAAGATCAAACAATGATGAGATAGATAGCAACGGAGTAATGATGCGGAAGGTTCTCTTGGGATGACAATTGCCGGTATGTAAAATACCCTAAATAAGAGTAACAATAAGCTATAATACGCACGTCTATATTCATGCTAATACGTAAATGCAGGACTTTACTTCGTACTCAGTATAATAACGTTGGGTCATAGTTTATTTTCTGATCGGCCTAATTTTATGAAATGCGACATATTTAGGATAATACAAATCTGGGTTACTCGGTCAGGTCAGTCAACAATCCATTATCTTATCGTACTTTCGAGACTGTAATATCGCCAGTTTGACACAAACCGAATCAATGGAACTTCCTCGATAAATTAAAAAAATATCGGTATAGTTACCTCTGCCACAACTTCAGGTACAATGTCTTCACGGAGCGCAGTTATGGTCTTTGTTTCCAGTAGAAAGTCGAAAATGAAGTAACCCACCTAACATCGTTGCTTGAGCCTGCTGGTGCATTTCCATTATTTCCGCCAATGAATTTCTGTAATTAAAAATTATTTTCTTATTTAGCTGGAAAACATGTTTACTAGCCTACAGAACGAGCAACTGGGCGTGTATACTTCGCCAGAGAAAATAATTGAGATTTTAATGGGTACCATGGAATTTGGAACAATGCTTCACCTCTGCTGTAACGTTTGTAGGAGTCCCACTGATTCCTGGGATTGCAGCAGTAAACTCCAATTCTGCTGCACAAATATTCACTTGTAGACATCAGTTCTTGAACCTATTTATCGAATCTCTGTAATATAGTGTAACCATCAACGATTCCTGCAATGATGTATACAGTATATTGTACATTTATGAAAAGAGATAAGTAAAACGATAAGACTGATCATGAATATTTTTCCTCATACACATAGACGATTTTTAGCCAATTCGATGTAGACAATAAAATTGAAGATCATTACCGACGATGACTCGAAAGTATGAGAGATAAATCTTTAATGGTAATTATTACATTCAGTTTCAAGTGAATGTATAATTGTTAACCTTTACAATGCAGTGATAGAGAAATGAAAATGTATTGGAGTGTTTTGATTCAGAATTATGTACCAGGGCACCCCCTTCACCCCTTAAGATGTTCAATTCACCTCGTAAAGGTATATTTATGACTAATCAACACTGATCGTTGAAATTATTATTGCAGGCAGTGAATTGTAAAATGGTAAATTCTGGATCAGCTATGTTTGATTAATAATTTGAATATCAAGCAAGGTATTAAAGAATTTCGTCAACGTTATTAATTGCTACCTCATGAAAAATCCATCTAGGTATAGTCGGTATTCAAAGTATGAAAATTGTGAAATTGTGCAAGTTATGATTAACCGTAGTTAAAATTGACCGTACAATAATAATCTTGATCAACAAACAAAATATATTTCTACACATTTCTGGATTTTAATCAATGAAGTTAATATTAAATTATACAGTCAAAGATAGTCCGAGAGTTAAGGAACCACGACTATTTTTTACGAGTCCTATAAGCTTTTTCGAGACGTAAGCGTATCAATGTTTTATAGTGTTTGTATTAAATTCACAGTTATTGTATATCGACAATGCATAGAATTTCGATTTTCTGTGTAGAAAATTGTTGAAAAGTGCTAAAATATAATAAGTCGGTGAGGTCGGAAGTTTGAAGCAATTTCATACAAAATATTCGCATACTATATACAATTATCCTCACAATTATTGGCGACTGACAGATAAATCTCGGGACTATTAATAGGTACTTATGACAATAGAACATTGTATACCTATTAACATTGATGTTAATATTTTATTGTTAAATAAACCACAAAAAATGTACAGTAATAATTATATCATGTTGTGTCTCTTATCGAGACAATTCATTTCCGCGTAACACATTTAATTGTATGCTACAGTATCATCAGAGTATCATGTAAAACTAAAAACATTGAAAAAAACGGAACGAAATAATTATTTATAATTATTTATATTCATGTAAGAATTAATTAATTGATAATAATAATAATAATAATAATAATAATAACAACAATAATAATAATAGGTAATGGTAATAATAATAGTAATTACTAAAATTATCGTATAGGTAATTATATATTTCATATTTCGCTATTTGTCGAAGTTTTTATTTTAAACACATTATATAGGCTTATTTTATAGTAATTGTTATTTTATGCAATCCTATGTTATTAATTTCTCTAGTATCATACATTCACAAGTAACATTAAAGATTTTTTTTCGCGAATTTTTTAAATATCATTTCTATAATATTTATTTTTGAATCTTAAAAGCAATGAATATTGTAAATATACATAAATAGTGGCGTCGCTCGCGAGATAACAACAGACAGTATTGATAATAACTGAACCCCTGAACCCGTTACGTTAATCTTAAACTTTGTTTTGTTGAAATTTAGTTCTATTTTTGTTCATTCGTTTCAGGGCCGCAATATTCGAGCAAAGATTGTAAGGTATATCATAAGCAACAAGTTTCACAATCACCTGTGAAAAATCTGCAACTGTGAGATCATTTTCGAGCAATTCTAAGGTCTTACAAGCATTTTGAAAAACTTCAAAATAACGGACTTCTGAAGAGGATGGTATCGGCGTTTGGAATTAATCGTTCCAAGGCCCTTCGGATTCAAATTTCAATTAACTCTTCTTATTCTATTCGACAGTCAATAAAGAAAATTCGATAACACTAGAAAGAAAACATAAGTTAATTCCATCTCACGATGTGCTTGGGTCTTAGTACGATTAGATCACCAACTTTAGGTCCAGCATACATTCTGCAACGGGTAATTTTGTCTTTCGGCGGTTATTTGAAAATATCAAAAAGTATAGGTGAGAATTGTATCATTTATTAATAACAACGAAGCTGTACACTTGTCTGCTGTGTTTAAACGTTATACGTACGTTGCGCATGAGTATATATTTCCATTGTCTACGTAAATCATTATTTAAAATAATGATGATCGTTTCGAATTGCACTGCGAGATATTCCACAATCTATTCGAATAAAAGTGAAAACCTTCGTTTCCGCATTTTTCACCGACACAATGCCTTCAAACTAGCGTTGTCGCATATTTGAAATTATTCGATCCCAATAAGATTGGCAACAATCTCTTAGTTAATGGCGGATGAAGAGAACGATGTTCTTTAAGCTGTTCTTACTGTCATCAAAGGATGAACAAAACGTTGGAAAATCCGTAGGGTTAGTGGACTATCCGACTTGGAAGCTGACAAGTAATTAACGAATACAACACAGTTCTAAGATTAATTGTAAGCAACAGATATTGGACTTTGCTTCTGTACAGCCAGGTGTCACGAAATGGAAAGACATATTCATTTGCGGTGTGTAAATCTTACGTTTACATTCCACGTTATAGATATATCAATTCTCTAGCAGCGAGTGCAATCAGCTCTGATATGATACAATATGCAACAAGAAATTTATTGAATAATTAAAACTGCGTTTCATTTGAAACATTTAATGGTCTGCTCAATTTTTTTCCAATCCTCCCTTACCAATCTTAATAACATGTTATCGACCATAATATACATTATGTATATTTCGCGGGTAGAAGGCGCAACGAACTTAACTGAAGTGCAGTGTTATACAAATCAATGTGGATAATAAATATGAGATATTGCATATAAGAGATGATGCATAATGAGTACAACCCGATTGATCCATCACCCTGATATGGTTAATCTAAGTAGACAATTGAAGTATATTACGAAATCTTTATATTCAAGTTCTAAAGTAACGTGCTGAGTGTATTTATGGTGTATTATTTATATATATATAATAATATATAATACATAATTATATATATGTATGCATATCTGTCGTTTCATAGGTCAATTTTAATTTTTTTTTTCTCTTTCTTATTGTATTGTTATAGTGATAAAGTATACAACGATTCCTACTGCCAATATAATTAATATTTTTTTCATAATAGTGTATTCTCGTTTTTTTTCCAAGTATGCTACTCACATATAGTATGACAGTATCACCTATATTTAATCTAAGTGTATCGGAAAAGAAACTATTAAATACCGACAGCGATATTGTGACTCAAAAAGTATTCAGACTGTTTATGTATAAAACAAAATTATTTTTCGAGCACAATATCGTATAATTGCGTTTGAAAGTTGTCTAAACCGTAAAAGTGCGCAGACTGCAATTAGCTGTTGCGTAGTGCACCAATCATTCCAATGACCATCTATTCAAGTTTCTGTCATCTCACGTTAATCAACGAGGCATGTATAAGTGATATTCAACAATTTTTTTACCGGTACATTCTCAAGTGTGGCTAATTATTAGATAATAATAATCATTATTATTTATGTAGCATTTTGTACAATTTTCTTTTTCACTCCCACCGCTGAATCTCCTAAGTATCTTAGTCCTACTTGTTAAAATAATTTTTTTTTTTTCAAATTAAAATGCTAATAAGCTAAACAGACTTACCATTAAATGTGTCTGCACAATGACCGGCAATTTTTATGTGATACATTTCTTTTAATTTACATAATTTATATTCAAATGTAAGTCATCACCATTTTCATTGAATTTTGTCAAATGTTACTTAAAGTAGGTGTAATAAAGTGAAACTACTCGAAAATTAGATGTCACCATGTCTCAAAGATCTTGAATTCAGTTTCTCGTTTTTTTGTAAAATTTAAATACACATATCCACATACAAATAGATCAGAAGCAAACATTAAAGATGAAGTTGTTAATATGAACTGTGCTACGTAAGTTCCATACAATTATTTATAATTGTATAATTTGTTGGTCGAATAACTTTACATAAAGCAGTTCAATGATAAATTTTAATTTTAAAACATTACTACTCATGCAATTCTTTTGAAATTAACTTTCTATGTGTGGCAAGTACTAGCAAACAATCATAGATACAAATATTAATTATACATAAATTTTGATTAATTTACAATTAGAAATGAAAAATAAGCATAATCTGCTTCCAAATGTGCCTGTGCTTATGTTAACATATTCTTTTACTTTTTTCATTTTTTTTTTTTTAACAATTAGTCTCAGCTTAGAGTTCCAATCTTTTTTGAACTAAAGTTTTACACCACGCAATTTCCGTTGAATTATCGAGTGATCTTGAATCTTAAATTTATATCAACTTGCTTTTTATACAGTTATTTGTATCAGATTGATAGCGGTTAAATAGACGATTCTCTCACTTTTTTCATCGTTTAATGCATTTCTTTCATCAATATATATTATATACATATGTATTGACGTCTTTACATTGCTCCTGATATACCTAGGTAGATATTAAAAATTTTTCCAAGTTGCCAGGGTTGCCCATTCCTTGATTATCAACGTTTAGTTTATTTCATAATGAGAAATTAAGAATTGACAGCCCTACACAACACATGAAAACTTTTTTGTTATAAATTGTCCATGAATCTGGTGAAAAGCTATTACACAAATAAATAAGTGCTTGACCTAAAGAAAGCGAAGAAAAAGAAACCTTCGGTTTATATCATGTCAGCATCGTAAAAAAATTCATCTCTCTATTTTTCCAAACAATCGGCACCATAAAAGAAATTCAGCAGTATCATAACTTACAACTTACTCTTAAATGTGTGTATGTGTGTGCGTGCGTGTGTATGTGTGTGTGACGTGTATTTTTCATTTACATTAACAACAAAATGAAACAAATAAAAGAAAAAAAAGAAAAAAAACGGAAAAAAGATATTACGAATTGAAAAAAAGTTCACACCGGTAATTCTAAAAATTTATGATAAGGATTATTTAATTTTAATTAGGGTATCATAGTGGTGGAAAAATGTACATGTTTTAGCGCAGTTTTTGTCCTTTAAACATCAAATTTCGAAGCTGCTTATACTATTTTAGTTACTCATAGCTAGCGATCGTGTTTAATTTTTTTTTTTTTCATACTTCGTATTTTTTCACATATTAAGATATCATTTTTCTTAACAACTTGCATTTTATAAATCATCTTTCGTCAATAGGTACTCCAGTATTTGTCAAACATTAGCAATTGTTCGAGATAGTTCTCTTTTTTATTAAAAAAGATATCTAGATGCATTTACATGTATCGGGACAATTGCTAATGCATATAAACAAGAGTGCATTGCTCCTGTCAGGCAATAGCGGAAACGCGAAACATAAAAAAAAAGTGTACGGAAAATTAAAAATATCCATGAATCTACGTCTGTTTGGCAATCTTCGAAACAGCAGCATGACATTTTTATATAGGTATATACACAGTGTTACTTTACAATGATCCTTTATTATAATTAGATACTCTTCCTCTTCTGGCATCACGATCATATAACACGAGTCCAAAGCATTCTTCTTCAACAGGGCCAAGATATGATCGACAGAACTATATCACTTTTAGAGAATGTATAAGTGCTATGAATTGTGCATGCTTTGGATTGACACACGTGTTTTGATCCATTACTGGGGGAATTGACAGTGTTCAAAAGCGAAATGGTGTTAGAAAACATTTTGACAAGCCACATTATAAACTTGATGTGTGTTGTGAAACAAGGCACATCTTGTTCAGAGATTAGAAAATTCGATTGGTTAAATTGTTCGAGGATGGATATTGATGCATAGGTACATACTTCCTCAGATATTTCATTTTCATGACAATTTGGATATTAGTTTTGATTATAATGATGAATTTATTTACCTTAAAGCAGCCTATGGTCAGAACTAATTTGACACGAATTATAACTTCGTATACACTTATACATGCATGTATATACAATACAGATCTATTATATACATGCACGCATAACATTAACAATGAACATTAATTACACTTAACTATGTTTCAAAACTATGAATGACAGGTGAGAATGCCATATGGTGAGGATTAATAAGAATTAATCTTTCTATCCACATTTTTTAGTTTTTTTTTTTTGTTTTTTTTTTATACAATAATAATATTATCCTTATAATTATTATTTTGCATACCTTCGCTATTTAATTTAATGTAATATAATATAGATATATAAATAATATACAGATACGAATCTAGAGAGATAGACATATTGTATATATATTTATATACGTATAAGTGTACAATATTAGACTTTCACTATATTACACGGGTACTCCCCCCCCCTCCCTCTCCCCTCCCTTCATCCCTCATTTATCCATATTGGTGTGATTGAAGTGGTGCCATGAGCTTTGAAAAATCAAAGACAACAGAAACGAGAAATTAATTAAAGTATAATAGTAGTTTAGCCACTTTTTCCAACCAGTTTGCAACAGTAACATTGTAGAATGATGACTGCATTGCAGTAATACCGTGGCTAGGCAACTAATCGGGATACTGTAGGGTGGATCGAAACCAGTAATAACGCAGCTGTCCAAAAGATATTAAGGGATTTATTTATATGCCATACGATTAGGAGCAATTCTTCAGTGTCACGTAAGTTTCACTTTGTAAATATCAACACTTAAGCCTCAAAACACTAATGCAAAACTACTACTCATATTAGAACACATTGCTTGGTAAGAATCGTTGATCGAAAGTAGGTTCAGATATCCACACTATTCTCAATGCAGTCATTAGTCATTAAAAACTCCTAGACATCTAGAATTAAAGGTAGATTAGATTAAATCGAGCTAATTCAATCAATTTATTTATTCACAATAATAATTACGATAAATAATCAACAATCTGTTAAGGCGTGCGATTCAAACTTCGTGTCTTATTACCATTCACAGCGTTATTTGACCTCCTCGGTTTTGAATTTAATGTTTTTCTCCGCCTGAAATACGAAATAACTTATTGTAATCAAAGTATGACGTTTTGAGAATGGACCAACTTATATTTTTAGTTGTGCCTGTTGGAAAATTCAAGTATAATAAACAGAGTCCTAAAATAAATAAATTATTTACGTAAAGTTATAAAAACTGGCAATTCAATGCCATTATCGTGTTATAAGCAACACATGTCGAGTCAGAATTTGCTATTTCACTTTTTTTCAATTGGAGTAGTAAGTAAATATTTTAAACCAGAGAATGCAGTACAAAAGTTATTAATTTTGAATATTGATTTTAATCGATGATTTAGAATCAAAACTATAGCGTATCGTTAAACGGAGCATATCATGGAAAACTTAATGAAATATCAACATTTATAAAATTCTAAAACGAATGGTCAGCTCTTTCTTCTTTTTAAAGAAGGAAATCAACGGTTCAGGTACGTCCATTCCTATATTATTGCCAACAATGGTTTATCCACCATCTGTAGAAGATGGGTACGACTAAAATGCGCTCGTACGATGCTGTAGTCTCGTTCTGCCAAACTGCGATGTGTCTAATGCAGTAATGGAACAGCGAAATTCCCACACATTTTATACACGTCAAAGACTTTTTACGTTTTCATGTTTTGCCTGGCACAGACGTACCTTTTTCAATTCCCATTATCAGCAGCTTTTCTTTGCAATATTATGATATGCATGTATGTAGGTATACTAAACAGTATAAATCGTGTAGATACGAACAAAATGCAAAACAGCTTACCGTTCGAAAAGTCAAGTAAGAATGAAAAACGTAACTGTTTACCCTATCGTCACATGATTTATATTGATCGGAAAAAAACGAAAAATCCATGTTACTACCATCTCCAAGTACATACCAAGTCAGGGAATAATCTTTTCAATGTAAGCTAATTTTAACAGAAATTGAAAAAAAAGGAAAAAAGAAATATCCAGACGATCAGCAGAATAAATATGCTAAATATGCAAGTCGAAAGAGAAACCGTGTCCTTACAAATAAGTAGTTCGTATCGTCAAAATTTAATTGGAAACTCATTTTAATATGGCTGCACTTTCTATCCAACTATACTTTGACAATAATATAATTAGCTGATAACATTTTTGTCTAAGTTCTCTCTAGTCATGTTAGAAATACGTGTTTAAGGTTTCAAATATCGTCTTACAACGATTCGTTTGCACACGCTTCGAGCATTTGAATGAGACACACATAATATTATCTGCAGTAATCACATGTGTTAAAGTTTGAACACAAAAATTAAAAATACTACTACACGTATAATATGTACAGGATATTTCACTTGTGTACGTATTTCGCTACTGTCTAAAACTTTTTTTACCAGCATAAATAATTTTCTGGCTCTTTTTCTTGTCCCTTTAAACCATGGTTCTTGGTCTGCAATAAATGAAACGTCATGTACTTATTGTATTCAGAGTTTAATGTAGCGTGTACTTCAATCCGACTGGCATTTTTTTCAAGCTAGCTTCGTAATTACTTAAAAAGACGATGCAAGCAACATTTTTGCTACTAAATCTTAGATTACATATTTCAACTAACATGTTGCTTTTTACGTTGACGGAAGAGGCTTTTAGTACTAACTAATCCCCATATCGTAGATTAATTCCATAGCGACAACACAACTTTTGCCCGGACTGTATACAATTCGTGCCAGTTTCTTTAAAACATTTTACTCATAACTTGTTTTTTTTTTTTTCTTTTCATACTGTCAAATTGTTTTCAACCCTTTAGTCAGAGTTTACAAAGACACATGAATAAGTTTAAAAGCAAAGCTTTTAATTGGTTCGCGTGTAAAAAATAAAGAATATTATGTGTAAGAATATTTTTCAGAACTCTAGTTAGTCAATCGTATGAACTTGTCAATGCGAAGCCATACATGGAAATATTTTAGAGAAACCTTATACTTCGGTAAAATTCGTCTAACACGATTTTAGTACCAATTACCATTACCAGTGCCGGACTAATGTTTTATATGAATTGCTGTTCAAGAAAATACTAAAAGTCTAACCTGTGTGAACATAATGTGATCAAGTGTACAAAAAATCAAGAGTGTAAGGTTGATCAAAACTGTACAATAGTCCAGGATGAACTGCGCGGAGTGACTCGATTCAATTTAGAATGATACATCCTCTTCAGAAGCTCTCAAAGTTATTTTCAGGATATTCTAGTATAATTTCTTTAATTTTTTAAAATGTAAAAAAATGAATTCTAAGCCATGTTCGACTGGTTTGGGTTCGTGTTTTGTGTGGTAGTCGGTGTACTGATGTTTGCGTTACTATCGCTAGAGTTACCGCTGGCTTCCGCAGCTACATTAGTAGCTTCTGACTGGGCACCAGAATTATCCGATGGTTGCATGTACTTTGGGATTAGGGTAGGTGCTAGGGCTGGCTGAATTTGAAGTTCCTGTTCCGAAAAGTTGAAGAGAGGGGGAAGTTCACGGCCATTTGGCAATCGAGTACGTTGCTCCCTCAATTCGTTGAAAAATGAATGAGCACAGGCTTGCAGGGGTGTCATTCGCAAGGATGGCGTGTACTCTAGAAGTCGGGCAACAAGTTCCATTGCCTCGGGCGGTGTGCGTGCCCTGAATACCTGAAAACCCAATAATTTCGTATCAAAAGATCTGATTAACATATCGAATTCTTAATTTTCTACCAACGATATAACATAGTATTCCGGACATAAATGACACCTTCAGTTTGGTTGGGCACTGCATTTTTATATATATGAAATCCGTAGAAGAAGAAACCAGATAATAAACGAAATTGCAACTGAAGTATGTAAAGTTATAATTTTGTTGATTTAGTTTTTATCAGAATGAACGTTTGTTTTATTAAACTGGTTTTCCTCAGTAAAATAAGTATGGTTCACTTGAATAAGCAATGAAACTAACAGCTTACCTATGAGAAAATACGATTTTGTTCTATTATTTATATTGCTCGATTGATAGTACAAAAAAAAGTCTCGGGTAGCTCCTATATGTTTTTATAAAAGTCGAATGATGACGTTACACCAAAGTATCAATCAACGCAACTTGTAGTCAAACATTCGCCATTTGTCAAAGTAAATTGAGGCTATGACAAAGCTGTACTAGGCATATTACTATGAGTTTGTGTGATGAGTAGTAGCCACACTGTGCAGCAAATATTGGTAATGCATTGTAGTGTTTAAGTGTAGCAGTATTAAATGTGTTTTAAAAATACTGAAAATTCAATCGTGATCATACACGTCCTGCACACGATGTATCATTAAAAGTAGAACACTTATAGCAGCTGTTACATAGAAAGTCAGATACTTTTAATTTGAACTAGCTTAACCATCAATATTCACTTACAAATAAAATAATATTTGACAGTAATTTATAGCTCCATCTGTACGTATTATGTACAGTTGCAAACGATACATGTTCTCAAAGCGCAGACCACCTGCGAATTCAGAGGGCTTCACTCCACCATTGCGTGCAACAGAAGACCTCCGAACAGGTTGAAGTACTTGTAATTCGTCCTTCATTTGTTTATTGTGTAGAACAGATGTACCGAAAGATTAGAGTAAGTGATATTTTCAATACTTGCTAGCGATTGCAAGACACTACACGTGATACATCGGGGTTAGTGGTGTTAGCTGCGATTGCTTCGCTTAGAAGTATTCATATTTTTTAGCTGTATTTTGTTAGTTCCAGTTTGAAAAATGAGAAGAATAGAAAATAATAAATAAAATAAAAAAGGAGAAGAAATTCATTACAGCCATAACACGTTCCAAGATATATCACTTACTCTAATTTTTTGGTGCTCGGTTGAACATTTAGGCGCGCTCATTCGTTGAAGCATTAACTGTAACCACGAGTACAAGTTTTGGTTGATGAACATTGATTAACAAACGATTTTACCCAAGCAGAATCGACTAGTTTCTCAAAGTGCACTTGAACAAAGGTCGATTCTATTACGCAGTACGTATAGACAATTTGATTAATTTGATGTTCTACGTCTATTATGACTACCATGACGTTAAATACAATACCTGATGTAAGCATATGAGTTAAATGTGATGCTTCAAGTATTTTGTTCACAGTGTTCAAAACTCCACAAAGATACGTACTATGTAGATTTTGTTGGAATTAAAATTTAGAGGCACATATAAGTTGATTCACCTGGTCAGGCTTCTAGACATGTTGGTCAAAGTTACTTTTTGCACAGAAACGCAATTTCCTACCGTACTTGATGGCTGATAATGATAAATTATAGCCAGATTCATGGTAGTGTGTGAAGAATTCTTACCCTCAATTACTTATTCTTATATTCTTATTCGTATATTTATGCAACACTGATTGATGTTTCAAATCATTTTGTACTGTATAACAAAGTTATAAATTGAAGTAAAAAAAAATACCTTTTGCCAAGGATGTGACTTAATCTGAGGGAATTTGAATTCTGTATAGTTGGGGTTCATTTCTCTGATCTGTTCACGAGTTGGTGTGCCAAGAACCTTTATGATCTCGACAAGTTGATCGACGCCGCTATCGCCAGGGAATATTGGCTGACCAAGTAATAATTCTGCTACCACACAGCCTGCACTCCATACATCTTCAATCACAAAGAGAAATGCATGTGATCATCTTAGTAGCATATGAATTATTGATATTTGTGGTTGTGACTAGGAATGTCCATCATTTATAAATTATGTATTCATCCATGAGTTGCGAAATTTTTTCAGTTCAGCTTTCTCAACTCTTCATAAGAAAATAAGAAAACTAACTTACCAATCTTTGTGGTGTAGTCAATTGCACCGAAAATGAGTTCTGGTGCACGATAATAGCGACTACAAATATAGGATACATTTGTTTCGCCCCTAACCAAATGTTTGGCTGAACCAAAATCGCAGAGCTTAAGCACGCCCGTTTCCGGATTCAAAAGAAGATTTTGAGGTTTGATATCTCTGTGGCATATTCCCAACGAGTGAATATACGCTAATGACCGGAAAAGCTGGTACATGTATAGCTGAAATTAAAGAATAAGTATTTTATAAAATGCCCCAGACACGTTTCATGAAAATATGCACATACAGCGAACAATTTTACGTGTGTGTACATTGGAGAATAGCAAATAAAAACCGCACAACACACGTGTATGTAGATATAGAAAGAATTATGTTATGTAAGCATTCATGCCGTCATCGTGATGATTATCAATATTATTATTATCATTACTATCATACAAAAAGTATATTCCATACTTTTTCAGTTGCGTCGCAGAATAAAGCCAGTACGAGATATGGAAAGGCTATCATCTAAGTTATCAAGTTTTGTTATCAGTTTATTGCACGTACGCTAATTGCAAACACAGTACCAAACAGATTGTTTGAACAACATTATCTATTAGTCAATTAATCGATCATAAGTATAGATGGAATGTACCGCTGCATAATTTTTTCATCTTAAGGTTCTTTTATGTATACTTTCACTTATTAATTTAGGCCGCAGTGAGAATGCTAAATTTATACCTTCCGAATAGCAATTGTTTCATGCAAAATAGCCTGATTGACTCACAATAAATATGAACATAAAAGGTTCATTTAGCAATCCTAAAATAGAATAGTCTACAAAAATGTTTGGTCAATTAATGAGATGCTACCAATAAACGATAAACAAGTAAGATAAGAGAAGCTTGGCGTTAAACTTACCTTGATGAAACTGATGGGTATTGTTTGTTTACTTTTGCTATAGTGTCTGGCCACTTTGTACACAGTTTCTGGGATGTATTCCAGCACTAAATTGAGATAGACCTCGTCCTTCTGTAGATAAATAAAGAAAATACATTTGTTAATCAATATATTCTGGTTAGATTCAAATCTGTTAGCACAGCCATAGGGCATCAAATATTATGGAATACCGCGTGAACTTATTTCCATTATATGTTATTGCATTTTTTATACTAGCACGTGTAACTATGTTGTATTCTGTATCAAGCCTAAAATAATCAGTATTATAATAATTATTGTACCAAGTTACGTTGGTTACTCAAAATATTCTGAATAAATAGGATGCGGTCATGTTAAGGAGTGTATATGTGTTCAAAATAAAAAACATCTTGAATAAATAATAAAATTAATAGGAAATGAAGTGTACAATCCATATTAGTAAATGTAATAAAAAGCAGGAAGTGGTAAATGCTATCAACTTATAATAAAATTACGTGTAGACACAGATGTCAGAACATCGTAGTACTTAATTTTTTTTTTTTTTTTTTTTTAATGACCAAAATGGTAATTTCTGTACTGAAAATCTAGCTCTCATTGAGCATTAGTGAATTCACATTTTTCCTAGGGTTCTTATCCATTAAACGAAGACTATAAATGATAAATTATGATAATTTTCTATAACTAGCAAAGCGCATTAGTTTCTAGATCCAAAATTAAGTCCAGTAGAATTTCAATATCATTGTTGTAAAAAGCATCAAGACCTAGGACAAATTTATAAATAGGATTTTCGAACTACTGGGTCCGTTTCACTTACGTCAACATGAAAAACTGGGTTAGTCGCGGTTAAGATGTTCTATAAAAATAACATAACAATGATTCTGCATTAAACTAAAATAGATATTTCTAGTTGACACACTATTTCAGGGTGGCAGCGAATAATTCTTGTTTCATTGAAAAAACTAAAATAATTACTTCTGTTTGGTCGCAGTTTAACCAAGGTATTTCTGATTATACAAGTATGCGACAGACCTATTATTTATTTTTAACTATTCGTTACACAAAATTGGCCATCTATCAATAACTTGAAATCACTAAATTGAAAATTATCAAAAACTAAAGATTCTGTCAGTTTGTACTAGTGATAATTGTACAGGCAATGTGTCGATTGGTCTCAATAGTTGCAAATATTCGATTGTGAAAGAATTATAGTTTACAGATGAGAGCTAGCTAACATAGATTTATCATATTTCGATTATGAAAATAAAATGATAAAGTAGAGTGAGTTGTAGACTCATTGAAATTCAGCTTCCCCCCTGCCAATCGAACCTCTATAAAAGCATGCCAAACAATTTCATTGATAGATCGTCCTAATAGGCTGCTTTGCTATTTCCGTGCAACAGTAAAATTTGTGGACGGATGAACCAGTTTGTTAAATCGTATAAATATATAATTGAACTTATTATTGGTATACGTATATTATAATAAAATTGATATATAAAATAAAATTTAGAAAAGCAATAGAAATTACCTGATCACCACTAGAATAGAAGAAATATTTAAGTTTCACGATGTTGCAATGCTCTAGACGTCGCATGATTTGAAGTTCTCTGTTCTGAAAAAATAACGATTAAAATTAATTACGGTTATTCTCTTATCTATACTATTATACATATTTACAACGTGTTAAGTGCGCAAATATCTGTGGTTTTAAATTTAACTTCGAATTTGAACTTCAACAATAAATATCTTGTTACCTTAAATCGTTTATCCTGAAGGACTTTTTTGATGGCAACCAATTCGCCGGTGCCGCACAACTTGGCCTGGTAAACGACACCGAAGCTTCCATTTCCGATGACTTTGGTGTCGGTGTAGGCAACTTCTAGAGGACGGTCCGGTCCAGCTCCTGCGCTGGCCACTACGGTGGTCACCTTGTTGCCATCCTTGCCTGCATTGCACATCGCACCACCCATAGAAACAACCGAAAACCACAATGCTACAGTACAGCGAAAGTAATAGAAGAAAAATAAATTTCTACTGCGACGCGACAGGCATGAAAAAAGTCGAAAGATCCTCTCAAGGAGTAGTCACACATATTCGAAATATGACATGTATACAATTTTATTGCAGTCCCGCTGTTATCTTAAATTTCAATGGTCGATAAATCGCGTCTATGCATTTGGGGGTATGTGAATTCATGTGAATTTGTTGTAAAAAATTATCCCACAACTGTTTTTTTTAGTAATAACAATATCCTACAGAATTTCGCGATTCTCAGGAGTCTGGGCTGAAGGAATTATATTAAAAACAGCATATTGGATTAGGGTATAATAGCGCTCAAGATTCTTACATGATATTATACGATATACGAGATTTTTTGTTTTTTTTTTTTTGTTTTTTTACAAAGAAAAGAAACTATGTACCTCCGCTGAAGCGAAAATAGATTCTCAACAAGTCGTAAGTAGTTGTATATAAGAAAAGTTATTTTAAGAAAAATACGTTCATCGTTAAACGAGAGAAATTAGTGAATACTATCATAACACACCTGATGGCAATTCAGAGAAAGGTATAATGGGAATGGGAATGGGAATGGGAATGGGAATGGGAATGTAAAGGACCATATATTTTTCGTCATCCGTGTAAATGGGCTTGCAAATGATGCTTGCAAGTGTCAAAAGTTAAATTAGGAATGCAGAGAGAAAAATACGGGATAGTTATTATCAGCAACAGGAAATTTGAAGCGTACGTGCATACAAGTATAGGTAGGTAGCTGCTAAGCGATTATTTCTAATTATATTCTAAGCCTTCCGGTAGTAGAATTGAAGGCTGTTAGGGCTATTTTGGCGTCATCATGCTGCACATATATCCACACATATATATATATAAATTGTACGGCACAGCTGCAGTTTCGGAGAGGAATAGCACAAATGTGCACGTTCGTTGATTCTACCGTCGATATAGAGTTTGCGTAATATTTGGCTTTTATTTCTGGGAAGTAGAGAACCATTATTATTGCTCAAGTTTCAGGGTTCAAAGACCTATGAAGTTGATGCATAATTATAGACATTTCACCTAATAAACAAATGTATAGAAAACTGATTGATTCTCTTGTTATTAAGAGAAATGTATACCGATTCGTTGAAAATATCTCACAGAATCTGCGTTGGAACGTTTAACCGTAGCGAACAGTAACGATTTAAAATCGTATATTTTCAAGCATCTACTGCAAGCACTTTGCGTCAGTAAAAACTTTTTAGCAACAAAAAAGCACGTTATCGCGTTTCTTTTATGCTCGAGTTACACACTGCAGTCATCTCATTGTCATACCAGATCAAAGTAAAATTTGCACAAGAGTTCTCATGACTTATGTGTGCAAGCTAACATGTCAAGGCTCAGAATTAACTCAACTCGAGGATTGGATATTGTAACACGAAACACTCAAAGTAAATAACTTCTTCTTCGGCCAATATTGACAGGAAATATATTATCGTGGCAAGTATAGAGATGCGTCAACCAGCCGCTAAACTAAAGGCGTAATAATTTTCTAATATTACCGAGGACAATCGTCGATTTCTCGGGTCTTGTTCAACTGAAACACGGTGCTGAGGGGTGTCGATAATAAAGATGTAAGAAGCCCGCGTTATGGCTCTGTCGAAGTGAATTGACTTTGTCTCGAGACTTTTCACACACTAGATCGGGATAAATAACTTCATCTGTCACCCGTCAAAGCTATTCTGATACAGCAAGAATCATTTCTCGTTAAAATAATTCAAAAAGTAATCAAACGACTAGGCAGAAAGTTCGGGGTCGTTGAACCTTCGTGGCAAATTGACGCAGGATGTAACGATGATAAGAGACCAAATGCTGTTCAAGCGGACTTTTGGTTCTTTGCGAAGTACTAATTGTAACATACTTTAGCAAAAATAATGAGAAAAATGATAACTCGGCCATCTAATGTATTGAGAAAAAAACCCGTGGCAGTGATATAAATTTTGCAATTACATGCAATACTGCATCAGGTGATTGGTGAGTTTTTTCGTTTGGTTCTATTTTTAACAACTTCTCTCTCAAGCGACGCGATCAATTTCTGCCTTCGCAGGGATTAGAATTTTCAAAAAAGAAAAAAAATTGTCGCACAAAATGTCATACCAATACTGTCCGCCGTTAAATCTCTACTGCTCTGCTTCGTGTTGGAAACTGTTGCTGCTTTCATTCGATGTTCATACTTGAAACGAATTAGCAAGAATGTATAATGAAAAGTTTCCCGCCGTGTACTTTATTTCTGTTTTATATATTTATTTATGATTATGTTTCAACGATTTTTTACTGGCCTAAATCCGTTTTCGCTTCATCCTGTCACTTTGACAGTTGAATGGCAGTATCCTGGTGGATGCAGCTCGCAAAAAAGAAAGAAAAAATAAAACCGCACGATAAAGAGGAAAAACAAACGAACAATAACTTTTTCTGCCAAAGATGCGAAATCACGATCGAATTTTTTGTCATTACATTACTTTAATTATAATGAAAACGAGATGTGTCAATTCTTGGAACAAAGTAATAAAATCATTATTACGCTAATTAATAAAGCCAAGTTACTGCAGTATATTCTGCCTCGAGTTTTAGTACGATTTTATTGAATGTCAATATATACAATATATACGTATACACATATTTATGTATTATCAATTGATATTCGCATGATATTTCCAAGGACTTCGATTATATCCTTCATTATAATGAAAATGATACTCGAAATCACTGTCAGTCGGTTGAAACCCATACAGAGACCTTTCTAAAAGGATCAGGTTTTTTTTTTGCACTCATATATTGTGGGCGTATACACGAGGACTGTTCTCAATTACAATTACGTTCTGACCTAAATTTGAATTTACAAAGAGAAAAGAGGTCAAGAAAATGTGGCCACTGCCAAATTGGCGTGGCGCATTCCAACCTTGAGGGGTGAAGAGAGAGAGAGAGAGAGAGAGAGAGAGAGAAGTATAAAGAATCGTCTTTTATTACCTGTATTACACGAGTTTTTGAAAAAATGTATAAACTTTTGCCTGCAAACATCACACACGTATGAACACGTAAATAGCATAGCATATGATATTGAAATGGTTAATTATTCTGGATAAATGAGGCCGCCATATTTGTCACGCGTAACCGCTGACCCAACTTATTCTTATATATGTATGTATATATATATAGCACACACACATATATGTACATGAGCTATTTTCTCCTATATGTACGTAATCTGAGTGAACACCTGCTGAGAGTTATGCGGTTTCGCACTGCTTCTAATAGCAAAAACCTATCACGATTCGCATCTAGGTATGTAGTATATATACGTAACGTTGTTACAATACTCGCGGGTACTTATTGCGTAGGAACGGCGCGGTTCGATAAATTAATGCATAAAATCAAATGAATATTCAGTTCGTACGAGGTGCTCAAGTTAAGCAAACGTCTCAGTTGCCAACGCGTATATTTATAAGTATATAGTTCGAACATTATGTACATCTACTCCAACAGCTACGTTTCACAAATATTCAACTAACGTTAAGACAAACAAGCTTAGAACATAAAAAAAGGGGGGAGTAAATGACAACCGAAGTAACTCGACTTGACTTTTGTGAAAGCAATAATTTTCGACTCGGGTAAACGTGGAAATTGGTCGACTACTATTTTTAAATAGATCACTTTGTGCTGGAAGCTTTTTTTTATTTCTAACTTGACTCTCAGTGCAGTCTTGACAGTTATTCTTCACAATAATTATGCAAAATTTGGATTTAATGGAAAAAAAAATTAATCAACTTTGTCAAAAATTATCCATAGCATTTATAATTTGTCGAGTTTCATTCATTTACGTACGACGAGAATATTAAGCAGCAATTAATGAAATTGGAGTACCGATATCTTGTCATCTCTGTGGAAGTTGTCTGTTTCATACACACCTATATTTATTTATCTACAATAAAACAAAACAATCGGCTTGAAATCTATCCGTCAAAATAAAAATTCGAATCCACCAGACAAATATATCGAGCACGCGATACGAGCACGTGGTTTGACGTATTAATTGTGTACGTCTACTAGGTATACTGAAATATTTCAAAAGCAGACAACAAATTTTCATTTTGTTTCTTTCCCTCACATGCAAGTGAAAGAGAGTCAAAGCTTCGCCGTAATTTCTTTCTTATTTTATATTCTGTTAAACAACTCGACGAACTATGATAATAATTTATTCTTCGAGTAAAAAATCCTACACGTTATAGCGCGTTATATATAGAGCGTGAAATAAAAACTTACGTTTTTTAGAACCGAGGTTTCGTAAAAATTTACAAATCTTCTTGTAAGCACTGTCAGTCTCCTTTTCGTTGAGTTCCAAAGTGCTTTTCGACGCTGGTTTATCGCGCCTTTGACCCGTCAGACAGAATTTTGGATAACGCCATTCTTGGCGCGGTTCTGACCAATTCAACGTGTTCGCAGGCGCCATTTATTCAATTGTTTGTTTGTTTGTTTTTTCAAAAACTTTTTATACGTATATCATTCAGTGTACTGGATCGTTCAACGTTTTAAGGAAGGTTGTACGATATTTTGCCAATATTCCTCTTCCCCCTTCGTTATAACTGGTTTGGTCACGCGTGTAACAAATATGCATACACACAGGCGGTGAAATTCAGTCACGAGTTAAAAAAAACGTGCAAATCGATCCTTAAATCTCCCGCAATCTCAGTCTGGATTTAATCATCGTAAGCCTGTAAGATCTCGAGTGATATCACAGAAACCTCGACGGATTAAACATGTGTAAACACAATATTTCGAAGCTGACGTACATTGTTATAGGAATTTAGAAAGCAAGAAAAGTATATATAAGGATTGGTTGTTGAAATTTGACTATACACCGTAATAGTTTTTCAATAATTTTTCTCCGTCTCGTCAATCTGTGATTTATACAACATTTATACTGCAACACGTGAGCGACACGGCTGTACGAGATTTTATTTTATGTTTTTTTTGTCCATCCCCATGCTACATCACAGTTCAATTTACTTGCCCGCGAACATTTGACGAATAATGTTTGTTCACGGTAAATATTTTGCCAGCGAGACGGCTCTATTTTTAGCGGTCTGCACGCAGGATATGAGCGATATCAGTTAGTACAAATAAAAAATTTCCGTCTTCTTCTTTTTGCTTTCCCGCAACTTTCGAGGTGTTTTATATGAGAGAATTACTAGCTTTAAAAATACGCTCAAATATTTATTTACCGTAAAACATATCAGCAATAAAAACGAGCCGCGGCGCCACTGGATTAAATCGCGTATAAAGAAAGAAGACAAAAAAATATTATAATCAAATGCATTAGATGTGATAATTTTTCCTCCTTCGATACCCGAGACTGTCGATTTCTATCAGTTTAGGATATATATATTATCATTTAGCATAGTCTCCGCGTTAAAAAACAAAGAGCCCCACTTTGATATTTAAAATTTATCGTTTCATTCCGCATATTGATATATGCTATTCGAAATCCACACACTTGGTCTGTGCACTTGCGACGACGCTATTATTGGACACGAGGACGACGAGACGGGGTTTAATAACACATGCGACACCACTCTCGATACGATATCCAAACAATATATTAATTTTATTCAACGCTATAGCGCGACGTGAGGATCAATAAATAATTCACCAGTAACGCAAGTCCCTCTTTCTGCTACTGCAGCGCGTTAGATGGTCAGAAATACACTGTAGTCAGGCACTGAATAACTGAAACACTGATTCAGTAATAATCACGGTATTTAAATAAGAGGGATATATATAAAAACGGAAAATTACAATAATGATAATTAAAATTGACGTTATGGAGTTGCGAAGAAGAGAAATGTTATACTTTACATTTCACGTTTCAATATTACTCGCGATAACGCGCACACACACAACACAGAGACACAGAATCTTATCGGCTTTCTTCCTTTCTTTTTACCCTCTCAACTCTTCGTTTCTTTTTTCACAATCTTCATATACGAACTATACAGACAATAGCGTGAATTATTTCATCAAGCAAAACACAAACGAGGATACGTTAAAAATGTATTTTCCTTCGCATTGCACAAATGTTGTGTAAACGACGTATAAGTTTGCGGTTAAACAAAGATCGAAATTTGCATAGATACGAATGAACGTATTTTTCCGCACAAACACCGCGAACGGTCAGTATCCCGATCAAAGTATATACATACATGCATACATACATAAAGATTTAAAGGCAATAATATCGTTAAAGAAAAGTAAGAAACTGTCGTCGCCGGGTTGAATAACTGTTCACATTTTTAGGTCAGTTCTGGGGGCGACCTGTACGCGGCCGTCTGTTCACCGATCTGATGATATAGCGACTGACGATGAGGGAAGAGGTTGGCTTAGGAGAGAGAAACAGAGAGAAAGAGAGGCGTTTCCAAACCGAGTGGGGAGGAATAGACCAACTCGTGTTAAACGTACGTTTGCTATACCCCGCGTACATGTACGATGATTGTACATAGATAAAAATAGCCACAAACCATGCGATTCGAAAAATTCCAAAACACACAACGCGGCATTCGCATCACTCTATACGTATAATAATAACAACAACAATAATAGTAATAGTAATATGGGGCATGTAGATGCGAAGAAAAATTCTTTCTTTGTCGGTAAAATATTTGTTTTCTTTACCAAACGTACGTAAATTTGTTGTTTTTTTTTTTATTCTATCCAATTTTATAATAAGTATTGTTAAAAAGTTTGTCGAGAAAAACAAAAAAACCAGTCGAGAATCACGTGTAGCAAAAATGGAAAATGTATAAACAGAGTATTGTTTTTTCATCATGTGAATAATGGTGAAAAATTTTCTGAAGACTATTGGAGTAAAAATCATTTCATTTTAGAATCGCGGACGAATATAATAACAATTAGAAAATTAGTAATACAAGACCGTGGATCAGGCGAGATATGCGAAGTGTGAGAAATACTTTTCCTCGACGCTTTACATAAACCGTGGTTACATGCAACATCTAGAAAGAAACAAGATTCTCAAGTATAATGGGCAGAAAAAGCTAACGTAGTATTACAAATAAAATTTTCGAAAACGTGTGAGTTAAACTCCTGATCCTCTCTCTCTCTCTTTCTCTCCGAGTGTAATTAATAATTCAACTGCACAGATTATAGTTAATATAACAATAAGTTAATAATAATAATAATAGCGAATGCTCTCGCAATGTTGCACTGTAGATTTATAATAAATACATGGGGGATCAGGAAATCAGCGCGTCGCGCAACGAAATTGGCAAGGAAGGAAAAAATATTCGGCAACTACCGATATATATCCTACGTCACGAGACACCTACGTCATCATTTCCATATCGCATCGTGCTGCGTATATATACATATATTATGTATGTACACACGTGTTGAATCTTTCGAAGAATCGCACATATAGGCATAATCACACTTGGCAATAACAATAATTGTGCGGTACGATCCGGAGAGGAGACAAAGAAACAAAGATTGACGCAAAGTCCGCGTAGGAAATTTGCGGAAAACTCGGATGACCGCATTACGTACGTACGCAAGTGTGTGTGTGTGTGTGTGTGTGTATATAATTGCACGCGACTGTTGTATACATATAGCTAACAACTCACTTCGCGGATTCCGCAAGGCAGAAATTAGAATCACGCATTGCGTGTTACTTTTTTGAAATTCTTCGAAACAGAGACGCTCGACAAATGTACGATATGCACGTGTACACGCGTATACACCCTCTGCAAACGACCGCGACGGCAGAAAAAATTTGAAACTCGCGGCTTTTGCCAAAAAGTTTCGACGTGCCAACCGTGAGAAAAATCTAAACATAT
Source organism: Diprion similis (assembly GCF_021155765.1). Classification (NCBI taxonomy): domain Eukaryota; kingdom Metazoa; phylum Arthropoda; class Insecta; order Hymenoptera; family Diprionidae; genus Diprion; species Diprion similis. The sequence goes on along the minus strand of NC_060116.1, from coordinate 8,769,917 downwards.
AATAATATGTGTATTACATACTGACTGTAAAATATATAATACACTTTGAATTGTTGAAACCCGCCTGATTGTTGTCTCGGCACATTATACCTGATCAATTTAAACGCGTGTGTCAGTTTTTCCCTAAGCAATAGACATACTCGATTGCACGAAGAGTACTTACATATATAACGAGGAAATGACGCGTTGATAAATGCATCGGGATTCGGCGGATACGCCCGAGGGCGTAATATGAAATTATGCATGGAGCATGTATAATGTATAATGAATAGGAATTGAGACGCGAGTAAAATGTCTAATGAATATGATATCTTGCAAGTTATGAAGAGCCAGCATCTACAGAGCACATCGTGCAGCGTAATTCATCGGGAAGATGACGACGTTGAGTGGTGCTCGAAGAATTCCATTGTCGTCATTAGACTCTGGAGGTTTTAATTGGTCAGCGTGTTTATGTCTACTCAACTGTACGAAGTATTAAATGGACCTCGATTTTTTCGCGTATGTAATGGAATGTGTAATTGACGCCGAAGACGCGTTTCAGGAAGTTTGAACAACAACTTTTACACGCTGCGACATCCTGTATTAGTAACTATCCATGTAGCCAAGTTTTTTTTTTTTTTTTTTTGCATGAGATTGAAGTTGGTAAGGTTATACCTATTTCGGACCATTAGGATTGCCTGAAATTCGGGCTGGGGTTGAAGTTCTAAATTTGGAAAGTTTCGAAAGCGTCTAATGCCGAATTATTTGGTGGCGAAACTTGAAGTAAAGAAATCAAATTCTTAGGAAACAGGGAAGTTTCGAAGGGTCAGAAAGCCGACGGCCCGTTGTACTGAAATGTAGGGATCGGAAAATTCAAGTTAAGATGGAGCAAAGTTCCGAAAAGTAAAGTTTCAAGGAAGCAAAATTTTGAAAAATAAACTTTCGATAGAGCAGAATTTCGGAAACCAGAATATACTCACAAAGCGTCACTTACTCAACGAGTGGGTGTAAAAAATCAGAAAAACCGAATGACCAGGATTCCAAACGTAAAAATACCGAAAATCTTAAACAAAGAAAAATCAAAGTGGTGAAATTTCGCTAAGGTAGAAATTCACAGAACTGAAAATCTTCGATCATTCAGAAATTTGATGTTTCAGATTTGAAAATTTTCTTATTTTCGCCCTTTCGAAACTTTGAGCGTCGGTTTCTGGACCATTAAAAACTTTTGTTACGTCCGGCGTCCCGCCACACGTCTCCTCCACCTTCCTCGACACCTCTCGCCTCTACCTGCCATTCCCATCGTAATGCTACACTCCATATCTTGTCCTCCTATTTCCATCTTGCCTTACGCCACTCGTTATCGTCCTTACCTTGCTATTTCTATTCCCCTCTACCCTGGATCCTCGCTCCTTTTCTCACGCCGAAGATGCACTCGGATCCCAACGCTTTAACCTTCAACATCTAGCTCCAACTCCTGTTCCCCAAAAAGTGACTTCACCTACTCCCCAACGACTTCGCCGCTTATTTCACCCCATTTCCAAATCTCAATAAAAGTTCATTCCTTATCAAAGATAACCCTCCTCTAATTATTATTCTTCCCACTTCCATTCCCTGAACGAGGACAGTGACGAGATCGGACCAAAAAGGGCACTCGGATCAACATCTCGGGTGGGTACAAGGACTACCGTCCCTCTGTACCGTAACACTTTCATGTTTCGTCAAAGTTTGATAGCTTTACTCAAAATTTCACCGGTAAAAATATTCGGAATTTGGCGCTTTCGGAACGCATTAAATTCGGAATTTTAACACCGCCCCTGAAATTCGTCTAGCAAATCCCATAATAAAAAGAAAACATTGACATTTTGATAAGACAATTTCTTGAAAATCATTCCAAAATTACACAGCAATATATTTTTACTACCCGATGTTTCTTCGCGTTAACGTTGCTACCATCAGCCTTGTAAAATCCCCCCCCCCCCCCCTCCCCCCCCCCTGCAATCTTTCGAACGACGATTACAACGGCGAAAATTTTAAAGGGGTTCGTTAACACTAGCAATAAATTGAAAATCTAGTTTAACTTACTACCCAATTATTGCCATGCATGCGCGCAAATCGTCGTCTGGCCTGCATCCAGGTCTCAGTGATGTGCCTGCAATGCACACAGGCATTAAGAGAACCGCAAAGTAAGACAAGCGATTAATTGGCTAGGCTAAATTTGTCGGAAAGAAGGAGATTTCCGTACCACCGTTATATATTTACTATTATTACAGTTGCGGGCTCGATAATGAATTCGCGTAGTACGCACGTTGCATGCATATATGTATAATATAATGACGAGATAGGTTAAAGTTGTTAACGTTAGCATAACAAAACATTGGAAAGAAATTCACGATTTTCAAGTTTCCAAAGCCTTTAAAGAAACTTGTATATTTCCATATATGAATGTGTCTGATTTTATTACAGTTTCCTCAATTTCCGACAATTCAAAATACGCGAAATAACAGTTTTCTCCGAACACAGTAAATCGTCACGCAGTAACGTTACTACTTTCAGCATGTTACATATATAACGATATGTCGTTTAAATGTCGTATAATTATATTTACTACACGCGGTTATCCTGTTTACGCGCAAGTTCGCCGAACGCGAGGTCTTTATCGTCTATGGAGAATTCATCGCGTTTTTACCCCCCGCCCCTTTGCGAGGAATTTAAGAGCTACCACTGCACCGACGACAACGACACGGTAGCTTGTGGACCTTGAATAAGGCAAGTGTGCAGGAAGAGAACGGGGTCGACTGACCACTGAGCCATTATCTCGCATCCGTTAAAACGCGTTTCAATTACACATTTTTATTTATACGATATTTACTATCTTCTTCTCTTCTTCAATCTTCCGAGTCTCTTCTGTTTCTTGATAACGTGAAACGCTCGAAAGACGATAAAAACGGTTCCCGACCTGGCAGAGAAAACCATTTCCAACACCGAGAAAAAAAAGTCATTGAATCGATTAAACATATGGTCACATGCAGCGAAGTAAATATTTATAACTCTCAATTCAAGATCGATGGATCCAAAAAAATGTTCAGTTGATTCAACTAAATTTTCTTAGACCAATAAAAGTATTTCGTTGAATTAAGTAAGTATATTGCGTACGCCGCATCTGGTTTAACAAAACGAATATCACTTTACTCAAATAATCCTTTCTCTCCATGAACGAATTAAAAGATATCAGATGAGAACTTCTTTGTACAATTTTATACGCAGCATTATGTCATTTCGACGCTCTTCTCAAACCGTGCATTATAATGCTTGACGTGACACGAAGTCGTTGTCGGTGTAACGCGGTATGCACACACACACACACACACACACGCACCTATAACATCCGCAGCAATAAGTAAGCACCCAGCTGTGCCCTGTACGTTATATACGTATATGAGGACCTATGACGTATCGTCAGTCGACTTGAACGGTCAGTCACGACAAACATATGTATATATATATACGTGTACGATGTACATAAACGTATACATATACATACTAACGTGACACGTGCGTTACATACAGTTACGCAAAGCTCAAATTTTTAACAAGTTGCGTAACGAGAAACAAATTTTAAGCATCTAATACGTGTTACACGGATACCGAGCGAAAAGTTACAGGGAATAAAATTGTATTCGTTAAAATAAAATCAATGAGTTGCATTTAAAAGACTAGAGTATGAATTTGGAGATGCGTGTTGGTTAAAAATAAAAGTAAGAAAAACAGAAAAAATAAACATTTTTTGGAATCTGGAGCACCGAACGATGATCAATTCCATGACGCATACGGTTTCGACGAGAGGTGAGAAGAAAAAAATGCGGTCAATCGGCGATATAATTTGATTCGATGTTACAAAATCAGGCCTGGTGGTCAAGGCTATGAAAGCTGTAGGCGCAACGCGTATTTTAAAATCAATATGTACGTTGCGCGGGTGGCGAAAAACGGAATCATTTTTTATTTTCATTTTAAACTTATTCATTTTCATCTTCATCTCTGTAGTTGGAGAGAGAGAGAGAGAGAGAGAGAGAGAGAGAGAGAGAGAGAGAGAGAGAGAGAGAGAGAGAGAAAAAAAAAAAACATAGAAAAAACCAACAACAGAAAATACACGAAGAAAAAAATTCCGCGGCAGGAATTTTTTTTTTTTCTACACAGGAGGGTGATTTATACGTCCGTAAACTGAGAAATTTGAAGGATAACGAAGGGGTTGTAAAAAATTAAATTACTCATGTGTATACAATAACGCGATAGAGAGCAAAAATTCCTTCCTATTTTAAGACCATTGTAACAAAGAGCGTGCTCCCCCCCCCCCCCCCGCGTCCTCTTCTTTCTCGTTTGGCGTGGAAATATTATAATTTCGAAAAGACACGCGACTGGATGGAGGGGAAGGCTCGGTGACACGTGATTCAAGGGGCGACGGTACGTGTGGATTTCGCATTAGGATGAACAACGTTTGTAACAAGAACGATTATCGTATTCTCGGAGAGAAATGTAATAATAAAATTAGAACTAACAAAAAGATTATTGCGAAGTGTTTATGCACATCTCGTACAACGAAATAAGACGACGAGTGATTCGTTTGAGTTCTAGGATCTTATAACTCGTTGCAGATTCCACGTTTCAAAGAATTCTATTTCAAGTGATTTTCACCTCAATATATACTCGGCTTGCCCGGAAGTATATCAAGACTGTCGGTGTGTAACTAACTAAAACCCGACCTGGAAACGCACCGCAACCAATCTCAGGTTTCGAAAAATTTCTTCGTCATCGTCCTTGTCATTGGCGTTAGTTTCACGAACATGGCGGAAGAAAAGATTATCACATAGATAAGATATACACAGATTATCGTCGAGTGTCTAAAACAATTAACGTCACTTGGTCAGTGTTTTTACCAGTCTAAGCAACGTGTATTATTTGCCAAACTTATTTGCTCGTGCAAATGCCCATTAAACTTAATACACATAAACGCGAATATTATAAACATATTTGTGCTATAGATCACGGGGCAGTTGTTTATTCATCCAGAATCGTGAATGAAAATTGTCAATACGATCTGCAGAATAAAAATGTTGGCAATTTTCTGCAAATCAAGATGAGCACAAAGTTGTGGGAAAATTAGTGGATCGCAAAAATATTCATCATATCGTTCGCGTGTGTCGAATTAATTAAGGTGCTGTGGGTCGTGATATGAGAAAATGTTGAAATTAGGTATAAAGAGGGGCGATTTTAATTAGAGATTTTCTCCGCCACTTTTTCTTTCTCTCACTCAGAGGTGTGCGGAGGGTAGAAAGTATGGGAAGGAGGCCCGACGAGATGAGTCAAAGAACAAAGAATTATAGTTGAAAAATATCGAAGAATATTTCCGATATATCGAAATTTCAAAGATGCGTAAATAAAACAACGAAATCTAAAGCTACTGATTATCAGTCATTCCAATCAGCGAGACTCTCAAAAATCGAGATTTCGAACAATTCATCTTTCGTTATCTTATTTTCGCATGTTTGAAATATCGATATCTCAGCAATTCGATTATCCTCTGCGGTTATAGATACTGATGTGTAGTGAACAATTATAAAAATATAGCAAATAGTGTAATTATGAGACACATGATGATGCGGGAAGAATCCGAACACACGGCAAACTAAAAGCAACACAGCAGCCGTGACAAAATGTTCATTTGTAGATAATTCCTTCTCCGAATTAAGCGAGAGATAGGAGTTGAGAAGAGCGAGAAGAAGGATCGGTCCCCTCGCTAGGTAGTAGTTAGGTACACATCATACTTCTCGAAGAAAACGATAATTCTCCATCGAGTGAATAACGAGTAAAAAATGGCGATAGAAGCACTGCTAATAATAGAACGAAACCAGTTGTTCCCCCCGGGGCAATACGCGCCAAGAAAATAACGCGCGTATACAGACATCCCAGCCCACGTTTGAACCCACAGAGGGAGTATATGTGCGTATATGATATACCTCGCCTCTATAACCTCGACCAGGATACACGCGTTTATACCGTACGGATTCTGTTTGAGCGGCTGCTCTACCTCAATCCCGTAAGCAGGTGCTCGTGTGTGATGATTGTGCAATAAAAGGGGGTTGAACATTGACGACGGAGGGACGATTAAGATGCACGATGGTAAATGGGAGAAACGGGGGCGGGTGAAGGGGGTTGAGGGGGGGGGGGGGGGGGGGGGGTCGTATAACAGGCTTTGCCAGCAAGCCTTTGCCGGTGTATTATTGGGCGAATACGTCACATTCCTCTCGCGTTAGGTTTAAATCTCTCCTCACGTTTTATCCTTTCGCCCGTCACGAAAAGTTACTCATTTCTCATTCTTCGTTATTGTTTTTATCGGTCTTTGATTTACCTAGTTTTTTAACTTCTTTCGCATTCGTTCGCGCAGCGACGCTCTTCAAGTCTGGATCTTGATTTTAATTGGTATTAAACGAGTAGTAAAACGAAAAGATTGTTTGCGTAGGGAATCTATGTATGTTTTTAAATTATATATATATATATATATACTTGTGCTTTGGATTAGACGATTTAAGAAGTTTAATCGTCATATCCTATGTGATTGCAATTTCGAAAATGGTGTAACTATTGATTGCATTATATATACTTGTTGACAAATCGACTCATCGTCTCAATAAAGAATATGATAAAAGGTGGGAAATAATTGAACGGATATAATGATCATGTTGGTGCATTTCTTTCGGTAAAAAAATTGCAGAGAGACAGAGAAAGCCTGCATCAGGCACATTGCGGCGCGATAAAAGTAGCGCCCGTCCACAAGACTTACTCCTTACTTTCAAGTTTGTCCGTCTGCTGCTGTATAGGATTCAAATTGCTTTGTTTTATTTATAAATCCTCTTCAACGTCGAGGTAGGTTATACGTGTGTGTATAAGTATAACGTATGACTGACAATGAGTGAAGAACTTTGTGCCGCATAGCGATCCGTGATGCATTCCTCTCTCGTCGTGGTATAATTTTTTTTATTCTTCTTCCTCTCGTTATCCCTCTTACAATTTCGTCGTTTCAATTTCTTCTGTTATTCATTCTCACAACCGTGATATGATGATGATTATGATGATGATGATGATGATTGTAGATAATATTATTTTGTAAGTTTTGCACACCTCTTTGCATGGTGAGAATTTAATATGCGAAATAGTGACTCGCTGACTGCACATATAAATAATCAGGAAATCGAGGCGGTATTTGAATATATAAATTCCGTCTTTTGCTCCCGTCTCTGTCTCCCTCTTTAAATTTCTTAGCCTCTATAGAATCTCATCGCGTCTGTTTGAATTCTTTCTTTCGTTCTCTTCATTCATCGAACGACAAACACAAAGCCTGCGCGTCGATATTAATTTATATAAGATAAAAGTCGGACGAGAAAAAACTCGAGGATATATGCGATGAAATACACAAGCGTATACTTACCTCTACTACATTACTTTGTGTTTGTACACATGTAAGCGTGGCAAGTGTTATAATGTTATAAGGTCAGCTGTAATAACGGAAAACTGCGTAGGTGAAAAGATGACGGTCGTGAAAAATAGATTTGCCTATTTTTAATACGGTCTGCGTTATTTTCAGGACGACAAATTTGAACGTCGACGATCGTTAGGTAGTTATATACCTATAACGTGTGCGCGTAAGCAGGTAATCCGAGGGGTGACGTCATCCGTGACAAACTTGCAGTTTTCGCGCCAAAACCACTCCAGCGAATTGGTCGAGGATTTCCCTTGTCATGCGGTATATAAATACACATATTTATTATTCCAATTGCTACATTCACATCACGATTTTGCATAATTTAGCACCGTTTAATAACAATTATAATAACTATTAACGAGAGCGTTGTCGGATAGCTGCGTGACAAGGTATGTAATGTAATAATTTGTGCGAAAATATAAGATGTGAAAAAGGTCTTTTATCGTTTGCGAATAAAATTGTGAAAAGTTCGGAAATTTTAATTGCCAATTAATGCACGTGTCATTATAAATTATACCTGCAGACGAAGATAATGCCTAAAAATTTTATTGTTATATATATAGACGCGTTTTGCTTGCAGCCACGTTTCTCAACCTGCCCACGGTTCTATAAGAAGAAATATAACAAATAAAATAATAAATAGATGAAATTCTGGTCACTGTATATTCTGTAAGTACGCAAGATCGACAGACAACAACAAGCTTGTTGAAAGAAATGTAAACGAAGAAAATGTATTCTTTATGCTTTTGAGAAAATAAGTCCTGCAGTTGTGAGGCTCTGAAATACAAGATGGTGTTTCATCTACACCGCGGTACCTACGACATTTGATTTCCTTCCTTCCTTTCGTCCTTCCCTTTTCTTTTTCAATAACCGATGTTATAGAATTATTTGCGGCAAATTTGATTGACTGGAAATCGAAGCGGCGTCTTGCAGGAATATATTTTATGTACATATATAGACCCGACATGTTTACAGAAACTATGTTATATAGTATCATACGTATAGTATACCTACACTATTCAATCGATAGCCTGCTCGTAGTTTAGATTGAGAAAATGATTGTATCGTTAAAATCAAATTGGAGTATAATAATAAAACAACGTTACATTTATATAGCGGATGAGTAAAATGAAATGTCTAATAATACCTATACATATATAGGTTACGTGGCATAAAACGAACGTTATTCATTCATGTGCGAGTGAAAACGTTACGACGCTTTTATGATATCGCAATGAATAACAGAGCGAAGAAGAAGGAACGTCGGAGAAGAAGATACGTATTAAAAAATTAACAAGCAAAGTGATGCAATCGTATAAATTTTTTTTTTCTTATATTATAATAATCATCATTCGCAGGAATAAAATTCCTGCATTCTGTATAATTGGTATTGCAGTGACACGTCGTATCGGAGCTGGATATTACAGACGAGTATGAGAATTCGTTAAATATATTTCCATCGGTCCAATGAAAATGGTATATCGACCCGGTTAGACGTACTACCTCCGCTAAAAACGTTCGACGTGCCACCAACTTTCGCCAAAGGGTTTCGCGATGATGTGACGATATATAATTTCGCACGTAAGGATTCCTGTACTTCTTTGTTTTCAGTATATGTACACAAATAAGCACATACAAGCCGATGATGTGTATGGTAGCGTTTATGCATAGACATATACGTGGAAATACACGGAAAAAAAAAATTAATATTTCAATCGGACAACTGATACGCGTCACGCGTTATAGAATTTTCTAAACGCGTTTGTACCTTCTCGTCGCGCAGAGAATCTTTCCTGCATGAATAAAAAATTTCAGAGGTAAAAAATGAGTGATAAAAAGTTACGTAACACGTGCATACTGTCATTTTAAATTTATCCATATTTAGTAGCGTACAAGAATTTGCTTTTGTTAAAATTGGGAGTAAGAGTATATTTAGAAGTATGAAAAAAAAAGAAAAGAAAAAGGTAGGCAAGTAAATAAAGAAATACAGAGACATGCAGGGTTTTAAAAATGAAAAAGAAAGAGGGAAAGAAAAATCAAAGAAAGAATAAATTTTCTATTTTCTAACCAGTGTTTACGATAACAAGAGACATGTGTTCAACATCTGTGTGTGTCGCAATCTCGGGGTGCAATCCTAAAAATAGAGGCATAGTATCATAGGGCCCGTTATATGCATACAGTAAATACATACCTACATACAAAGAAGACTACCCAACTAACTAACTAACGGAAACGAAGCAGAAAGTGCGAGACGCAGGTATCCATCCATCTATCCATCCATCCATCCATGGATTTTTGTTTAAGCATACACGCGTGCACACGCGCTGGTGTAGGAAAGTAACGACAAAGAGAAAAATCTGTTTTATCGACTGCGGTAGTGTCAAGTTGACGCAGGCGGCGCCACCAGTCGCGTATCTGTTAACCCCTGGATCTGTCATCCCGCGTATCTCCGTTCAATTGTTGTCTCCTGACGACGTCCTCGTTGCTCCGTCCGCCACGAGCTTCGCGTCAACGTCGATGCGGAGGGAGTCGCGCGAAATTTTCAGCTAACAGTCGGTGGATGGTAGACTAACACCACGTATACGTATATTGTGTAACACATTATACTACGATTGTTGGAAAATTTTAATTTTTTTTTGTTTTTTCAAATATCCAATTGAGAATGACAATTAACGATAAACTGAAAAAAGAAAATTACTTTTTTCAACGACAAAGCGATAGACGCATCTCTTGTCTTCGAAATCGACTATCTATTTATTCGATTTTCTCACGCTTCGCGAAACATCGCTTACACGTTATACATATTGTACTAACTACACTCTATTTTCACCGGTTGGATAATACGCCGCGCAGTAGACGCGGTAGTATATAAGCTTCCCCCCTCACGCCACGCCGCCCTCCCCACCGACAAGCTTCGCCCTCCCTTCCTTCCCTTCCTCGTCCAGCGCCGTAGCAACTAGAAGTTAGAAATGGCGGCGGCCATCGGTGCATTCATAACGGCCAATGGCCGCCTCTCGATGCTCCAGCTGATTTTCATCGATTCGTTCAGCGTGTTCGAGGAGGAGACTAGCATATGTGATATTAAAAATTGTAGGTTGTACGAAATCAGGAGGTGGAGTAGATTGGTAATAGAAATTTGCATGAAGAAATGTTGATTGAATTTGGTACAATTACGCAACGAATCAATGAAGCAACGAAGAATTCAACGAGGCACTGTGGCGTGGGTACCTCGGACCCCCGAGTGCATGTCTGTGCATCTTCTGCTACAGCTGGCAGCGTCTGCATCGTAGAAGTCACGTGAAAGCATGTGTCAAACGTCCGTTTCGTTTCGTTAGTTACGCGTCCTTCTTTTCCCGTACGGTCTGACGTACGGGAGATAGACAAGACAAGACAGACTGACTGACGCAGATAGTTCGCAATAGTTCAATTGTATAATAATACATTGGAGAGGGAAAGGAATTTAACTTGCTCTATTTAAACAGAAAAAGCCTTGACCATGTTCTACATTTTAACTTCGTAATTAAACCGCGACGAGCTTACTCCGCAATATTTATTTATCGTATATATGATGATGTTTGCTGTAATTTTCAAGTTACAAAACCCAGTAAATACCGCTGGGTAAGCAGGCGGTTAATACGCGATACGGAATTTCGTCAATTGGGCGAGTGTGATACGCGCGTTGGTAATTTTTGACACGGGTGAAATAATTATACGTGTATATTATATGTAGATATATACACTCGTGGCGTAGTAATAATACACGACGCGGCGATTCGTATAGATTACAACTAAGTTCAAAATAATCAGGGAATTTCGATCAGTAATTCCAACCGTGCAGCTTCGCTGCTCTCGCTTCGTCGTACGGAACGATGTTTTTGCAAGAGTTAATAAACCGATTGTGCATATCTTTGGATCAATGCCGTTCGTTCTATGGGAAAAAGAAGTACGAGTATGTATAAATGTGAGATTTTCTGTACTGACATTTCTCACATCTGTGGCGTGTATCTGGTAGCTGAAAGACAGAGTTTCGTTCTTCGAAGCGAACGAACGAATCACCATCTAATCGGTGCTTAGCGTCTGCGGTCTCCGACTGATTATGCAGGTGATTCCTTGTTTCTACGTCGCCATATCAGAAGCGATCGTAAGGGTTTTATTCGAAAGAATAATAATATGAATAAAAAAACGTAAATAAGAAAAAAAAACTTGGAAATTATACGCTGCAGACTCTTCGGTGTTACAACTTCAAAAGATGAAACGAAGAGAACGCTGCGTCAGTCACTCGTACTCCGGATGCGTAGTAACCTTTTTTTAACCCTTCTCATCTCCGCGGTGTTTCCCTCCCCCCTTCCTTTTTCTAATCTCCGTCTCTGCGTGTTGTTATTTTCATTTTATTTCTTGTCAACAGTCTATATGCTAATTTAAATCGACGACTATCAGGAAACAGGCAAATGTAGCACATTTACCCTCACAAAGAAAAAGCGTCACCCTTCAATTTACCCCCAAGAATTCCCTCATTCATAATTATTATTAGTAAAATTTAATGATAATAATTCGAGATTTGAAAAAATAAACCTAACAAAAAAAAAAAAAAAAAAATTAAGACAAGAAATTATTTAAGAACAAGAATCTCGCTGCTGCACTCTCTTCTTCGAGTGACAAAGAAATTGCAAAAAAAAAAAAAAAAAACGAATCTCGTTTCTTACTTCATTTTTTTCCATCTATTTATAGAGCAGGAGCATTGACGTTGAGAGACCGTGCGGTTCCTCCGGGTCAACGTGATGCGAAATATGCGTTTCCAGCATGATCTCGTCGTTCGGTAATAAGATCTGCAGGGGGAATCTTGACGATTATAATTATCACGAACGTGTGAAAAGGTTTGGTAAAGGGAATTCAAGGTGGAGACACTGACCACTCCATCAAAGATAGGCCATCGTGTAATGCTGTTATACGCGTTATAGAGTATTGTGTTAATATTCGTTTCCACCGCGTTATCCACGCGCACGATTCATTGTCGCGTGAACTGTGTTATGATTTGTCTGAAATTGTGTCTCACCGGAGGTACTTTATCAGTCGAAACAAACGCGTCGCATCTGCGATCAGTGATTAAATCGTTCATTGTTAATATCAATAAAAAATATTAATTTCAGAAATGTGCTGTTAGAAACTGTTCGTATTTCGGTATTCTTCTATTATCTAGGCGATTAACTCGATTCGTGTGGGTTAGATTGGTTGGCCGCCCGAAGGAGAAACGGTATACAGATACATATCGTTTGCATAAGTTAAAAGTTGTAACTTTATGAGAATTAGATTGGCTCTCTAAAACTGGCGTTCACAAATTTTGACACCCACGCGAGCATACGGGCGCCAAGATGAAATGAAAGTATAAGGAAAGAATGATTCAACGACCCACCGCTGGGTTATGGATATGTATGATACAAGTTTCCGTCTTCGTTCGAAAATCAAGCGATTCGACAAACGTTTCTCGTGAACTTCGATATACCGAGAGAAAAAAATCACTTAAATGTTGCTGCAAAATGAGAAAAAAACCGAATTTTTCTTCTCTAAAAAAATAAGAATAAAACAGATTATTATCTTCATAGCTGTACGTGTCGCATTGTCGATTTTGTTTGCTTTAGTTTCAAATCCTATTGTGCAAATCTAACGACGCTGTAAACGGATTATTTTGTTTAACATTTGAAGTTTATCAGCAGCAGTAGCAACAGCAACAGCAGCAGCAGCAGCAAGGCGCAGGTCGATGAAACAAGTCGTCAGTCTTGGGAAGTTCGGCACATATAAAATCGAAGTAGCGAACACAACGAAAGAACGAAATATCGTACGAAATGCAGGCTCTACTACGACCTACGCCCATGTTTCGAGTGACATACCTGAATAACGTGCTCGGCACACTTGCGAGGGAAAAGAAAAAGGGGAAAAAAGAAAACAAGTATTAAGAAGAAGGCAACGAAGATAAGAAGAATAAAGTCTATGGAAATGACGAGATCTCGCGAGTATGTGGGGAATAAAATTGGTAAACGAATAAGGTCGCGTAATCGATCGATATGCATTTGCATACAAAGACAGAAGCAGAGAAGAAATGAAGAATGTCTCTCGTCCAAATGTCAGACTGGCCGTATGGCCGTGACCGTAAGACGGATGGGCTGAGAGTTTTCATCGTCGAAAGTGAAAAAGAGATACTTAAGGAAGAAAAGCAGCAAGCATCGAGGCACACATCGACCGTCGAAGAAAAAGCAGCAGCGATAACGAGGAAACGTTGACGAGCAGTGTATCTTTCCACTTTGGTGTAAATTCTTTTCCGAATCAGTAACGTATAGATATAGACGGATATTGTATGTAACGTTAATACAGCGGGTATCGGTAACGACGAGGCTTGCGACCATGGTTGTTAAATTAGTGTAAATTAAGAGCTGCGGTGGTGGAGCTATTGCTGCTGGTTTGCTGTCGTCGCTGTCGCTGGTTGCTTTAACACCGCAGCCTTGACGACGACGACGACGACGACGACGACGATCAGCAGCGGGAGGGTGTTACAAATTTTTTTATGCTCTCTCTCCCTCTCTCTCTCTCTCGTCTTTTCTTCCTTTTAGTCATTTCGTTCTGTCTGTCTTTCTTTCTTTCTTTTGATTTTCGTTACGTAGGTATGCGCAGCAAAGTGCCGCCGCCTTGTTGGTCGGGATCAGAGCGAATAATGATGCGTGTATGCGGTGGGCGTATTGACCCGGTTACGCGGGCAAACGTGTTCCTCGACGAGGATTTACCAGCAACGTAGGGAAGGAAACGACAAAGGCAGAAGAGACAACGTATCCGTAGACATTCGGAGGTGCATAGCAACAACAAAACCCGTGCACAGATTGGTCGGTTGGTGGGTGCATGCGTGAGTCGGAGGGGGGATGAAATGGGGTGACAGCGGAAGATGAAAGAGAGTAAGGCAATGCAACGATGACGGTAATAATGACGGCGTCGATGCGGGTGACGACGATGACGACGATGAGTGAGGAAGATGAGAAAGATGAGAAAGATGAGAAAGATGAGGAAAATGAGATGAGGTAGGTACTCACCACTAATTCTCATGCCGCCCAGGGGGGGATTGGTCGGGGGTTTGTTACCCTCCGCGAAGGAGGTGGTCCTCGGTCTTCCGCTCATCCTCTAATCGGCCTCCTCCCCAAGTGTTCCGTCTCCCTCCTAGTCGATACGCTCCTGGCTCGTGTAGTAAACCCCTCGCCGTTTGCGTCTCGTAATAAATCCCGAAATGTATTCCTCGTCGTCGCGGACATCAATGACACTCGATATCACATCGCACGATGTTTTTTGACGGTGCACGATGATTGTACGATACAACAGTGACGTGAGGATCGTTAAGCTCGTTTATTCACAAATATCCCCTTAGCACTTGTCCCAGCACGGCTTGCCTGCGCTTTTCACCCGTCGTACTCGTCGTCGCCTAGAAGTGCGGTATACTTAATCACTCGATGTACATGTATTAGTTGTACCAGTCGTTCGTTCAAGTCACGATAGCTGCGCTAGTCGCCGTTCTCGTCGCCGTCGTCGCCGTCGTCGCCGTCGCTGTCGTCGTCGTCGTCCTAGCCGTCGGCGTCGCCGTCGCCGTCCTACCTTAACCAACTTCCCGGAGGGCGGACGTTTTTCGAACGGTTGATATTATACCACGGACAGCCAGCGCTGTGGCGCGCAGTCGATACGTGCTGGGTTGGGTTGGTTGGGTTGGTTGGGTTGGTCGGGTTGCCGCTGCCGCCGTCCGTGGTGTGGTGGTGGTGCTGCTACTACCACACGGCTTGGTTATGCTCGATTTTCACAACTTCCAACAACCGCACTCCGGTGTCGACTTGTCGACTTGGCCGAGACCTTTTTTCTTTTCTTTTTTTTCTTTTTTTCAATCTTTTTTTTACTGTTTTCTCTTCCGCCTTCACTGACGGATACCGAAACCCCGTGTCGTACCACTCGGATTAATTTTTCACCGTCGGGTGATTGCTTAGCGATTAGATTCCGCACAGAGTTTTCACCGCACAGCGAGGATTTTTTTCTTTTTCTTATTCTTCTCTATTTCCTCCTCACCGCTCTATCTACTCTTCTTCGCGCCGCTCCTTTTTTCTCTCTCCTCCCCCTCTTGCAATCGCTCACTCTCTCACTCTCTCACTCACTCACTCACTCACTCTCTCTCTCTCTCTCTCTCTCTCTTTCTGTCCCACTGTCCACGGCAACTTTTTTTCGCGCGACCTATCCGAAGAAGTGTCTCCTCTATCCCCGATATTTCTCTCTCTCCTCGAGCTTCGCCTGTTCTCTCCGACCCGTATATATAACGACGAAATTACCCTCGGAACGTTCGCGCACTCGTTCTACTAACGCGAGGCTGCTTTACACATTTCGAATATCGCTGATTATCCACCGGGACGCGACGAGCATTTGCTACGGGGCGATATTCAACGGATCGAGGAAAATTCAACCTCTTTCCGACGTCGGGAACCACACCAGCGACAAATTTTTCGATGCCTCCTCCAGACATTGACCCGTTCGGGCGAGATCGGCCCACTCGAGCTGACACGGAGGCTCACGAACGTGACGTCAGCCACTCCCACCTCTCCCAGGGCCGAACGGTGCCGATTGTCACCTCCGACGGTGGCGCCGCGCCTCGGAGACTCTCGGAGGAAATTTACGCCGCAGGGAACGAGGGCGGCGCCACCTGCAGACCCCCTCATTCCTGCGACCTGCACCCTATTATTGACCGTTTTGACCGTTTCGACGGTTTCGACCGTGCTGCGTTCGACTTTTAATTCATACTCGGAGGCATACGCGGGAGGAACGTGAAATCTTCCATAAATGAGCCCTTTCGTAACGAGACACATGACGCGTACCTACGAACCCTTGCTTAATGCCTGTTCACACGTGTCGCACGCATCTACATCTGCATGCGTATGTGTGAGATTTGTCAGGCGACGATGCGTATTCGTGGAACGCTGCCCGAGCATGCCTACGTTTGAACTCGACGTATATGTATAGGCATAACGGCCGTGCCTGATGTACCTGCTGGTGCCCGTGCCTAAATCCTTGCCAATTGTTATTCCAAATCACAAAATATCCTGGCCATTTATTTTTCATGTTGAATATGCATTACTGTTACAGCCGGCTTTATCCTCACGCCCCGAAAAATTGAGAAATTACTGGAAAACCTGCAGGAACTTGCCACGTCGAAATCGATTTATTATAATTATTACTCGTAAAGACATTGTAACCAATGTTCTATGTATGCATTTATGTAATATGTATTCACATATTACGTAAAAAAACACAATGCGTTGCTCGCCGTGGGTCAAGTTCAGCTGAAGATTACAGAACTCTAAAAAATAATTAATTTATGTAAAGATGTACTTTGAATGAATATATTTTTTTCGCTGTTCGAACTATACATTTTTTTAGAGGAAGCATCTGGGTTAATTGATGTTCTAAGAAATCGCGAATAAAGTTATAATATTGTTATTAACGGAACAGAAAAATAAAATGCTCTCCTGATATCTAGGCTGAGAGGGTAAGTAGCCGTCTATCGTATCGACGGAGTTCATCTAATCTGGTATCCGTACGTTCCTGCCATCTGGTGGTGGATGGAAACTCAAGATGTTCACCCCCTCTACGTAACGCCAATAGACCCAAAAGGCGCGCACTTTCGTTCAAGTTGCATTTTAGATGCGACAGGCGCAACATCACTTGTGGTTTTACCGGTATGATTGTTATCGTATATTGCGGGTAAAAATCTACGATCTTCGGTACTGTACGATAGTTAAATAAGTGCCAGTTGTGAATTTTCAACGATATTACCGGCGTCTAGAATTTTTCGGTAAGTTTATATCTAACTTTCAATATCGGGATAGATTTTTATTTTTTATACCTATTTCAATATTCTGAAATGGTGCAATTCAAAGGGATTGTGGTTCACGACTGAACAGTTATGCCTCTGAATTAAGTCCAATCTCTAAATTTGAATTAGTGAAAATTCACCAATTCCCACTTACAAGTATACCTCTGAGAAAAAACCAATGCAAATTATACACTGACGATTCGGTGACTTTTCATTGATATTTCACTGATTTCCAGTGTATATACACTGATTTTATTCAGTAGTATACTTACAACTGATTCACATTTAGAGGGATTTTACATGCTTTCAATTAATCTCATGCGTTTATTATACGCTGACAACCCATTAGTTGATCGGTTTGTTTCTTGTAAAGTAAAGCTGTTGAAAGATCGTGAAAGTCAAAATAATCCACATGAATTACGCCACGCAATCACGTTAATTACGTATCGTTCATATTTTCGATGTTACCACATGATCGGTAACAATCTAGATGAAATCATACGTAGCGCAGAGTAGAATACAAAGATGAGAAAACATGATCGCGCAGCCGACGATTCTTCGTCGTTTTTATAAATGAAAACCACGTTGTATTTTTTCGAAATTTATTTTATTAGAATAATATTTACCCTCGGGAAAGCCGGACACTTTCGAATCCATTGAAAAATCAAATGGATAAACCGCAGTCGTACAATAGAATCATTGAAACTCAAAGCGTTCGTTTAGTCGGTGGTAAATGAAAAACGCGGAGAAAGAATAGTGATAGAAACATTGTGCGAAAGTATGAAACTCTGAATAAAATTCATAAATATTGGATGAAAATAGTTAAAGAAAGAAATGAACTCCACCCTACACATCGTTACCCCTAGGATGTTCGTGGGAAGGTTCGTTAGCTTTGCATGAGCCATTGGACAATACTTAATCTTCATTCGCGCGAATTTATGTCCCCGATTATACACGCAGTTTTAGTATTCGCTACGGTAAATTCGAGGCAGCGGAAACTACAGGGGTTCGTTTTTTGATAATTCACTTTAAGAGCACTTCATGGTGCGCGATGATTCTCACGTTACGAAATCAAATACACACCGTATATAAAGAAACCAATGAAAGCCCCTCGAAAATCGTGAAAATCTTTTACGGCGTATGAAGTAAAACTTCAGTCTCGTAAGAGTAGAAAAAATTATTTCGGTTTTTCGATATCTGTAACATAAATTTGAAAACGCCGATACGAGTCTGTAATAAATAATGTACCTGCATACACCGGCCGTTTTTCAAATCTCAAATAACTAATGGACTAATATATTCGAACGTATAAATCCCCGTGTAATGGACAAATGTTTGCCTAACGAACATCGGCAAAATATTTTCAAACAACCCAACTCGAGCGAAATTGCAGTTCGCAAAGATGTGCGAAATTTTCATCTGCAAATTTGATTTCTACGAATATCGTTTTCTGCTTTACAATTCGGTACGAACCAGGATAATACGAATCAGTCTATTCTGTAATTATCTCGGAGAGTCGACCCTCCCCTTTGGACTGGACAAAAAATATTGATACGCGACCCGAAAAACGCTGGCTTATATTTATTCTAAAGAAGTTCATAAAGTTCTACACGACGTTATACGTATTCGTCTCACCACGCAAACGCCGGCTCGACTATCTGTCAACTTGGGCCTGTTATATGCTGTTAGACGACAGCTAATGCAAGTAACTTCGACAAACTCTGCAGGGAAGATTATATAAACCAAAATGCAAATTTCATTGATCACATTCGCGCGCAATGAATCGCGGACGAGTCAACGAACTTTGTTTGCTTGTTTTATGCGGTGTGCGTGGTATGTATAATTATTATGATCAGTATACAGATACTTGTGCAACTGAACTTGATTATTCTCTCAAATATGCTTATACAGTTGCGTTAATTTTGCACAGAAATATTTACACCCGGTGTGCAAGTTCTCGGCTACTTTTAATTGTGGGTTTGCCCGCTTGATAAAATTTTCTACTCAAAATTCCATATTCAGTATGATTTCCAAGCCATAGAATCCGCAACCCCGTGGACCTGGAGGGCCGAATTCGAGCGTATATGCAGTGCATCGCTGCACGTGAGGTGAAGTCATTTCATTAATTATATGCCGAGTTTCATGAGCACAGAAGAAGTGAGTTTATGGCTCTGCTGAGCATGAAACTGATTTGTTTCACGTCGTAACTAAGTGGAGTTCTGTGTTAAGTTGAAGTTCGAATATATAGTACATGTCTGTCTATACGCATAGCTCTATATGAGCGAAGAATAACGGCGAGAAAATTCTCCGCGGTTTTGGATAAAACGTCTCTCGCACCAAATGACTTGCCGCGTGACGCGGGGCGAAGAGATTGAAAATTTTCAATGGAACAGTTTTGGCTTGCTGACGATAACTTGACGAGAGTTTAATTAACTTCTCGAATATATTCAATCCCTCGCGGAGTGTCAAGAAACGAAGGAGATTCTTACATTTTACAATGAACGTTATCCGGAAAATCCTCGACTCGAAAGTTCTTTTAGTTTTGAATTTATATATTATAATTGATGTTGAAACAGCATGCAGTTTGGGGTAGAATTTTTTTGCAACATCGCACCACTGCCGTTGGTTGGATGATAATAGATCTCTGATTTTCAACCCTGCCTTCACAGCGGGTGAAAAAGGCATTTGTATCAATCAAAGCTGATGCTGAACTCCGGTGAAAAATGAACGGCGTGTCTCCGTTCACGAGACGTTTAAACGACCGGGCGATGATTCATTCGATTGTGATTCAACGGGACCGAACCAACATCCAGTTGCGGAAAGTAAAAGTGTCCGCATGTGCACTGTGAGATCCGTTATGTGCCCGTAGGTATAGTAATATTAGTAATACCAACGGGCCACCCCATCGACAATCATCGATCATTTTGATGACGACGATGCGAACCTGCCGTCTCCGGGATTCCATCATTTCGTTCGTTTACCCCGCGGCTGAGAGCTTTTCTTTGGCTAAGGATCAAGAATCCGACTCGAGGAGATGATTCATTCAACTCCGATTCAAGAATCATGCCAAGTATATATAATCGCGCACTCCGATTCGTTCGACGTAGGTATAATAATATCGTGCGCACATCAATTCACCGATTCGACTTATATGTATATTTATATGCATGTATATCGAGATAATATATCGCCGTGCAGTTTCCTCGCCGACGGGGATCGATCGCTTCGTCGTCATTATAAAATCACCGCATGGGAATTGGCCGATTTCATCTCGCGTTTCCTTTGAATCAAAATCAAATTCCGGACTCTCAATCTGTAATATCGGTTGCATAACCCAACGTCACTTCATTCGCATCCGATGCAGCCTGTGTCACGTAGAACATACGTATACGTATCAATCAATCTGCCATGCAAAGGTAGACTTGCAAGAGAGAAAGAGAGAGAGAGGCAGTCTCGAGCTGAGTTTGAAACTTGAATACGACGGCGATCAGTTGTCAGTTTTTCTCCCGCAACACATTCGCTGCACGTTTTGGCTCCAGATCAAAGAACCTGCTGCGCTTTGCGGGATGCAGACGTGTGTGGATATACGTGCATACACCTGACTATAAACTGGTCAAACGTCGGAATATTTTAAAGATCGCGCGCCGTCTTCGCGTAGTCTAAAAATAATGATCACTTCTCGCGAGATATTTCTCATATACAAAGTCAAGAGCCGTGACAAAAAATTAGCAGCGATTCGAGCCTTCTTCTTTCAAGTTCTAATTACATTTTGACTAAGGAAATTCTGACGACTTACAGCGAGTTTTGACACGCGAGGTGCGACGTCAAGAGCCACCAGGAAACAAATTTTCATCGCGTCAACGGCAAGTTCTCGTTTAGAACTATATCCGGTTCTTCGTTGACACTGAACTTCGTGAGTGACTGGCGTGGAAGCCACTCGAGAATCGTGACTTGTTCCCATCACGTGTCTTCTACGTACATACCTATTCTCGAAGTGAAGTCGCGGGCAGCAAGAGAAGAGACCGAGAGCCAGTCCCGTTTCGTTTCGTTTCGTTTGTAAGGAGAGAAGAGAGACGGCGAGGAACACCGGGGAAAATAAGCCGTCGCCGAAACGTTATTCAAACGAGTTTTTCAGGAGTATGTATTTCTTGAGCAGAAGTTGGATGGGTTAAGCGTGTGTTGGTATGCGCTCCGCAGGTACGAGGGAGACTCTCGGAAGAAACTTAATAAAGTCCAGAATAGCCGGGACAGGAATCCTGGAGACAAAGTACTCGAGACGTGGGCATATTATAGGTACATACCTACCCCGCATATTACTTCACCCTTATTTTCAAACTTTTATACTCTCTATTATAGTAATTTTCCGCGCATGATCCCCGAGTAATCTATAAAGAGGGCACCGTAACGACGTGCAGATGATGATCAAGCGTTATGACGGCCAACATGCAGCTATCCTGTCGATCGCCGCTTCGAATATTATTTCTAGTACCCACTTGCGGCGAGACGAAGCAGCCGGCAATTTCTCTCAATGAACGATCGCTCAGAAATAGACCACAAACTGCGATTGTCAGTCGAGGAATGACGAAGGGCCGTGAATACCTGTTTCTGATAATCGAAAGAAGCTATTTTCCCCTCTGCATCATCGTGCATTCGTTCTATACAGTAACCACGTAGGTAGATAACCGCGTTTCCGCTCACACAATCCGCGATTCAGATGAAATTTCAATAAAACACACGAAACATCCTGTCTATGACTACCGTGCGTATATATAAGTTCGATATCTGTTATGTACATTTATAGCGTATACCTGTACTATGCAAATTCCTATTCCGTTCACCAGACTATCGACGTATATAAGCGCGGATTTTACCGCTATTCACAGATCCTGCAACACCAATGACGATCCTGATTGTACGAGGTACAGAAATAGGTACAGACACTTGTAGCTACTCGTTTTTCAAAATTAACCGCAAAGGTCGACGAGAGTTGCTGCGATCTCGAGTGGTTGAGAAATCCATCCGTATGTGTCTTCCTTTCAACAGCATGGAGAGAAAAAAATGTAACATAAATTTTCCATCATTTAACTGGAAAAAAATGCTGTCCATATATTCACCGCAAGAGATGTAAAATCTAATTGTAAAATATATTTCTTTCCGTTATGGTAACGGAAAAATCGAAACTGCAGCTTCTCCGCTGACAAAGTTCTTTCGTTGGACGTTTCTGCGTTCTAATTTCAAACCGTTCGAGATGCTATCCTGGATCCATTGTCGCGCAGGTGGACTAGAAAATATTTACGTAGATCAACCAGTTGTTTACGCAACTCGTACAAGCGTGGTCCACTCGAGGGTACACGTATTAAATAAATAAATAAAGCGATCGGTGCTTTTCCCGGATAGTCGACTTCGTCGATGATTAATGTACCTTCCGCGAACGTCAGCGACTGTTTGCGCAACCTTTGACATCGGGTAATCTCATTTTCATCACTTATTTGTCCGGACGATACTCCAGATCAAATATGCATACGCGACCTCCCCGACGCCATACAGGGATTTTGAAAACACGACTCGACGCCAAGCCCGAGGAAGTTTGAGACTCTTTCACGCTTTGTAAATAATTTGCGTCTAGACATCCCTCGTAAAGGGAGAAATCTATCCAATCCCATCTCTCCATGCAGGGTTTGAAATTCTTAAAAATTTTCCACCGAGGTCCTGCGGCCGACCTTCAGCGGCTCCGAAAGGACGAAATGTATACACTACCGAATGCCCGCAGGTACGGGACCGGAATGTTGCGGGTGTAGAAATTCCGCCGCTGGTAATTAACTATTTGACTAATTTAGAATTTTACTTCTCCAACAACATCCTCTCAGCCTCGGGACTTTTCTCGGCGGCAGCTTCTCTGACCCTCTAAATTTAAATTCGGACCTGTGCCCTTCAAGTTCCATCATACGCTGCTGCGTGTGACAAGTCGGGATACGTTGTGACGCTCATTTGCGGAGAACCGGCTACCGGAGCTGAGAATCATTCCAATTTTGAAAAAGTCGGAAAATACTTAATTTCTAGTTATATCGCATAACACAAAAACAAAATGATAATTAATCATTTGCCTTGATATTATTATAAAAAGGTAACATAATCTTCGTCGAACAATTATTGTTCGGTCAAAATTTCTCCACTGCAACTTCAGCATGGATTCCTGCGCACCTGCACTTATATTTGGCATCTACCTGTCGCTTATAATGCAGTAGTACGCAGGTAGAATTTAGGAGATACGGATGAGGGTCGATCATCTTTAACCTTAGGCAAATTTTACAATCCTCTCGGTAGAACTTTGTGTAATTGTACATCGTTGGACGGGCTGCAGGACCGAAGAAGTCCTTCGGGATCTACCTGCCCCGTAAATACAAAGAGAAATTTTTGTTAAATGGGCAGGTGTTCCGGGGGACCGTGAAGAGTCCAGGTAAGATTTTAGTCTGAGATCGACGAAGCGTTATTTCTCTTCGCAGTCGGTCCGAGTATCCAAACTCGAAAGGTGACCTTTTCCCCTGCAGGCACAGAGGAAGAAGAAGGTGGAAGGAGAAAAGAGAGAAAAAATCCGTCGGCCTCGGCTCGTCACAATAGGAAAAGGGTGGCCGAAAATTTTTCAGGGTTTTGGTGCGCCTGTAACTTAAACACGTACAACGCATACCTGGCGGGACCGCTGCAGGTACACAAGTCCGGGTCTTCAAAGACCTCCCGAAGGACCATAGAGCTAGTCAAAGATTTGAAAATCTGATTCGGTGTCTGTACCTACGTCCTGCGAGCTAGAGTTTCGGCGTTTTGGGTTGTTTTTAGGAAAGGCCATATTGATTGAAGTAATTTCAAGCGAGGGTCTTTTCCTTCGTGTAATCCGCCTCAATTCGTGAGTTTAGTCGATTATGCAAAGAGATGCTGTTAGTGGGTGGCAAGTTTTATATATCGAATTAGACGAATGCGAGTCCTCGTACTGTTGCCAGCCTCGAGTGATTCGATACTGTTAATTGGATCGACGTCAGCAGCATGAAGATGCAAACCCGGCAGTTAATTGAAGAATTCTCGTTGATCAAATCTAGCCCAATTTGCGTATTTGAATAATTTCATCACTCGCCGATGTGAGCTTGGGAATAGCAGTACTATTTTGATATTCAACTTAATACAGGAATTGTAAATCGATTATAGCTGACAATAAATAGGTAGTTAAAAATTGCAGCAGGAAGTATTAACTCGTAATCGAATCATGTATCGGCAGATGGTTTATGCTCTTTTCGACATCTGTATTGTCGCAACAATGGTTTTGTCGCACGTACCCCGTAAGCGTGCCGATAAGTACTTGACTCTGAAGTACACTCATAGCCGATATAACAATGAACGAATAAGCGAAGCTAGGCTACGAGCCACATATGTTTTCCATTTCGACTCAATGATTCGCCATTCGGATTTGACTTGGAAGTTACTTCAATTCCGATTCGATTATGCCCAGGGTGCTCGTCTCATAATTGAGTGGACCCAACGCGCGGCTCAGTTTTTCGACTCAACTGCCATCGTCAAAAGACGACGTCGGACAATTTCCTCCAGCTACACCCCTATTTAAAAAAAAAACCCTTCAACGAGTTCGAGCATGTATCCACGCGTGTACACGGAAGACTTGGAAATTACACACGAAACGTACCCTCCGTTTTCGCGAGGGGTATTAAAATAATCCGAATTTGATTCGCACTATGGTTGGGGCTATAATCCTCCCCTATTCATAACTGAAAAACTGCCTATTCGTCGTCCTGTTTGCGCTGACGGTAAAATTTTCATTAGAAATTGGCGCCGTATTAATACCTTTCACGGAAGGTTGTCGCTACTCACTTGGAAGCTGGGGAAAATGGAATAAAAAAAATTTGCGAGCCTTGCGGTTGCGACAAAACTTATCAAATCTGTATCGCTAAAGTTTTATCTCCCACTGCAGCGAAGGTGTTCACGTTATTAATTGGTCACTTCCGGTCCAGGCGATAGCTGGTGATCGTTTGCAATCTCATTTTGCTCGCACGTTGATATCGTACACGAATTCTTGACACGGGTAAAGTGCGCGCTGGGAGCTTCCGTTATCATCATTTTTAAATTCTGTTCACACAATTTCATCTCAACCGATGATAATGTAGGTCAATTGTTTCCGAATATCAGACATGAGGATTCAGGCCGTGCAGCATTAGATTCTACCATATACCTATACATTATGTACAAATTTAAATTGAAATTGACTGAATTGAACATCGCGTTACTTTCAACTTCCGTCTACAAATTTCCGTTGCATTCACGAAATGTTCACACATGAGAAAAATAATATAAACCGCGTTTATTTTTCAACGAATAAACACGCTTGCACATTTTTTCACACGGTTATTCATTGGCAGCTGCCAATAGCGGGTGGGAGTTCATCCTTAAAGTAAAACAAACATTTGAAAGCGTGGAATCTCAAGCACCAGATGACGGCGACGTTCATTAATACAGTCCTCGTCGCGTTTCTTATGCTCCAACAGCCAACGTTCACCCTCACGGTCACGCCAAGTGTGTTGCACCGCAGGGCTAAAAATACAGATTCCCAAACTCGAAATCCTCGAACCCGATGCTGCACGTCCGGCACGTACGACACAATAACAGACGAGGAATCACGTTCTGCGATGCAGAATTTACACCGCAAGGTGACCCAACCGCTGCAACTGGTGCAGCAAAGGAAGCAAATGAATTTTTAAACGTTCCCGGAATGATCGAGCCGTGCGCTAGATCATCGGGAAAAGTGCCGTTCAAGCTTTTTCTCCCACCCCTTTGACGCTGGGGGAGAAATAAAAAGTGTTGAATTTGAAATTCTCCCTCCAAAATTTAAACCTTCCACACTCATCTTCTCCAGCTCGCGGATCGCACGTGCAGTGCTCGGCTTTTAATCAAGTTTGAAAACGTTTTATCGGTGGCGTTCGCGTATTTGAAAAGTTTCAACGTTTTAAGGGAATGTTTTACGAGCCGTGGAGAATTGCGGGACTCCACTTCCGCACAGAGGGCTACGAGAAACTATGGTGGAAGCTGCAGCGAGCGCTGATGCTCAATTTCATCCGTTCGCCTCCGGTATTCTCGGCATTTTCTTACGTAATTGAAATAATTCCAGCGAACTGTTCGCCTACAATACCATTCCAAAGTTGACACCGATTCCGACGGACTCGTATCACTTCACCCGTTAATCCGTGTGCGGGGAAATTTAAATTGGATAGGATCCATCCGCGCCCGCGAAACGATCACTTTGTTTAATAGTAAAAATTCGCGAACAGCTGATTATGCATCTTCACCGTAAAATATCCTCTTGTCGGAGAACCCTCGGCGAAGGGCAAAGATTTACGCCAATTATTCACCTTTCGCTCTTGCCCACGGAGCTGATCTTAAACCCAAGGAACACAGTCATTCTTAGCTCATTTAATTGACGGGTAAAATCCTCGAGACGCGATTAGTTCCAGGACATTTATACTGTCTGAAATCACTGTGCCCTGAATAAGTGGCGCGTTCTCTCGCAAAGCGGTGTATTTCCATCTATATATATATATATATATATATATATATATGTACACACACACACAAACATATATACCTCAACCAACTTGTGCGATAAAATAATGAAATTCCTCCCTTTTCACGGTGGCTGCAGCATCAGAGCCGGCAGGGTCAAACAAACTTTTTATCCTACACGTTATCAACAAAAGTTCGCCGCGAAATCTTCCCTCAATTCTGGAAAAATGTTAACGGTAGTTGAGCCAGCCGGATGAATTATCGCGATGTTATACGATCGTAAATTATTATTTATTCTTTTGTATAATAATCGCATATACCACGATGCAGAGGATATGCAGAAATATTCTTCAGTCTATTTTATCAGAAATATTACATAATACGTCTATGTATAATATGTAAATACACGAAGAGACGTCCGGTAGACTCATCGGTGTATTAAAAAGTTCCGAATGAGGAAGAAAGGATGGGTGAAAGGTCTGCGACATTTCAGGGCGAGGCCTTCTGCGGTGAGGTCTTCATATCGCTGCCGTGCCATCTGTAGCTATATATATATATATATATATATATATGTATATATCGAGAATGAATCGTAGGACATACATAGATACGATATATAAATGCATTATTCACGAGGGCCAGTGCCCAGACGTACATACATACATAGATCCATGCATAGATAGATATAGAGACGTGTACAAATGTTCTGTATGCACGTAGAGAGAGAGAGAGAGAGAGAGAGAGAGAGGAACTCGCACTCGCAGAGTCACTTCGCACACTGCCATTCGCGTGCGTGTAGCAACATGAACTGCATTTACGTTACTTCCAGTAGATTAAACTTGCATACGATACTAAAGCTACGAAGTAGTCGGTAGTAGGTAGGTAGGCACATATATTTCCCGGTCCACGGTTATATATATGGCGCGGAGACTACATGCGACATGTGACGTGCGACATGCGACTTGGTTTTGAACAATGAAACCAGTTGGCACTGGCCTAACGGCCGGCGGGGGGTTGGATTTTGATTTTATTGCCAATCGGTGGTGGCATCCCTTTACCTCCCCTCTCCTCGTCGTACTTGCGATTGGCAGATAGGTATATCATGGAGTTCCGTGGTCCTGGAAATGTCCTTGAATTTTGCTTGTCCTTCTTAACTCTTGGAAATTATCCTTGAATCTTTATTCTGTCCTGGAAATGTTCTATTTTTAATGTTTTTGAATAACCTGAAAATAGCGTGGAAAGGTCCCTGAATTTGTTATGGATTTTTTACCGAACACCATGGATATCATAGCGACAGCGGTAATTCCACTACCATAATC
Organism: Diprion similis; assembly: GCF_021155765.1. Classification (NCBI taxonomy): domain Eukaryota; kingdom Metazoa; phylum Arthropoda; class Insecta; order Hymenoptera; family Diprionidae; genus Diprion; species Diprion similis. The sequence continues at coordinate 8,741,653 of NC_060116.1, read as the reverse complement.
GCAGTCTTCGTGAAATTTTGGAAACCGATTTTTTGCCAATTTTACTTTTCTCAACTCTTTTTCTTTCTTTGTTTTTAATTCTTAACCGGTGCGGTCAAGTCTGAGTAAACGTGCTTCGGATCCAACCTTAAGTGGATTATTCCGCTTTCGAAAAATTTATTTACAATGTTATTCATTCAAATGAATATGAATGAAAGTTCAGCCCTTCCGTAAATCATTCAAGTTCGCCGGTTATGAAGAGAATTTATATGATTTATTCATGGGGTGAAGATTTTGTTTGTCAAGAGTTATACTTAATATACTCAGTTATCAGTTACCAAACTTAGAACCCAAACTCGTTAATTTCGTTATAGGCATCACCATTAATACGACCATAATAAAGATCAAAATCAGTTTTTTCGAAAGTCTGAATCTTAACTCGCAAACCGCAGTTGCTTTTTTTCTTCTTTATCTAGATCCGAAATACGGCGTTCCTCAGTTAGTAATTGCAACGTTCTAAATCTATACTCTCCCCATTTGTCAAAGTTAACAAGCGTTCTGGCTGCTGGTGGGACGATAACGTTTTTACGGGGGTGAATCGGTAAATAGAAGTTGGATACAGTTAGGGAGTGTTTTTGTCTGTATAAAAGAGAAAAAAAAAAGAAGAAGAACCAAAATTTAATCAAACAAATAAAGGCAAGATATTGAGATAAAGTGGCAAGTACCGGCTGAGTGGATACTTTCCTGTGCAGTAGTGTCTGTTATACGTGGATATGGTATATATATACGCACAAGCTCAAATCCACAGTTGTTCCAGGGCAAACTTCCGGATCAGTAAATCTCCGGGCTGGTTCGACTCGACTGCTGTTATCAGAGTATACAGCCGTTTTCCGTTGGCATCAGGCGTAGGGGATGCTGCTGAGCGATTTCGGAATTTTCGTAAAAAAGTTCCAAAAATACAGACTCGCTTCGGGCTCTTCGTCTCTCCTTCTCTGGTGTCCGGTAACGGGCATGAAACTTCCGCCGAGCAATATCCCGTATGTTTATCGCGGTGTTTTTCGACCTCACGCATCGCGAATTTCGAGCGATTACTGCCTCGGAGTTTTTTCGTTTTAAAACTTAACGGGCCCAACACATACGGCGGAACTGTGAGATACGATACGCGTTGCGGTACTTGAAGAGATATTTTTTTTTTTCATCTTTTTATCTCTACCTAATTCTCCCCATTTCTCACGTCGTTATACTGCAAATATAGAAACGAGAAACGCGCACGAATCTCGCAAAAACCTGGATGGTGTTGGATTTTAATGAAATTTAGTCACGCGGCGAGAAAACTCGTTCAACGGATAAATCTCGACCCTTCTCACTCTGTTTTTTAGAAAACAATCAGGCTTGCGGTGAGCTGTGATAACGTCCAGCGTATAACGTTATACGTACAGGTATAAAAAAAACCTTGACGATAGATTTTGTCAATTGAAATCCAAGGAAGAGCTGAAAAGTACAGTGCGAAAAAGTACTTTGTAACAAAGAATCAAGTTTAATACTTTATTTCGTGATAGCAAAAAAAAAAAGATGAAATAACGAGAGAAGCGTAAAAAGTTAATTACTGTTATCTCACGATAGAGTTATAGATTATTGAGCGAGGTATAAATGCAGCCGCAGGGGTAAAGAACGCGTTCAACCAACCATCCTGAATTATTATACGTCTACTTGTCTACTTATCCAAAGTATACGACGAAGCATGGAAAGACGTAAAATAAGCTGCAGCAGTTATGAATTCTCTCTCGTGATGGTCATGCGCAGCAACTGAGAAAATATTTTCTTCTGGCTAAAATTTGGCTATTAATAACCAGAGCTGGGCGTTCCGTTTACCATCCCCTTATTATCGTTATATTCACCCCGTATATTTTTTCATTTCTTTCCTTTTTCGTGTGTGTGTGTGCTCTTCGCTTTTTCCTTTTTTTTTTTTTTTTTTTTTTGGTAACCCCAATCCGTCATCAGTCACCGAGGGCAATCCTTGCCGGGGATACCACGAGGTCCTCGACTCTTCTTCTCTTCGTCGTCGTACAAGCGACGAGTCAGCTACAATATAGAAACGCTCTTATCTTAAAACGTGGAATCGTATTTAACCCGTAGTTTAAATTCAGGACCAAACCCCGCGTGCGCCTTGAACACTGTAACCGGAACTCTATACCTATCTATATGGATTATATATACACGAGAGAGAAGAGCCATTTTTCACGCTGTTACAGAAAGTTGCATAGTGAGATGACTGACGGAGAATTTTAACCCCCGTTGATAAACAGAGACTTGATTATCATATTTGGTGAGCCTGAATACGAGATGAGAGATCCCAGGTATAATGTCAACAATGTGTATGATTATATATCGGCAGCTTCCGGTTAATCTGCCACAGAAACGAGGCCAGTTTTCGAGAACAAGTACCGGAGGATTATGGGATGAAATCTGTCTCAGCATGTATCACTTGTATACATATACGTTTTGGATAGTCGAATTTCCAAAACTTTGAAGCGTGTCTCGTGAAACTATCCGAGTCACGTATAACGTGATGAATTTATTCGTACGTAGGTACTTTGATTAGTTTAAATTTTCTTTTTGAAATTATCGAATAGAGTGAATTAACTCATTCGCTCTTTTTACACTGTAGTGTAAATTCTTGATTTTCATTTCTTACGATTTTCTTATAATTAATAAGATAATTATCAAGGATATGAATTAGCATAAGATTTTCTGACAAATCGATTGCCGCTATTTATTTTATAAAATTATAGACACATTGCGAGAAAAGTACAAATTTTGAAGAAGAAAAAAAAAAACTCGATTTCTGGAACATATCCAAAGCGTCTCAAAATGGTCCAAAAAGTGTTTCCTCGCTTAAATAAAGGCATTTTGAGTTGATATTTTCGTTTCAAATTGATCGGGTTAATTCCAGTCATTTGCAGCTGACTGATAGTTTTCAGCCGGGCGATTTTATTTCTATACAAATACAAATTCCGTAGCTTGTCAGAGTTGTAAGAAAAACTATATGAAATAAAAAAAAAAGAACGTTGAACAAGTTTTTCACGTAGGGAGTATCTTGCGTCATGGCGTGAAAGCACAAGTGTATAGCCGAGCTATAAAAAAGAGTAATAAAATTCATCTTCCGATTCAGGGAACTCGAGGATTCCTCGAAGGGTCGGTGGTTGAACCGCAGCATCCTCACGTTCGGCAGCGAAGGTATAAGGTCCAACCAACGATCTCGGGGGGAAACAAACAGCGAGCAACGGATACAAGACCGCGTATTCATTTCGCCTGGGAAGACCGTTAGGGAAAGAGATTATCCAATCATACCGAGCTTTGATACACTTCAGTGAAACCTGCTCGAGCGTGACTCGACTCTCCGTCTCACCCTCGTTTTCCTCATTTTCCCTTACTCTTCTCCACGCGGTTACTACGTCATAAGTACGTGGATATCACGTTATGCGAATTAGGTTCTTCGTGCATGTCCTCTGCGTTACATGTGTGCAAATAAATCCTTCTATTATTCAACCTAATGCTCGCCGCGATTGAATAACATGCGCGCGAAAATTTCATACCGATATTCGTAAAGGATTAATGTAGAAATTTCAAGAGTATAAGGAGAGCTGGAGGAAAAGAAAACGAGAAGGGCTGTTATATATCGGGCATTCCACGCCAATTCAAACGACGTTGAACGTACCCTCACCATTTTTTATTTTTATTCAAAGGTTTTTATTCAATTTTCTTAATTCCAGAACAGTACCCTGATTTTTTCCAACCTTTCCGAGTAAATTTATTTCACTTGTCATTTTTAAGAATCAAGTTGTCTTAGGCTGTAATTAAAAATCTGAAATAATTGTCAAATAATTGAGTTCACTACGGGTCGCTGCTTAAACATTCTCATTCGTAACACCGGATATTTAAAAAAATAATTCAGATTATTCCAAACTAATTAATTGTTGGCAGCTTTTGCACCTTGAAAAAATGTCGATTTTAATTTTTTGTCATAGACACGTAGGTTTTAAAAAATCATAAGTAGGACAAATGGACTAAAAAAAAATATGAAAAAATTCAAGCTACTATTTTGGAGTTGAAACAACGGCATAAAAAATTTTCAAAAGCATCTAAAATGGCGTGGGACCATCGTTGATCGAGTTGGAATGGAATGCCCCATATTCGTATGCACAATGTGAAAATGCATCTACATTCGGTGACGGACCGAATAAACGTTGAGGGTGGAGGGTGGATGTCGGTGCAGCGCTTTTCGATATACATATACATATGTGAGGATGAAACGGAGCGTCACATAACGGATTATATGGGGTTCACGATGCGCGGGAGATGACGTCAGGATAGGAAACGGAAATAGAAATTAGGACAGGGCGACGGGGTTTCGCGTGAGAGAACGATCGTTTCTATGTCTATATATCTATACTGGGGAGGAAGGTATTTTTTATTACAATAAAGATATGTAGAAGTTATTTATTCGAATGCAGTTACGACGAGGTTGCCTCTGCGTTCTGCTTCCCTCCTTTCACGTTGCACAGATCTATATGTTGCGATCCTGCCTTCGATCTCGCGATCATCGGTCCGTCACATTCGGATTTTATCTCGATTCGACTCCTGTAACTCCAAACATTTTAAAGCATCGAAGTACACATTTTTGTGTCTGGCTATCGCTCTGTCAGATGAATGACTTTGCATTTTACAAAAATAATCTCAGTGTGACTTGATCCTTCAATGACAAGCGTGTTTAAAGGAGGTGCAAAAGCTCATGGCAGTCTTGTTTGAATTTTAGGTATTCAAAATAAACCGCCTTCATATTCAGCTGGATATAATCTTGATTGAAGATATTTTTACGCATCTATCTCGGATGAATATTTTTCACTAGTTTTATTAGCTCCAGATAGTATACCTGTATAAAAATTCGTCTTCGGGACGAGATTCGCTCTAATCAGAATCATATACGCGTAGGTACCTAAATTTTTTAAAATTATTATTTTTTTTTTTACATTTGTTTTTATTTGTTTTACCCCGTCTCCCGTTGTTCGCAATTTCGATGGAATTCGAATGAAGAAGAAGAAAAAGAAAAAAAGGTATCAGGAAAAAAACGTCCTCAGGATTGATAGCCGCGCGTGTCTGCAGACGGGCGTGTGTTGTCTGCGTTTTTTCCCCTCTCTTTGTATTATTTGAATGTGAAAAAAGCTTCGAAATAGACGATCGAGGACCGCTCTGCAGAAAAGAGCGAGCAGGCAGCGACGTGATTCAGCCTCCGATTTTCACGTGTTTAATACGAGGTTAAGCACGGAAGCTTTGCGAGCTTTTACGCGTGGTCAGCTTGTATACATATATAGATATACCTCTAAATATATATATAAATCCCGGAATATTTTTTTGGCCTACGTTACGCCAATCGGTAATAAATCAGATCCGGTCGTTTGGTGTGCGTAAAACCACGCCTGGTGAAAATGCCCTCTCGATGTTTACCTTAACGCCGTTTTTTTCTTGGGGTTTTATGCTCAATGGAAAGGGGAGATGGGTATTTGGAAAAAAACGAAAACGAAAAAAGGGAAAGAAAGTGACGGGCTAAACGCTAGGCGGAATAGAATTACCGGATCTTGTTAATTCACAGGCGAAATTTTCCCTCGATTCTTCGATCTTTTGTTTTCTTTCTCATTATCCACCGGATGTAGATTTTTCATTATCGAATTACCAGCCCCGCCATACGTATCGAAATTAGTAAGCCCGGAATGAAGATGACGAAATTAGATTTCTACTCGCGCCAGATGCCTCCTGCTTCTCTTTCGCGATTAGCCATCGCTCTGCTACTCACTCCCTGGCTTTCTGTTCGTGTCGCTGCACCCTCTCAAAACTTCGAGTATAATTACCATGGACCAAAACAAGAATAAAGATTTCCGCATTCAAGGATTTACCGAAGAATATTTCACCGTTTGCAGATACAACGTTTGTATTATCGTTAGATAATAGAAAAAAAAAACGAGGTAACGAAATTGGTTGAAATTATCAATCAATCACTGATTGTTTAACGTTCATTAAAACGTTCAATTACATACGATTTATGTATGACGACGCTTGAAGCGAAATTCAGTAAAAGTTGTGAAATAAAAAAATGTCGTTACTTTGTACAATTCAATAACTTGGATATCGTAAAATTTGCAATTTCCTCGATTCCACTTTCTCTGAAAATAGGTTGATTGAGATGCGAATTGAATAAGTTTTGCAAACATACACGATTCCGCGATGTGAAGCCAACATATCGCGTGGTAACGGACTTGATCCCAGGCTTTGTGTGAAATTTGCAAAATTTCCATCTACCGTCGATACTTCAAGCATATGATATAAATTGTGAGAAAAAGAAAAAAAGCTCAGGTAACCTGTTAGAATAATTTATAAAGCCAACATCACAGGGATTTCCGCATGATTATATATACAGAACAGTATCGTTTGATGTATACATATATGTAAGATGAAAAAATTGTCAGATAAAGAGAATAGAAAGTATACGCCGTACCTAATAATATAACAGGCGTGGGCAAAAGTCCGTGCCTCGAAGCATAATGTAAAATACATAGAAGAAGTTAGTAAAAATTGAAGAGCCGCCGAGTACCCGGGATGCCCGGCTCTTTTCTTACGTATTTCATCCTCCAGCTTCTAGCACTTGCGGGAATACATAAGGTATGAGAGATCGTTGAAAAGCTTTCGACTGGTTCAGCACGCTAGTGCTCCCGTGACGATGCGTTCCGGCCTCTGAAGAGACGGCGCTTCAGTGCTTGCATGCATGTATATACAATGTCCTATACACCTGTCCTCCTACCTATTATAGCCGTGCAGTCTACAAGTTGCATATTATATTATGCAAAGACAAGAAACTTCGGCATTTCCTTTATGGTGTACGCAAGGAACTAGCTTATGCAATATCGGATCCGCCGACAAATCCTTGCGTATAGAATTTTGTTGGACTGGATAAGGATAAATATTATATATGTATATATGTATTAGGGTGTTTTGGTAGAAGATAGTTTAAGATTTTTCACCGTGGAATTCCCTAAGAAGTTTGTTCAGGTTGAAAGAAAGATTCTGTGAAAAGATTAGATGAGGATTCCAGGTTATGTGGAAGTTTGAACTCATTTAGTTTTTCACTTTTTTCACAATTTTTTGAATCTGCGAAGAAACGCGTTGTAGCACTTCAATTATTATTTATTACCACAACACAACAATATATCAATCAGGAATCTTGTTCTCCTAAATTAAAAATTCATTTTAAATTACAGCTATTTTATGAAATTATATTAATAATGAAAAAGTCGTCAGATACGTTTCTCAAACATCAACTGAAAGCTTGATGTTACAAGTGTGGATCTTCTTTGTAACGTGAATTGATATTACGATTGATATAAGCAATGAAAAAAGAAATTTTATTCACGATACTTCATAAATTTAAAAAGTAATGTATAAAAGTGAAAAAACAACTGAGCGCGATCTTCCACGTAAAGCAGAACACTCATCTTTAGACGGACCCTTTCTTTTAACGTAAAAAGACTTTTGAGTAGGGGTGCCATGGTGGAATTTTTTCTCAGCAACACATATATATATATATATATGTTTCAAAAAGCGGTCTTTCGGCAAGTGACGTCATCGCACGACGTGGGGTACCTACATCCGGTTACGTGTGCAGTGTATATACGTATGCAGTCCATATATATGTGGATGTAGACGAATCGAAAATGGGGTTAGCATTCGCCAGGATGAGCTGGGGTGGTTGGGGGGTCGTGCTACCGGTCTTCAAAGGGCGATTTGTCGACAGTCGACATGACAAAGACATTAGCGAAGCCCCCCGCCATTAAGAAGAAAAAAGGGGGATGCCACCGGCGCAGGGTGCACCGTCTCCTGGCGGAAATGCCGCTTAACCGATCTCAAAGGACGTACGCGGGGCCGTAAATTGATTCACTGCTGATTCCATTCTGCAGGGGCGAATAAAAAGTAATAATATAAATATGATTGACTTACCTACATAGCGGGGGAAAAGTGCACTCTGCCCTCGTAGTCTAACGGCAATTCCGCCATACTCTAATCGGGTTTTTTCCTGAAACAAAAATCGAAGGGTGACGAACAACCTCACAGTTTGAGGGACGGGGTTAAAAAAAATGTTGCCGCAAGCTCGTTTTTGCCCTTCAACATTTTCTTTCAACGCTTCAAATCTTCCGTCTAGCTTTCTTTCTTTTTTCACACGAGGGGTAGTAAACCAGCCCTGATCAGCTCGCGTGTCGCAGTCAAGCGAGCGAGGAAAGACGTGAGAGGGGGTGGAAAGTATTAGGTATGGTTGTATCCTCGACTTTACACGTGACCCTTGAGTCTGGAATCCTCGGAATGGGATGCGTCATGAATTGGTGAGGAACCGTCGCCGTCTTACCAATTCTCCGACAAAAACCTGCCGGCCTACAATGCAGCCGTAGGGAGTTCTCGCCTTTTTCACCAATTCTGAGTGACGATACCCAAACGACCATTTCGCCCCCCTCGTTGCCCTTTTTCGCTCCTCGACAATGACGAAACGCCGAGATAAGAAAGTGTTCTCATATATATAGGCACCGGCGGACGTGTTAGATATTTACACACGCCACGTGTCACCGACACCACACGCATAATTTATTTTTCTAATTTTCAAGTAGGCGGGATCCTTTCCGCCAGCCAAATCTGTCAATGAAGGACGAGCCGGAGGCGTGCGAAAAACCGGAGCGTCGTGCGATGAGAAGCGTTTCCTTGTTCCTAAATAAATTTTCTCAGACGGCCTGTCTCCTCAGGCATTCGGGCACGTCCCCCTTTACCGCGTTTGGATCGCGGCTAAAATTAACTCCGACGCGTTTATAATAGAGGGAAAAATGACCGTCGAGGTGCGGGGCGGGAAATATAACCAAGTTAGTATCGAGCCCGTCCTTCCCGCCTGTGGGAGGATCGATAATAGTTCATTTTAATTAAATAGCCTAATTAACGTCACGCCGGAAGCATCAATTATCCGAAGCTCACCACCGTCTGGACGAAGTCAAAATAAAAATTACGGAATAGTAGGCGATCGGAAATTTTCACCTCAACTTCCATTTTTACCTAAATATAAATATCGCGATCCCGGCATCAGAATTCAAAACCGACGTCGATCAATTTCCGCGTGACATTTCCACCCGTCAACGAGATCGTACGTACGGTTATCTGTAATTAAAAGAAGAAAAAACAAAACAAAAAAAAAATCAACGGCCCGTACATTTACCACAATTAGAGACAGTCACCGTCCAGGGATTAGAATTTATGACCCATCGCGTGGGTGGTATGCGGACCTTTTGTAGGTATTCAGAAGTTGAAACCCATCGTAGTTGCGTGAAATCGTCGTTCTAATCGCCTCTAATTATTATATATATATACATATACATACATGTATGTGTATATTCAACCGTGACGAAATCTTATCCGAATTTATGATACCGCGGAGGAAGATCTGTAGTCAAGAGAAAAAAACGGATATCTATAACGTATTTCCTAAAGCTTGAAGGATGATTCGTTGAATTTAATCTTCTATTCGTCACACATATGAAAAAGTTCGGATTCGATATGTTGCCGATGTATATTCCTTCGGTATTTCAACCTATTATAAAAACTTGTCAGGTAAATAAAACGTTTTAAAAAAACGAAGAATTCCGAGATAGTCGGTACAATTTAGCGTTTCTAATAACAATTAGATCGGCACCGCGTGGTCTCAACGGCCTTTGACCCGAGGGGCGTGGACGTTGAGGGTCGAGCCGGAAAGTGACGATTTGTATCGTTGGAACTGGACGAGATGGGTGTAAGGGTATAACGACGAACGATAAGTGAGGAGATGACGACTCGGTTGATGGCGATAGCCGCGGCCCTTTCCCTTTCCCTTTCCCTTAGGCGAGGCGAGGCGAGGCGAGGCGAGCCTGCGGGGGTCAAAGGTCGCCCGATGAAAGGAGATTGCTCAGTTCCCCTGGTCGATAGGAAGGAACGCGACCCTCAGGTGTGTCGGCGGAACAAATTCACCGGAGGAAACTGGAGCCCAGTTTGGGCTGCAGCCGTTTCCCGTGGGACAATAGCTAAAGATCGAAGAGTGTCGAGCGTGATGCACGTTGGAGAAACGTCCGAATTTTAAGCCGAGTTACGGGGGTATAGTTGCCGGCTAGATTCTTGCCAGATAAAATTTTTTACGTCCAAAAATACCCGCTTCGACCATCTGTCGGATGATTTGAAACCTCTTTGTGTGATGGCGAGAAGAAAGAAGATACGGATACGTAGTAACGCATTATAATATCGTAAACTGTTTTCACCCGGAAACGTTTTTTTTTTTTTTTTCTTTCGTGTTTTTTTCGTGTGAAACTATTTTATATGCATCGATACCAACGAAACGACATTATTGCATGAAGTAGTTTTGTTGGAAAATCGATGAAACTGATCTATTGGAAGGAAATGTTTAATAAAATTTTCAACATTTCTTTGCGATGAATAAGGCTTTTTGAGTCAAATAAAAGTAAACTATACCGTATAATTAAAAAAGAAAAAAAAAATTTTCACTCAGTGTTGAATTTTATAATGAATATGTAGGAGAAAGAATGTTTTTACTGTAAATGTTGAGAAAGAAAGAAACAAAGATACGCAAAAGAAAAGTTTATTCAATTATATATCAGTGAGGCGTGGGCGCAGGGTATAGCTTATTGTTGTTAAAGTTTGGTAAACGAGGAACAAATAAGAGAGAAAGAATGTAGCAGAGCGTTATACTATATCTAAATGAAACGCGTTTTTTTCCTACGATTTCCTCTTGCCCCGAGACGATGGGAGGCGAAGTAAAAGTTTGTCGCGAGAGTCTTCAATCTCGGTTTGGAAGCGCAGGAGGAGAAGGTGGGTAACAAAAGCCGTGAAAAATATTAGGCAGCACTCGATCTCTTAGAAACGACACAGAAGCAGAAGCAGCAGAAGCAGTAGAAGCAGCGCGTAGGTGGATAAGAGAGCTGTTACGTCGTGCACAAAGGCTACCTATATATGGCTGCCATAGATAGAGGATGGCCCATACGACAAGTATAGGCCGCAGGATATTGGTATAGATGTATGAAGAAAGGGGAAAATAAAAGTCGCTCATAAAAGTTGAAGCTTCTATGCTTCAAGACGCCTCGCGAGAACACGCTCGGGGTTTTAAATAATGCAGAAACATTGATTCCATGGTTTAAAAATGAGCCGTCAACTCTGAAAAAGCGCTGACACTGTCGCTACTGCCCACTCTCGAGTTTTGTCCTTTTCTTCATTTCCCACAAAATCACCATGCTGAACAGCTTTATCCAAGTTTAATTGGTTCAATCACGTGATAGATACATTGCATGTCGGACTCTTCGGTAATGAGGAAGATTCTTATCATTGATTTGGAATATTTATAACAAGTCTATGATATAGGTAACCGCAACAGTTATCACGAGACTTTATCAAGTTTCAAAAAACTTGACGGACGAATGTTGTAAATACAAAGGCACTATTTCTACTCGAGGAAAGCACCGCGTTTTTTCCATAACCGCAAGTGGTTGTCTACTGTCGTCGAGTGAAAAGAGGGGGGGAAAAAAAATCATCGAAATTGTATATTAAAAAAGTTTTCAAGATATAAACCGAAGCGATCGGAAAGTTTCTACTGGTATCAGAGAATTGACGATTCTCGTGAAAACTTTTCCCCTTCGCGCGATCCGAGCTGCATATGCAGAGTGTTTCTTCCTTTTCCGGCGACGTCGAGTTAAGTAGAAATTCGAAATTGACGGTCAGTATTTAAAGAAAATTCAAACAGCAGATGTTTTTGAATGTTTTTATTTTTCATAATACGTAAAAGTCAACTGATCTAAGGTGTCTGTCTTATTGATAGAAAAGGAAAAAATAAAGATCCTGAGACCGCGAATGGATGGCAATTTTAGAAGTGGCTCCTTTGCCGGCGGAACCTTCAGAAACAGACACTGAACGAATCTTACGGATATAATGATCCTGTCAGAGTGAATCCGGCTTGGCGGTAACTCTCGGAGACAAGTGGTCCGAAGTAGCGAACAAAAGCCTTCGTCGTTAAAACGCGTTCCTTTTGTTAAAACCGTGAGAGACTCGTCGTAAGGAACAAATACGACTTACTTCAGTCTTAGTCGAGCTAATTGAGAGGCGTACAAGAAGTTTTCTTAGCGTTAATTATTTGCCTTTGGCCGGCTAACTTTGATACTTAGGTATAACCCGCTTTCGCCGTCCGTATCGCATCGCATCGCATCGAATCCGGTTTTTTGTCAGTTCAAGCTGCAAAGATCTTGGCGTTCGTTACCTCGCTTCGTTTTCGCAGTTCGTAAGGCAATGGTAATGATAATAATAATAATAATAATGACAATAATAACAACAACGACAACATCGCATACCTTTCCACGCGAACAATTCGTTATTTTCTCCACAATGTTACTTTTAGGTTTTATCAAAGCAGCAACACCGTTCGCAGCTTTGCTCGCTTCCCGCAGCTCAAGTCTTTTGAAACTGAAATATCAGATGCAGACCAAGGATTCTGCGGTAAACCCTGCTGAAAACTCACCACAGAGAGTGGCCAAAAAAATCACTGAACCTTTTGCTCGACACAAGGTTCACAAAATTTGTAATACTAATTAAAACCGTCAGCTCAGAAGGAATGCCGAATAAATTTTACAAGCCTATTAAATCGCAGTAACACTCGCGTCCACATCGCTTGTTTCCGGTTTTTTTAATACCAATTCTGGAGGAGCACGGCCACGGTTGTGAAAAATAGCCGAAGAAACATGTCGTGTAACGATGGCGAAACGTCGTCTCGATTTTATGCTATTTAATTAAGCAATCTGAGCGTATAACGAGTGTGCGTCCGTTGCATGCATCCTTCGGCGCATCCGCCCTCGACGATGACGTCACTGGTATATTATTGCTATAATACTGGACAGAGTGAAACGAAAGCATAAACCACGCGTTTCTGTTCTAAGAACGTTGATGTCGGATTAAAATGCGACATACATAAAAGCGGCATAACGCGTCCTACGAATGCGAGCGAAGGAATTTGCTTGGGTAGAATGCGCGAGTATAATATGGTACGTCATACCTTTTTTAGTCTCTCTTATCGAACCCTCGGGTCGTGAAAAATCTAAACGAAATACGGATGCGAGCGCGAGGATGCGTGAGCAGCACTTTAACGCGCCCGAAGAGACATGAAACAGTAAAGCGGCAATTCAGAAAAGTGGATTTCGGAAACTAGCGATGCGTTTGAAGTGATATAAGTCGAGCAGATTTCGCGCGGCCGACGAGCGTCGTTGGACTCCGCGATGTTGCGATATTGTGTTCGCGAAATGGTCTGGGGGGGGGGGGGGAGGACCCTCGATTCTTTGACTCGGATATATACACATTTCTCGAGGGAAAGTTTCGAATAATAAATACCAGCGTAAAGAACTCTGGGAACTCTCCATTTGTCAACAATGATCTACGACCGACTCGGCATGATCAATCGACGGTGTCGGTCTAATGGATCGAGCCGTTTTCCGCGCTTTTTATCATCTCTTGGACAACGCACACACGTGTAGGTATATTCAATTGCTATACCTACACGTTCACAATTGTTGACGAATCTGGACTGTGCTAATAAACGAGAAACAATCAGGCAATCGAGTCACAGCTCGACTATTCTGACTGGCTTTCAAAATTTCCGCCATTTCGGTACGGCCATTTTGAATTTTGCCCGGGGTGAAACTACCGGTTTCACGCTTCGCGTATCCTAACAAAGTTTTCGACCCCTTCGCTCAGAGCCACTGGCTTAATTGTATAAATATTAAATTCTGACGTCAGTATACACAGTTGGCTGCTGGAGTTAGGTAGGTATGGTAGCTGGATGACCACGTTTCAACTCGACTTCGTCGCCGGGCGACACAGATAAATGATAATTGTACTCATAGCTTACGTAAATCAAGCCAACCGTTCGAAACACGGCTTTGTTTGAACAGCTTGTGGTGAAAAGTAGAATAGACCATAAGGAAACACATAAGCGCGCAGCGAGGCTTTCTTTTTCCTTTGATAAGTGGAAAAACGAAACTTTGGAAGAAACCAGAAAGCGATATCTTCATTCGTAAGTGGCTGGCATGTATTTTTAAATTTACTGAGCCGTTGAAACGTTAATCGAAATCTCTGTATCTCTCGGTTCATAGTTCGTCGTGTACACAAACATGCTTTACGATCGTTCGGTCGTAATAATTTACATTGAAGCGAATAATCTGCAGAGTTTTCAACACATACCCAATCCGTCCGTTAATTTTCAAGGCTAGACGATAGCGCCAAGCCGGCGAGAGGACCGCGATAACTTTGACAAGTTTGAAGGACGGGCAGAAGCAGATAAACCCACGTGCCCCGAAGATGAGATCTAAGATCGAGATTTCATTGAAATCCCCTCATGCGTAAAGTAAATTAAACGTCCTTTGGGCCCCTTTGATCTTCGGCGAAAGAGTCGATTTCAAATTTTCCAAGCGTATAAAGGAGCCTTGAACGAATTTTCCTTAAACACATTCGAAGCGATTTCGTTCCAAAAGGAATTCCTCTCTTCCCCTCAGTCATACGAGCGTTACGGAGAAACTCTCCAAAGGTCGCCTGTAGATACGCACAACGCGCTGCGTGCGATGCGTTTAAATTTCATTCGTATTCCTCGAAGCGCGGCAATTGCGATGTGGAATATCACGGATGAGTATGAAACATCAATTGGCCCGGAGTTTCGACGCTTACACATCTGGGCCAGACGAAGTAGCACATGCCCCTCCTCGCCTAGGTATTCCGAGAATAACATTCGTCGAAGTGATCCGAAAATACGTTGAAACGACGCTGAATGCATTTCCTATGCATGTGTGCCGATCTGGTGGAAAATCGAGATCGGAAAAGCGGGATTCCCGTTATTTATAAGCTATTAATATTCGGCCCAACGCGCTGAGCCATGCATGGGATGAGTCACGCGACTGGACTCTTTACTCGGTTCATGAACCACCCTCTTTCGACCCGAGATGCTCGGGATGGACACAATTCCCCTGGTGTTATTAGCCTTCCAATTAAACCCGCGCATTGTACGACTTCTCAACGAACGAGATCATTAAACGCGTTGCAACGCGAGACTTCGTTCATGGATCCATGATGCAGGGTGATGATGACGTCACGAAGTAACAGCGCCTCGTCTTACAACGCTTGTAGAGGTACCTCCTACTCGTCATCGCGTTACACAATTTTCTCGCGTAGACCAGAGAGGGAACCCGTGATGAATATTCAAAAGTGCCCACATGGGTCGAGTGAGGCCCTTTGAATATCTATGGGGATATTTCTCCCCCACCCGTACAAAACGTGCCCGTCTTAGCACTCATCGTTTCTCACGGGAATTTATTATCTACACCTGCTGAGCCGTCGGCCAACTTTTATGTACAACCGATTTATGGCCGTGCATCGCGTTATCGCTAATCGATTATGTTTGCGTAATACGCACTGTGTTACTCAAGTAGAATTCTCGTGATCACTGCGGCTACTGTGCATCGGAAGTGAATATATACATACAGGTTTACCGGGTATAATATGATCGGTAAATCGAGGAGCTATTCACGCCGGAAACTGACCAAGTGCACCGTTTTATTTTAGACAATTTTTAGTCCCAGTTTTATAGCGTGAAACGCGAGACGATTTCACGCGTAATAACGATGTTTCGCTTCGTTTTTACCAACCATTATATTTTTAACGATTCATTAAGAAACCAAACAATGGAACCTAAAAGCCCGAGACCGATTGTCTGTCTGGTCGAATTTCGCTGCGACGCAATTTTGCCTCGATGTTTAATCCAGTCCACCTTTTCATCTCGACCAAATATTTGCATTCATTATCGCGATAAACAGTAACAATCGCATCGGGCCACCACAGAACTGCCCCAAAAGGTACGAATTGGAAGTGCTATGCTAGGTATACGATATACTGTTGGTGACACGGTCAAATGCAATTTCGGAAGCCCACCCGGGACGAGATCGTGAAGCAAATTAACTCTCTACACGTAGAGTCGATTCTGTCTAACAATAAAACAGTCATCGCACGATCGGCTTGGCTGGATTCGGAGTTTTAATATCGAAACCGTGCAGCTTAACCCGTATCCGTAGCGCCTCATCATTCTTTCGACAGCTGGACTGTGGGAGGTTGGTCTTCCTAATCGAACGGCGTAATGGGTCCGTTTATCGCATCGCCATTCATCCCCAACGACCGATATATCGGTCGTTGATGGAACCGGCAGCACATATCATGACGCAGACGGCGGAAGTTCCGCCGGCGAACTTCTAGAACGAGACAGCCGGAATCGCAGCAGCTATTTCGTGCCGAGTTGGCTGCAGGGTGCAGGCGTCGTGACGTTGACAGTTTTAGATTGATGTGAAAAGGGAACTCTTGTAAAATGATAGCCCACACCCGCTCGCTGATAATTGACTACATAATTAATACCATTATCACCGTTCCGATAATGGGACCCCGACTCTTTACCGTTCCATGCAGTGCGGGACTCTCTCTTTTTCTTTCTCTCTCTCTCTTAGAATTCTCCCCGCGTTGAATTACCACCGAGTTTATACACAACAAAGACCCCATCGCCGTTTCACCGTTTTGACGATTTTAAAACCGATAGTAAAACCCGGGCTTTTTCTCCGCCTACACCCTTCCAAACGGTCACCCCTCGCTGCGTACCGGATCACCTTCGGGGGTGAAAATAGCTCACTTTTATACTCCTAATTATTCCCGAATGCGTAGCAGTAGCAGCCCGCTACTCCCGGTGTTCCAGATGGAACTGTTCAAGTTTTTCGCGTGGTTCTTACTCGCACTGAGTAGCACTTGTCGTTATAACGACGTGGTTTATAATACTCCCCCTCTGTCTTACTCTCTCTTTCTCTCTTCCTCTCTCTCTCTCGTTAATTAATTAGTCCTACTGCACCTACTGCACCGTTTTCCTGCCGCTGTTTACCCCGGCGTTAGTCCAACGTCCAAACAAACTTGGCTCCATCGCCAGGATAAACGTCCTCCGAGCTAGAACCGTAGCTACAGCAACCAAGAAATTAAGATTGGGATCTTTCTCTCTAATTAAGGACCCGCTATCAGTTAACACGCCTGCTTAGGTACGCCCGCGCAGGCTGGCACCATTTTAACCGGCGCCAAAGATTTGTTTCCAGAGCTGAATGGACACGGATAAACGCATCCGGACGTTAAGATAAACGCCGTGCATCCGTACCTTCTAAACGCGCATATTTGCTAATCGTGCAGAGTAGGCAAGAGTCGACGTTTCGATTAAAGAGGCGGTCCGGAGTAAGGAGCAAAACTACTCGCCGCGGGCACCAGTTAAACACTTACTGAAAAAGTAAGGAAACAGCTTCCAATTCAATTGCGAATGTCAACTGGCAGATCCAATTCAGCCAGACAATTTTCGTTCCAACCATTTTTCCGGACGGTTGTTACCTCCGGGGCGAATCGAGGCTGGTCAATTAAAATGATCCTCCACCCTCTCGGCATATGCGTGCTTTGGGGTGCGTGAGTGTGTTACGTACAACATACCTGCTATCTGATAGCTATATCGATTGTCTCCGTATAGTATATATATATTTATACCCAGAGAACGTTGGCGTGTCGGCTTAGTACATATCTAAGTAAAATATCATGGCTGATCGTAAGGGATGAAGAAGATTGTCATATAGTTGGATACGTTACACTGTACATGTCGCCGGTCGTTACCCGATTCCGACATTTTTAATTGTCTCTTGGAATTGCTAATAATCCACGCAAAAGCCGCATGCAAGCCGTTCTTCGTCATGGCGCTGCCACGTTTTGTTAGTTTTAGGCGTACCTACGGTGAACACGCGACGATTCTTTGTTAAATGGTAACCAGAAATCGGAGAACCACGTTGGCTTGTAACGCCGCTTCAAGATGAATAACGGATAAAAGATCGTGGGCGTTACGTTGTTATACACGTGGACGCAGCACACCTCGTCAAGAGGATGTTATTAATGTATTGAGTTGAGTGCCCACTTCGTCCCGTTGAGCAAGATTTTCAGACTTTCTAAAACGCGAATCGACCACGCTTTGCGGACTTTGCAACGCTTCGATTTACTCGAGTCGAACGATTTTACTGAATTATGAGGTTTCAGGAATTAAGGTATTCAGCACGGCTGGGTATAATACCTGTAGTATAACGGAGTTGATTAATATTCAAACACGCCTCCGCGCCTTTTCTCAGGCATTTGCATGTGCCAAACCCATTTTCCGTAAACGTCTAATAAACGACTCTATATAAACTATGATTTTCGCTACCAGACGAGCACATGGCCCACAAGATAGTTCTACACACATAGCCACATGGAATATATAACGCATTCACCTATACATATAGTGTAAATACACGTCTACTTGATATTGGAAAAATGTAAAATATTTCCTAGTTGAACAAACTCCCACGCCGTGAATTTACCCAACGAAGAAATACCCCGAGGCAGGTATGGAGGGCGTATGTGTGTGCAGAATATGTGTGTATAAGGCGAGGGTGTATATTTCGCAAATTCTTAAGAAGCTTCGAAACTCCTTTAGTGTCATTCTACAGCTCGGGATCGCGTCTGGAATTTTCATTCCGCGAACATCGAGAAGAACTAAATAGGGCTGAGAGCGTTTCTCGAGGGCTATTAAATTCTATTTATAGCTTTTATCGCAGGAAAATAGTAAAGGTTTTCACACCAAACTTTGTCAGCGCATCGCGTTAAGATTATCAAATTTTTTCTTTTTCTTCTGTTTTCTACTTCTTTCGTTACACGGTAACGTAGATCGATATTCGATGGACGCCGAGGGTGAAACTTTTATTGCATTGATAAACGGAAAGCGTGTACTTGTAACAGGTATAAAGTATATACGTACCATTGAGTGACATTTCATTTCTGTCGGGGAATAAGATTCGATTACCGTTGAATATCGTTTCCGAGACGAAACGCGGCAGATTAAATTGAAAACAGCGAGAGAATGGAAAAAACCCAACTCGAGGTGGAAGAAGGCTAATATCGAGGGCTCTTGTCGTTGAGCCTGATAGCGCCGAAGATAGGAGCAGAGAATAAGAAAGGGTAATCTAGCTTCGCGCGGGAGGTGTTAGTTTAAATATAGATAAAAGTCTATTTCACCGTGAGGGTCTTACGGCGCTGCCGTGTGAGAGCGACTTTTAGCAAGCAGAAGGGTGCCTAATAATAGTTGGAATATGTTGAGAATAGTTTTTGAATCAGAGCCCATTAAACAGTTGTTTTAGCCAATCAAACTATCCCGTATCTACTGCCTAATTAGGGGCCATACCAACGTCTCGAGGGTTCAACTACCGTATGACTGATTTCACGATTTATGGCCATAACGATTAAGAAAACGAGAATAAGAAACAATTGACGCTGTACTCACCAAGAATTTAGTATTATTAAACTCAAATATATCTAGAGGGTCAATTGTCGAAGGTCAAAGGTCGTGAAACTGTGAGATTGTGGAGGAGGAGAAATTACTCGTTAAAATTTACACGTTATTTTAGATTACTCGACAACGTTTTTGCGGACATAATTCAATTGGATTCGTCTCGGCTGAACGCTTTTTTGCAATCTGACTCGTCTACAGCTCTCCTTATGCAGGTCTCTCATCCAAGGAGAAATGTCGAGTTATTGGCTGATCGTGGAAAATTCTCGAATATTAGCATACCTGACATGACAATCAGTTTTCACCCGCCATTGCGCAATGTTGGATGTGACTCTATAGCAACTATAAAGCTATGTAGATTATATTCGGAATGTTGTGTAGCCATAAGCTCTTGTAAACGAAGAGCTTAGTTTTCCTTTATTTTTTGTAGTTTCAGTTACTTATTATAATTTTTTTTTTTTATCACCTGCAACCCCTAAAACAATTTTCTCGTTCACGTGTACGTGAAATTTTCCAAAACAATCAAAGACTTTCTAATATATAACGTGCTCAAAGATGGATGACAGCAATTGCTGCGAATGACTTGCAAAGGCTGCGTAAGTAAATGTCACCCGGTTGAGGCAGTGAAGACGAAAGACCGATTGTCTTAATCGAAAGATCCGTTTAATTAAAGACAGGAACAATATGTCAACTAATTAAAGTAAAAGACATCGCGAGACTCGCGTTAATTAAAATTTGAATAAATTTACACTTACCCATTGTTATCTGAGCAGTCGACGCTCGGATACGTCTTCTAATTTAGATTGAGCCAACAGTCAGGAGTCTCAAACAGGCACCGTTAACACATGCTCACTTGCAGCAGACAAACGCCTTTCCAGGCGGTTTAAACTTCTACACACAACCCCTAGTACTGAGCCTTCTGCTACGCTTAACACTCACGAAACGTAGACTGTACAGTGTGATCCCTTATCATTCTATAATTTCTCTTTCTCATAAAAATTCCCCAGCGTTTCCGTTCAGCGTTCCCCTATCATTCGTTCGTTTTCGGCTACATCGTAAAGCGATATAATTTTCACTTGGACAACGAAAAATTTGAGACAAAAAGCTAAGGAGACGAACGACGGTGTGGTTTTCGATGGTTAACCGAACGTTGTGAGAAAACTACCCGCGGCTTATGGTTTTGAGGCGATATTCGCCCGAGAGGATGAAAACTAGACGCCCTGTGTGTGTAAACATGCGTTGAATTTATGCAAACATCCCGGGGTCTCGACCAACACGTGTAACTTTGGTACACTACTGTGTACAGCTGACAGAAGGGTTTCCAAATTAAACAAGGGATCGTCCCACTAATTTACGGTCGGCTGACGTCTATTTAACCAGGGGAATGCCTTGGCTTAGCTTTACTCTCCATTTCTATCTCTATGTCCGTCTCCTCTCCGCGTAAGTATGTGTGTGGATGAGTATGGGTGCGCGGTTCTGCGGCTGTACCACACGCGAACGGTTCTAACTTGGACCATTTTCCACGCCCTCCGGCACTGCCGAGGCTTCTAATTGTCAAACAAATTGAAACGTTCTTAATTATCAATTTACGACACGTAACTCAAAACTCCGATGTCGACAATCCGCACCGTCCAGACTTCACTGGACCATAAACCACAACGGCGATATCATTCCACTGGGTTGTTAGACACGTTTTTCCTTCAAGATCACCAGCTGACTCAAAATCTGTTTCGTAAGAATTCTGCTCAAAGAAAAGAGGTGCGTGATAGTAACGTTGAAGACGCCACGCTATAATCAGCTTCTGCTATAATTTACTGAAAACAAAAACAAAAACAAAAACAAAAACAAAAACAAAAGTCTAACCATCTGCGAATACAAACGTAAGTAAATAAAGCTCGAAACTGCGGCTCGCCAATTGGGCGAATTATCTTTACGCGAATCTCGGAGATTGCAGACTGTTGTAAGGAATCTCGCCGAGTGTCTCGCGCACTCTTTGTGCGTATATATAAATAGGAGTGTGTGGTATTTTGGTAGGCCATTGACACTCTTGTGACAAGACCGGCGTCACCGTTGCGGCCGCCCGCATGTCTCCCGACTGATCTCGGTGGTCTTTGAATAAATAATTAGTCAAATTAGGGTGTGAGAAAAAAAGGAGTCGCGGCGTCGTCGGTCGGGTGTAATCTGTATACATACATACATACATAGATAGACACAGTGCGACATGCCGGGGACGAGTATTGTTTCGTGGAACAACACGCCTAGGTTGCCGACGAAGAAGGTCTGGACTCCAGGCGACGTGCATTCCAGAGAAATTAGATATACTATTTATTTTCGCGTCCCTCACTCGAGACTACGTCAGTTTAGTTGGACCCTCTCAGAGCGTCAGATTTACGTTATCCTTAGTGAATTCCTCTTTGTCCAACAACGAGCATTGTTCACCCTTCGCGTTTCTCTTTCCCCTACACAAGACGCATCCTGCAGTGGAACACTCCTTGCACTATATATGTCCCGTGCTTAACTAGGAGAAATTTCGCAACGTCCTGAAGCCAGGAATTACCTTAATACCCTTCTTACCTTAGCGGTGGATAAGTATTCTCAACGCTTTCAAGCTTCAATTTGACTCACGTCAGGTAACTGTGCAAAATTCTCTTCGTTTACGTTAAAATACGTTCGCTCTGCACATTTGTAATATTTTTAATCTATTCATTCGATGATCTAGCTTGTATAAAAAAGACTCTTGAAATAAGATAGCGTATAATGTTGTCGTAAATCATCGCAAGATTGCGAGTCTAAAATTCAACGTGAAATCTAGTGGTTCAATGAATTTCAACGATTTTTTTTCAGTGTATTTGAGTGGGATGATATTACTCGACCCAGTCTGTAAAAAGTCATGTAGATATATCTTTGGGACGAATTTGGCATGACAAACGATCGTTTGATCCTTAGAAAAGTATAAACGGTCAGCTTGGTAGAATTTCAGAGAATGAAAAATAGGTTTTATCATCCAGTAAACGTCGAGCTACAAATATACCGATGAATAATTTCACCGAACGCTCAGTATCGAATATTTTTATGGGATTTCAAAGAGAAATTTTAAAGCGTTAAATTGCAACCCTGCACACGACGAGCGATACAATATACCGGAAATCATCCGGATCATCACGGTTTAACAACAAGTATAATCGACCAAATCATTAGCTATGCCACGGACAACACATGAATCATGGACCAGTTTGAAACGGTCAGGTCTAAGTTAGCACATACTCGAAAAGTAGGTTTACGATCGAGCCGTTTAAAATGTGACGTGAGAAAAATTGTAAATAAAATAACAAAGGCCAGAATGCATAGGAAGTGACATCAGTGCGGAGGAAAAACGATCCAGGAGTATGTAATCTCGACGAGTTCTATCCACCTACCTATGCATGGGGTATATATATGTATAAACCGCGACACGTCCAGCGCGAAAATAGACGCGAGACAATAGTGGTAATGAAGTCACGCTCGCCGCGATCGTTCCTAGTAATCAACTAACGACGAGCAATCACCCTTACGTCACGTATAAACATAGTATATATATATATATTGAGTTGCGAAACGATTCATCGTGTAGGTATACCCATATTTATACGCGTAACGACGTGAAAACCGCCCTCACGTGGCGTGCGTAACGAGGCAAAGTGCAACGGAAGAAATACGATAACTGGGACGCGAAATTCTTGCGAATTCTTTCGGCGAGAACCGAATTACGTATTGTTGAACTCGTATTTGCTCGGCATAAAAAAATGAAGATAAATTCAATGACCAAGGAGTCGCGACTCGGTCTACATTTTTCAAATTGATGTCGCGGATAACGCGGCCGCGTAACCGCCGTCTGTGACGTTTATTATTAACGTGGCCTTCTTGTACGTCGCGTTATGCAAATTCATAACGGTATAACTTAGCGGAGGTCTGCAGTTTGCTTTATCCATACATATATACGTACGTACGTACGTATTATGCCCAGGTTGTTACCACGGGTAAGGATTAGCATGCACTTCCTCCGGTGTAATCCCATTCCTATCCGGGTAAGTACGAAGGTAATCTTCCCGCTGCTGGTCGATTTTTACCGCATCATGACAGCCGCGCTTCCGGTCGCAACCCTTTCCTCAGCCACCCCGCCTAATTCACATCCCCTGTAAAGTTTCCTTCTTCCTTCGACTCGAACCCCTGGGAGAACGTTAAGGTAATCGTTAAGGTATCGGAACGCCCGTTAAAAGCACGATCGACCCAACCAACCGCGACTCCGGAGGCTTTTAAAAAAATTTCCGCACCCGTCCGGATGTTGGGAAAGATCGAGTCTGATTGTGCGGCTAATAATACCCGCTTTCTCGAAAATACCATGCTTTGTAGTGGGTAATAGTTCGACGTTGGAATTTCTCGCAACGGTTTTCTTCCAGCAGAAAAATACATCCTAGTTTTTTGCTAACGGCAATGCTTTTGAGAAATCGGATGAAAAACGGCTTCGCAGTGGGACCCGAAATTTGATACTCGGCAAAACCTGAACGGTGAACATAAGGTATCTTGAGTCAACTTTTATGACGAGTCTGAAATCAGATTTTGAAAATTCAAGATGGTGGATTCAACATGGTGAACGAAAATATCAAATTTGATGAAACACAGCCAAAATAACTCTATGCAGGGGTTTTCGGGATCACGGATTGGATTCGTCGTAGTGCATTTTCAAAATCGTATTTCAGATTCGTAAACAGTGACCCCAAAAACCCCTGGACAGCATTTTTTCTCCGATCGAATCAAATTTGTTGTCCACCATATTGGATCTCCCACCTAGGGATTTTTAAAATCCGATTTCAGATTCGTGATCAGCGATTCCAAAACCTCACATCGCAATAATTATTCTCGAGTATCGAAAACCCGTTACAATGCTCTCAGAATTGGCAAAAAAGAGTAAAGAAATATGTTGAAAATTTGTCTAAATAGACAAAAAATGTATATAAAATAGGTGGTAAGAATATTTACCGCAAGGAGTAAAAAAGTTAAAAGTCGCCAGCATCTGACGTCTCGGAGACAAGCGTCTAGCACATTTCTTCCAAAATCATAGCTTGTCTCCCATGATCTCTGTGTTAAGGGTCAAAGGATTTCTCGCGAATTCCTTCCTCGGTACCTACAGTATCACAGGATTCCCGAAGGACGAACTCTGGCAAATTCTTGGTGCGACGTTATGGCATGTATGTCTGTAGGACTTTTAATTGGGAGGGATGGGGGACTCAGTCTCAGAGGAGGTTATAGCTCTCGAAAACTGCTACTTTTCGCTCAGGTATACCAGCGTGTACGCGTGTATGTGTCCCGCACACATCGGCACAGGTCCTGAAGGAATTGTTTGGAGGAGATTAGGGAGAAACTGAGTGAGCCCTGGGCGTGAGCGTGGTTTATTTTTAACCATCTTCCATGCCCCGACATTGGTTCAATTTACAGTCCCGACGGTTTCTGTACGTGCTGCGAGACAGATGACGTCACTACAGTGTATTAAACCCTTCGAAACCACACCTAGCGCATAACGTGTGGCTCCAGGGTCGAGTTATGACCTCAGATGCATTTTTCTTAATGCAGTTATTTTTCAGTCCAGTTCCCGCGTCATAACGACAATAATTTTCGAACCCCCCATAACATATTTATGGCGCCAAGCCCTGCGGCTATAGACGGTCTGCGCGACTTGTAGGCGTCGAGCTTATACGTAGAAACACAGGGCGTATAAATGTGCGGCTTTGAAATGTCAACGAACGAATAGCGGACGTGATTTTTCCTTTTTCCAGCGACCGTTTTTTACTTCAATGCAACGCGCATCGGGCACTGAAGTGCGCATATGGAGACGAGATATTTACACCTACATGACGCGGAGTAACTTACGAGGTTAGCTATATACGCGACACGTTACTAAGTTTAATTAATGGTAATGATCACTCTAGATCCTCTGGGTTCATGTAGCTGCACGTTCCGCGCTCATTTTAACCACTTTAAATAGTCACGGACGAAACAATGCAGCTCGGACTCTACTCAGACTGCAGAAAAAAGAAACAAATCAAAAAAATAAAATAAAATAAAAAACCGCAAAACACGACAACATTCTCTTCACCCTCGTTCAAAGAAGGGGTATCGATACACAGCGAGAGTTACGCCTGTCCTTTAACGTCTTTAATATCGAGTACTTTGCTGCGGGTCTTTTCAGGCTACGTAACTCCGAGAGACGTGATCCTCCATGACACGGACACCCCAACTACACAAGTTGGGTAGAAAAACGAGGGAAGACACGTGACGAGTAACTCGACTAGTCATGTGACACTTGGCTCTGATCTGATATCCAAGGTGCAATATCTGTCCAGTGAAGTCACCCGATCCTTGCAATTCTATCGCTTTCCACTCAGTTCTTCATACATAACTCAGCACCAGAGATCAAACTCCGATTCGTGTCCATCAGATCCAATGTCCATCAATTTCTATCGGCACCTCGTTCATGCAGTGAATTGCTTCCGTCCCTTAGAGGGTTTGGGTTTTGAAACTCAGGTGAGTTTGGAACTGAGGATGAAATGACTTGCAATGAAACAACGCAAACGCAATTAACACCCGAGATGACATATTTGGTTAGTTATATGTATAAGTTCGTCAGGCTGCTCATGCAAGGATCAATTGTTGCCAGGTATTTTTAGCTCGCGAGGGTCGAACGTTGTAACGAAATTTCCCGCAACGGTCCGGAAAATTCTCTGAATATTTTTCTTTCATCCCTTCAGTTTGTAACTGAAAATTTTTACCGTCTGTGTTCTGGTCCGACCGAAAAAAAACTAAATACATTTGGGTAAAAGGAAAATATAGCAGGGCTGGAAAAGAAAAAGAATTAAGAGAAAGAAAAAAAAAATGACAGCAGAGAATCCACGGTTCGGTTTTCACTCGCAAATTCTCTACCCCGACGTAAGAACGTACCGGATCCGTAACAATACGTGGGTTTTAGCATACAGCCTGAGGCTCGTTAGTTATGACTGGTTGAAATGGGTTAGGTAAACTCGGACTTAACATTATTTGAGAGGATTGACGAGAAAAGAAGCAAGGCAAACGTTGTAAATCAAAAAGATCGCACAAACGCGCAGGTTAATTACTGCGCACGGCTGCATCTTGTATCGATCGCTGAGTCATAACCGCGAATTGGATTTAACCCACAATCCATTAGATCACTGATCCCGGAAAGAGCAGCTCAATTATTTGGTTAATGAAAATTTAGGGTCCTTCCAAGCATCGAACTCCAGATAAATCGATGAGAGTATGTTTATCGAATTTCTTTGTATGTTATCGTAACACCGCTCTTCGGGTTCGTACTCAGCATAACTTGAACCTATAACGAATAAATTTCTACGGATACGCTATTATATGTCTCGTATCCAGCATACATTCCTTCGTAAAACGCTACATTTAACAATTCGACGATTCTCGTTTCGTTTCGTTTCGTTTCGTTTCATTTCGTTTCGTTCCGTTTCTTTTCGTTTCTCTACGTCCATGTGCGCGTATAGCCGTGGGTCAGACTCGCGTGCTCTCAAGTACGCCCTCGAAAATGCCATCCTAAAATACCCCGACGTATACTCGAAGGTCCTAAGAACTCGGAGAAAGAAGCTCGGCCGAAAGAAAGCACTCGAGATGACGCTGATTAGACTCGCGTGGGCGTCTCTAATTTCCTCTGTAAATGTCTACAACTGTATTACAGCGTAACACCTCTCTTCTGCATCTTTCATTCGAACTCAGGGTTAAAGATCGTTCACGCGTTCCTTGTGATAGCTGGAACGCGTAATATCGATCGTAGAATACAATTTTTCGAATTTTTCTACTCACTCATTCACCCGCTGTACATGGACGCAGGCATAGATCGCACGGCTTTAGGGGTATTAAGTAATCGAGCACGAGCCACTTGACGGCACAGATTTGAGAGAGAGAGAGAGAGAGAGGGCCACGAGAGCAGACAGCTGAAAATTGTTCCCCTTATCATGTCCGACAGACGCGACCTCGGGGAAAAGACAAGACAAGAGCCTAGAACCAGACCTGCAGGTTCTAGCCGGGATATATTTAGGGGTATAAGAAGGGTGGTCCCGGGGCCTGGCCTCGGCGCCAGATAAGATTTAAATTGAGAAGAGTTGTTCGAGCTAGTTGCTATAAATGGAATGCCAAAACGCATTCCAAGCTGCGTTTTAGGGCTGGTGCCACGGGTGTTCTTCCCTCAGGAGGATGTCTTTTGGCCATTCTCTATTCGACGGAGCGAAACGGTTAGGAATTTCTTGGGACCGGGGGACCACCTGGGTATTCGAAAACTCCCGTATAGGTGTACGTAAGCGCGTTCGAGCTCGCTTCTCATCAATTTGTCTTTAGCTCAGCAGGGTTGGACCTGCGTCTTAGGATCCGAGAAGCAAATATACGTCGAGGAACCCGAAGTGAAGAATAAAGTTTTGAAAGCGGTAGCGTTATTCAGAGGAAAGTGAGAGTGGATTCTCGGCTCGGCTCAGGTGCGCTGGATAAAATTTGATAAAACACTCCAAAGGTAAATTGGAATTGGTTAACTTTCCAGTGTTTATGGTCAGCACTTTAAAGTTGAACAACGCGTTGTGCACGTAGTCCTGGAGGCTGTAAGTGTATCTGTTACATAAATACTTGTGTGTAGGCCTACCGAAGCGCCGTGGCGAGTTATCTCATAATCATCACCTGATCGACCGTATAGCACTCCGATGGAATTTCATTTAAAACTTTAGTCAGCTGTAAAATGACGCGACCGAATTCCGATAGTTCGAAAACGCGACGAGTTTTTAACCAGATAAATACCGTCACGTCAGTAGGAATTTAAAGGCAATTTGAATTTAAATAAATTCTCTGGCCCTCGCAGTGTTAAAACTGTTCGTTTCTTCTTTTCAAATAAAGAAGTAAGAAAACCATAAAGAGAAAATAATAGTGTAAAAAGAAAAAAATATTCAATGCAAAGTTAATGTGTCATCGCGTCGGCAAAGGAGGAGGCGGATGAAAGTTTTCGTGAAAATAAAACGCAGCCTTAAAGTGCAGGCGATGGAGGATATTATGCAACTTTCCACTTGAGGGAATAATTTTTCAAAGAGCTTATATCTCCACCGCGTCCCGGCTATCAGTCGGATAGCTTGGAGTTTTCTTTGTTTTGCGGAAAGACCGCGTCTTTTATCCCTTACACAGAAAATCCCGCATTTGTTTTTCCACCCTCGGAGATTCTTCCGGACCATCGAACCCGCGCTAATCTTTTTTAAAATTTCTATCGCGATTGTGATTGCTGTGTACAGCTGACTAACCTGACAGACCAGAGCTTCATTATTCTTAGGCATTATCCCAATAACGGTTGCTTTTCGCTTTCCAAGACAAAGACGCGATCGCGAAAAAAAGAGATTACGAAGAAAAAACTTTCGGATAAGGTATCACGTTGAGACGGATTATTCGCGACGAGCTTTGTTAAAGACTCCTTATTTTGTCCCGATGAAAATCAATAACTGCAAATGATTACGACGATGATGAATTTCTCAATTTTCTCTTTTCAGACAATGAGATTTCCGGCGACCCACGTTGCGTTCTTTCTGATCCTGGTACTGGTTCCGTCCATCTTGACGACGTCGTCGCGATCCCGAAGTAAAAAGAAGACGAAAGATGTCAAGCAAAAACCAGTGAACATCTGCGACATCGAGGAGCAAGGTTCTCCCATGTTTTGCTACTGCGGTTCAACCCAGTTGGGTCTCGCGACGGACGTCAACTGCTGGATCTTCGGCGCTCTTGAACCCGACTTGCCGATATGGGGTTACTTCAACTCTCAGCCGGACGTGCGGAAGCTGAAATTTACCGTCAGGCCCGACGGAGTCTTCAATCACATTCCAACGACGGTGTTGAAGCAATTGAAACACCTTGAGGTGGTCATGATTCAATACGCAATGCTGAACGTGCTCGCCGAGCGAGCCTTCTCGGACATACCGGGACTTGTGGAGATAAATTTGAGCCAGAACAGGATTGTGAACGTGTCGCGGCACGCCTTCGAGAAGATGAATAACCTGACCCACATCAACCTGGACGAGAATCGGATCACGGAGATAAACAGAGACGTGTTCGGTAGCCTGCCAAGCCTGAAAATGCTCTTTATCAATAAAAACAACCTGACAGTGGTTCACGACCAGGCGTTCAGGCACCTGACATCCCTCGAGGAACTCGAACTGAGTGGAAATCAAATTTCCGTTGTGACCAGGGACACGTTTTACGGCTTGAAAAACCTCGTGCGTCTAGATCTGAGAGTCAATCGTTTGGCAATGATCGGCGATAAAACTTTCGCCGAAATGCCCAAGCTCGTGGAGATGGATCTCGACCAAAATCAAATTGAGTATATATCCGAAAAGGCTCTCGACGGAATGACGAATCTCCGCAAGCTCAGGCTCAGCGAGAATAAACTCGTTACGCTTGAACCAGACTTTCTCGTCGGCGCTCCGAACATTTATCTCCTGGACCTCAGGGACAACGAACTCAAGACGATGACCTTCGACAACATAAAACCGATTGTGACCAACCTCTACAACGACACCAGCTACTTTTACCTTGAAGGTGAGTTTGCAGGAATCTCTAATACTTCACTAGACTAGAATCCTGTCGAAATATTGATTGCAATAACCTCTGATTTCAACTCATTGTCAAAATCAGTATTTACAGCTTTAACTCGAGAATCGTCAGAAAAGTATGAATGTCTCCAGAAAACCAATGCGGACTGGACAGGGCTTTAAGGGTTGAAATAAAAGAAACCTTCAAAGTTCTTTTCGGTCACATTCTAGCTCCAGGCGAAGGATTCGTTTCCTTCAAAATCCATTCCGAATAGTTTTTCAAAGGATCCATTGCTTCTGCGGGGATCCTTGAAAGAACCGCTTTTTCCATCAATCCCTGTCCCATATGTATACATATACATATACGTGACGTGTTTCCTGAAACGGTAGCGTCTGGTCAGCCCTTTCTTTTCGACCAATTTACAGTAGATAGATGAAATAGACAAACGACAATTGCATCGTGCAGCTTGTGGGGAAGAAGGGATGCTCGCAGCTGATACGGGCGATGACGCAAATAGACAAAGTCACGTGCAGACGGATAGATTTAACTTGTTAGATCGGGCGTCACGGACCACGCACGTTCGCTACCATCAAATATTCTCGGATAAACGAAGGTGTGGGCGTTCCACTCGGCACACAGCCGAGCATGTAGTTCGAGTTGATGTATCGAGTGCATGAGGCACTTGTGTATCATGCACGCGTGGCCGTAGCTGCGCTGGATCCACGTCTGCCCTGGCGAAAAGGGAAGGGCCGACGAGAGAGAGAGAGAGAGAGAGAGAGAGAGAGAGAGAGAAGGACAGACGGGGTGAGGAAGGGAGGGAAGGCTTACGCGGATCACCTTAACGAGGCCCCATCCACGTTTTATTACATAGGGGTCGTCTGACATCTGCCTTTATGTACTCTGAGGTCAGGCGGGATACTTTAGGTGGCTTGCATGAGGAGAGCCGCGTCTCTCTTATGGGAATATGAGCCAGACGGGAGGGAAATATAGCGCAAATACCTAATATATCTTCGGCGAAAGTGCCAAACTGGCCTGCTCGCGGGATATTAATCCGAACGGAGAACCGAGGCGACGACGCAACGTACACGGGGTGGAGGCATAAAGAGAAAGGAGAGAAGAAGAAAAAAAATCGAAAAACCCTCCGGAGGGGAGGAAAATCGCGGATTTCAAACGAAGGACCCTCCTCCTTGCCGTCCCTCGCTATCGTCCCTACGCTGAGCCCCCGGGTCCTTAACAAGGATCTATTCTATTAGCGGGAGACGTGGGAGAATTTGTCGCTGTAAGGGAGCGGAAAGGACGGGAGATGGAACAGTGGCTGCAGCAGCATTTAGGGGGTAATATCACCTAGTCAGTACCCATTAACGGGGCGCATACCCCTGCGGGTGTGGAGGGGGGAGGACATTCGTATGTGTCTTGCAAACACATTGCGGTCGGAAGGGTGCTGCGGATTAACTTTTACCGAGAAATCCTGACTTTCTCCTACAGATCATGATTAGGTCAGATTAAAGGGTTGGCCGGCTCTGTTTTTTTTTTTTTTTTTCCAACAAGCACGATGCCGGCCAATTTATTGTAAAAGAAAAGAATATATGGATCCCTGCAGGCGTCGGAAAGGACGATTTCAACTTTAAGCGAGTAATAAACTTTGGCGATGGACTCGAAAGTGTATACTGTTAGAAATATTTAAAACTACTCGATCCGCTCGTTCCGTCTGTAAGCGACCCTCGTCCGCTGCAGGTCGAATTTAAAGCCTCGATTCAACTCGCCTGCGATTGAGTAGAGGCTTTGACTCTATAATAGGAACGTTCCTTAATTGGGCCACGCGTACACGTTTCCTCTGCACAGAGTCCCAACCGAACGGGGAGAATATAACGAACTCGGTGATACTTAGACGCGGTAATTGACCCGCGTTATGACCGGCAAAAGGATCCCAGGATCTATAGGCAAATTCGAATCCAGCCGATATGCATATACATATAGCTTATTTATACAGTCTGTACCGTGCCTTGGAGAACTTGATAGTCGAAGAATGGAACTTGATGAAATCTGAACTTTGATTTATAAGTCGCTCCGCGAGCGGAGAGGAATGATACTCGAAGAGCGGATCAATTTTACGGTTGTTTACGTATCCCCGACACAATCGTTGAAATCAGTCTGGAAAAAAAATGCGTATCCATCTAGTCGTGATACGTATACGTGACTCGCGTACGTACTTATACGTATACGTAGATACGAATTACGAATGGCGCATCGATAAGACTCGAGGACGCACTCCCACGCATAAATCGCGAAGCCCCTCGACGCTTTTCGACGCCCTTCGATGCCGATTCACATCGACCACAGCCTCGCCGCTCCCCCGAACCAGACTAGACTGCTTCTATTTATTTTACTCCTCGTTGCGTACATACCAGGCGACGGAGATCACGATCTCGTTCGTGGGAAGGGCGGGGATTTGGGCAAAGAACAGCCGACGGCAGGGTGCTTTTCTACTTTTTATCCTACTCACGAGTCTAGCTGGGGGATAGAAAAAGAATATCGAGATACTCTCGTGCAGATGCGGGGATTTCAATTGTGGTAAAATATTGATAATAAACTGTAAGGATTATCTAACGCGGAAAATTTCACATCGCGTTTATATTCAAAGGGGGAAACACACCGGAACTCGAAAAGGTTGATTTGTACGAAACGCTGTAAATATGGTTTTGCAAAAACCTGATGTTGACTAGCTGAAATTAAATCTGCTCTGCTGTTCATCGGTAAATGTTCATTTACAGAGGAAAATGAATTTCTATACGCTTCAGAGAACTGATTCGATGAAATTCTCTACACAACGAATTAAATCAACGAACAAAGAAAATTATGTAACTGAAATTCATTTGAGAAGAAGCAGTAGATACCTACATACTTATATTTCATGCAATGCGACTCTCCGGAGTCTCAGGCATCTCTTTGATTGTTTCAATGATTAGAATTCCAGGGTATTATAACCCGAGGCTCATTCCGTGCAATAAAAGCATGAAGAAAGAGAAGGAGAGAAATAGATAGTTGAACAGATATTTCCACGTTCTCCATGTATAACATAACGGTCGTTAAAACTTTCCCGAGACAATAAATTGTAAGAATTAGTAAACCACACCGCGTATAGCCCTTAGCATAAGTCGTGTGGGGTTTATTAGAACAAACATTCGTGACTCTGGTCTCGGCGTAGACGATTCCTGAAAAATTTCCCACGCCGCGTACGTAACAACGCTCGTTTTACGCACGTATGCTTTTATTGCCCGCGTACGTATTACGTGGCTACGTATGCACCTCTATGTACGTACGTATATGCACACGTTTGCGATACGCAGTGCGAAGAGGAGAATCAGCCGTGACATGTGGCGTGCGAATCACGATTCGCGTGGCCAGGGCATTGTTTCGGGTTAAAACAATGAAAAACACCCTGGAAGGGGAGGGTAAAAAACAAACAAACGAACAAAAAACAAACAAAAAAACGTGAAATGCCGTTCCACGAACTCAATGGGTGACGTCACTAAGCCACCAGTGCGACTAACTGCAGTCTACAAAATTCCTGGTCCTGGACCACCATGGGATCTCTGCACTCGGCGACGTCGAGACGCCCAACATCTGCCGAGCTAGACTGCATCGCACGCACCGGCAGAAGAGAACCGTTTTTCCGGATTAAAATCCGGCCTCCCTAATCGCTTGTGACCCGACCCAGTCTGAACCAAAATATATGTATACACGAATCGAGGTATCCATGTGTTTGTAATTTATGCCCCCCGCGCTATTCCAACACCTAGATGCTAGAGACTTTTTGAAAAGAGTTAAACCGATCCTCACCACCCCGGTTTGCAGTGCACGCGTCCGCGCGCGTCTCCTTCGACATTTGTCAATGTCCGTCTTCCATTCTCTCTCTCTCACTCTCTCTCTCTGGTTCACCAATGTGTCAGAATACGTCGCGTCCAGTTTTCGCACGTATGTGTTATACGTGTGTGATGTGTATGCATGTTTACGGGTGAACAATGGCGGGTTGATTCCGAATTCGATGGGGTAGAGTCCGGTTTACAACCCCCTTATTTTTTGCTTCGATTTTTTTTTTTTTTTCTTCTCTTTCTGCTCACTTACATTGTCGATCCGGGTCGATGTTTTGACTTAATCCTATAACGCGTATTATTCCTGTGTAAATACGCGGCGCAAGGGTCAGGGGAGTGATATACGTGCAGGGTCTTATGATATTGCTTGCTGCCATAGCTGGTTTTCTTTTTTCTCTACCTCTATGGGAACTCGTCATTGCACACAGCGCGATCTGCATGCATTACTGCATTCGGCTGCATATCAGACTATGGATTTGCTTATATTATATGTATGTACATGTAGAGGTCGAACGAGACCCGGACGCGAACTGATTTTAGCCATTTAGGTGGTAGATATAGATCTACATAGTTTTATCCGCTTGACTGCACACCGTGAAAATTCAACCAGTGCGCTATAAATCGTTACGTTTGGATGTTTCGTTTCAATTCTTCTCGATCATTTCCGCTCGCTAGTTTCTACCCGGTTACTGCGGCGAATGCTGATCATCACCGCACATTTTCTACTACATTGATAAAGGTAGAGAAAAAGAAGAAGAGATAAATGCCGAAAGAGAAGATGGAAAGCGGGAGCTGAGCGTTCTGGGAAACTGTGAAAGAGTTAAAACCGCCTAAAGCCGCGTCAATAAAATTCTGCAAGCTCATATCGAAGAGAGGTAGAGGGAGCGAGAGAGAAAGAAGGAAAATAATCTTCTTCCAACAATCCATTTCAGAATATAATATACGATGAGTCTAGTATATCGTATATATGCATGCGGCTTCGTACTCAATGTGTGAAATTTAGTCGAGTTTTCCTTCTGCCAACATACCGGGTAAAGGTATAAAGTACGCAGAGCATAGTAACCACGGGAATCCACTCATACTTTTCTCAAGTATGTACATACATTACACGTGTAGGTATGTATTATGTGCGACTGCGGGGGACCCGGGATTATTTTTTGTTTTTGTTTTTTTCGAGTCTTTTTGATATTTTTATTATTTTTTTTTTTTTATGACGCAAAACTTGGTCGGGGTTTATTTATACAACGGGAATGAAAGGACTTGTATTTTTCGCAAAGAATTTTTCCCCCAAGCTGAGGATTTTCCAATTTACTTCTTTCTGTTGGGAATAATGGTATTTACTCGTTGTATTGTGTAATACACTTACGGGCATACAGAGAGAATGAAAAGCTTCTTCTTTCGAGCTTTCAAAATATAAAAGGTATAAATATATCTACCTATGTATACATATAATA
This sequence comes from Diprion similis, assembly GCF_021155765.1. Classification (NCBI taxonomy): domain Eukaryota; kingdom Metazoa; phylum Arthropoda; class Insecta; order Hymenoptera; family Diprionidae; genus Diprion; species Diprion similis. The sequence goes on along the minus strand of NC_060116.1, from coordinate 8,706,209 downwards.
CGTACATCAAGGATGACACGAAAGATTTAAGAAAATAGAAAGAGAAAAAAAAATGTATATATCGCGGAGGAAAAAGAACTCACAAGGGACGTAAAAATATCCGAACCCAGTTCCGTTCAAAATCGAACTCACGTAAATGTACGTTCAAAATGTAATAATGAATAAGGACTACAGTCTCGAACGATCCGAGGAAGAGATTTTCGTGAATTCACAGGTACGCGTGCACACACAATGCCTCTGATCATCAGGTTTATTCTCGGAAAACTTGGTGTATACAATAATCCTGATAAGCGGCAGGTTGTTGAGAGGCTGAAAGATATATTTCCTCACTATAACGGCACGACCGACGCGATGAGAATGAAACACGTCTGTCGACGTAGATACCCCACGTAATCTAGGCGAGCTTCGGGGGAAAACCATTCGAGACTACTCGAAGAGAACGAGTAAACACATATTAATGTACATAAATCACATTGGTACTTGATATAATGGACCGCCCACTGCGTTACGGGCTGCACAGAGCTTCGGGGCATGTGTAGAAAGGTAAAGTATAAGGCATACATGCACATACATATATATATGTATATATATATATACAGGCAAGGGTGTAACCAAACACGTTTCACATTTTCTGAGGGGCATTGTTAACGCATTAAACGTACAAACATATCTACCCTCGATGTTGTACGCCGCGTGTGCTGTTCGGGTGCTTTGAAAACGAGAATAATAAATCCCGGACGAAGTTGATAATACGCCTTATACCCAGCCGCACCGATACGAACGTAGATATAAAAAAATTTCTCAATAAGATGAGGGAGGCAATTCGGGGTAACGAGGCGCAGGTTGTTGAGAAAAGAATTAAGGAAAACATCACAAGGAAGGGAGGAAGGAAAAATATCTCGTAGCTATACTTCGGGGCTCCGAGTCTCGCGGGATTACGTATCCATGATTATTTCATAAGGGTTACCGGAATATGAATATGTATGTATCAGAATTTATCGCACTGGAGCTGGGCAGCGAAATTATTGTCCTTGCCTCGGTGTAGGTATATACGTATATACCGCACGTTAAAACCCGACGTCGAAGTGCTGCCGGCTAATGTCTGGCGTAATGAAACCAAAACATCCCCCAGGTTGGCCAATGGGGCCTTAATTATATACCCATATACCTGGGAAGTTCTGGAACCCCGGCGTCTCGGGGCCCCGGGGTAAATTCTTGTTATTACGTAACAGGACCTGGACGTTTTGATTTGTTGGCCGGTCGCACGTCGTCCCTTTGGATTTGTTTTTCCTGCCCTCTCCTCTCTCTCTCGTCCTTTCTCTCTATCCATCCCTTTTCCGTTTCCTTCTCCTCCGTCGCCGCCACGGAGCTCTCCGTTTAATTAGCGCCGGGGTCCGGAACAACGTTAACGGAAGATAATCTCCCCCCAAAAACATTTCGAAACGCGATTGGTAGTCGAAGCTGACATCGAGACGAGCAAACTTAATTCCCTCCAACGGTATTTTGGATCATCATTTTATACGCCAGGCGGTTGTGTTGTGAGCATGAAAAGTGCAGTTGCAGCAATGAAGCGCTGATAGAACCTTGCAGTTAAAAACAATTACCGACGAGCTATTTGTACAGTGAAATCAAATTTTGAATCGCTGTGCACGTATGATTGCAGATTGAAACAGGTATTCACCCATCGAACGTTCCGATTCGTTATCAATAATGTTACCTGATGTGTACGTGTACAAATTTATTTCTACAAACCAGTAGATCGCGTTTCCTCGTGAGAATTCGTGCGTTTTCTCCAAGCTGGAAAACGACGCAGCGGTTTCACGTAAGTCACATGTAACTTATACATTTTGTTTGTGAGATAGTTCGATCCGGCGATGATTCACAGCGGTAAATAAACGAGCCTTCTTAGCCAATTCGCTAAAAGCACTTTATTAAATTGATAAATATATGAAATATCATAGCCAGCGAGGTTGGGGGAATTCCAAATGGTGGAGCTTCCTGCAATGCTAGAGGAATCTGTTTGCTAATACATTGAATATAATACAATATACATATATATTTATATATATTATATATATATATGTTTCCGCGCAATCAATCGATCGATTATGTTATACATATAATTAACAAACTTTTTAATTGTCAGCCAACTTTTTCTGCAAATTATGCGTTATAGCCAAGGCGGAAATCTGTTCGCTGAATAATTACTGAAATAACGATCTACCATTTTTACTCGTTACTTTAATTGATTAATAATTAATGAATCCATTATTCGTCTCGCTGTTACTGTATACCTACACAGAGCCGAAGATTATACCGCGCAATTAGGGAAATGGGGGACGAGTTACCACTTACACTAACATTTGAATCCACTCGAAAAGCTCTTGAATTATAACATCAAATTAGAATGAAAAACGGTATAAGTAAACAAAGACGAAATTTTGTCGGAACGAAAAAATCGTTACGGGTGTAATAGAATGCGACAAAAATTTTACTTTTTTTTAGCAATCTAGAGGAAAAACATTTGTTTCGAAAATTCAATCGCATCTGATTCAGCGGTTAAACCTTAGAATCGATCAATGTTTTCCATTTCCATTTTGGAACAAGGAAAAACGGCGAATTAATACGTAACTAAAAATTTTGTTACTTTAATATTTTTACATTGCAAAATAAAGGCTGGCTGTGGTTAAACGATTCGAATTTATTTTCTTTATTTTACTTTTTTTTTTAAATGGTAGTTTTTTCATCGGAATAATCCAATTAGAAAGCTGCAGGCTATATACCTGTATAGCACGTACAAGTTCCGGCGGGAATATTCAAATGATACAAGGCAAATTCAAGCGAGGATTTGAAAATTTGCATACGTAGATGGAGAAAGGTTGTATTAAGCCAGGATCTGCAGAAGCGGTAGTTTTTATCACGAACTACGTATTTCTATGAAAAATACGGTGGAGGTTATTTCGAAAGTTCAAGCGGTTGATTGAGAAATCGATATTTTTTTCGAGCAGCTAGGTGAGTCTGCATTTCTTGCACGCGTTCCGCCGAGGCCCATATTAAATGCAAATAGCTCTGAAACACCGTGTTTCACTTCGAAGTTTATTGTCCAGTATAAAGCGTGCGGTCGTACGGCGTATATGGTCTTTACATAACCACGTGACGATGGGTGGAGGACATAATTCAAAAGTGAGAGACTTAAAACCGCGACCTGGACTCTGAATATCATGGACTCTTATACATTCGAACCGTGCGCGTGCGGCAAAAGTTGAAACTTGAACCTTTTTTGGGTCGACGAACAGCGTTGCGAATTTGATTTTTCGCCGCGATTTTGCAAAGGATCCGCCGTCGCCGGGGGTTTGCGGAAACTCGACAAAAGCCGCGTTTGTCTGGTACATAGAGTCGCGCGGTAAAGCCAAGATCGCAAGAAAGATAATCGCGATTCCGCGAAGCGGTATAACTGCGTGATGTCATGAAAAACGCGGTTGAAATTGAGCGAACCACGCGCAATGACTGGATGAGTGCTTTCTCTCTATCTCTATGACTTTTGTAATTGGTAGCAATTTTCTTTGCCGCCGGCAAAACGCTTGCGTGCTTTTTATCATACAGTAGGAATTTTTGCAAAGTATCTTTACGAAGTGGAGAAAGTTGGATGGTAAGGGAAAGAAAAATGGAGGTGCATCTTGCAAGACGAAGAAAAGCAGAGACAACGGAGCACTTTAGTCGAGCGATTCGCGCTGCTGGAAAGAGGGGCGAACGGGGTTGAAAATGAGAGATATAACAAACGGACGAGGAACTCTACGGAAGCTATTAAATGGCCCGAGAAGCCGGAAGTCGAAGCAAAAAGGACACAACATTACTGCCTATAACGTATCGGGAAATTGGTGGAAAATAGAAGCGCTCGAAAAGTCCGAGTGTTTATGCTGACGGAAAGCGAACGAAGGAAAAAAAAACAATGAGAAAGAAAAATGTCTTATCTTAAGATCAAAGAATCGTACGATTGCAAAATTACTCAGCGAAGAAAGAGGAATAAAAAAATCAAGAAAGGTTTGCCTTTTACCGGATTTGAATTTACATTTCATGTGGGTTAATCTGATTTAGACATTTGGAACAAAGATGGCGAGTTCCGGATTAAATTGGCAGCAGGGGTCTAATGTCGCCGCGGAAAAGTCTCAAGTCAGCCGAAACCCTGAAATTGGACGTGATGCCACGATACCCGGATTGCGTCGGGGATCGGCCGGATTTTGTATAAACAAAAGTCGAGGCAAAGAGGGTTTCATCCCTTGGACGCGCTAGCGATGGGACCGAACAAGCGTGAGGCAAGAATCAGGATAAAAGTTGTGGAGAAAAATGCGGGAACTTTGTTTTTGTAGTAAAAAATGCATCGCTTCTAAAAGAGCACGTGCAGCATAATTCAAGATACAAAAAACCGGTTATCGCGAGGGTGAAAAACCTCGTCGAATTGTCCGTTTTCGCGAATAGTTCGAATCGATGCTGCGAAGAGACCGAGAGCTACGGTATTATGCACCGATGCGACGGAGCCGTAGACAAATAAAAGAGGCTAAAACACCGGGAGGGATCGGGGAATTGGAGGGATGCAAGGGCTATACCTATACCTATTATATATACATATACAGACTTTCCGCAGAGTGTACGCCGGTCGAAAAGGGGTGGAAAAGGGGGTTAAGGTAACTGAGTTTGGCTTTTAGTGCCCGAGTTCGGGGTGAATACCATATCAGATGAGTGACATTAGATGTCGGAGACGTGCAGGTTCCTCAGGGCGGGGGATAGAGGTGCAATCGGTATTATCTGCGCCGTGCTGTGCGTCGAATGAGGAGAAATTCGGGGGCTGAAGGGCGGGGCGGGGGAAGGATTTGGAGAAATGAAATTTAACCTCGGGGGATGACGTTGTTAGGAGAAAATATTTATCACTCCTCTCCGACTTGTCGCGGGCCTAAGAAAGTGTAAGTAGTGTAAGTAAGATGCCTACGGGGGGTGCGGAATTGCCACTTTGGTGTGAATTTCATTTTCGCGAATATTGTGGGTTACACCATTGCTAACATTTCCTTGATTGCCTTTCACGGTATCCACATACATATATGTATATTGTATGTTATGTATCTACAGGTGAATATAATATTTGCAACTCACTTTTACCACTTTGCTCGTAATGATTGGAGGTTGAATGCTCTCAGGATCTCGCATCCACGCTGCAACTTATCGTTAATACTCCAAGAAAAGATCGTTTCGATGCCTGCAACAGAATATAAATTTTTATCGTGTATAATTGAAAAGAGAGATACACGTATAGAGAATTAATCATGGCGACTGATACGCACGCCTTCTACGTTCGTGTATAAAAATTGCAAGGTCCTCGATTTATAATGAAGGTTATATATTAGGTAATGATTGTTATCAATTGCAGAGATTGGAATCCATTGATTTTCATTCCGCATTCTCGCGTAGTTCATAGCAGAATAAATTCTGGTATCGACAATGAAGCTTCTCGTGCATTTCAATTATGTAGGTACGTCAATAATTTAGATTACGAAATTTATTAGCCACCTGTGAATAATAATCTGATTTTATCTACTGTTCTCATAATTTCAATACTTTTCTGTCGTTTTAACTTCATTTCTTCCTAAATTATTCTCTTTGTTTCTACTTGATAAATTTTCGATACGCTATACGAATGAAATTCAAACTTTTATCAGAATTAAACATAAAACTTTTACATTAGAGCGAGTCAGTATTTCTCATGTAAAAAAAGTGTACGAAAAATTAATACAAAATTGATTGTAAGGGTGAAATCGATTTTCTTTCTTTAATCACCCCCTTCGCCCTTCGGTCCCGTTTTTCGACATAGACTCGCACGATGATTTCTGATCCGGCGTGAATCCCTGCAGATCGCAAACGGTTTGCAAATGATTTGATCAAAGTGCATGGTGCGTCGAAGGTGACCAAAATGACGTTTGCGTTCCGTCGATGATAAAACAGGAAGGGGTGTTCCCGGCAGAGCGGCAGACAACCACGCCTCCATCCTAAAATTTCATCCCCTAAATGATTAAAACCTAATATCCCAGGGACACGCCCACGATGCAGGGTCCCGGCGCCCGGCAAGCACCCAGGAGACGTCCCCTCGGGATACGGGATTCACCATCGCCTCGACAGTCTACCGGCAAAACGGGATGGAAGCCGAGAGAGAGGCGAGAGTTTCGAACCAGACGGTTGGCCCCGCAGTTTTCACGGTTCCTGGCTTCAATTTCATCCGGTTTTCGCGTTCAGGGGGAGCCAGTCAGCCGCGTTGTGATTTTTTCCCCACACCCCGCGGCTCCCAGCTTTCGGATAATTAATTGACGGCATTACTGTAATTAATTAATTCCCGGGCGTAGGTACCTAAAGATTCTCCACCGCAACCTGCAGCGCCTCGCGCCTTATTCTCCACACACACACACACTTTCCGGATTCTATTTTCAACAGCAAAAGTCATCGTGTCTCGTTTTATTCGTTATACTTTTATCCGATTATCAATACCTGTAGGATGTCTCTGCGGTTGGCTGCTGATGGACACGCGTGTTCATTTAAACCTCTCGCAATTCAGCTGAATCGATACATGTTCAAACCTTGTACATACAGACCTTTAAAAGAAATTAACGATTCAGCTCCCCGTCAAAAACGCTCGTTGGTACCCGCTGCATCCGTATATATAGGCACACAGATTTCTGCCTTCATGCAGTGTTTTTCAACATAGGTACCGTGTTTACACTCAATACAGACTGACCTGTGCATATGCAGTATTGTACACTATCAAGGGATGTATAACGAACTTTCATATCTCGTCCTTCTATCAAACGAAGGGTGGATGCATATACGCGTACGAGGTATAACATTATAACGGAGGTGATACCACGCATATGTAAACCGACGTTCGTAACTTTAATTTTATACTTTTGCGTGGATACACAGCAAAGCAGTAGATAATTTAAAAGAAAAAACAAACAGGCAGAAAGTGAACGTAGAAATAAAGAGAAGAAAAAGTAAGTGGATAGAAGTAAGAAAAGCTCCTACATGCGGGAAAGCCAAACACGTATTGGCTTTCAACGGTCCCTGAAATTACCCCTTAAATAAATTATGAAAAGTTTTTGTTTCCCCGCTAGATATACTAGATATATACATAATATATTCCTGTACAGATAGGTGTATGTATACATAACGCAGAGGCGCAGGCATGTGAGCCTTGCTATACGCAATATACATATTATACATATCGCATTGCCGTAGGTTGGTATTATACATATTACATATACATACACAGACGAGTCGAAGCTCTCTCGTGCAACGCGGTCTGTTATTATTTCAAAGTACATTTTAGTCCCCTTACTGCAGGCAGAGTCGAGGGGGGATTCGAGAGAAAAATGTATTATCCATTTCATATTCTTTCACGAGGTATGTATAACGTATTACCCACAGCGTATAAACTGCACGAGAACGAAAGAAGAAGGAAGAGGAAGCAGAAGCACTGCTTCCGAGTGCGAAGGAGGAGTTCAAAGTGAATTACTCCGACAACCTATGGGTGACTTACAGAATAAGGGTGGCGAACGTCACACCGTACCCTACATCTTTTGAATCCCCAAACACATGTGCAAGAATTCCTCTCCCTGCACCCTGCAATTTCGCGATGCAGTATAATTTCCGCGAGGTCGACGTAGCGCGTTTCATCGGTACGCGCAACGCCATCCGTCGCTTGATCCCGAGGGATGATGATGAAAAAACGTCGGTGGTCCCCCGCGGAGATACGTTAACCCATGCACCTTTGTTGTTTTTCGCTACAGCTCGTATAAACACGGCGAGGAGCCTCGCAAGCTGCAAGCCGAGAGCGACGGGGCGCTTCGAGATTTAACCGGAGTTTAAGGCATCGAGGGTGCTTCGACCCCGCGGGCCATTTCGGACTTTCCGCGGGGGGAAACGGGTCCAGACTGCTACTAAACGTATAAATATCTAAACACCCACGGGAGTCCCGTCGCACCCGAACTCCCGACGACTATCCCCTATATATCCCGCTCCACTGCACCGCGGAGATATAATTTATTATTAAACAATTAATTAAAGACTCGAGAGGCCCGCTTCGCGATTCCATCTCTGCCTTGTCCCATTCATTATTCATAACGATATCAAAGTATGTATCGCTCGCCGCTTTTGAGTAACATACACCCGGAGTAAGGTGCGGACGTACCGCGTGGCACCTTCATGCATATATGCATGCATATTGTGCAGGGCTACCCTAGAGCCAGAGAATCCCTCTGCCACCGCGAGGATCGCGTCATCGTCGCGAAGCTGCTCGGTTCCTTTACTTTGGCTCTTTCCGCACGTGTTGACCGTCCGTGGAGTACAGGTTGGAGAGGGTAGAGGTAAGAAGGACCATCTTCTGGAGGGAAATTGAAAGGACGTTGCTGCAGCAAAAGCTCCACTAAACACTAATTTTGCCGACTTGTTGAACCACTGTTTCCTGCTTTTTTAACACCCGTAAGAAATGCTTCTCCTTACGCAATTGCGGTTAGTCATCGAGTATACGCGTTGAAAAAACTTTGGCAATCGGCATAAGTCCAAAGCGCCGAATCTCCCTGGGGATCCGGGAAACGAAGGAGAGTCGAACGACGACAAAGTACGCCAAGGAAGCTTTGCTTATACTCCAAGTAGACGTGGAACCTTCCAAGAGTTATGGAAAGTCGTTGATCCTGATGAACTTTTATTATTATTATCGTTATTATTGCTAAATTTTAACACTCGATGTAAATTGTTTCAGGCAACAAGCTGAACTGCGACTGTAGACTCGCATGGATATGGGGATTGAGGAACGAGACGAACAACACGCGGCTGAAAGAATCGTTGGATGAACTGACCTGTTTTCTCGAGCTGAACAACTCCACCGTACAGGTTACCGACGATGCTCAAACCGAAAGCCAGGCACTTACTTCGGAGACTGCCCAATACCAAGGTCAGTAATTGCCAGACCGCGTGAGCAGCCCTCAATTCCGTTGATTGAAACTTATCGTGTTAAGTGGACTTTCGGAGGATTATGGGAATAGCCAGGTGTTAGTAAATTTAAAAAAAAAATGTTGTTTCTAACATTGCAGAAGATTACGCGTCCGACGATGGCACCATGGTCGACGACGATGAGTACTTGTACAGAAATGATGATCCTGAGGATTCGTACACTTACGACGACGAAGAGGCGATCGCGGACCCGTCAGCTAACACCAATTATCAACAAACGGTAAGAATGATACGTTCGAGTTTAGGTTTTCCCACGAACAACAAGAACGACAGCAAAACCTCGGTGCTTTTCGCAAAGTTGATCGAAAATCGCATCAATTTTCGTAGCAATTGATCATTGGTTGAGTTTCACAGCCTAATCGGGCTGCGAGATTTTTTTCGAGTATAAAGAAGCTTTGAGAAGGCACTTTTTTGGTTAGTCACTTCGTTAAAATGGAGTCCTTTCAGTACCGGATTCTCCTCGATCCACTCTCTAAAAGTAAAGCGCCTGAAGACGCGTATAAGCGGTAAAAGAAAATCGGGACGTCTTGCGTATGTATATACGGTTTTTATTTTTCGCGGGATTTGATCGCGTTCGGAGGTAGAAATTCCCTTAAGAGCTGATCGAGCGACTGAGAGGATAAACGAAGGAAATTCAAAATACCTTCACGCCCGACGGGATGAGCTTACACTTGACATATACGTACATAGAACGTGATATTTACCTTACATGCATGGTATATACTTTGAAGACAATTTATAACGACGCGAGTAAAAGAGAAATAAGAAAGTGGAAAGTGGAAAGTGGAAACATACGAGGCAGCATAACGTGGGTTCTTTTTTTAGTTGCAAGTTGTGGAGGGTAAGACCGGCTACGTCAGGCATCTGTTCCAATTGAATCTCGAAGACCTGCCCTGCCCTGACCGCCAGGATCTTATGGCGTCCGAGCAGCCGTTCAGCCATCGGGAACAGACGCTCTTCGGATCATCATCGGGATCAATGATTTCCTTGTCATCGGCGGAGAACACGGTGTCTTTCGGTCGCTGGACCCTCGTGATTGTCGCCTTGGCGAATCTCGCAATATTATTCACGTAGAATGTCTCGTGAAATGCGACGTGTAACTCCTAACGACAATTCTCTCTAAATTCATGGTGTTTCATAGGCTTGTATGCAGCCCTTAAAGGTTCCACTCGTAATCATTGGTTTCGCTTTTTTTTTTCGACGTGAAAATTGATCGCGCTGAGCGCAGTCGAGATAAACATTTCACAGTATTTTTAATTGGCCATGCAGCTAATTTTAAAGTACTGTGAATGAAAAAATTTAGTGGAACTTTTAAGGAAAATTGTGTAACCATATTTCCGCGACGGTGTATCGGCGAATGTGTAGGAAACACCTCGACTTTGCCTTTTTTATTTAAGAACTCGGATCGAATTGACGATAGCCGGTTATGACCCGGTGAAGAAGAGCGAAACTGGGCTGTGTTTTCGTAATTGCCCATCGTTCGTTCGACGGTGAACGCTGCGCCGGTTGAATACTGTGTGCGAAATCAACGTAAAAACAGCGGATATGGTATTACATAGTGAGTGAAGCGAGACTGTAAATAATTAAGTTGGTCTCTTTGTTCTGAAAAGCTATATAATTATGATAATTGTAATAATAAATGTCGGTAAGTCGCCGCAATATGAATTCAGTGTGTACAAAGACGTGAGTCCATTTTTAGGTACGATTTAAGAATAAGTAAGAAGTTATAACTTACCGTGTAGTTACGTTAACGAAATGAAAGAAGACGAATAAAAAAAAAAAAATTTAAGAAAACAGAAAAATAACATTCATCCGTATCGTAAAATCCCATTTTTTTTTTTTTTTTTTTTTTTTTTGTTTTTTATCTCAATCTGTAACGATGTAACAAATAATATGATGTCTAAGTGAATCTAAATTTGAAAAATGAATAAAAAGAAATAAAAATATTAATGAATAAAAGAAATAAATATGAAACGTCTTGCTTTGCGAAAATGACTACAATGAGAAAGAAAATATCTCTGCATCGCAGCTCTCGGAGATGAGGTACATAATCCACGTTGAGAGTTTAATAATATAGTTTTAGAACGTAAGAAAGAATTACCATTGTATTATAATACCAAATATTACATTATACAAGCACGGCGTAAGCATTTTTGCTTTTAGTGCTGTATTTTGTAGTCCTCTAGGTTATTTATACGTCTCCTCATTATCATACATACGTATATATATACATATACATTCATTTGTGAAGAACTAACGAGTTTATATACTGACAGAAGATTATCTAAACAAAGATTTTCTTGACTGAAACGAGCCGTTGACCGTTAACGTATTAATCGGTGATTAGAATACTCGCGGAATCGATTAATTAACAAAAAAAAAAAAAAAAAACAATCTTATATCTAGACGTAATTGACCATCTGCACATTCAATGATCATTTTTTTTTCTCTCTTTTTATGATCCGCGAGGTCGAATGACAGTGAGAAATAATTGAATTGGAAGAAAAAAAAAAGAATTGTTTAAAATTTTTCAGTCCTACACACCAGCGTATGCATGAGATATCTTCGAAACATATCTTTACACATCGCTATAATCAATTGAAATATATTTTATCTCTCATATTTCTTAGCCATTATTCAATGCGAAACGCGAAAGCCAAAAAAATCGACTTAGATATATTGGTATCAATGTCGAAACTGTTGTACATTATGCAAACCTAGATTATGAACGAATTATCAACGCAACGCAACGCTCGCAAAAATCACACAACTTATAACTTCACTGTATCTACTTCATTTTATATCATCCTTAAAGTTTTGTTTTATTTATTTTTTTTTTAACTTTTCTATCTAATTGTCAACATCACGATCAATGACTTCGCTGAATAATTCGTGTCGTAATTATGTAATTCATTGGCGTCTTGATAAAGATTCTTGGATTGGTGGATGGGAGATTGAAATAAAATGTACGCAGAGGGACGGAGGGAAGAACAGACCCGATGAATTAATTGATATAATGTTTAGAGTAAAATAAATATAATTAGAATATAGTGGAATCAAATAATTAAGAAATAAATGACTAATATAAACAACTATTAGTTTATAAGAATGCTTTATGTGTGTGACTGCAATTTAACAGATTAAATTAAAGGTTAATTGAAACAAAAATAAAGCAGCAGTAATTTCGATCGATTTCTAGTAGTATATTGCCGACGATATATGATTATAAATATACGTGAAAGAAAATCTCTCGAGGCGATATACGATTATTTGTGTGAGTCGATATGAAGTCTAATTATAGTATAATAACGTATTATATAAAAATAAGATTTGGAATAAAATATTTTTTAGCATATTATCAATATTTTTTCAAACTACGCGATTTCCAAACGCTGCATGTTTATGTAACGCACAGTATGTATTTAATGGTTTTTTATTGTTACTATTTTCTTTCAATCTTCCGTTTTCTTTCTCTTTTACTATACACATTATACTTTAATATTGTACATGTCAAAGGCTACAGTGAAAATGAATACTCTTTAATATTTACGTGATACTGTAGAAGATTAATTTTCCAAAAAAAGTGTACGACAGTCTCATATATCATACCTAGCACGATGTATGTATAATTTGAGAATTACCCAAGATATATGATGAATATAATAAAATGAATATAAACCACAGTTCCAACATACGCGTCATATGTTCTTTTATAAGGTTTTAGCAGTATAAATAATAACAAAAAAAAAAATCAACGTTAATAAAAATCAGAACAAAATAAAGCTACCAAAAAAAAAAAAAAAAAATCACTTCTCTATCACATCTTTCCCTCTCATATTATACCCTGGTAAAAAAAGATTGAATAAATATTCGTATCTGAATTAAGATCAGAACTAGAAATAAATTATTTGCGAAAATTAAACTATTCTAGAGAGAGAGAGAAACAGAAAAATCAACGTTTTACTGGTGTCGAGGAGAATAGTGATGATTATTTACGAAAAGATCGGTACGCCTATAAGAACGTAAATAAAATCTTGTTAAACGATTTCCGCCGAGCACATCGTTATGATTTGTTTTCGTTTTCTATTTGAACCTAATTCACAACGAATAACATCTGCCGCACCGTCCTGACGCACGTTATAAAATATTCAGACCTCCTGCGACCAGCGACAGACGAAGACCTTGTCGACACTTAATTTCATTTTTTTATCGCTCGGTTTTTTTATCCGCTGCAGACGATCCCTCGAGTAACGCGCAGCAGCGTAAGTACATTTTTCCTCTTCTACACGTCTGAGGTACAGAGTTTTTACCAGTCTGCAGATTGATGTTATTCGTTTGTTCGATAGAAATTTTCTTTTTTACACAATGTTGTATTACGCGGAAACCGAGGCTTCCATCGCATATATCGGTGGCACGATAAATCCTCATTCCTTCTCGTTGCGCTTTCAATTAATTCTCTTAATTACTGCACCGTAAGCGCGTGGTTTTCAATTTCAAAAAAATAATTCTATCATTCTTCCAGTGTCTATTATGTTGCGCGGTCCAGTTATTCTCCGCGAGTATAACACATCATAATACACCAAATTAGATTGAGGCTAATTGCGGTCAACTAATAACGGACTTATATAACATTGATAAACATCGAGGAGTTCCGTTCAGTTTCTGTTCGCTTTCGGCCGGGGAAAGTTGACGATAAATTCATTCCATTGCAGATACTCGACTGCAATTCTGCAAACGTGAATTGGAAATTGCGACAATTCGGATCGTATTCTAATCGCAGTGTGCGTGAGAAATTACTATAATACATGTATATACGTTTCTGCTAACCGGCTGGATAGAGAAATTATTTGGAATAAAATAAAACAAATTCTTTTTCTTTTTTTTCTTTTTATCTTCTTTTTCTTCAGTAAGACGATGAGAATCTACGAAGAAAATGAAGCGAGGATCTGGACAAATCGATTTAGAGTATTGTAGAAAGGCGAAGAGCCCCCGTTTGAAGTTTAAAATTCTAAGTTAAAGCGATAAAAGTAAATCTTTCCAGTCTCTCGGCAGATCCATTTATACAGTATGTGCGGAGACGAATTTCGTGCCGTACGAATTTCTGCAAGCAATTTGGCCCTAAGCCAATAGCAATTCGCGAATATTAGTTGGGAAAAAAGAAAAAGGCGGACGAATTGTTTAACTGGAAGTTACGCGCATTGAAACATGGAGATTTTCTTTTTCTGTAACCCGAAATTCACTCGTTCCAACGATTTTGTAATAAACGACAGTTTGCTCTTATTTGTTCGCATTCTCGCTTCTACCGTCGTTGTGTATAATAATAAGAAAGATCCCGGGAAAAAAAATTAGCTTCGCGCTAATTACAGTAACGTATATACATACACCACAGACTAATTTGAATTTCACTGCTGGAAATATAAACAGAGGAAATCCTTCGTACTCCTATACATATATAATAAGTATAAAATTAATTAGCAAAAGGCTGATCGACCGACGACGTCACGTTTCTCCGTTTGTTTTCATGTTTTTCTCTCGATCATCACGCGTTGCACAACAGCCATATCGATTTCGTTCCAATCTAAAATTAAAGGCTTCGGAATCAATTTAACCTCTGATATCGATTTGCAGACGCGATGAGCACGGCTTGGGGACAATCAAAGAAGTCGTATGCGTACCAGTGCAGTTCTGTCTTTCCTACAGCTAGAAGCGTCATCGCGATCTAAAACGTATATCAAATTGCAGAAAGTGTCGTATTGAGCTTCGAGTCAAATTTTATACAGGTCGCATGCAGTGACACGAGCGACGTTCATTGTCCGAATTAATTGTCAGGGACGGATAAAGCTTGCGTAGGAAGGTATTTGGTCTGAAATAGCTCGATGTGGGTATAATTTGTCACGCGATCTACGATATATATATACACATATATGCGCAATAGCGAATCAGTGATAGAGAAGTGCACGTTGATAGTCGCTCGGTTGGCGATGGATAAAAGTGCCGAATTAGAAGCATGCGAGGAACGTTAGGCCATCGCTGATCAACGCGTATCCGGTAGGGAGGTTCGCTCGCATCCCGATCAGTTTAAATCCAGCAGTCCAGGAAGAAATATACATAATAGATATACGTGAATTGGGGATAAAATTTTCCAGTATATATAGCAAGTTTTCTCTAAATTGCATTTTTATTGCCACATTTATAATAGTAGCCAAGAGAATCGCGTTTCATTTGAAAGGTGCGGAGCCCGTAATCGGTGCGGATAAGTTTAGGAAAGAAATCGAGTTTAAAGAGTTGAAAAGCGACTTCATCATGGGTCAGGTAAGGTATAGCATGGATAACAATGATGGGATTTTCAATATTCGAGAAAATCAAGACGTTCTTATTTCCGATTTCATTTCCTTCAGGGGATGCATTTGCCCGGTGGAATGACGAGGCAGGTGCTTCAGTTGTTTGCACTACAAATCGTGATAGTCGTGCTAATGGGCACACTCATGAAATACGACTCGGAGGCCAGACCCAAAAGTAGGAGTGACGAGAACGTGACCGATCCTGACAACGAGAATGGCCAGATCAGGATCTACCCAAGTACGTCGAAGACTTTGTTTATCCCCATATTATCATTATATTATCCGATGTAAATGTGTGAAACTGTTTCTGCGCTTCGCTATTCGTAATAATGTTATTAACTCGAATAACTTCATGTTCAAACACACACCCACCTGCCCACCTGCCGTACGAACTAATAAATAATACAGGTGTGTGGTGAAAGATGTTAGACTAGTAATAATTAGCAAACATGGAGGTTATTTTGAGCAAAACAACATTCGATTATAACAACACAACGTAAGTGTTACCAGCTTGCAAATGCGATAACAGCTGTGCGGATTTAGCGCGTAATCGCAGAGGCTTTAAGTGTTTAACAAGAGTTTTCTCTCGCCGATAGTAATTATTGGTGTAATAAAGACCGTTTACACGACGGGACGTGAAATTAAACTTAACGTCTTGTGTTCTCAGCGCTATTGTTTTGCCGAAAGTTGTTGAATCGTATATACAATTCTTGTGTGCAAAATCTACGATCGATTTAATCGATGAAAGTCGTGGCTTACCCGCTTGTCCGTTGCGCGTTCTCTCCTCGTTCTTTGATCAGTGATCACCTAAGCAATTTCCGGTCGCCGCAGGCACTGGAGTAACCTGAAAGAATTAACTGAATATAAATCGTTGTCTACGTTTCGTGAAAGCCAGAGTTTTGCCAAAAATAGTAGGTATAAATATCGTACGACTGTTTCACGCCGGTTGGCAATCGTTTCGCATATTTTCCAATGCCTCGATGGCGAAAATATTGCTGATTGAATTAATCTCGGGCAGTTTGACTCCGGATCCCTGAATTCCGACGTGCGAAATGAACGACTTGAGCGAATCAGGATTCGAAGCAATGAGAATGGAATCGGAAGAGAAAAGGGAAATTGAAACTGAGAAGGGGAACCCAACGAACTTGTCTACTATACTGCCGGCTTAAGATTCAACGACTCTCAGGCTCGATGTTTCTCGTATATATATACATTATATATTTCCCACGGGATTTCTCGAGCAATGGGGACAGTAATTATTTAAAGCCCAAACGAATTCTGGGCCCCGATATTAACGTCGTCTGTCGAAATTAAGAAAGCTCGAAGCTTGGCTCAAGCAGTTTGAGGCTCTTTCCGCAAGTTAATATTATGTTTCTGCAAAAATGTTTAAAACAATAAAAGCATTCTCGATATCGAACAAATTCCCAGTCACTTACATATTCTTATTAAAATTCTATACTGTGTGTTTCTAAAAAACAATTTCTTACAAAAAATACTGCGCGCAGAATTGCCCGTACTTAATGCATAAAAGAAAAGTATGCAAAGTTAAGTTTCATCTGTTATTCAAAATATCTTGGCGAGGATAATCCTCAGGGCCGCAAGATACGGTGGAATTTGGCAAACATCTAACGAAACAATGCGGACACGCATGAATGACACTATTCATTTGGCAGAACAACAATTTTATGTAACAAAATATAACGGCGAAAAAAATGTTCAGCAATACTTCAACCGGAAATTATAGAAATGTATTAGAAAACAGGTGACTTCAAGAACGGAATCTTGCGATATTGTCTAATGATTTAGCGCCCAATCCCCAAAGTGCTGCGGACACATCTTCGCAGAGTCCTGTAAAATTATTATTTGTACCAAGTTGAATTTGTACCAGGACTCTATCCTACAATGGAGAGTCCATGTTATATTAGCGTAATTTATGGAGATGATCTACGTTCGAGATAAAGGTATAGATAAATTTCTAAACTATGTATTGAATACTTATAAATAGGATACGTTTAAGATCATGCGACAATAAGAAGAATATTGTTCTCTTATCTCACCAATCACTTGTATATACCATTCGGCATTTGTATTCGCATATTTTCGTCCCAAGGATTTGGAAACTGATCGTGAGATTCAATACCAAACGTTTGAAACGTCCGTAAAATTCAGTTGAACATTGGCTTCGACCAAGGTGTGTGATGTGATATATTATTTCGTCTAAATCATAATTGTAACATCATACACGGCGTAGATCCGTCGAGTCGTAGCTAAAAGATTTTCGAAGAAACCGTAAAGCCTGCATTTGATTCTAACCGTATCATAAGAGTCGTGATCTACTGTTAAAAAATTGCGAAATGAGTGGTTTAAGTATTCTCTGATAAGTACAAAAGTATCTCTGACCCACAAGAAAAGCCACCTCAAAATTCGAATATTCTATTCAATAATTGCATATTGACAAGAAAGAATAACGCGAGTAAAAAGCGATAAGTGTGGCCTGAAATTTCAAGTCCAAAGCTAACTGAAAAAAAAGACGAAATTTTCACTGTCAATAAATCTACATATTATTCAAATTCAATCGCGTATGTAACGAAAGTTGAGCAACGCAGACTCATTTAAAGTGCCTCGGGTCGACTATAGTTCAGAGATAATAATTATCTCTTGACTTGTAAATATATATACTAAGTAACGCCAATTTCCTAAAAATTTATCACGTAATCAAGTTGTGTTGGCGTTTGATTTGCGCTACACAGACGGTTTTTATCTATTTGCATAAGTCTTGGTGAGTTTGTTTGTTTGTTTTAAAAAAATAAATAAATTTCTTTTTTTTCCTGAGAAGTATACATTCGTGGAAAATCGTACTGCCAACAGACCTCCCCCCCCCCCCTTCCCCCCTCCACCAGTTGCTCTTGTGAGTAGATTTGAAATAAAGTAAGAATTACCGCAAAGGAAAGACGTTCAGTAGTTTAGAAACATGGCACAATTGAAAAATGACAGACAATCAAAAAGTCGCCGAAACGGAGACACCGCCACGGTTAGAATGGCACGTTTCGCACACGGTATCGGTCTGATATTCTTCGAGGGGATTATTATCGTTGGATTTCTTGGGCTTTACCAATACGCGCGGAAATCGAACGCTCGTTCCGTGGAAAACAGCGCTCATCCGTACTTGAACGGGAATCAAGAGGACGACGCGCCCCGAGCTTACGCGCGTAAGTTTTTTTTCTGAGTCATCACGTCATTTCTTATGCATTTTTCTCGAGTTTACTTGATAAATCATATGATAAATTACACGTTGGTTTCGGTCATAATATTATATGATTTAACCCTTTGAGACTGTCGGTGGTTCTTGAAAGGTACCACATAAATTTCATCACTTTTTGGCCTTTTATTCTGTAATTAACGGATCACTATCGAGTCTTTTGTATTTTGTTGGTAGCGGAGATGTTGCGGAATATAGAAAAAATATCCAGCAAACACAAATATTTATTGTTATTGTTTTATAAAGAAAACAATTATAAACGAAAAGTGATTTTTTCGGAGAAATCAACACCGTGAGGTTTTTGGGGACACTGATAACGAATCTGACATTAGATTTTTAAAATTCCTCATCCAAGATGGCGGATTTAATATGGCGGTCTACAATTTATTGCATTTTTAGAATCCAAAGTCAGATTCGTTATCAGCACCGTCAAAAACCCCTTTATACGAAGTTTCACGGAAATATCTGAAATATAAGAAAATATGCTTGAAAGGGTAAAAACATGATGATTTTCAGTAGGGACATCAATATCGCTGTTCACAGAAAATCATAAATCAACCGAAACGTGTGATGAACGTATAATTGAACGAATCGGAGAGAGCGCAACAGACAAACTGTTTATATACTGTATAATATCGGCGGTGTTAAAAACTAAACTGTGACTAAAAATAGCCGGAATGGACTACTATAAAACAATTTTTGTGGTCAATTCAAAACTTGAACGTCTGATAGTGTCACATTAATGACAGCTAGTATTTGATTGACATCAAGTAGTGTTAGATTGACTGTAAAAAATATTCTATAGAAGCCCACACCGTGTTTTTTGTTTGTTTTTTTTTTTACAGTGTAGGCACAAAAGAATGGAACAGAAACATGTGTAACGATAATGTTTTCTTTCAAAACGGCACGAGCTTAACTTGTTTATTGATTCCTTTTTGAAAAAAATTCCAGTGTATCAAGATGTTCACGTAATGATATGGGTTGGATTCGGTTTCCTGATGACTTTTTTACGAAGATACGGACAGAGCGCGGTTGGCCTCACATTTCTCGTCGCCGCAATTTTAATCCAAGTCGCAATACTCTGTCAGGGAGTATTATACTTGTCGAAAGAATCCGGCAAAGCACCATTGTCTTTGCAGAGGTACGAGTATCTCGCTTAAACATTCCATACCATTCGATATACCTTTCCAACCTCCTTCCATGCAGGACACTTTGAATTTTCATAAAACTTTAAAATTCCTTAACAGTTTGCTCAGCGCCGACGTCGCCGTGGCTGCTCCCTTAATTTCCATGGGAGCACTTTTGGGCAAAACGACTTACATGCAGTTGATATTCATGGGGGTGATAGAACTTGTCGTTTACACTATCAACAAGTACATAGGAGAGCATCACTTCAAGGTAAGATTAAACACGTTTTAGTTACTTGGCAGATATTGGAACTGCAACATCTTGCAAAGTTTAGGTCGAACGTACGCATCAGCTGGGCCCTAAGCTATAATACGTATCCACTTAACATGTACACTTCCAATGATGAAAATTACAGGCGGTCGACGCTGGGGACAGCATGTACGTTCACGTTTTTGGGGCGTATTTTGGCCTGGCCATTAGCTTCGTTCTCGGGTACAAAGAAGCACCGAAGGAGCATCCCTTGGAAGGTTCCAATTATCAGTCGGACATATTCGCGATGATAGGTACTCGAGAGATGGATTAACCCTAAGTCGAACCTCGCTAGGCTCTAGACTATACCTACACTGGGAAATGGAAATTTTTTTCAACAGGTACGATATTCCTGTGGCTGTTCTGGCCCTCTTTCAACAGCGCTGCGCTGCACGGCGACGATCAGCAGAGAGCGATCATCAACACTTTACTCTCGATAGCCGGTAGCTGCGTTATGGCGTTTGCAACGTCGGCTCTCGTATCGAAAAACAATAAATTCAATATGGTTCACGTACAAAATTCAACCCTCGCCGGGGGTGTCGCCATTGGCACAGCAGCAGGTAAATTATATCATTACCGGAGATGATTGGAAGAGCGAAGGAAGAATTGTCAATCAGCATCAATAGTCAACCTATATCTCCTCAATGTTTCAGGGATGATGTGCGAACCCTTCGGTGCACTTATAATTGGATCTGTTGCGGGAGCGCTCAGCGTTCTCGGCTATAAATACTTGACGGTTAGTGCAATTCCATATACATCCTTACCTCGCTTTACGGCCTAGATATATACGTTGCGGGAAAGTTTTATTTTTTACACAAGCCCTTACAAATTCAATTGGATCTATTCCGATGTTTTACAAAATAATAGTTTTTTAGTTCACGAAGCATTTTATTCTTTTGATTTTCTATAATAATGCTTAAATACAAATTATTTGGTTATGGATATGGTTAGAAAATGCTGTTATAGCGAAATGCCGTATAGAGAGGTATTAGAAGTGTTTTTCTAAAACTCGTGTGTAAATCAAAGTTGGATCAAAGGCTATAAGCTTCTCCCCAACATCCCACTTTTCAAGTTCGAGCCTCGGACGCATTTTTCGAAAATGAAATCATTCTCATTCACGTTTGTTCAACCGTTTCAGCCATTGATACAAAAATTCTTACGAATTCATGACACCTGTGGCGTTCACAATTTACACGGGATGCCCGGTGTTCTTGCTGGAATATTCGGAGCGCTTATGGCGGGCCTCGCGACGCTGGAAGACTATCGTTATTCGCTCTACGAGGTAAGAAAGGAAGCAACAGTCTGGCCTCAGAATCCATCCGTGGATTACGGATCAGCTGAATTAATACGATTCAAAGGAATTTCCACAAATTCCACGTCGATTTCTCATCATACATTTCCGCCTCTCAATCAATATCCAAAATTTAAAACTCTGATTTGATGCCGATATAGATATTCGAAGCAAGAG
Source organism: Diprion similis (assembly GCF_021155765.1). Taxonomy (NCBI): domain Eukaryota; kingdom Metazoa; phylum Arthropoda; class Insecta; order Hymenoptera; family Diprionidae; genus Diprion; species Diprion similis. Next base: position 8,684,656 of record NC_060116.1, on the reverse strand, counting down.
CACCTTCGTCGCAAAAAGAGCTGAATGAAATCAATGAGGATTATCGGGTAAAACCGGGTCAGGATAGGACGGCTGGCCAGCAAGCGGGATATCAGTTGCTAACGCTCCTGGTTACCATGTTAATTGCTATTGTGACGGGGCTAGTAACAGGTAAAAATATATTTCATAGGGCAAATGATGGATTTCAGTGAAATACTGTATACGATGTATATACCGGTAGATATTTTGTGGAGTTCTATTGTCCGGTAATTCTCGATATTAACAATGGTGAATTTAATTTCTTCAAGGGCTGATTATAAAGTTACCAATTTTCGGCACTATTCCGGAAGAACTGAAGTTTGACGATGCGGCAAACTGGGAACTCGAAGAGGAACAAACAGAACGAAAGGAGGACAAGCGATCCGCAGACGAACAGTTACCGATGGGTTCCATTTGATGAATAAATGTTGAGGGGAATTAGAAGAGGTTGTAAGTACTAGCAACCAGAAATTTCAAAATCAAAAGAAAAACGCAGAACTGTTTTGCTTTTTTCTCGCTGCAGAGTTATTTGTTTCGAAAATAATGGCATTTAAAGCCTTTAGTTAATTCTTCACCTCAAATGTCAACGAAGGACGAGAGTAAGTAAAATCAGTATATACATGACTGGATGACTGTGCAATGTACGCGTGCATATTATTTAAATTCGTTTTATCGTACGAAAAATAAATAATGAACGGAATTTCCTCGCTGTAAATTGAGCTTCGTACACAGATGAATAGCAAGTCACGGAACCTTAGAAAAAGTTATAGCAAACCTTAAATTAGTCGAAATGTTACGCATGTTGAGTAGATTGGTTCAATTTTACCTCAGTGTTTATTAACAAATGACCATAAAATAAGAATTGCATTTATTTTTATTCAACTTTTCTTATAAAATTGTTCGTTAAATGTATCTATACAATAAATAATCATTTTCATCTACCATTACATTATGACCCTAAAAATGTTACAAACAGGATTTGCAACGCTGTACTCTTCACCGTTTTATAGAGTAAAAATAATAAATTGTCGAAACCTATTTTCATCGACGTCATAACACGAATAACGTATTAAATGTACGTCGCGATTATTGCATATCTTAAATTTCACTATGTTATAGAATAATTTTTACTGTGAATTTTTGAAAAGCGAAATATACAGTATAGATGTTATACTTATGCGAGTATGTATGTTCGTATGTTAAGTATGTGTTTGTATCATAATGAAATGTATAATTACCAACACATAAGTGCGAAAAAATGTATGTTACATAAATTGATAAAATTTTCTTTTAATTACAAACCTATTTCATCAAGGCATGAACAACAGCCTTAGCGTTTAGCGCTTTCAAATCGATATATGTTTGACCAGTTCCAACGAATACAATTGGCTGACCAGTTATATACGTCATAGAAATAGCAGCACCCACCTGCGAGTTAAAGAAAACTTTGTCAAAAACAAAAAAATATTGGCCAAAACTGGCACTCTTAAAATCAAAAATATTTTCACAAAACACATACAGATAGCATTAATTATTCTATTCGGTATTCCACATTTACAGAGTGGGGAAAAGTTCGGCTTGCGGTACCTTATCGTCGATTGTGTCGAATTTAGTCAAGACAATGCCGTCGATGATATGCGGATTAACGGAACTGCTGTAATCTGCTAGAGCCTGATTAAATTTGACCAATTGATCAACAGCCTCGTTGCCGACCAAAGCCTCGCCCACAAATAGGACCAAATCTGGCTCGTTGACTTTAATCAACTTTGTCAAAGCTCGCATCAACGGTTCATTGTCCTGCATCCTCCCAGCAGTATCTACAAGGACAATGTCGATTCTAGCATCTTTGGCAAAACGTATCGCCTCCATGGCTATCCCAGCAGCATCTTTTCCGTACCCCTTTTCGTACAGTTGCACCATTGTTTGATTGTTATGCTTCTCAGGTGGGTGTAGGGCGTTTAAGTGCCGTGTGTGGGTCCGCAATTGCTCTACAGCACCAGCTCTGCGTGTAAGTGATGAAGATGATGAACTCTTGTTAAACCGTTACTAATATTCGATGATATTAATGCATGATAGTGAAAAGAGAAGAGTTAATGTTACCTGAAAGTGTCACAAGCGGCAATTAGCACTCTGAAATTATTTTCAATCAGCCAAAAACAGATTTTTGCCAAGTTCGTTGACTTTCCAACACCGTTAACGCCGCAAAATGTCATCACGTAAGGTCTGTTATTTTTCTTAGCTTCATACGCATCTCTCAGTATATCCACTCTTCTTTTCGGTGATAAAATTTGTACCAAAGCTTCAGTCAGTGTATTTTTTACCGTACTAGCAACGCTGTCGAATGTACCTAATACTTTTCCCTCTAATTTAGTGCTCACAGATTCACACAACTTGTATGCAATATCAGCGGCAACATTCTTAGATATCAAATGATCTTTGAACTTGTCTAATGCCGGCAGCATATCTTCTTTGGTTAAGGATTTATTCCCGACAAGTCCTTTAAAGATGGAAAATACACCTCCAGGTTTCTGTGATTGCTTTTTCACATCTTCAGGCTCATCTTCAACTTCCAAATCCTGAATTCCAGGCTTCATTTTACCGACCATCTAAAAATTTTTGTGAAATTAGCTGGTACCAGAGCTTTCCTAATCTGCAGTAAAACACTTACAGAAGTATCTGCTTGAATAATATTCTCAACATCTTCACGTTTATCTGTTGTACGTTCCAGTTCCAAGTTGACCAAGTCTTTGTTCGTACCTCCCAATTCCCATTTTCGGGGCTGTTTTCCAGTTTTTTCGGGTTTCGGGCTCTTTCTACAAATTTTACACAAATTTTGTATGAGACTTTTGTAAGACGTGGAAAATATTTTCAAATGAAGCTGTTGCTTGTTAATTTCACTATCACTATTCTATAGCAAAACGCAAAATTTTAGAAAATTCTTACTGTTTATCGGCTTTCTTTTTTGGCCCAGCTATTTTTTGTACAAGTTTGAGTCTATTAGCTAGGAGAGTTTCTTCGTCCAATTCTCCATTTGTAACTGGAGATTGTTTTGGTACATCTGGTTTGACGGGTTCTTGAATTTTCACTGAAAAATTCCATGAGTAAAATTTGAGTTAACACTATACGATTTTCCACAAATTTAAAAATCTTGCGCAATGTCGCCACATCCTTGCATTCAAAATCACCAGCAGATGAAAAACATTTAGGAATTAGTTATAGTAAGAAAAATAAATTGATGTGAAAAGCCAATCCGATGTTAGTAACTAGATTCACACAACAATGATAACAGTTGCCACTTACGAAGACTATCATCATTGGAAAAAATCCCCTTCTTCTTCTTTCCTAAAAGTACCAAGTTAGTAAAGCCTTATGAAACGAAGCATCGCAAATGTTAATGAAATGTACCCAAAGCATCACAATTGTATCCAACTAATTATACAAGTTTCCTATTCTGATATGTAAGACTACTAAATAAGAAATACTTGCAAAATTTTACAAACTGGGGTAAATACCCAGATGAAACAGTTAAGTTTCGATTCTCAGGTGAAATAGCGAAATATATTACCCTGTTTTTTGTTGTCCTTGTCATCCTTCCTTTCAATCATACTAGCGACAGTTTTCTTTGATTTAATACTTTCATCGAATGTACGCATCTGCTTTGGAAGTTTAGCCTGGTGTTTTCCCCATTGTTCAGCAGCTGCTAGTATGGCATCATAGCTATTCTTGAAGTTGAAATTAGAAAACCACTGTGATTTGGCTAACTCATTTTTGTAACGATCTCTGAACTCAAGATGTACGTCGGAAAGAAATTTATCCACATAGGATAACTGGAGTATCTTCTGATATGCCACCACAAATACAAGCTCAAATTCATTGTCCAACTTGTATTGAAGTCGCAACGAATCATGGTCAAACGTATGAGTGCCTGTTCTCTCCTGTGAATAATATGCCAATTGATTTTGGTATGAATTATACCGTTACTGAAAGGTCAAATAATTAGGCTGATCCTTTTCTCATACAGTGGATGCTTGATCAATAACATGATTTTTGTAAAGTTAAAGGAACCAAAATTCAAGCCAGTACAAATTCATTGCCATATGTTAAGGCTGAAAAGTCGTCCAAGCTTAGATATTCCAATCAGTGGTTCCGACGATTCAAGACCTTGTCAAGCATGACAAGCACAATATATAACATCTTAGATAACCAGTTAATTTCAATGAATGTAAATTAAGTCAACACTTCGCAATTGTAATAATGTTGTTTTGAATACTTGCCTGTAAAATAACACTGCGAATCAACGCGTTGACACTTGGTGTAAATATTTGTGTAGTACTTTGAAAACACCAAAGTACTATACCGCCTTTGCTGAATATTGTGAAAAGATCAAGCATGTTGAAAACACGTTGGTATAAATATGAATTTTAAGAAACGAACTTAACCTAACAGACGTGAATGGCGTTTGACTTTTGGTACACGTCTTCTACACGTCAGAATGGATTTATGGAACGGCGGAAGTCGATGAGCATAAAAACACGACGAGGAAACAGAGCAGAACTCGCTACTTTTCGCATCACGGCTCGGTGGCCATTTTTTTTAATTCAAATATCCGCCATCAAGATCGCATCGTTCGCGAGAGCGACGAATTTTCAGCTAGACGCTAGTCTATTCGTGCCTTGATTCGTGGTCTATTCACGATTCGGATAGATCGAATAAATACATACCCTTAATGCATACTGATATAGATATATATTCTTCAGTCACGTATACAAGGCCGCCATATCGTCTCCGTTTGAAATATGATTGAACCAGCCGCAGAGAGCGGGAAATGAAGTAATGAGCAAAATGGCGACCGAGGAACCCGCGAACGAAACAGGTTAGAATTAAATTTAAAATTTCAACCAAGTGTGGGAAACAAGAAGCGAATGCCTGATGTTTTATTTTTCAGAGCTGCTCGCGGTTGACGAGAGTCTGATGAGCTTGGAAAAATTGGATCGAGCATCGCCGGACCTGTGGCCCGAACAAAGTGAGTTCACCATTGGATTGCCCAAGCCCTTACATTTCCATAATTTTTTGTTTATAAAAGGTAGTTTATATCAGCGAATGATGAAGTTCCAGGTGTGAACGAATACGTCGCTCAAAATTCTCCACAAACCGAACCACCTTCGTGGTCAGCGACTCTTGCAGCTGATGATATAAATAAACTCCATCGTAAGTGTCTCAAACTCACTTTTTTTTGCCTTGAATCGCATATTCTCTTCGAGACTTAAGACCTTGATTAACGCAACTGTTTACTCATTTTATTTCAGAGCTGGGTAACCTTTCAATGACTGGTCTTATTACCGAAGTTAAAAAACTCCACGATACAGCGTACCAACTGGGGTTGGAAGAGGCCAAAGAAATGACTCGTGGGAAATATTTAAACATATTTAAACATAAATAGTATCATAAAATTAGAATAAGTGTACTTATGTATGTATGTAAATATTTTTTTCAATGAACTCTTTATAGAAACTTTTTTCCATTAATCAATATCCGGGAGAAATATTTCTTTTTTAGACCCACACGCAATGATTTATTTGATCAGAATTATTATGTCATTATACTACCTAGAAACCTGCAAGTTTCTATTGGTATGAATATTTGAATGGACAATTCTGAAAGAATTTATCCAACTTGTAGGTGAAATTACCCACAAGATTGTAGTCATAGTGGATAGCTACGTGGAATGCAAGCTTGACAAAAGTAACAACAAATGTAAAAATCACAAAATTTTATTAAAAATATTTCATCATTACATATTTTTACGAATTACCAAGTATCTTTGGATGGTAAAGTAACGGAAGATGGTTGGTTAAAACATCGAACCAGTCAAAGCATTGCATCTTATTCTACATGCTTTTAGCCTAGAATTTAATATGAATAATTTTATTAATACGAAACTACCTGTTGTCTAGACAAGTTGAGATAGTTGAATTTGTTTTTTTTTGTTAAAACCAACATAACGCTTCACCATTATGGCACATTATCAGACTGTAGAAGAACTTAGTTCACTTACCAGGTCCTCTAAGTCTACATCCATTGATTGGGAGACTACTTCAACAGCTTCCGCGACTAGAGATAACTGTGCTTCTTCCATTTCTAAATCCTCTGCAATTCTATCAGCACTTTTTTCTGTTGCCATTGCATTTAAATCCTGAGTACTACGATCAACACCCTCGAAGGGTTCTCCCAGATCATCTGGCCCTCCTTCATATCTTCTGTAATTTTGAGAATAAATCGCACAAATTGTCGGAGTGTCGGTTTTTTCTGTGTTCACGTGAACATTAAGTGCTAAAACTTACTTTTTGGAATTTTTTTTTTTCTCAACAGGTTTTATTGGGAAAAGTGTTTTGATATCCTTCAACGCTCGTTTTGATCTCAACTGTACCGACTGTGGCGGTTCCAAAATTTTTTGCAAAAAATCTGACATAGGTGGTAAAGGATCGTCTGGATGCAATGCTCTATGGGCCAACACATCCCAAACATGCTGCCTAGAGACATCGTCAACAGTTCCTGCTTCAAATGCTTCTTGCTTCTCGTCCATGGAATCGTCTCTGAGTAAATATGTATGTACAATTCTCAAATTACGAGAACATTCGCTATAAGTTCTTACTAATGTAAGCCTCAATAATTTAATATCACATACTCTACTGTCGCCAACATCATTGAATCGATAAGATCACCCACAGCTTCTGCTTGTGCATCCGATAATTCATTCAGAGTAGATCTTATGGGTTTTGGTTGTACTATCCTTCGATCTTCAGCAAAAATTAATTCAATGTATACCAGACACTAAAGCAGATGCAAATCAACATTGAAGCGATTACACGGGCATAATGTGGTTTTATTTGTTTTACTTTTCAAAAAGAAAAGTTTAAACATACCCAAAGTTGCCCTGGGACATCAATTTTTGGAATCAGCACACCCATTTTGGGTGCTATATTATCTCGATGTACTTTTCTGACAATAGCAACTGTTTTACTCTCAATCATTGCCTTTACCAATGAATAAAATGGACTGGCGAACTGAGAGGTATGGAATCAAATTCATTAGCATAAAGTGCACGTACATACTGATTACTATGTAGATTTAGTAATATCACACATTCATCGCAAAGGGTTTGTGAAAAACAGCGAAAAATAGTAATTACCTCTAGTTCAGGCACAACAATGTATGAGCCTTTACCCGCCAAACAATCGGTTGTGACACGGGATTCTTTTGTGAAACCGTAAACGATGAAGCTCTTTGGTCCACTCTGATATTTTGACATGGCTTTATCTTCGTCTGGAAGTTTTCAGTTCATTATACAAAGTTTTTTTTTAAATCAAATAGTGATCTCTTTTATTGTTATTGTATCGTCTGTTACTGTTGTAAAATTCCAAATCATTTTCCAAAACGTATCCAAAAGTGGAGAAAGATCATTTTCCGATACTGCCTGAGAATTGATGTAAAAAGCACTGTACCTGAAAATGCTATAAATTTTCGTCCGTACATGGTTCCAGTAATCGTACTCTCTTCATCAATTTCATCTTTATTTTTATCCACTAAAGTACGTTCTTTTTGAACTGGCACTTTTGCAGTTTGTGAATCCGTAAATTTTTTCCATGTCGGTAATTTAAAATCCTCTGTTGTCTAATAAATGTGTTATATAGTTATATAGAATTGCGTGTGCAGGTTTAATTAATTATTGTGTTCATTGTTTACATACTTTCAAATAAACAATGACTGGAATCTTAATATTGAATAAATCCATGGCGACCTTCCAAGGCATTGCTTTCTTTGGACGATCCTTATAAATCATCAATTTTGATAGAGTATCGTCTATTGTCAATATTTTGCCCTTAACCTTTATCACGAATGAAAACAATTGTGTATCAGTTCGGTGAGCATAAACGAGATCGAATATTAAAAATTTTATCATGTAAAGTGGATTGTTAAGGATGTATGTTAAATTTTTGTTTGCATTAAAAATTTTCTCTCAGTCTTAGGAAGATTGTTATCTTTCATTCGCATGTATTGCAGTAACTTAGTAAACTAAGAAATGTATACTAATCACCATTTTACAAACACTGGCAAAAACTTGTTCGCTGGGATTTAATTCGATTTCTGAGTCTGCATTCGAGAAGTTGTTAGTTCTGGAATAATGCGATAAAGAATAATTATTAATCGGATGCCCGTGCAATGTTAATTGTAAATTTAACTGGTTTTTCACATTGTGATCATGTTGTATTGATCTCTTTACTCAAATATACTTTAGCTCATTTACATTGCCAATAAATCAATGTTCGCTTCATTTATGTCTGTGACAATATTGTCGGCATTGTATTGCCTAATAACATCGGGATCTTCTTTAAAATCAGTTAATAAAACCAATTTTCGTGATGCATTTGCTTCCCTAAGAAAAATTGAAATGAAAAGAACTTAATCAATTGTTGTATCAAACATTAAATACGACAATAAATTTTAAGTTCCCGCTTGAAATTGACTTACACACATTCTCTTTGTACGTAATCGAGTGCGACTGTGATACCATCGACCCAATTAGCCTTTTCTTTAGTACATTTCAAATTTATTACATTTTCAACTAAATTCCAATTAGGTACTTGCAAGGAATTCATTTCCACAATGTTGTCAAATAATAATCGATTCTTTGTTTCAGATGCACCCATTAGTACAATGCCTACCTCATCTTTAGGACGCAAAAAAATCTGAAAATCGAAATGTTGCTTATAATTGAAGGATTAATGCTCACTGAAGATTTAAGTATGCGTATAAACGAATTTGTTTGGTCAAAAAATATTAATTATGAATACCTACTTTTTTTTGAATCAACTGCTGTATCGCTTGTTTTGATTTTTCAAAGAAACTTGTCTTATTTTCATTTTCCGTTTCGTCAGTGCACCCAATATTGACTAACACAATTAAATATTCCTAAAAATTATAGTTATAAAATTTGTAGAAAAATTATGATTTCAATTCGATGAAAAAACATGTTTTCCTTCAAATTTTATAAATCATCACTTTCTAACCTTATCCTTAACTTTGGGCGGCATCTTTTACCAAATAAAGAACCAGCACTTAGTTGTACTCTTTCGATTATGTGTTTACTAACAAATCCATTCAACGCTGTAAACTAGACTGTTTTCGTATTTTAAACAGTTCTTCGCAGCGCAACAAAGGATGGCAGCTGCGAGAGAACGCTCACAATGCTTGAATGTCACCTTCACATGTGCGTCGAACCCGGGTTTTCATTTGACGGTACATACATACGTACATACGTATGTACATACACATATGCCAACATGAAGTTTGAACGCTCATACCTCTCGCAATCGGTCAAATTCTGTTCGAATTCGATCTAAGCGTGATTTTTAATCGGGAGAAATTTTTATCTATATTCTAACCAGTCGAACATACACGCATTTCTTCAGTCAAGGTTGAAATATAACATATTGCATACTCCGATATATACCTTTATAATAAAATTTCATTATTTACGAACCTTAATGTGACAATTATTGATGTCGTTGACTTTGGTGTTGACCATATCCTCACGGACGAATTTGCAGTTTTCTTGTATTATTGGAAGAACACTGCACGTTCACTGACACTGATTCGACCACTAATTGTAAGCTAGATTGAAAATCGATGATCTATACCGAACACGTAATCACACACACGAAACTTTTCGTCGCCGAAACACAGCAAATAAATGATTAAAATTATATTTTCACTTAGCAAACCGAGTACACACAATCAAAGATTGGTGCCTTATAGAAAATAAAGTCGACACTTACTAGAGTTCAGGGTTATTATAGTCAAGAAATATGACTATCATGGACTTCGTTGGCTATCCGATCTCTGTGATGTCGTTTTCACTACTTTGCACTTAGTTTTTACTTAAAAAATGACAAATGGGGCGTTTAATGATCAATGGTCGAGATGACGGAATTCCGATCTTTAATCGATAAAATGTTTACCTGAGACGTTTAGATTTGACTAACAATCGGCTGTTAAAAATTCTACTAATGGGCGAGCATTACCGATGAATTTTTTTCCGAAGCGTATTCCAAGTTTTGGAAAGATGATTCAAACTTACTTTTATAGTTGTAATAACGAAAGCACTAACGAAACATCGGGAAAAATCACCATTTTCTTAGGTTTGCACTGATTTTTAAGGAACTAAGCTATCCAAATATGAGTGCGTCTTGTTTTATTACGGTTTACTGAATTTCAGAGAATTCAAAACTCGCGAAATAACGGTTTTTCTCCCAGCATAAATTTTTACGATAACGTTACTAACTTCAGTACGATCGTCGATTGCCGCCAGGTGCGCGACGGCTTTGCGAGCGTGTTTTGTTTAACCGAATTCTACACATGAAATTCGATAATCGAACTCAATGATTCTTGAATATTTACATTTAAAATATTTCACCAGCGCCACATTGTTGTTGCACAAGTAAAATAGACCATCTGATAATATCGTCTTACTGCCGTATTGTAATTATCGCTCGATTTTTCCTTATCATTAGTCGAGTTGAAAGTGGTGAAGCATCCGCCACTGCCGGACTCGTGTACGGAACTGAAACATCTGAAGTTCGGTATGTCAGCAAAACAAAACAACTGCTTTTCGAAATCCTCATTGTCATTTTATTTGCGAAGTATAAAAGTTAATAATACTTTCATATATCCGTATTTATTCTATTACATAGTGTACAGATTATATAAATATAATAAAATATCTATTTTCGTTTCATCCTGTACAACCAGGAATGAAGAATAATGTAACATATAAATATAACAATTGCAATATTGTTACTTCCTAATTAATCTAACATCGAATCTTGATGAAAGGCACTTAATAAGAGGCTCTCAGGTGTTTGAAAAAAACACACACCCTAGGCCAGGCTGTCATGAATAGATACGAAGTGAGTACCTATATACGTAAAGATCCTCAGAGCGGAGTTCTACGATAGAATACCTTAGGTAAACCATGCATACGATGCACGTGTAGAATAGTCAACAAGTGTCGTTAAACAGACTAGCTTCTGCTGACACAATAAATCTCACAACCCCATGAAATCAGTACGCTCCAAAATTCCATACTTCTATTTTGTTAGACATAAATTTCGTTTCATTTCATTTTTACGTAGTTAAGATTATTAGCAAGAAGCAATAGGTGATACAAAGTTTCAAAAAATATTTTTATTCTCGCATGATTCAACAATTGTTGTTGAATTGTCGTGAATAATTTTGTGCAAGGGTCTGGCTACCATATGTCCAGTTTTGATACTGCTAGAAAGAATCTTCGGTTTTGGAGGAAGGGGTGGTGGCGTCAAAAGTTTGGTAGGACTAACAGCTACAAATTGTGGCTTAAAACTACTGGTGTCTTGAATATCAAATTGTGGTTGTAGATTATTTTCGGTTAGAGTTTGATCCACTTCTACAATGGTGACTTCAAGTGGATTCGTGGACTCAAAACCATGATTGATTGACTCGCTCGCTTCGTCGTGTGCCAAATTATGGTGGAAAACCGATTTTGAATTTCCGTCGATACCATTCAAGTTGCACGTTTCAAAATTATTGATACCAGTAGCAGTCTTCATATCCTCCCCTGAATCATAGAACCTGGTATTGCTCTCGACATGACCAGAGGTACCACGTACTCTTCGAAGCTTCTTTCCGGGATGTTTTCCGTTTTCTTTGTTCTAAGATTGAGATGATGAGATCAAAATTAGTAATGTGATACATTTATGTAAAATGGAATAATATATCCGTAGTAAAACTTTTCTTAGAGCTTAGCTTTTGAGGTATTCACTCTAACATTACAAGGAAAAGGTCAGGGAAAAATAATGATGAATCATCTAAAAAGAAATCTAATCGAATACACTTAATAAAATATCCCACCTCATGTGGTAATGGAAGAAAAGATCATGGAAAAATAATGAATCATTTAAAAAGAAATTCAATCAATATCCTGCCCTATACCATTCATATAAATTAACTGTATTTGTGGATTTCCAGTTATTGAGTCAGCGATTGAAAACAATGATTTTCTGGTTACGTTTACTATCCGTGAGCGTAAACCGCATTTTTCTGGCGAAAATGATTACATAGACGTGACATTTTCTCTATCGAGTACTAACATTTGTGTACAGTAAACGCATTTTACGATTAGTGAAGACTGTGTCTCGAGTTCCACTTGCTTTTGATTATAGGTCTAGGAATAACACTTATGAATACAACATGCGAATAGCTGCATTTTCAGAAGGTTCCTAACTCATAATAGGTAGCGCTGTTCTAAACTGACCATAACGTCGATAATAGCAACATACCTTCAAAAAATCAGGTAGTTCAAAATTAATTTCAGTCCCTCTCTGATCTTCTAGCCTCGATCTTTGTGCACGTTTCAATCCTTCATACAAATCTGAAAAAGCTTTGAATATATTACATGCTAAATCAGATGATATTAAATCAAGTGTAATCTGTTGCTTACCCTCTCCATCATATCTGCCAGGAAGCTGCAGTTTCACACCGTTTCGCCATTTAGCTATCAAGGGGGGATGGGGTCGAGAGCACACATCAGCTGCAGTGTCTGTCAAGGTATTTTTGTCACTGGTATTGCTAGATTTTGATTTACCCTGAAATAGAAAATTGTGATTTAATCAATATGCTTGATTTTGGTAATCATTTATCACCAACAAGCCAGTGTAGGTATACCGATAAGAGGGAAACTGAAGTGATTGCAAATGTTTACTCACTTTTTTCTTTCCATGAATTGTGGAGTCGCGTAGAAAAAATTTGTTGGACAAAATAGAAGAGCTTTCAGATCGTTGATCTTCAGACTGTAAAGTATGATGCAACATATATAGTATATTGTCCATACAAGACACAATAAAATATTTACATCGGACATTTATTCACGAAAACAAGTACACGAATTCTTACCTTGCATGAACCTTCGTCGTATTGGTATTTATTTGTACTTTTGCTGACTAATAATTCTTTGAAAACTTTATTAGTTATTTCGTCAAGCCTTGGTTGCGAATGTGATATATCGTCGGTATATTTCAATGACGGCGCGTCTTGATGAAACTCTACACAAAAGACATAAATGTAAAATCAAGTCTCAATGTCAATTTATAATTCCGGCTAAAATGCATGAATACTAGATATTTTATCAATGTGAATTTTGCAATGGACAATACCTTGACTGGTTGATGTCAATGTGAGCCTAGCTGGAGCATTAATCGCAGCAACATCCATGTCGACAGAATGATTATCTGCCCAGACAGTTACTGTTTCCAATTTAAAACCATATTTATTAAGTAATGGTCTGAGTACTTCTCTAAGAGTCCGACCTTTACGCGCAACAACTGTAATTATTCTACGGGACGGCAAATCCAGTTTTAATACTCTTGTTGGAACAACTTGGACTTCTTCACCTGCTAATAACGATGAGGAATCCTTTAAATTTACTGTCTGTAAAATATTGAGAACACAATTGTTTAAATACAAACGCAGCCATATTCAGCTGAAAAATACTAGCAAATAACTAGACGAACTGCTCAGCTCTTTGCGTTCCGTAATTTTTTGAAATGTTTTAATAATTATAGGTATTATATGTTTGGAAATAAAAATAATATCAAGTCGCATTTTTTCGAAAGCGACATTTGAAAACATCGCCACACTAACCTCATCGGTGTTAAGTATGAGAACATCGTAGTTGGTATAACGTAGAGCTCTTTTATCGAGAAGTCGAGTAACCACATCTTTAACACTCTCTGATAGGCTAGTTGGCACTACAGTTGTAGACCCGTCGGGTAATATTACGCGGCACAGTCCAGTACATTTATTGGGAGATTCCCTCTTGTTATTTGAATGTCCTTCGTAAGATGACACTGACTATAATTTTCAATCAATAATATTACTTTAATGCAACGAAAAAAGTCACACCAGTCAATTGTAAGCGATGGATCAAGCATACCGTTTCAATATGAAGCCTGTGCGTGCGAATAGATTCAAGTGCATTTCTCAATAACATTAAAATGAATTTAGTGCCAAATTAAAGTTAGTAAGCATGCGTTATACTTAATAATGGATTAGAGAAGTTGTGCTATAAATTATTTCGGTACAGATAAATAGTTGGAAATTGTATAATTGTATTGTAAACTGAGAAAGTTGTTATCAGAAAAAGTGTTTCAAAACATGAGCTATACTTCAGAATAAATTTGCCCAACCAGTTTGATAGTTTTTGGTTTTATATCGTATGTTCGCTGGAGAAGATTGATTACTCCAAAATAAACCAAAAATTATCAATCCATTAGATATTCCCATCTTGTCCACACCTTACTATGATATGATTAATGATGAATTATTTAAGCAGAGTGCAGTTGTTAACTGGCAGGAACAGAGATAAAGTACTATACTGATTGTAACTTACATGTTTGTTGAATGATTGCCTGAATGCGAGATCCCAAGATGCCAAGGAAGATCTACTGCTTGATATTGATATGTTGTCGTCGTTATTGTTTCCTTCCACTTCCTTCTTTATGGCTGTAAAGCTTTTGTAGATCGTCTCGTTTCTGCAAGGTGTTTTATTATATTCAGATTCTCCGCGATCCTTAGATTTTGACCTGTAATATCAACACCTCAATCTCTCTCCCCTTCTACGTCGAATTGTATCGACATATTCGATTATCACTTATTTTTCCCAGCCCGACTATTCACCAGCTAATTGAACTCCTTGATTTGCGGTTGTATTAAATTTGTACAAGTTACATACCTGTTCTTTCTATGCCAAGGAAGAATAGACTTTCTACTTCGATCCTCTGCATCGGAATGACTCTTTTTTAATTTTATATGAGGCGAGCCTGTCAAACTAAGGTCGCAATCTTGGGTACGAACTACGCTACTTCCAGCCTCCATGCACGTACGATAGAGTTCAGATCTCAAGAATCTTGGATAACTATCAAACTTCATTAAATTGAAGACCTGCTTTTGTGCCTGTGAAATAAATCACATATTTGAATAAACAACTTTACTGATAAGTTCAATGACAATCGTTTCTCCGATCGACGATCTGATCGTCAATTCAGAATTGTTTGTTTTTTTCACTTTTGTACCTGTAAAAATAATGCAGCAGGAGCTTCATCCAAAAGATCTTGAGTAATTTGACCCGCAGCGTGACTGTCTACGTTTACAGGCTCTGAGGCGGTGCTCGATAAATGACGTTGGTATATTTGCCATGCCAATCGTCTACGACTGCTCGCATCTTCGGTGTCTTTATATCGTTCGCAAGCTGCCCAGAAATATATGTTCTCGTGGCTGAATTCCTTCTTGAGAAATTCCTAAAAGTAAAAAAGAGAACATCGTGTAAAATACAATTGACAATTTCGAAAGTCAAATTATTCTGAATCGAAAATGATTCCTAGAATTATGAAACTTTCCAATCTTTATCTCTCGTAATTAGCTAAGTAATTACCTATTAGACAATTAAAATTGCGTGTTTAATATGTTGTGATAAAAATACTAACAGCAAAGGTTTGTAGACCAGCTGGATCTTCCAGAAGTTTTTCAAAACTTGCGGACCACGAATGTACCCCGTGGCAGTTACTAGATTTTTCAAAAGACTCTATGCTCCTATGCTGTAATCAAAAAATGAGTACATAAATACGTTAATGCGGTAATTTTTAAGCAATGTAGTATAACAATGAATAATCATAAAAAAAAAAAATGTTATCGTCAATAACTCGCGTAATTTTCAACGCACACGCAGGAAAAATATCAAAGTTATAAATTATTTTGTGCCTCAAAATCGGTGGTAGACACGGAGTGAATACTTTCTCGGTTCGCCCTAATTTCCTCGTTCCGTCACCCGCGACGGTGACCCAGGAAGTCATTCAAGCGCCAGAATTTTCACAGAAGCTACTTTCAGCCACGAATTATTCGATGTACGTACATACACGCGGAATGATCGCAATACTCTATGTGATGCTGGCTTGACGTCGTTTTCGGTAAGAAATTTACATAAGAAAAATAAAAATTTTATCTGAAAAATAACAAGCTTGAAAGTCGGCCACACAAAAATGGCATACAATTATTTAATAATTATAATGATAATAATAATAAAAGGATAACTTTCGTCGATTACAATCCTCAATTCATTTTATATTATTCTTTCTACGGAAAAAAAAAATACCTAGGTACAAAATCATTTTTTCATAGTCTGTGTTAAAGTCTGTGTCGATTGTTCGTCGTATATCATTGAGAATGACGTAATTATGCGTATTTTTCAAGCAGCTGATGTACGCGTTCTTGGAATATATATCGATAAATGCAAGTGCAGTGGTACTTGACTTCTATAAGATCGCTCATTAGAGTCATTCACTTGGACTTGCTTGTCAAAGAAAAACATATGCCAGCATACATACATCCAGCCCTGGCGAATGACGTACCGTCACTAAATTGGATGCAATAAGTGTGTAAAGCAAGCGTTTCAGTCTTGCTGATACAGCGAGTATGATATGGTATATTGAATAAATAACGAAGAAGCGTTGCGAAGCACACGGGATGAGAAAGAAATAATTTCTCTCGTTTAAAATAAAAATCCCCCGTGCTGCTTGATTCTTCGTTCATACCGCGAATGTCCTTCGTAAGAATTCATTCATTATTTACGTTTAGTACTAATTTAGGTAATTGTGGGCATTATTCGGAGAACGAAGAGTTGAAGAGTTAAAGAGAAGCCGACTGACTCAGTACCAATTTGTCAGCACCAATTAAATTGCACTGAACGTACTTGGGGGATCAAACAGCCGAGTGTAACGTCCATTGAGAAAAGAAAATACCTAACATTATATCCTTTCCTCAAGTACGTACGTACATAAGTACATATCTGTCATAAGTAGTACGCATCAGAAGAAAATATAGTTGACAATATCGTAGTCCTAAGAATCTCAGTGTAATTAATTGTGATAAAGAATGATTCCAAGAGTTTCAACTCGTGTGTCTAATAACTCTAGGAATAACGGATGCGTGATCTCCTGCGCTACGTAATTATTGTTGTGAATGAACACCGAGTATTGTACAGAGTGTGAGTATGTTCTTTATGTTTAGACATCAGAAAACATTGCAAACTAATTTCCCAACGGATACAATTTATCCCTGCAACAATGCATCCCATGGCGGTAAAAAAAATTATATTCTTACAATAAGCGAGAGCATCTTTATATAATCATTGTTTTACGTACAACAAAGTGTCGATCCATATCGGTGGGAATATAGCAGCCGAGAAGCGAAGGAGCGCGAATAAATAATATATATATAGGTGTCGCACTAAACATATATATTATAACTTTGAACGAGTTTAAGAATATGTATACAAATGTATATTTGTTTATTTCACCGAAACTGATCGGCACAAAACTGCCGGCACTTTCACGAAAAAGAAAACTAAAACCTCACATATGTACATATATGAACACGCGCATATATATATACATATATATATATATATATATATATATATATATTTGCGTTCATCGGTCACATGCGTTACATACGCCTCACGCACATAATTGTTATTTTATAGGCTACGCCCAGCACCGAAGTTTACTACACAGCACACCACCGACGTCTGCTGACCATCAAGTTGACAGCGTACATTATGAAGCACTACTGACGAAGCGTAAAAGGGTACTATGTACTTGCACACATTTACCCCCCCCCCCCCCCCCCCCCCCGCAACCCGATACAGCATCGTGCCTTCGGTGTGCGCGACAGTCGTATACCACTCTGAATGAAATATTTTTCTGATTAGTAGTGTGCGTGCCAGCACGATGCGCGCATGAATGTAAAATCCTTACATCGGTGTGCGGCAGCAGGCTGATGATACACGCCTGAGATACTCACTCCTACGAGCATGTATTTGTATGTATCCATTACGAAAACGAGGCGCAGGTACACGGCGCGACGGTATATAAACGCTGCATGTAGTGCATACGCATACGCACACACACACACACACACATATGCCTATATAACGGCCGCATGCACACACGAGACACCGTCAACCAATGCCGCAGCACCGCACGAACTCTGAGCAGGAAATGACGGGCCTGGGGAGCCCGGTGGAAATTCAAGGAGAGTAGAGACAGAGAGAGAGAGAGAGAGAGGGAGTGGGAGATGGTACCGCAAGTTAGAATGTGTATTTACCTGGGATAGAATAAAATTTATCAAGTGTTCGCTACTTCTCGGCATTGTGCATTGCTGGATATGATTATATCTATATGGTTATAATGTACCGAGGCTTTGTTTGGAGAACGGCGAACATCCGTTGCACCTTGTCGACTTTTCTCACATGTTACACTTGTGGTTGAGTATATACAGTAGCACAGTTGATCTGGAAACCGCAATGTTGAAGTTATAGTGGAATTGTTACGAGGCGAGTAGGGGGGAGGAGAAATACATATAAGATTGAATGTCGTAATGTGATGTGAGGATGAATTTTTTTGAAAAATACTGATTTTGCTAATCCAGGGTTGGATGAAGCTATGTTGACCTTTGGAAAGGGCAGGTACTCCTATTTTTTGAAATCTATTTTTCCCAAATCATTCGACGAAGCTTTAAAATAGATGTTTTTGAGGTGTGATATATTACGTTACGTTAACTTTATAATTATGGATTCAAGCTCGTGGAAGTATTGCATAACCGCTATCGATACATCGATGTTTTTTTTTGAAAAATACATTTTTAACTTAGTGAAAAAGTTAATTAATAATCATTATTTTTCTACGCGGGGGAACTATTTCGCACGTTTCAAAGTCACCCTAATTGGTGGCAAATCTTTCCCATTTCCTGTTATTATCAGTAGGTTATAATGGGTCGATTAGAAATACGGCGAACTAATTATCAAAAACGAAAACGTAATTTCCTTTTCTCATAAAACCCGAATGAATATGACGAACACGAATGATTAGTGAAACTGTGGCAAACTTATCAAATTACACAACCACCAAAGGCAACGATTAAGACAGATTTTTCAAGTCTGCTTATAATATACATACGTTAAAATAATATGTACAAGTAAAAATGTTGAACGCAACGCAGCAGGTAATTATTTTTTCCAACGGAAGTCCAATTTATGTAATCTACACACCGTGATATCATTTTCGCATGCGGACGAGACTACACCACAATAAATTATATCAGCTAACCGACTAAGTACACTATCTGCAGACAAAAGAATCTGTGGACCGATTTCTATGAGGCTGAAGTTAGTAGAGTTATACTTTAACGTAGTTCATACACTTAAATCAGTACTTTTGTAATTAATTCCACACGCAATTTGATAGATGGTTTTATGGATTTTTCTCAAGGGGGAACATCCGAGTAGGTAGATGGCTAGAAACGTAGGCGAATTTGGAGAATTTTTATCTAAAAAACTATTCATTCGATACCATTCGTTTTTTTTTTTTTTTTTAATTTATTTTTTTTATTTCAAAGTTTATACATTCAGGTATACTCAGCTATTTTTTCATCAAAATTTATCCACTCGTAGCGTTGTTACAGTGGTCGGTGTAAAACATGTTCCGTATTGACACGGTTTACGGTGCCTAGGATTTTGGACAGTAGGTTAATCTAAAATAAAAAATTCCAACCGAATCTTGAAATATATTGAGCCTTTCGTTGCGTAGGAATTTTTTTTATTATTTTTTCATTAACAAAACGGTGAACGTTTCGACTTTAAAGTTCGCTCCGGCCTAAATTTAATACCATTTTTGAATCATAAAAGAATAAATAATTGAATTAAAGAAAAACCCATACGCAGCGACCTAAACAAAATGTACAAAAACATTGTCTTCAAATTTGGTAAAAATTAGTGCGGTTGTTTTCGAGATATCCTAGGCACGGACTCGGAAACGTAGTTTCGAGATAATCGGGTTTAAAGTTCGACGAATCAGCCGCAACTTCTATAATTCTTTGGATTTCATCGTGCAAATTACACACAATATTCTTCATACTTCAAAATTTCAGAAATGCGAATAAAAACAAAGTCGACTTTTAAAATATTTTACTCGGATGTGCCCCCTTAATGAAAAAAAAAATTTGAGATAAAAAATTCACATCTAAGCTATTGCTTAGCTAATTTCAAGATTTTTTCAGAAGATTCGGAGAAATTAATTAGGAAAGTAACGATTCATGCGTATGAAGTACCTTAACGATGCGTGTATAGGAAAATCGTTACTTCGCAACCTTAGGATTGTCTGAAATTCAGCTAGGAAATCGTAACAGATAGAACATGTTTATATTTTGAAAATCCAACTGCTCAAAAGTCGTTGTAAATTGTACAACGATTAATTCCGTGATGTTTCGTTACGGTAACGTTACCAAATTCAACGCGTTCGACTTTCAGCCGTAGTAAAAATACTTAAATTATTAACGATTAAATTATATTGTCATGAATTCATAGCTTGGGAGAACAAAGATTAATTTGCGGTCAAATGACTATGAATGAAATTCATGGACTTGAGTGGTCGCGCGTGATTTTCCTGTAAATATTGGCATTCGGTGAAAAAACGAGTGCTGACAAAAAGAAAAAAAGTTAATAAATTAATCTATGTAACACGTGGTGGACTTTAAAAACCGCGCAAATGTCTGTTTCCGCTTTTCTTGAAAATTAACAAGTACGTATTAATTGGGTATAAAACTAATGAACTTACAAATATGGGGATAACAGTAGTGGCATAGAGATGATGTGAATGGTTCAATATATGACGTTTTCGCTCATTTCTTAAACCATTCGTCAAGAACGCGGTAAGTGCGCAGTGAGAAAATCATATGTAATAATCGTGTTTATACCGGGGTCATTAATTCCTGGAACTGTTCCAGACTTGCGGTGAAAGAATTCAACGAAAGACTCTGCAGCTGGTACGAAGGCACTTACATGGATTTAGTACGTTCAAATGTGAGAATGTAGGATGGTCGTGGTAAAAGTTATGGAACCACATTCGTTCGCTGAAAAATAAGGATTGAGAACATAGAGAATTTCGTCTTTGCAGCGTCATTAGAAAGTGTTTTACGCTCGCCAACGCTTCGTTCACTTCAACAATAACTATGCATCTAAACAACGGAAGCCAAGTAGGTGTATATATATAAGCTTGTTATCTAAGAACTTGTTATCGCGCAAATTATGACGAAGATTGCCGGTAACAAATAATAAGGGCACGGTTTTGGAACCGGTTCGAAGTTTCGGTTCCACAACGGGTTCTGGGTCGGGATTTCACAACGGGCTTCAGTTACATTGATTTCGAAACCGGTTCCGGATTTTAACCGATCGTTAGGTCGGTTCGAGAGGCACGTGCAATGACGCAAACCCGCGTATTGCATCCGATCACCGGATCAGTTTGTGCGTGGTTTTTTTTTGTTTGTTTTTGTTTCTGTTTTTCAAACTTAGAAATCGATATTGAAAAACGTTTATGCATTCATATATAGATGCAATGTCACGATTTTACTAGCTACTTAATTTTTTTCAATATAAGAAATTCATTGCAGGCCTGAAGCATTTTAGATTGTCTCTATATATTTAAATAAGTTCAAACGTTCGTAAATTTCATGTTCTCGAAACGTGGGTTGAGGCTGCGTGCACTGAGGCCATAACAATTGGTGACAAGCGTGAGAGGTCAGGATGTGACCTTTGCATACTTTCAGTCCTCGTTCATAAATTCTTCCGTTAAAGTGTGTCTACTTGACGAATAGAAAACGACGAGAGCGTACGATTGAGTATAGAGGAAAAAATTCGGCATTTATCATTCGTTACGTTGAAAACCGAATTCCATGCCAATTCCAATAATACGATCGATAAAATATAGTTTCATTTACAAATATGAATACTCACCAAGCATGCATTGGAATTGCAATTCCCGACGTTTCGTATTTCTTGCAAGCTTCCCCACCGCGGTTTTTCGCTCTTGTTGGAATAGGAGTGAAGAAGGGAAGTGCATTCCATTGTGGGTTTCAAATCCTCCAAACTGTGCACCAGAGACTTCGAAACACTGTAAACCTTAGGGCTCAGCTTGCTGAGGGCTTCGTCGGTAAAATTGCCAAGCGTTATTTTTTCGCTGCTCAAACTGAAATCCACGTTCTTCCGCCATCCGAGCGCCTCGTTAATTCCAATATTATTGTCCTCCCGTGTTACCTCTGATGAGGCGGCCATCGTACTAGGCAACCCCATACTGGGTATAGGCAGAGCAGATGGTCCCAGACAGGTGTTGTCCCCCCTCCTATCCCGGTCTTCATCCCCACACGGACCAGATGCCATCGACATGCCGAACCCTTCTCCGACGTCGGAAATTTTACTGAAATTTATTCCACCGCGTTTTCCGTTGGCATCATACGAGAAGTCGGCATCCTTGAATTGGCTACCTTTAACGTCATCTATCCATCTAACGTCTGGCACTGCTCTGACTGTTAATTTAGATCCTATGGAATCGTTGGCTGGCTTTAGCCTTGGTCGGATGCAGTTTTTTTGATTTGAAGCAATCGCGGAATCTCTCAGATGCAAATTTGGGAAATACTGTCTTCGATCGTGAAAATCAGCAGTCATATTTCGATCCGATTGATTTCCATAGTCATCCTTGAAACCTATTCCGGAGTCGCTGTTGCTTGAATGAGCCGTGGATGTACTGACGTTACTCGGTTGAGGAGAAGCGGCTTGACGATGCCTCGCCTCGTCGTTATAAGGATTAGATTCGCTGTCGGTGTCTGATATGTAGAGTGTTTGTATGGCACCGATTAGACTGTTACAACTGTCGGGAAATTCTTGGCAGACATTGAGCTCTGATGTTTTTGTGCATGTGAATCCAAATATGTTGCAAGTATTGGAATGTACGGCATGGTCTATCAGCTTATAGTATATGGTGAACACATGGCAGGAATTTGACACTATGTCGTCGTTGTCTTTTACCGACTTTGTTAGAATACCAAAATACTGTTTATCCAGTTCAGAAAACGAGTTGCAAAATATTATACGAAAGGATGGATACTCCGCTATCACTTTGTTATCGGAATTTGTCAACTTTATGTTAGCGACGTGGATTGTCAGAAGTACCGTTGTGGGATTTCTCTTTTCTGCTTTCAGTCTTTTCACACACTTCCTTAGGACCTGTAACATAACAACGTAATCAAGATCGCTGCATCTATATTATCAGTATAATTTCGAGGAAGCTTTCCCAATCTTTGTTACGGAAGTGACCATAGACTTGTAAAGTCTACAGGTAGCGTTTCATCGTTAATAACAATCACATTTAAAGGAACAAACAGTTACCGAGGTTTAAGATAATTGTAATTCCTGAAAGCAGATTTACAACATCTCATCGTCAAGTTTGTTTCTCAAGTATTTATATGGTCAACCGCGATGCATGAGAAAAGTAATAAAGCTATTGCGAGGGTAACAGTTTTGATGCAGAATCAAGTTTTAGTTCAAATTCTCCAATCAGCGTTAGGCTTACCTGCATCATCGAGGATGGAGGTAATTGATTAGGTATATCGATGGTGCCTAAGTAACCAACAATGGTGCGATGTACAATCTTTTCTGTGTCTCGTTTCGAAGATAAAGGCGGAGGTGGCGGTGGCAAAGGGCTGGCCATGTTCCATCGATGATGGAGGGACGCGTGGCTGCACTGTATCTTGTTTTGAGACAAGCGATTAGCTGCGTCGAACATGGCCCCGCTGTGCAGGTCTCGAACAACCTTGGCTATCCTGCATTGTACCGGGGCAGGGGTGACGGCGTTTGTTCTTGGCTTGTGTGAGTATTTTGGTTTCGATCGCACCGTCGCCAGTCCCTCCTCATCGGACGAGTCGGAGTAGTAATTTTCAGCAATTTGTAATCTCAAAAGTCCCTTGGAGTTTCCTATCAATCGAACAACGTCGTCGTGAGGAATTTTGCTCACGCTGTGACCATTCACGGCAACAAGATAATCTCCAGCTCTGAGCCCAGCATTCTCCGCCGGACTTCCCTGGACGATGCAACTCAATATGCAGGGCTGCTGACCAGATATCGTGAAGCCGAAACCCTTGCTGCCGCGAAGTAATTCGACAACTCTCACGCCGTAGTTCACCCGCTTTTTCTTCCTCCTGTTATGGTGCATATTCATTCGTTTATTGTACCGCACCTACGGCCGATGCCCTAGCAATATGTTACGACGAGCCACGGAGGCGTCGAGGAGCTTTTATGACTGCTAAGAATTCCGGTAACATTATACCCAGATAAATTTCATATTGTTTAACACGTCTGCGTATACTTATGTTACAATTACAACACACACTTGTCACCATCAAAGCTGCATTCAGATTCCCCACCCGGGGACTGGGGAGTAACGCGGGTCTTCTATCTTCCTCGCAAGGTCCACGAGTTCACTCGATCTTTCTCTTTCTAATGTTAAATTCCATCCTCGGGTGAGGAATCTGAAACCACGGTTGAACGCAGCTCCACAAACCTTATAGCAAATTGCTATGTATGTACAGCGTTCTCATCGGTACGACTACAGTTTGTTACGACTACAGTGGAAATCCGGCAGAAGAGAGACAAAGCCAATCAAGAACCCGGGCTGGCAACGAAGACGCAAGAATGTCAGTAGGTGAACCACGATCGCAGAGATGAGCAGATGCTGGCTTTTGGGTGAGCATAGATCTCGGCGATCTCGGCAAACGCCTTAGAGTGCTGCCCCCTACGCAAATGCCTCTATTGGCTACAGGCATGATCGGTAGGCATCGTAAACACGGAATTCTACTTTACCGCAGGAGGGGCACCGAGAAAATCGGTTTGAGAAAAAAGTGAAGACGCTGGGTTCATATTTCGGTGATTCTGGATCTACGTCAATTATGAAAAAAAGGATTACAGGATTAGGTAGTAACGGAGATTGCGGCCGCGTTGTTGTTCAAAACAAATGCTCCAATTCTATTGACTAATTTGCAAATGTACCGAGAATACTTCGGGGAATACGGCACGGCGAGAAGAGTAAAGGCACAGTAGTATGACGATTCTGTTAATAATCTGATAATAGTGATGCATAGTGTATGTACAAAGTGAACCATGGATGCAAGGACATTACTCAAGGCTTCGAGCAAATAACTAACTGAAACCGAAGACAGATATAGTGAACAAGGTTATACAATACAAGTGTTGATTTCGCGCCTACTGGAAACGATCGTGCATATCGGTGAGTCTTGCATCCATATTGCATTCAACTGACTCAGTCAACGTTACTAATCATTTCTCGTTACTCTAACCGCTGATTAATTTACCGTTTTCATTACTTATAGGATAAATGATTTCCCTTGGGAGATGCGCTGAGCGTTCACTCAAGACATATTCTCCAGTCAACGCACTGACCTTGTCCTCATCTTTTTCGGTAAGCATTATTCAAACGGCAATCATCAATGTTTCTCTCCTTCGGTTTCTCTCTCCAACGCGTGCCGCACCGCGGGAAAACGTGAAACTTCAATCTAGAACAGAATATCAACAGGTTCAGGGGAGTGGCGGAAGAGAGAGGCAAAAATGACTGTTTTAAAAACTTGAAGAGAAAGGTTAATTTTTACTGATTTGTGGTTCGCGATAACACTCGTTAGCACAAAATGTACATACGACGTGGGGTGCGTTATGTAATTTTTTGGACACTGATCGTGCTATTGTTTTACATAATTCTTCAACAATTTTTTGACGCTAGAAAATCAAGTCCAGTTTACTTTCGAAAGATCAACAGCAGCCAAATTGATAGAGGCAATTTGTTGAATTTAAATCCCTTTCGATATGTAATAAACACGGACTGCGATACTAGCTTTCTTGTTTGGGTCGTCACATCATACGCTGCTGATGTGTCGGCCAGAAGTGCATTACGCAGGGCTTACTCGGAGCCCGAATTGCAAGAATTGGGAGTTAGAAGAGTATTTTTATTAGCATTGTTACACGGTGACGCTGAAACTCAAACCCACGTCACACAAAATGCTATTTTAGACGAAGCACGGAGATACAATGACATCGTTCAAGGCAACTTTATTGAGGCGTACAAAAATCTTACCTACAAACACGTGATGGGCCTGAAATGGGCTACGCGATATTGTAAAAATGCTTCGTACGTCATGAAAATGGATCATGACATTGTAGTGGACCTTTACAAGATTATAGAAGTAATAAAAACAGCCAGTATAGCTCATAATGTTGTGATGGGTTACGTACTGAGGAATATGATTCCCGTACGCGAACCCATGAACAAATGGTTTGTTACTAGGGATGAGTTTGTTGCGGACTTCTATCCAGACTTTCTATCTGGTTGGCTATATGTAACGACTCCAAAAACTGCCAAGGATTTAGTTGATGCTGCACAAATTTATCCCAAGTATTTTTGGATAGATGATCTATTTCTTACAGGTATCATTAGAGAGGAATTAGGTATAAAGTTTCACGATATACATGAAATTTATACAACAAATAATGAATATTTGAATTGTTGCTTAAAAGCTCGTGCCAAGAAATTCAAATGTGATTTTGCAATTGGGCCAAATGGTGGCGATACAGAGTTACAAGTCAGATTTAAAGAATTTGCTGAATACTGTAGAAGCAATTGCTTTCCAAGACCTACAAAATTTTCAGTCAATAATACTTGCATTGTCGCTTGGCACGATCCTAATTTAGGCCGAGGCGAAGCTCAAGTATTTCCCCTTCAATTGGATGTGATGTGATACGTAACTTAGTACATTAGACCGGAACTAATCAAGATTTTTTTTACATAATCTAATGATCCTTAGTTATACAAACTCTTACTGATGATCACAACATCTTTGTTATTATTTTGTACAACCTGACATATATCTGCATTCTAAGCTTATGTCAGATTTTTGAATTGTATGTTCTGTGCACATGGAATTTGGTTGCAAATTTGATTTTTCAACAACAAAATAATTTACTGTTTTTAATGGATTTCATGAATTTCAGATTAAAATGTAGTCTTGATATTTTAGTTCTGAATGGTAAAACAAAACCTCATGACATGGTATAATTTCTTCAAAAACTGGTTCCAGATATTATCTTCACTATATAAACTATTTATTGAAAGATAGCTGATGAAAAAAGCATGACATTGACTCAAATTTTTATTGAAAATATTTGTCTTTATTTATATTATACAAGTGGAGGCAAAGGCTGGACGATTATTGCCTCAGTTTTTTTCGCAATATAAAAGTTGCTCCTATACTCAAGTGATCACTGCCAATGGCATGATTTGGTATAGTTGCCAGAGCTTTACACTGTTTTTGCGTAGGTAGCGTATACTGTTCAATGAGCTCAACTTCACTAAAGAATATATAATCCACTGTAACCCATCCGTCTTGATGAGTTGTAGCTTCGTCTTGTCCATTACGGTCAATGTGAGAATACACGCTTCGAAGTTTAAATGGATGAGTCAAAGAACCAGATCCAAATTTCACATGATGACCATCTGATATTTGTATTTTTTGGAAGTTTCGATTTTGGACATCTACTTCATTTCTTTTAAACTGATTCTGATCCGAAGAGTCACGACTACCTCTAGGTGGCCCTTTTTCACTGTTTTCCAACTGTGAAACAATATTTTACACCACTGTATAAATACATTTAGTTCTCTAATTTTATTAGTTAATTCTTAATATATTTTATGCCCAGTTATTTTGTTATTTTTTAATAAAAAAGTGTTTGAACCTCATCGTGATATTGGAATTGGAATCGTTTCTTCTTCCTATAGTATTAAGCAGCAACTCAATTTATGCTTACCATAACATTACCTTCACCCCGATTTCGCAGTCTTTTTGACAAAATGAAGAAATGTTGACAACTGTCGGTCACATATAAATGAGGCGGGATAAGTGAATTGCTCAAACGGCGGTGATCCGCTTGCTCTAGAGTTCGACTTTTTCCCATGTATGCGAAGGAACCTTCAGTTATAAATTTATACACTCCTGACTTTGGTTGCAGATTGAAATCTCCAGCCAGAATTATAGGATGATATTTTGGGCCTCTCCTGTTACAATTTCAGAAGTAATGGGTAATCGGTGAGCACAGAAATTGAGAAATTACTCTTATTTTTTTTAAATCATCAATTGGCAAATGACTTACGACGTATTTTTAATAAAAGCAATTCTCTCCAGTTCAGCCATTAAAATCTGAGTCTGACCGAGCCTGATGTCGTTTCGTTTCGGGTTATAAAGTAAATGTGTGGTGGCAATAACTATCTGTGTTTCTGGACTGTTCTTCAATGACAGTTTGACAATTATAGCAACGTTGTCTCGATTAAGAAGATCTGTGCCTGACTGGAAAAATTCCACATTTTCATACTCGATGAGATCAAATACATCGGATCGAAACATCAGAAGCAGCCCGTCATTTTTATCGTTTGTGCGCTTCTTGTATAAATGATTATACTTATGTTCTTTAAAGGGTTTTAAAAATTCATTCAGATGGTCCTCTTGCATTTCTTGAAGACATATTACCTTTGAAATAATCAGTGCATGAAATTAATATTTTGTAGACACATTTTAATGTTTCTTTAATCAACTCCAGCCAGGTGAAAAAACGGATAACCATATATTTTCACGAGCCTATGAAAACAGGATAAACACTCACAGTAGCCTGAGCTTCCAATATTTCTTGTATCAGTAATTTCTTACGAGTTTCCCATTCAAGACTGCACTGATTATGATGCTTATACAAGTAACTGTGCGTTTCTAAAAGATACTGAGCCAAAATATTGTAAGAAAATAGTCTGATCACAAAATTTGCTTCAGAGCTAGGTAAGCTTCGCCCTAAAAAAAACCATGAGTTGATTATTTCAAATTAGATAAGGAAAGAGATCTGTGATAATTTCTTCATATCTCTACTTTCATAATATCAGCCTATGTCCCTAAGAAACAATAGCATTCAAATATTGAAATGTTCAATTCTGGGAAATCTAAAACGAACCGTGCTACCTTCACAATTATAAAACAATTCAATTAATACGTATATGCTTTTTGAAGCAGTCAGATTTACAATATCAATTGTTACCTAATACATCTTATGTTACAAACCTCTGCCGACCTTTTTCCATGAGCGCATTGCTTTGTAATTTTGTAGTGCTCTACGGATATCACTTGTAGGAGTCGTATTTTCCTGAAGATTTAAATTAAGATCTGGGTTTGTGGGTGGTGACGAAGTACATTCGTGATTCATTAGATTATCTTTAAAGTTGACAGTGCTTGCGTCACAAGGTCGATGATTGATCGATGATCCGTAACATGTCTTTAGGTACGGTTCCATAATGGATTTTTGAAACTCTCTGTGCGTGCTTTCGCTCGCATTAGATTCTATTAAATCCACGTATGTCGAAAACAGAGCTTCTACACCCGACGCTTCCTTGTTAAGATTTTTTATCAATAAATGTTTTAATGGTATTGTCGTCATATGATAAACCTAAACAAGTAAACGGTGAGTCAAGACAGGCTGAATCCCAGTATAAATTTAATATGGACGTTGAGAATGGATAATTAATTTTTCTAAAATTATTACTGACAAAAGTACGGGGTCAACTTGAATTTCAATCTATTCACAGGCAATCGATACTTAAAAAAATTTCATCGGCTCACCTTTTTGCAGTGAAACAAAATGACGTCAATATTTCGTCTGAATGTTCTTGTGACGGTGATAGCTGTCAACAGTGGAGTTACTGGGATCATTTATCGAAATGTAATGCTGTTTTTACAATGACAGGCGATTGAAGGGTAAGTTACTGAAAAATTTTTTATGGTAATGCGGTTATAGTTTCCTAAAAAAATGAGGTTAGAAAATCATGTACTTTATCAACATTTAACATTGAAAAATGACGTTGAAATTTCTCAGCAATAAATTTATCCAAATTTTTTTCAAGAAATTACTATTCACTGCCGAGTAATTCCTTGTCATCAACAATGTTGTGTCAGAATTTTAGAAATTAGGGTGGTCCTGCTCTTTGTTCGGTGTTGGATTCACGATACGCGAATTGGCACAAATAGCTCGAAACTTTTTCATACGGTTTAGACTCAAGAGTTCATTGTCGAATTTTACCTCTAAACAATGGTCTGCTTCGTTATGACAATTAAATAGCTGATTCGGGGTAATTCTGCGTGCTTAAACATGATGAAAAATTGTATTCTTTGACTGTACGGACAACTAACCTCCGACTGACAGCCTGGGTCTTAGGTGCGTCGTTGCGACTGAAAGGACAGCCTTTGGCGCGAAAATGTCGCGAATTTATGAGACATGCGCACTGCCGTATTGAACTAACTTGGAGAATGATAGAGGCGATTCAAAACTCAGGAAAGTCATTAAACGGTCATAGAAAACGTATATTTATTTAAATATGCACGAATTGTATGTACATTAGTTTCAGTAATATAAGCTAAACCAAGTTCCCTCATTGAACGGAATGTTCTAAATTTATTTCTGAAACGCTTGCGGCGGAACTTGTCCCAATTCATGAAAATTCTTAAATGCTGCGAGAGCCATGTCAAAGTTCCATTGCACTTTGATTAGGCACTCCCTACTCCATTCCAGGTTCATACCAGACTGTTGGCTAAGAGCCATAGCCATTTGCAGGTGCGGATCTTGTTGAGCTACTACTGGTCCACTGGATTCTGTTATTCTTGCATTACTGTTGTCAGCAGAAAGCTCTGTTAGAGCTTGCTTTTTTTGGTCATCTGTCGGCTCGGTTATATGCAATTGTTCATTGCGAATACAGAACCCCGATCCCTGGGGAACTATAAGCAAGCTTCGACTGAAATAACGTAGTTCCTTTTTATCAGTTTCCACTTCTTGGAAAACCCCAGTTATCATTACTACCATCGCCACTTGCTGCAATGTGTGAAATTTGTTGTTAAATTAACGGTAGTATGCACCCTGATAAACAACAACGAAATCGATTTTTCGGAAAATTGTCCACGCGATTTTTATTGAAAAATAAATAAATAAATAACGTCACTTTATTACGATCGAGTTAATTTGTTTGGATTTTCTGAGCATTATGAAATTGAAGAATGAGCAATTCGTATTATATTTTACCGAGCAAAGACTAATGTCCATGGAAAAGCTGTTGAAACAATGCTTAGTTTTTGGGATCTCCGATAAAAACGAAACAACGGGTAATCTGCCTTGCTTCATTAATTTTAGTCTTCTTTCCCGATCAGTAATTCTGAACAAATTTCTGTTGTGTGGCAGGTACTCCTTGAATCTGTTGGTATCGATAAATTAATAATAGATTAATCACAGAAAAAGAGCTGGTCTCAGTTGAGAATATTATAATGCTGATTGCTTACGTAAGTACCTATTTAAATTGTCGTGTTTACATGCAATAGTTAAACTAAACGATGCTTGTTCATCATATGCATTAAGCAGCGGTTGACGGTTATCGCTGTCGAAAATGAGGAAATATTGATGAAGGAATGCATCAGCCACTTGACGAGTTTCATTAGTTATTGAAAATACTCGTTGAGATACTGGCAGTTTTGATGCATCTTCATCTGCTGCTATCTCAAATCCAATTGGAGGTGGAAGGTTCATATCGTCCTATTGAACAGTTTTGTTTAAATTTTATCAACAATTTCATAGTAAACATTACAAATACTCAAAAAATAATTTGTAATCTTAAAACTATCTTCCGGACTTACCAATTTGAGAAGTTTTGGGAATCGTTTCCGAATATCACTTTAGTGGTGGAAGACAAAAATCGAGAGCAGCAAATGTTAATATAGAAACAGATAAAGTAAAACACTATTAATATCTCACGGAGTCAATTATCACAAATCGAATCGTATTGCTTTCTAAGTCATTAGAACTAAAATTGTTGAAGAAATTACCTAATAAATTCCTCTGGCCGCTGTTTGTATTTATCACATATGGGGTTACCTAATAATCGAAGTTCTTTCAGCTTTAATTGCTTCAGTGCATCAATTGCTTTCAAATCTCGAATCTGTGTGAGAAGTAAATATGCTGAAAATTAATGTCAATTTTCTTTCCTTACGGTCTAACAAGCAATCCAGTGCTGAGACACGTTCCAAGTTGTTTACTATCGTCATATATATTAACGATTTGCAAAGTACTCACTCGATTATTACTAAGGTGTAATATCGACAAATTCGGTAATTTTGTGTGCAGTTGAGTACCAAATCTGTCAATGTTTTGCAACTTATTGCCATCCAAGTTAAGTGCTTCCAAGTTTGGGGTGTGCTCACTTATTATATCTATCACAACCGTCAATATTTTGGGTTGAAACAATGCACAAAACATATCCTGATACAAATCTGTTTGAGTGATAGAGAAAGTAGTTAGTTAGATTTGATGCTGATGATGTTATCAGTTTATTAGAAACAATAAGGATTTCACGCAACATTTCTGTTCGGCTAGATCAACCATGTTACCCTACAAATATTCCTGAGGTACTCTGGAATAATTTGATGAGTCTCAAAGTTACTCACCTTTGTCTCTGTGAAACTGTGATAAATCAAGAGCACTTGCTGTCACATATCGCTTTACAATAGCAATTTTAATTCGATCTTTGAATTGCTGGTCAACTTCGGCTGGTGGAAAATAAGGCCTCACTTTGATATTCAATTTGGCTCCATTGTTGGTTATTATTTGACGATCGGCTTTCAGCAGTTTATTTGCTATTGTAAATTCGTCTATGTAGAAGGTAACATCATTACCTTGGAGTTTATACTGATACATATAAAATTACAGATATTAAAATTCAGTATTGTCTTGTAACAATAGATATTAGTGTCAGATATTTGGTAAAAAATGAGTCATAAAATATCACACATGACATGATCATATTTAAGGAATTGCAAGCAAGGCCATGCATATATTACATAAACAATAATTATGTAGTAGAGTGGTCCTTATTTATAGTGTTAATGAATTTTGTCCAGACTGCCCCCAAGTTGGCTACAAATAATTCAAAAACAATTCCTCAATTTTTTCAAATTTTTACCTGAACTCCTCATGCATAACACGGGATTTTATGATTAGTTTACACTTCATGTTTTTTTTCCAGCAAATTTAATAAGAAAAATCTGAATCAAACGGGGATTCATCAAGTATAATTAGCTCTTTTTGAGGACATTTTTTCTTTCTGAATATCACGTTTTAGACACATTAATCCCAAGACGCGATTTTCAGAATTTTTTATTTGAAATCCACTGTACAAATAATTGAAAAATTAAGCTATTGGAAAAAAAATATCCTCAAAAAATGCTAAGTATATTATTTATTTTAAATATTTGGAGTCGATTTGGGGGACAGACCAAAAAAATTCATCAGCACCCTGAATAAGGACCACCTTAGTATGCAACGTGCTTACCATAATTGGAATTAATGTATCAGGTGCTAAATGAGAAGTTAGAATCTCAAGCAAATATTCTTTGTCAAATGTAGCGGCATTTGGGATATGAACTTTGTAACAATTTGCAGGAGCCGCATGTAAATTTCTTTGTCTGTGATCATCTACTCCTCTGGAAGGCACGGGACTATTCCTTCTTGCTCTGGCCCGACTAAAATTTTAAATAAATATTTTGAATGATATTTCTACTTATAGTAATATCAACAGTTTGAAGGGGCGGAAATGAAAATTTACCCCATGCCTCTTGCATTGCCTCTCCATCCGCTAGACCGACCGCGGTTTTGCCTCACTTCGTCAGACATCTCGGTATCATCATCCAAGTGCCGTCTCAGTCCAGCTTCTAAGTCTCTTTGTCTGTCCTTATTGTGCCTTTCGCCTCGACCTCCTTTACCAATCCTTGACGTTTTAAACGATACCCTTGGCACGGAGTCACGGTCAGAGTATAAGGTTCTGTCATCATGACCTAAGGATGAAAGAACCATACCACATTAATGAAAACTTACTTACGTATCCCTAACTTTTTCAAACAAATCCTGAAGTGTCTGTGTGTGTTTCTGAGGTTGTATATGATCATAAGTTAACCGCTTTGCCAATGATTTGAATATTTAAAAGTTTGTCATTTCTCCAAGACTAACGAGGGACTGATGTGTGTTCGAAAAATCGTTTTTTTTCGACTCGTGGAATACATCAAATTATATTTAAATATATCCAAAACCAGCATGCTTGTTTTAAGAAAAATTAACCTCTTTTTAGTGGTATAATTTCATGTTACAAGGAGATCAAGTTGATAAAAAAAATACTAACCGTAATATTGCCTTCTTTCAGAGTTATCTCGTCTTTGCTGTGGTCGATTATTATTCCAGCCACGACCCTTGCTATTTTTTCTCGGCATTTTTGTTCAAAATAATTACTTTGTGCACAAGGAAAACACTGTATTACAAAATTAGGAAGGAATAAGGCGTACCAATTTTAGTCGTGTGGGCATAGAACTTATTCACGCCGTACGAAAATAAGAAATGGTTCGGACTCGAGCTAGATGTTCTGATTATTTTACTAAAGTTCACCAGTCGAGTCCAGGTGTCGCATGTGCGGAAAAGGCACAATCCGCGAAAATTTAAAGCGTCTTTCGAAACAGTTTATACCCTTTGTGACGGTTTTTGTATCCATCGTTGACCGAAGAACATTGAATTTAAAATTTTTATAACATTATTCAGTCAATATATCCACGCGAGAGTTAACCAAAGGCTTATAGAGATAGACCTCTCACTCTAATCAGCGATAGTCTATCTCACATGGCCCAAATACTTATAATCCTCCGAGTTTGAACATCTCACACCAGATGGTCTCGGGTGGTTCTTTCACCTTCGTTCACTGACAGTTCTGGCCATTTCTAACCTCTAATGGAATTTAGATCTGGAAAAATTTGATTCAGGTCATAATCACATTGATTTTGATCTTTGATCTAGGAAAGGAGCATAAAATGTCGCTGTACGAGGGCATCAGGTTAATTTTGGACAAGCAAACCGTCGTTTTTGACATTGGAAGCGCGTATACTAAGTGAGTGTACGAAAGATAAGTAATCAGTAATGAATGAATTCTTACCAAGCTTGAGAGGATACTTAAGTTTATTTTATCACCAGATATGGATATGCTGGGGAGGCAGTACCTCGCGGAATAATAAAAACGGAAGTGAAATGTCCAGAGTCTGGGAAAATAAGGAAGCTATTCTCTTACGAGGATTCACAGGACTTGTATCAGCTTTTGGTCGAATTCATTCACTTACTCTTTTTCAGGTAATTTTGAAATCATTGTTTATAAATACACAATTTACAAAGTATATGATTCGACAAAATCGAAAAAAGAAAACCTGACAGAACCAGTATTGACACGATTGGTTTGAATTTATAGGCATGTCATTGTCAGTCCCAAAGATATGAAAATAATTATTGTTGAGTCTCTATTGACTCCGACAGAATTCCGAGATACTTTGGCCAAGGTACTTTTCCGACACTTTGAAATTGGTTCCTTGATGTTTGCACCTTCCCACTTGGTTGCTGTTAGTACTTTGGGAGTTTCTACAGCATTGGTATTAGACGTTGGATATAAGGAAGCAACGTTGATCCCAATTTACGAAGGTGTACCAGTTCTCAAGGCATGGCAGGCCTTACCATTGGCGGGACAAGCGGTCCATGAGTAAATTAAACATTTTAGATTTCTCTAATCTGCTGAAGCGATGAGCATTACATTCAATATTGGCATCTGTTTCTTACAGGTGCATAAAAGAAGAGTTAAAAACCATTCTGCCTAACGATGGCAGTGATACTGAGAAGTTGATTGAAGATATCAAGGTTAGAACCTGCTTTGTTACCACAATAGAGCGGTCTCTCAAATTGCAAACTGATGAACCACCGATCGCACCTCCATCCGTTAAATATCCTGGAGTCAAGACTATAACTATACCTGGATCGGTGCGTGAGAAAGCTTTTGAATTATTGTGGGAGAGAGACAACGACAATTTGAGTATACCAACCATGATACTGGATGCTATAGTCAAGGTAACCATTATGTACTAAATAATGTGAATATCGGATTCATTAATATTAGTAGGTTTTTGTCTAAAAATGTTACCAATTACCACCTATCTCTGTATTGTATTGTTCATTGCAGTGCCCTGTAGACATGAGACATCCGCTTGCTGAAAATATTCTGCTGATTGGAGGAACGACAATGGCAAAGGGGTTTCTTTCCCGTTTGAAATCTGAACTTTTGACATTACTTCAGAGTAACTTATATTCTGAGAAGTTGAAAATACGTACAGTCAAGTTTCACAAGGCCCCAAGCAAAGCTAATTACACAGCATGGCTTGGTGGTGCTATTTTTGGAATTGCAGATTTGCCACTGCGTTGTTTGACTAAAGAAAATTACCTAACATCGAACAGAGTCCCAGATTGGGCAAGTTTAATTGATAATCAGAAATCAGACTCATTGATAAATAGTATGTAAACTATTACGTCTACCTAATTTGTAAAAAAAATGAATTTGATCCTAATGTTCTTATAAAATTCCAATTTTCAACAGTGAGTTACTAACGCAATTGAAAATCGTGACTCAAAATTAATGTTTTCTTTTTTGCACAGAATTTATTTTGTATTTATACAAGATGGTCTTATTTTTATCAGTCATAATAATAATTTTAAGCAGTTAATAATTTATAATTTGTATAATAAAGAAGTTGTAATAATAATAAAAAAAAAATGAATCACATCCATATTTACTGTCAATGTAATTTCATTTAATTTCGGTCCGACCTACTTATAGATATTTTATTGCGGAGAGACATACTTCCGTGCACCCACTGAGATTTGCGATACTCCCCGTTGCAGGGTGACAATTCGAAAAATAGTGAAAAAAGAACAGCTGTGAGGAGAAAGGCGCGCAGGCGCTTCGTCATGAGCCGGCTTTCCATCTCTGAACTTCCTCTTCCTGTAGCTCGGCACAATGGCGTCCGGAGTAAGTGTCTTTACGCGAAATATTCTTCGTAAAACATCACCGTCTTGTTCAGCGAATCGGTCACGTGAATGCGTGCAAAATGACGATTAAACATCATACATTTATATGGCGTGTAAATTTTTTTAGACCCTGTACACGTATCCAGAGAACTTCAGGGCCTACAAGGCGCTGATTGCAGCCCAATATTCCGGTGCTAAGGTTAAAATTGCCGAAGATTTCATTTTCGGCGAAACCAACAAGAGCGATGCCTTCTTGAAAAAATTTCCTCTTGGAAAGGTGAGATTAATTTCTATTTTATGTACGGTTTTTCTCATTTGTCTATCACTGAAGTATCGTCAGTCGGCGATGAATTCTGTCTTAAGTTTTATCGCAGCGGTATGCTGACACCGCTTCACGTCACGCATATTTTACTGCCAACGTGTTTTTAATATCGCCGAATATTTGTTGAAGGTTCCAGCTTTCGAGACTGCTGATGGCAAATATATCACCGAAAGCAATGCGATTGCTTACTATGGTATGTCAAATCAACACCTTTACCCTTAGCTACTCTTTTTTTCTCTAGTTTATAGTTTTCATTGTTTTTTTTTTTTTTTTTTTCTAAATTAATTTCTACAGTTCAAGATCGACACATTATTCCTTATATGCATGCTTCTACTTAATTATTTCCATTACTTGATATTCATTTAATTATTTTTCTTCTGCTTTAATTTCGCATCAGTATTGTGAGAATTATGTTAAATTATACATATACTTTAGGTGACAGATAGCCACGAAATTTTCAGGTTTTATTACATCCAGTTTAGAAACGACTGGATTCTCATTTCTATCATTTATTGTTTTTGCTGACATTGCCAAAAGTTTGAGCCAGTTCTGTGTTTTTAGTCGCCAATGAGCAGTTGAGAGGCAAAACTGACATTGAGAGAGCAGAAATCGTGCAATGGTTTGGATTTGCTGATTCGGAGATCCTTCCTGCTAGCTGTGCTTGGGTTTTCCCATTGTTAGGCCTCATGCAATACAACAAACAGGTATGGAATTCAAATTGCCCATTATAAAAAAAAAATGTCTCGTTTTACAAAGAATTCAGTGTTCATGATATTTCATTACAGTCATGAATTAGTTAAAGTTGTTCCGCAGGATTCCACAAACATGAGAAATCCGATCATGGCATCAGTTTGACATTTATCACATCGCCTTTGTTCAAAGACGAGCCTGAATATTTTAAATTCAAGTTTCGTAACACGAGAAGGCAGATGAATCTATGCTGAATATTCAAACGCATTTGTCATTCTTTTATACATTTGCGTGCTAATATTGCTGACATTGAAACATATAATTTGCCGAGTTACTCTCATGATCAATGTTCTCATATGTTGCATCAGATCGCACAATACGTTTACTGTTTTACTTCTTTTATCACCAGAAAAAAAAAGAATATTACAACTAACGAATGTTTTAAATAATATACAGGTGCCTGGTGTATCAGAGAACATATAAGCAATGATTTTCCAATTTTTGTATTTCATGTTTCAGACTGTAGAACATGCCAAGGATGATGTTAACAAAGCTTTGACAGCTTTGAATTCGCATTTATTAACAAGGACCTACTTGGTTGGGGAACGACTTACTTTGGCAGATATTAGTGTTGCTACAACTTTACTGCATTTGTATCAGTATATTTTGGAGCCGAGTTTACGCAAGCCATATCAAAATGTGAACAGATGGTTCCAAACTGTTATATACCAGCCAGAGTCCATCAATGTAATCGGTGCTTTTAAACTAGCTGACAAAACTCTTGAATATGATCCCAAGAAGTTTGCTGATGTCCAGGAAAAGGTAAGCAAAAAATACAGATATCCGGTATTATTTGCGTGAAATACCATTTATTTTAAAAATACTATCTTATGTAAAATTATGTTGCAGTTACGAACTTGGGGTTTTAGTCAATAGCTAGTAGTAATCTCTAAGTAATTTATCACTAATAATTAGCAGTTACAGTATTAAATAACCGTTTATCTTTAGTTTGTAATGTACCCATTTACTACTGAATAGCTTTCAAATATTATGAATTTTTAGTCAACTGCAAAGAAAGAAAAGAAGGAAAAACGAAAGGAACAGAAAAAGGAACCGAAAGAACCTCGTGAGGCAGATGTAGATTTAGCTGATGAAATAGCAGCTGCTGAACCCAAATCTAAGGATCCATTTGATACAATGCCAAAGGGTACTTTTGATATGGACAGTTTCAAGCGTTGTTATTCTAATGAAGAAGAGACTGTCTCCATTCCTTTCTTCTGGAAAGAATTTGATCCCGAACATTACAGCATCTGGTTTGGAGAATACAAATACCCTGAAGAATTGACAAAGGTAAACTCTTTATACTGAATTGTCTGCCGGGATTTGAGTTTCATTCAGTTTTTCATGTGGCACGAATATTTCTGGAGATATTACGAATTACCTGTGGTGAAAATATAATCATATTGAATACTGTATTCGTTATTTTTACATTGTCCAGGTGTTTATGTCTTGCAATCTCATCGGCGGCATGTATCAACGACTTGACAAAATGCGGAAAGCCGCTTTTGCTAGTGTTTGTCTTTTTGGAGAAGACAACAACAGCACCATCAGTGGAATTTGGGTATGGCGTGGACAGGATTTGGCATTTACGGTGAGTGTATAATTGTACATATGGATTTCCTACAAATTGAACTTCTTTTACGATGTAGAAAACATGTGGTTGTGGATATTGTGAGCCATGGTCACTTATTCAGCATTCTTTGGGCTATATTGGATCTTATATTGAGCGCCAACTAGCTCCTATATTGTTTCATGTTTGTACAATAGGTTAATTTTTCATAAAATTTATTTTGTTTTAGCTAAGTCCCGATTGGCAGATAGATTACGAGTCGTATAAATGGGAGAAGCTGGACCCAGCCAAGGATGAAACTAAAGCGCTGGTAAAGCAGTACTTCAGTTGGACTGGTACTGATAAACAGGGGCGCAAGTTTAACCAGGGAAAAATCTTCAAATAAAGCTTCGAAAAATACTAATTTACACGAAACAAATAATAAAGAATGAATAAAAATAAAAATGCAGCTCCAAGATTTTCGATGTACAACCTTCACGAATCCTCTACAGTACTATATGTCTATTAACATCCCAGCTTGAAAATTATTTACGTGCATATTCCAGTTTTCTGCTGTGATTACTCTGAAATAAGGGCAATTGTTGAATCCCTTCGACGATATAACTTTATACAGCATGAAATTTAATTGTTGAAAGATAACAATTGACAAACTCGTTTTACTTGTAATCTAAAGAATTCGTATGCTCTATTTCATTTGTTATTAATAGAAATAAATACTAACTGTAACATTTGCACAGTAATATGAATTTTGATTATTGCCCTTTCACTTAAGTACTTTCATAGTCACGAAACTCGTCTGACCTAATTCCTGTTATGTTTGACTTTGTTCTTAAAGATAACTAGAAAATATTGATCTATAAAAATAACGTAGAACACTACTAAAGCGATAATTAGTTAAAAACAAAATAGACACCATGTAATTACCAATAATAATAATTTTTATTCGGTTTATTAAATGTACAATAGATTGTGTATATCTATTACCTAACTATTTGTTTTTAAAGGCCTTTCGCAGTCAGCCATTCTTTAATGCGGATGACTTGGTCGCCCTTAAATTTTAATATGCCTGCAACTTCATGAATTTGGGTGCCAACTGGCTTTTCAGTGGCTTCTTCCAAGTGTTTTTTAAGCTCAGCTTCGAGGAGCCATATATTTCCTTCAATTTTACGAACGATTGTTATTCTGCGCATACCTCGAAACGATCGTTCAAGGTAAACTGGTTGTAAATAGTTTTTGGTTCTCCTAACGAAATATGGTAGCTTCAGAGCATCCTCTGTGGAAAAATGAAAGTATTTGAGTATTTTTAATTTATAAGGCAATTCTTTTGAATTTAATTTCTCGTAAACGTATCATGATTAGCAACTATATTTTAAAATTGCAGAATTCAATTATGGAAATGTGATTCATAGAAGGAAAAAAACTTTCTTCTGACCAGATTGAGGTGTCCAGCCTGATGGATACTCCTTAGCTGTAGACGTCGGAGCAGGCGGTACAGTTTTCTGCACCAGGAGTCGTTCCACATACAGCCATTCCTGCGGATCTTTTGAAATTTCAAAATCTGTGTATTGAGACGGATCCCCTACTTGTGGAGAAGTTTTGAAAGAGCTATATCTTTCCTGGATCTGTAAAATGATTTAAGTATCAAAATTGAGGATTTCATTATTATACAAAATTGATGTTTCCGAAGGCACTTTTTGCTAGTAAAATTTTTTTGTTACATCATGAACAAAAAAGAAGCACGTCAAAATGCAATTGATGCTCATTTAAGAAAAATGAAGGACCAATGAATCTTTTTTCCTTTCTTTAGTTACTTTTGGCTTGTTAATACGATGTACGTTTATACAACTCTATTTTATAAGAGCAACGATCAAGGCAACAATACTGTTTGGAAATCAAATTGACTGAATACAAGGAGCAGAATAGCAAAGAAAAAAAGACAGCGGTATTCGTAGGCTGAAAGTATCCTGAGACACGAGGACAACCGTGTTGTGCTTTTTTAGAAATGAAAAAATATCGACATTTAGAAAGATCAGAAGTTCTTTCATTGCCAATCAAAGATTATTTTGAGGTTATACTATATTACTAAAAGCGTAAAGTACGGTCGCCCATGATGGAAATATATATTAATATGACAATAATGAAAAAGTGATGAAAATTTCGTAAAATGACACAAGTAGTAGAAGATAAAGGTTCGTCGTCAGGCCCTTCCTACGAGCTACGTGGAAACGGAATTTTAGAATATTCGGAAGAACGATACCACGTCCTGAGAGTAAAAATAAAAACACGAAAAGTTAGTCAAGTACCTTGTAATTGTTGCAAAGTGTATTTTTCGCTAAATTGCTAGCCAAGGTGTTTGAAAAAATATGTGAAAAGCAGGGCCTTGCGAAAATTCTAAGGGCAGCCATTTTAACTTCGGTAAATAAGGGTCGGTGGCCGCCATTAATGTGTATGGGCGCGTCTCCTGTTCGTTCCTGAATTTCTACCGTAAATCGAAGCGTCGGGAGTGTTTTTTGTAAAATTGGCGGATCCGTTAGTAAGTTCCTATCGTGAATAAATTACCGCGGTATAATACACATTGTGTAAGCATCGTTATTAGCTTTAATATTGTTAAATAAAGCAGGCAAAGTTAGCGCAAATGTAGTATATGACTTAGGCAACTTAATCATCTTGTCGTCAGATGGTGTTAGCGTGAAAGCAGTAGGACAGCGTACAGACACCCTGAAACGGGATCGTGTTTTCCTCAGTGTAATATTTTCCATTTTGCCGAAAAAACGACGCACTTTTGTGACAATTTTTGGCCCCAGAGGTGAGTGATCGTTATCCTTATTCTATTGAGTACGAAAATTCCCACTCCGACGGCTTCAAACTCTTGTAATAAGTCGTACAAGTATCAAGTCAGTGCCGACCTTTTGTTTATCCATGATAATTTTTTCGCAAACATTTCTTTCGAGATTTTCACAATTTATCGTCAAGTCACTGGTCAATTTTCAATCTCAGAAGTTAATATGCCTTCCTCGCTTAGTTTTGAGACAAAAATTTACACCGTTCGAGCTGCCTAACCGGAGATATCGGTAAAAATATCATCGGCATTTCCCTGGCTGAGAAGAGGTTCACGATGTATCCGTGTAAATGCAAAGTTTGTCACGTAATTTTTCTGACGCCAGGGCCGCATCAATTAACCCCCGAACAATAATTTTCCCTTACTGTTTCGAATATTCTTAGCGTAACAATGCAGGTTACTTGTTGAATTTTCGTACATTCAGATGTTTCATGAACGTTATAATTTTTAATCCTCGTTCGTAAAGTCTCCGTTCATTCCGCATTTTTGTAGTCTACCTTGTGCATGGCTGTAGAAAGTATCACATGGCAACTAGTCTCCATTCCATTAGCACGAATATGGCTCGTTT
Organism: Diprion similis; assembly: GCF_021155765.1. NCBI lineage: Eukaryota > Metazoa > Arthropoda > Insecta > Hymenoptera > Diprionidae > Diprion > Diprion similis. The sequence goes on along the minus strand of NC_060116.1, from coordinate 8,641,607 downwards.
TTTCCCCCCTCAACTTTTGTAAATGTCTTTAGTTTTTTTTTCTCTCTTCCATCTTGTATTTTATTTAGGAAAATTATTTACGAAATATTGTTAGCCGAATTTTTCACTGTTTCGAAGTTTCTTATATTTAGGATGAATTTATCAGTTCCAAATACCGTACATGTTATTGATCTCAAAATGAGTCTGGTTGAAATTTAATGTTTGTTCAGGTCATTATATTTCTAATTTATTTTCTAGCAACTCTATAGGTACTGACAATTTTTATACTTAATTCATTGGATAGAATAAACTTTTCAAATTTTCATAAAATCACAATTATTTTGTGGGTCATAAAATAGCTCAATTGTTTTATTGCTGGTATGTGCAGATGTGAGTTAACGTTAACACCAGGGAGGTCTGATTTAAAACATGTGCAAGTTTGATACGAAAATTCGAGATCTGTGGGTAAACTTCTTCGTGCTTAAAGAAATAACGTCTGGAGCTTCGCTTTCGCTCATGTACCTTTGTACTTGAGGGTAACTCAAGGTGACTGAGAATTCTAAACCAACTATTGCCCGCTGTAAGAAACCGGAAAAAATTAAATAAACAAACTGACCATAATATATAGCATAGAATTTTTCAAAGGGATGCATTCTTAGAAATATAAATCAATTATAAGACTGTAACTTAGAAAGCCTAGCTGACCAAGAACCAGTGACATTACTTTACCAGTTGTGAAGGCAAGCCTCTTTAGTATTAACATTGGATATGAACGGGATTTCAGGAGCCCAATGTGGGTGGAAGTGAGATGGCATCCAGGGAGAAGAGACCCCTAGCGCCTTCAAAGTCCAAACAGAAGGTGAATAATGATTGTACATCACCATCAGTCGAGCAGAAAAGTAAGAAAGGCAAAGCTCAAACAAACACAAGACAACAGCAAATTGCACAGGATATTTTAGAGGCTGTAGCTACTGGCAGTCAACTCCCTGTGAAAATAAACGCAAACTTGCCGCGTAAAAAAGCCATAAAAAATTTACGGCATAAGTCAAAACTTCAAGCTACGAAAAGCAACCTTATTAAGGTTAAGATCACTAAAAAAGCACCGATCAGGGCTTTAAGAAAAACTAACGTGGAAACGATCAGGGCCGTCAAGGGTAGAAGAACGAAAAAAAATCTTACAGACGTGAAAAATCTTGAAAATAACATTGAAAATCCAGATAACGATAACGGTATCACTAAAACTGGTGCTAAGGGAAACAATAACAGTGTTAAATCTGTAAATACGGCAGTCAGCACGTTCAGAAATAGTCTGAAATCGAGAAAAATTAAACACCCTATCAAAAGCACAGAAGTCGATAATAGTATCATTGAAGTTACAGGAAAGGAGACCGACACTGCTAACTCTGGTGCAATAAGCTCAAGAAATAGCCCGAAGACTGGGAGAAAAATTAAAATCACTTATAAGAAACTTCAAGATCTTGAACCAGAGGAGACGGAAGATAGTACGAGTTTAGAAACTGAGAATAAATATAATAAAGTTTCTAAAGTAGGGCCTGTTAAGAGATCCAATAAGGAAAAAGACAATAGTACAAAGGCTGTTGAAGATACTGCAAGCTCTTCAAAAATTCTTAGACTCAAACGAAATACCAGCAAAGAAAGAGATATCCAGACCAATACTAGGAGTCCTAACGTAATAGATACAAAAAGTATTAAAGCTATATCCGACAATAAAAATTTGGTAGATCTTACAATTGACGAGGTTATTTCCACTACTGTTGTCAGATCAGCCATAGAAGAAACACAAGGATCAGCAAAAAAGGCAAAGAAAGGGAGAAAAATATCAGAAAGGCCTGAAAGATTATTATCTGAAAGTGAGATCAAGAAAGAGTCAGATACAGAGGAACTGAAACCCGCAGCAAATGAAAGTGGTAAAGAACCCGACTTGGAGACACTAAAGCCGAACCAAATTTTAAAAGATATGAGCCAAAATAGTTCGGATTGTGTGAAAAATACATTACCAAGGACAAGATATAATCGCACATTGGCACAGAGAAGCCTTCGAAACGGCAAATTGCGTGGATCTACCGAACTTGTTACATCACTGGACGTGGAGGGTAGTAAACAATACAAATTGGAATCTGCAGATCAAACTGGGTCTGACACTTGTCCTGGTGATTCATCAGGGGACATAACTGAAAGTGACCATTTTTTTTACGAGTCAAATTTAGATAGTTCACAAGGCATGATGAATTCGAGTAAAGCTGAAACCCCAAAAAACAATGAAGATGACGAGAACAATGGAACTGGGATAGGGAACAATAATAATAACAACAATGGAGAGCGCGGAGAAAGAATATCCGAAGTTGGGCCAACATTGCGCTCTAAAACAAAAGCTAAAACTATAGATTCTACAGTGACAAGTTTGGATAGTAAATCAAGCAGTGACGCTAAAGCTGACGAAACAAAACTTGTAGTGAACAATTCCAGTACACACGACGAGTCAATAAAAAATTCCACTGTAGAACAAACACGTAAAGAAAATGTTCTAGTAAATATTTCGGATAAACCAAAGAGTCGCCGGAGTAGTTTGAATATTGAAATGAAGAAAACAGTTGCATCATTTTATGGATCTGATAAATCTGAGAATCCAAAGTCGCAGATTGATCAAATGATAGAAAATATAAAATTGAATATTGCAAAATCAATTGAAAGTAAAATTTTTGGTCCTGAAAAGAGTCTCGTTTTGGGTAAGAGTTTTGAAATATCAAAGACTGAAGAGATCGTTGCACCCTTGAGCACCGAATTGCAGAAAAAGAATTTAGAGGAGAATGATGAAGATTTAAATGCTCCAAATGTTTCCAAGAGCGAAATTAAATCTGAAAATTCAGAAAATTCGATTCCCAAAGTTGCAGATACTGCTAAAGAGATTGAGAAAATGGTAATGGGTGATATGGAAATAACTGACACACAGTCACAGGAAAGGCAAACAAACTGCAGTGACAATGGCAATGTAGCTACTGCCAGTGGTTTAGTCGGAGTCTGCAAATTTGAAAATATCACCAATAGTAAAAATGCCTGTGAGAGCTTTTCAGGGCAAAAAGACGTCCATATGGAAAATTCTGGTCCTCATTTGGTATCTACTAAAAATAATGAAATATCTGGAAAGCCTACAGACGTGCCCATGGAAGATGTCGATGAAGATCAATCATATACAGCCGAAGATCAATCTGGAGGAGTGGATATTGTCAAAACGTTGATCAACACCAGAACATCTAATGTAAATATTGAAAATTTATCAGTTACTACTAAACAATCAGTGGAATGTAGTAAGAGTCAGTCAAACCAAATTCAGCCCTTGCCAGAAATTAGTACGACTATTGAGAAGCAATGTAAAAGATTGCCTATAGTTTTGAATAAGCCAGAAAGCGCTGATCAAATATCTGCACAAATTAAGAAAAATTTATCCATCGACGCTAGTGGTTCACAGGAGAGCAACAAAGATACTCCCCATCATACATTGAATTATGAAACATTTAAACAAGAATTGAAAGAAGTTCATAAAAATACAGAATCTAGTATCCTAGAAATTGAATCGGTAACAGAATCGAGGAATGCAAATGTTGCTTTGAATTCATTTGGAATAGGAGCTCAATCGTTAGGCATTTCAAACGATATCAAAACACTAGTAACAGGCCAAGATAGTACTATGGAAAATGTTTATTCATCTACTACGATACAATCTGAAGAATTGGAAACATTGGAGAGTATTTCTAGGGAAGTTGAAAGGTTAGTGGCTGAAAGTGAATCTGAAAATAAAAAGATTACTAGCTCATCGAGCCGATCATCCACTGAGACAGATAAAAAGAAGACTGAGGATCATTTTCCAATTAAAGCTTCGGAAAATTGTAATAAATCTCCTGACGATTTTAATAACAGTGTGCATCCCGAATCGGAAACAAATAGGTTTTTGGAAGTGCTGGAATCTTCTTTTACGGATTCCGATATTCTGACAATGACACCAGAAATCAGCGAGGTTCTAGCTTCTAAGGAAACACCCCGAACCGATGCTATCCCTTCAAATGAGATTTTAAACTCTGAAAAATTCGCCCAAGATTCAGTCAATGATGCTGAACGGTGTGAAAATGACGAGACTGCTGTTGAAAATCAAGATACAGTCTGTGATCATCAGTCAACATCAAACGGTCAGGATAAAATACTGAATAGTCGAAATTTGTCTGTAACATCAAAATTATCACCTGAAAATAGAGAAAAGTCATCAAGTATATCATCTCAAGATATCTCTCAGTTTTCGCGTGTTAAAGAAACCGTGGAATTACAAAATTTAAATGTAGAGCAAAAGTCAAACAGCGGAGAAAAGACAACAATTAGCCACGATGATTTGAAGCGCCAGAAAAATCTTCTCAAGAACCCAGAAATTTTAGAGCAATTCGATAGAAGCATTGAAAACGATCGATCTTCGACTGTTTCAGGTGAAACGTCATCAGAAAAGCGAACGAACAACCAAGAAAAAACTCCACATGAGTCGAATGAGACTTCACTTGTCGATACGTCCAATGGTGAGGGCACTATGAAAAAAGATTCAAGACTTGGCAACATCGATAAGCCAATCACTGCTGAAGAGCAATCATGTTTAATCGAGGAGAACAAACGTGTTTTAAGGGCGCGGGATAGACAAAAGAAGGTGGAACCAACTCGAAAATCCCAGGAGACTGTTCAGAATGCAAAAGTGTTTGAGCAATCTAAACCAATGGTCAGTATATTGGAAATTGTAAAAAATGTTGAAGACGTTGACAATGCAGAAATCACAAAAGAACTAGGGGAGCATAAAAATGATAGTTGTCAAGAATTAACATTAAGTAAACAGAGTAATTCTGATGGTGTGGCTGCTATGGGCGAGTTAGACAGATTAGAATCTGATGAACCAGACCCAGTTGAAAATGAAGCAGTGCAAGGGTCTCTTATTCGAACCCGGCGCGGTCGGGAGTTGAAAAAACGCAAAGATGAGCAGCAACAGATCCAGAATGTTCAGAAACCGAAACGAAGTAAACGAGAAAACAAGAAATCAGATCAGCAGAATAAAGAAGAAACTCTTTTGGATAATGAAGTCGCAAAAATAAATGAAAATACTCAGTCACTAACGGAAAAATATGAGAAAGCTTATAAAGAGGGTGGTAATTTCAGAGGGTTTTCTGAAGGTAGCTATAAAAACATATTTAGCTCTGGTAAAGTTCGAAAGAATGATAATGATCGAAGCCATTCAGAGACTGATTTGGAGATGGTTAAACTTGAAATGGAAAATGTGGAACTCATGAAGAAACGATCAGGCAATATTACAGCACTACCAGACATAATTGAAGAAAATTCATCTAGAAATTCGGAAGCAACTTCGGAAAATGACAAAAAGATAGTTGAACACACGTTGAAAACGCCAGAGACATTACAGAAAGATTTAGATGAAACTTCTACCTCCAGCGAATCATCGAGTAGTGTCGCAGCAACACCCAAGATATTAGAAACACCTGAGGATAAAGTGAAAAAAGAATCTATTCTAAGACTACTTGGCTTGGAGTCACTGGAAAAGGCGGCAGAACGTTTGAGTCATCAGAAAGCTAAGAAAGAACAGTACACAGGCACATTAAAAACTGTTATTAGGGTACAGAAAGAAAAAGACAAGAAGCGATCACGATCCCCATTGAAAATGGTTTTAAAACAAGGCCGAAGCGATGGAGATGGAGACTCGCCAGAATTTTACACCATTCAAAAGGAGGTAAGAAGTTTTTCAATCAATCAATTTTTCAACACCTTTCTCGGTTCGTTCAAGTCAAGCTATTTATTTCAGAATTTTTTAATTCCATTCAACTAGTTCATCATGTATGCGATGTATATTGCTGTAAACAATTTTTTTAGAACATATAACGAATCCACTATAATCATTAATACCAAATGGTTTACTCATTACATCTTATGGGCAATCTGATTAGCACAACGTGACATCCTATATTATAGTCGAATTTTTGGGGACAGTTTCACAGCATAAATGTAACAAGTTGAGTTTAAAGTAAATTTGTAATTTAGATTCTGAAATTAGAACCAGTTTTAACATTGTAAATTTGTGGCAATTTATGCCATGATTCTACTTACTAGTAGAGGACAATCATACCTGATATAGCTGAACGATGTTTTTGAACTACCATTAAGATTGATAAAAAAAAAAACTTTTTCAGCTTGGAACCAGCGGCTTAGGCGACAGCAGCTCCGGTGCGAACCGCAAGTTCTCTACTAATCACAGACATTCTTGCGGTAATCTTGGTTGCGGGCATTTTCTAATAACTACATAATCACACCTCTTTCTCTCGTGCTTATGCAAATCTCACAAATTTACAAATCATCCATCATTTAATAAAAAGTTTAACACTGGAAAGGAATGCTGTATGTGCAATGGATTGTAAAAAATGTTATAATACACAGTTCCTGTTTAAATTCATTAAATATACGTGAAGATAATACTAAGAATGAAACGAAAAAGCTTTTAATAGTAAGGAAATTAGTACAGCAATCTTTTATCTAACATTTTTTACTTAGATACAATCATTTCACTATATGAAGTTCAAAAAGTTTGATTATATAACAAGCATGCAGTTTGAATCATTTTATATTATATTACAATTCTGAGTTCAAATTTAACATTAAGTCAAAAAAAAAAAATGAAAAGTAATTGCTTCAAACGTGAAAAAATGTATCTTTTCTCATTCAATATCCAATCATCTTCAAATTAAAATATCATCCTCATTGACTGCAAAAAAATATTCTCAACACATTAGGTTTTGTTACGAAGAGTATGTGCTTCATTTTGTAATTGAAGTTTTGGTAATTTTAGATGAAGATCCAGAGGAACCACCGTCAAAAGATCGTCAGTCACTTGTCATCCCAGAGAAATCATCATCGTTTTCAATACATCCAGGTCGTTTGTGCGCAGATGTGTGCTGCTACTGTTTTGGAAAATTTGGTTTATTAGATACACCTATGCACTTGGCACAAATGAAATCTGATGAGCGACGCAAAAAGATTTTGAATATTGATAGGTATCTCACAAAAGATTCCTGTCTTTGCGATGCTTGCTATCGTCATGTAGATCGAAAGGTAACAATAATTTTCACATGTAGATATTATTGATTAAGTATTGACAAATCGTATCTTTAGACACTTCGTTGTTGTACAAAATGAGGATCTTTTAACCTTTTGTCTTACAAGTGGGTAAGATACTATATTGACATGGTGAACATCATATTAACAATTCGCTTTTCCAATAATTCAAGGCAAATACCAGCCCTACAAACATGCAAGCCAAACCTGAAAGACAACATCGGCAGTTGATGGTCTCCAAGTGTTCCGCAAGAGAGTGCAGAGAACCAGCTAGGCATCATGTCAAGCGACGTTGGCTGCTTAAAATCAAAGCTGGGCTCCAAAACCAGGCAAACATTATTAATATTGTTAATTTTTTGAATTCGGTCTTCACCGTATTAGTGGCTATTCTTATACAATCAGTACATTTATTAAATATTCAGTTAGCAGCCTTTGCCAAGTAAATCGATCTTCTCTAGTATTCACTTCGAAAAATGTTATTTCCCAAAAAACGTGGCTGCTAATCCTTTAAATAATTGAACTGTGATATAATCGAAATCTTAATTTGATGTGTTTGTATTTAATTTGTCATTCCCATAAAGTAATATTTGACATTTTGCGTTCTTCTGAGTTTGATATTGTTTTTCAACTGTAGAGGCTCTGTATAATGTATATTCTGTGTTAATACAGGTGGATATAGATTGGGAGTCAAGTCAGCATACGTCAATGTCCTTTTGCGTGAATCACTATTCAAAGATTGAAAGGTTTCTAACATGTGCACTTTGCAAGCGTCGTCTTGCCAGAAACCATACTCATCAACTGGTTGCTGCTGAAACTGATGAGTTGAATGAGCGCCTCAGACATCAAGGAATACCAGTGCCACTTTCAGCTGGTACCTTTGTTTGCAAACTCTGTAGGTATTTTACTCAGCTACAGCTCAAGTACAAAGACATCGAAAACATGAACGCGAACCACAAGTCGTTCTTCAAGAGTTACAGAAAGCGGTGAGTAATTTTTTAATCATTATTTACGATTTATGGCTGCAAGAATCTTTTTTTTTTTATCGTAGAAATATGTCGAGTCAGGAAAGTGAGAGATTTTGATTTGGTCTGCCTGAGAAATTTATGTTTTATATTGTTACCGTTGGTAATCAGTTAATACAAGTATTTTTTTTATAACTTACAGAATTTTGCATTACCACGATATTGAAGTACTCGAAAACGAAGAAGAAGATTTGTCTCCCCAGAGCCAACCTCCCAAAGACAAAGATAAACGAAAAAAGTCGAAATGTGGACAAGGTAAGGGTGGTAGCTCTAAGTCCCTTGACAGTACCCACAATTCCGCATCGGAAAAGTCGACTCCAGAGCCAAACAAAAATGAAGGAATGAATTTCGAGACAAGTAACCATGCTTTTGGCAACCAAAATTCAACAAATGACAAAAACCGTGATCAAGATACTACCGCCTATCATGAGATCCAAATTTTGAATGTCGAAGATTCAGTAGAAAATTTGAAGAAAAGGAAATCCCATGATATGCAGGGTTACCGTAGCAGCCCCATGGCTTCTTCTGGCGGTGCTAATGATCTTGTTGAAATATTGGCTATGGACAAGGAAGTAACCCTAACAAGACTACCGAAAAGAAACAGAACAAACAGTGATATTACTCCTGTTGTTCAAAGACTTGGGGCTAATCCCTCCATCAGTGTACGTACGCTCTTCCCTGGCGAAGAGGAAATGAATTTACATGCAAATGTTGAATTCAACAGTGTCCGTGAAGTCACGCCGCAGGGATGGGAAAAGTGCGCAACAATGATACAGTATGATAGAGATACTAAACTGTTATGGCAAGAACTACAAAGGCCGTACGGGAACCAGAGCTCGTTTCTCAGACATTTAATACTTTTGGAAAAGTATTACAGATCTGGAGACCTAGTATTAGCCCCAAATGCATCTCGAAACGCTATTAACTATTCTACGTCAGTACAGAATCGGCTAATATCTTATGAGGGACCAGAGAAAGTCGACGAACCTATCATGGAACCGATTTCATCGGAGTTCGCTAGTCCACGGAGATTGAGCGGTGGTTTCGTGATGGAGAGAGATAGACTTTCCATGCCAAGTACCAGTTCTTTTCTGACTAATACATCAGTGAACTCGAATGTAACTAACTCATTTTCTAATTCAACGAAAACAAGTCCGCCGCGGATATTGAAGTTAAATTCGGGTGTATCAATCATAAAAAAACCCCCACCAAACCTGCATCGTTTGAATTTACCATCGACTAGTACGAGTAATGCAAGTAACTCAAAGCGCAAAGACAACAGAATGCCAGTCATGTCAGGTGGTAAAGTATTCCAGTTAAGTGAACCAGAATTTAAAAAATTACAGCACTTGAAGAGGCAAAAGCAAATGCTTAATGAAAAACAAATGTCGAATATTAACTTGACCGGCAATAGTGGTGGTTCTGTTTCTCCATCAAGCGTACCTAGTAGACCACCAACACAGTATCAAAAGGCACAAATAGCCGCGCAAACACAATTTCAAAAGCATTTGCGAATGCAGCAAGAAATGCTAAACAGACAGAGCAGAAGTGATTTTGAACCATTAATATGTGATGTTCGATCATTGACGAACGAGAACAACCCAACACAGAACCTGTTGAGTAACTTGAATTTACCAAAATCAATTCAAGTCACTACAAAACCCCCAAATCCGATTCCAATAATGCCAAAAATTCCGAAATCTCTAACCGTGATACCCCAAACAATTACTAGACCTACGGATAAATGAAAGAATAAAATAAACTTTTTAGTGATTTGCACCTTCTATTGGACCACGTTATGCATCAAGAACCATATCATGACAATTTTACGTTGTAGTGAAAAAAAAGAAACATGAGAATTTTTCTTGTTACATTATACAATACTAGAAACAATACCGGGCAAGTTTTATTTTCTGGCGATCATTGAATTGTTTTTTATACACACACACACATACACACACATTATTTATTGGTAGAGTGTTGAACGTTTTCTTTATCGACATATACAACCATGGAGCCTTTAATATTTTTCATCATTATATATTAAACCGCGGGTATTGCGATTTTTAATTGTTATAGTTTTTTTTTTTTATTTTTCTAATATAATTTTTCTCGTATTAAAAGAAAAATTAGTACAACAGGGCGCTTCTTTATTTTCACCAAGCTCTGATGAATGCCTATCTTCTGACGATGCATAACAGGGACTGATTAGGCATGTTTCGAATTCGGATTAGAATTTTGAAATCTCAGCATTACCCATTATTGAAATACCTTGATTTCGGATACTGAAAACGGACCATAGTCTTTTTGCTCTTATATTGAGTTATTGATTTCTGCGAAATCAAATATTTGTAGAACCTATCCGATGTATAGATAGGCATTGCTAACCTAATTATAATATTCTCGCATTTTCCAAATATTTCAAGAGCGGAGAATGTATGCAATTAATTTTTTCAATTTTAATTGCAAGATGTGGAAAGTCTAATGTATTTGTGAAAGAAACATTAATTAAATATTCTAAAAGTGAATTTTAACATTTGAAATGAATCAAAATCTTGAGTGGTTGTATAGGCGAAGAGACGATACTAAAAAAATTATGAATAATCTGATAACTTATGCTAACGTAACAGCTGACCTAACACCACTGAATATATCAATGTTCACTAAGAAAAGTGCCTAAACAATGTGAGAACATATTAGTTGTTATTGACCTAGTACGTTAAAAACTGACTTACAATGGTAGATAAAATTAGTTATTACCTAAACAAAACCATATCAGCGCTACCTAAATAATTTTTTTTACACATATGATTTAGGCTGCGGATGTAGAAAAAGAGTATTCGGATGTCATTCAGATGATTGCAGTACTGATTGAGTTGCAGTACGTTCGCCATGCGACTTATTCATTGTTATACTGTAACATAATTTTATCTTTTTTACCAATCGTATATTCAGCGTTGCATCTGCTGATGACTATCTATAAGATGCGCGAAATGGTTGAACATGCCCCATGATTTCTGTAACAGTACTGCTGAGACAGAAATAGACTCTGGTGGATCCTTGACATCCAGCACTCATTATGTATTATCTATACTTTTAGGTTTAGAAGAATGATGATTAGCCTTTTACCTTTTAATTATTATACACATAAAAAATGAATGCATCTCCAGCAAGGAGCATAATAGTAATCTGTAATTATAAACGAAATTAAGTCTAAATAGTTAATTGAATTCTAGGACATGCGTTGAGCTTATTTATTACAACATAATTATAATGTACATAATTAATAAATAATAACAATCATAATTCGCATAAGATTCCTTAGTTTTATTGAAAGTGGTAAACCACAATGAGTACAGTTTCTGAAATCAATGCTGCACGGCAATAAGTATCTTATGCCACCATTCAGAAGCGATCTTTCACGTTCTTTTTGTAAAAAAATTAAAAAGTGTTCTTGGCACTGTAATTACCATATATTAATAGATTTGTTTTCCGTGCAGTTACCTTGGAATAGTGTGACATAATCTTTACATTCAACATACATGTACATCATTTCTTTAAATTTTTTCTTTACGGTTTACTGTTACTATACTTACTCCTCGAAAGATGTAGTCGAATAATGAAATGTATCTATGCATGGGCACCACAGCCTATCTGCTGAGTGATAGCTCAACTGTACAATAAAAGCTGAATGCGTAAGGAGAGAGTGTCGGATCTCGTTGTGAACGGCAAGAGCTTTTTGTTTTTGCGGCATTAGGATTAGGTGCGTTTATACACTTGAAGTATGGTATAAAATTCATACCCACATTCTTTGTTGATGCATAATGATGTAAATATTATTATCAAACAATACTACTTTGTGTCACAAGATACGAACTTTAATTTATTATATTTATAACAAGTTTCTAATATGTAAAATCATCTTGCAGACGTTACAGTCATTTTATTTTCCTATGCTGATGAGAAATGCTAATAATTTGTACACGCATCGGTATGACATGCTTCGTTTTTTTTCTTCTCTTTACTACAGACACTTGTGCTTGAGACATTGTTGAAAGTCATTTGCAATAATAAATATTTATGGTAGTGGTGAAATTGAACAAATGGCTGTGTAATATTTTTTAATCTACATTATATTCGATGTAAAATGTAAAGTTCGAATCGTTTGACCAAAATGCCAAAATATGTTTACTATATCCGTATATGGATGATTTGAAACATTAGTAATTAAGTACCTATATGCTTTACAATGTTGATATGTCTTAACAATATTATTAATGGCACTGTTTCAAACCAGCTTGGAAAATTCATGAAAAGTATCGAACCCTTGTAAATGACGGAAACTTGGTGTATGGTATATTAGTTTAGAGTGAGATCAAGTTCTTCAAGTTTTATCTGTTATCCGACACTCTGTATCCTAGTTTCTTGTGAATTAGAAATTGAGAAGAGGTTTGAAGAATCATTACACTAGAATGTTGCAGCAATTACCTATGTAAAAGCTACTAATTATTATGTAACAAAGTGTAATACAATGCAAATTATATAGGTACATTATACATATAAATTCTCTATTTTACTAAGGATATTTTTGATATATATGGACATGTATATATATATCGAATTCAAATTAATTATTTCAAACGCTCGATAATCAGTTATTGTTGTTAAAGGACATTCATGTCTCAGATTATAGGGAAAGAGAGCAATTGATACCAGTGTCAACAACCGAATTTAATTCTTCACTAATCGCTCGGCAAAACTTCACCGTAAATACATACGGATGGAATTCTGTATAAAGTTGTCAAATATGAATGACAAGTCTCTTATGTTATTTCAAAGTGCTAAGATTATTACTTTGAACGTTCGTACGCATATGAAGTTTTTATTTAAAGACCTTTGTGAACTGTAACTACCCATCGGTGTTAGTTAGTTACAATTTTATTCTGTTGTATATTTCACTTGGTACCGAGCACTCTTCCCTGTGTTACATACTTAGATCGTATGATAGATGTACGAGCTAAGCTTAAGTTTTAAGAATTCTATTTTTCTGGTGGCAGAGGGTATATCTATTGTAAAATGACTGAGGAAAATGATATGACGACGTTGAATGGGTGTTGTAAAGAGTGATATAGGACACTTTTTAAGCGTTTTATCCAAATTTGATGGTAGCATCTATTTAAGGAAGGGTGGAATTATGTATAAACCTTTGAACTCTTGGCATATTATTCCAAGTAATGAAAAGTTATTCAGCTATACATCCATTCTCTAATATCATTTAAAGTGCGATTGAACTCTTGGGTAGAATAACAGCGTTAATACATGACTGACATTTGTGAGGTATCAGTATTCGTCCCACAAAATATAATTGCTTCGGTATCTGCATAGGTAATGCAAAATTTATGATCTTTCATCAATACTGGCAGGTCAAGTTTTTACCAAAATCTCGTGAGAGTTTGCATCAAATGGAAATTGGAAAAGTGATATACCCTTATCAGTATCGTAGAAACGATCCTGTCTGTACCGGCGAATATAAAACATTCATAGCAATGACGTTGTTGTTCTGCCTGAAGGTTAAATTATCCTTATTTCGTGTAAATTTCATTAGTAATTGACTATTTCAATAGTAGCATTATTGAAATCTTATTCCTGATCTATTATAGTTGAAAAAAATCATGAATGTGTTTTGATATATCGTAAATGACGCGAAAGAAACCAATATGATGCCTTTGAGTGAACCATAGGCGATCTATTTTGTATCTTTTTTGTACCGAGCTACGTACACGTACAAATGAATTTTGAAGCCTAAACTCTTGAAAAGGATGAGGTATTTTTCGAATTGTTACTGCAGAAACTATCTGTAAGATTATAGTATTTGACGTGAGATAACGCTGGAAAATTTCAGACTCGGCTGAAATTGAGAAATGAAATGTTTGCAAGTTGTTTCACACGTGAGAGAGTAATTACGGAAAGTAATTACGGAGAAAGTAACTTGAATATGTTCTCACAATCGCTTACATTCGAAAAATCCTAAGAAAATATCCAGAAATATTGATCTATATCCATATCCGTGTAAATCTGAGTATCGATGCGGTAGAGACACGCGACAAGAGAAGAAAATAAAATATGAATCGTCCATGGCTCACTTTTGTATTCCCTAATTCTAGATAATTCGTTTAGTTTCACGGAATCATTTTACTCGCTTTTGTTGTCTTCCACCAAAGTGTCTTGTATTGCTCGATTGCACTGCAGCATGTATTATAAATAAATACATATATTTATAATAACTCGATTTGCGCGCAGATTTGTACAGTTTCAAGATATTTTGATAGCAATAAATGCATCGTTGCGATTCGGAGAGTAAGATTTACTTTTTTAAACTATTTAATCGCGGGACTCAATGCTTGGCTTAGGTTTCGCTCAGATTGTATATTTTGAAACGCAATGGGGATCAGGCATTTCACTGCCATTTTAGGAATTATTTCTCTAGCTTCTGCTAGAGTAATCAAATTGTACCAAGATGTAGTTTACGTCGCACATACTATTATTTTAGTATACCTTGGTACTCGTGTCAGAAATTATAAAAAAAAATGTCCCTCAATTCGATACCTAAACTGCTGAACAGAGTTGCAAGCCTGCTGTTACACATTAATAGTATATATATATATATATATATATTTTTTTTTTTTGTAATGAAATTGAAGAGATTGACTGTATGGTTTCCGTTTTATAAGCATTTTTTGCAAGTCAATGTAAAGAAAGGAGGTTGACGAGGGCGGAGATAATGATCATCCGATATTTTCAATCAGGTATTCAAATTCATCCAATATCACAGTAAATATCACTAGCAAGGACTTGATTGCTGCAGGATCTGGCATATTTTCCCATTAATAACAGGTTAAAGAATATTATGGACAAAAATACTGTTTTCATAAATAGGTGCTACCTATTTCAAGTTCAGTTTGTCGAGATTGGCAATTTCGAATAATATAAAAAGAACTAAAGCAAAATTACCAATTTGGTTATGGATATTTTGTACTGCACGTGCTTACGACTTCCAAAAATTTTGAACTACGAATTTCAGAGCGATCCGATCACATCTCTATAATCCTGTAAACATATGGATTAGCAATTACGTGTTAGACACCTAGCCCGGAGATTTCAACCGGGATTTTGAGTAGTAACCAACTGAAATTGCGATTGTATGGATATGTTACAAGGTTTCAGACCTGATGTGTGATTTGTAATTAAATTGACATTTAAACGAGTGAATTGTTAATTCAAATAAATTAACGTCAGCGCACCTGAGTTTCGGTTATGAAATTATATTATTTAAATTAATATTAATATACGTTACAATTCTTATAACTAATTTTGTTTATTTAGTTGTATCATGTAATAGTTATTATTAGTTCCCTTTGTATATATTCGCAACATTCAATAAAAATACAAAAAAAAAAACCACAATAATAAAACCCAATAACTATTATGTCATTTATAGTTATACATAATTCTACATTAAACATCAATTATAAACAATTTAAGTTTCAGTTACAACCATCACCACCTATATACGTACATTCTATAGCCAGTTTCGAGCGTCTTCATAACGGTGCAAAATGAGCGATGTGATTGTGAGGAAACCTAATAGACATTAGAGACGATTGATGGCCGAAAGAGAAAAGAGAGACTGGCATGAAGTGCGGAAGCGAAGCAGGTTGGTAAGTTTGAGGTCATTTCATGTTTCTACCTCTAGCAGAGAAGGCGTAGATAGATGTTACCTTGTACTTTGCACTGGGTAACTGCGTGTAGCGTAACGTATAAATGTACTCTGGTACTGACGGTTTTTGCATAGCTCTTCCATTGGACCGCTAAATGAGTGAATTCTAAATGCGTTTACTGACTAGTTTATTCGTAATACGTTTAATGTGAAGATACATTATTGGAATCGAAAAGCCCTAAGCAATAATAGAGATTACTCTAAAGTACGTGTTTCGAACCAAAAATTATAAATTTGTTATTCTTCACAATCCCATTGACGGAATTTATTGCACTAATTTCTAGGTAGATGAATCTAGTTAAAAATTAGGTTCATTCAGCTAAAGAAATATGATTTCTCAAATCGTGAAGTATCAAGAGATCCGGGATGCGATAACAAGACTTGTAGTCACGGGCTAGAATTCAATTTCTGACTGACAGAATTGTCTGAATTTTCTAGAAATATTGATACATCACTAAGAACCAACTCCCTTTACTGGTTGCCATACATGTAATATATACAAGTGATTTTCACGAGGTATAAAGAAAACATGTACTAGATTTCCACGTTTTGAAATCTAGAGACTCATTTCCAATTATTTTCAGATAAAGGTTCCCCTCGTATAATACTCTTAACTTTTTTCTTATTGAAATTTAGTATTATCTACGATTTCGGGGTACGAATTTATACCCAAGTGGTGGTTTCGTCCCGAAACGCCACACAAAATAATAAGATAACCAGTGCCTGAATTCTTGAAAGTAGGATCCTAGATATCGTCCGCAACAGCATAGGATATCGCATGAAACATTTGGTATTCTTGTTTCAGTAATCGAGGCTCTGAACAAGTAAAGTATAATTTAACCTTCAATTTAATTTTTATACCTAAGAAATCGTAATAGTTATAGCTCGCGAGAATCATTTATACGCGTGTACAATGAAAAATGAAACGAGAATGATTGTCTACTCAGAACCTGCTGAAATTATAGATCACTAATCAACGGTTGGCCCAAAAATAGGAAGTATCTTGTTCGACACGCAACTACTTGACAGTAAGCGGTTGTACTCTGAACATAATTGTACCCCAGTATAATTATTGGTCTCACGCAATTTGAAATTATAGCTCGTGGGTGAGCTGTACCCTCAAACCTGTACAATGTAACTATTTATTAATAAGCAAGAGCATGTCGGCATACGTTTTATATATCCTTGAAATTGCCAAATAAGTATAAGTAAGGTAAAAAAAAAAAAAAAAAAAAAAAAAAAAAACGGTCAATCCCATGCATGTACAACTTGTGATTATCGAACAGACAATTTTCCTTACTTTTCTTTACCTTTGGTGATATAAGAAAAGTATTGGTCTTGGTCGAAGATAACTTTTTCTATTTTCAACGAACCGTTACGTTTTTGAGTTTCTAGAACCCGAAAAACAGGTTTTTAGAAAATGTCGTTCTCTGTCCGCCTGTCTGACAAATTCTCACGATCATCTCGATAACGGCTGGATGAGGAAACCTGAAACTTACAGGATTTTACAACCACACGGTGGCTGTGAAAAATTGCCATTTCCCGTTTAATTAGAATTTCCGGTTCTCGCAGAAATGAATCGAGTTTCAAAGTTTTACCGACAAACCTATACTTTGACCTCTTTGTTGATTTTTATAAATGAACGATTATGGTTTACCAAATTGATTTATTTCTTGTAAAAAAAAAAATTATAAATTTATCATTCTTCATAAAAATTATTTTCATCTTCTTTTTTATACTTTATGTTATTTCTTTCTACTCGTAAACCTATACTTTTTCCTTTCTGATGAAAAGTACCCCGAAAAAACTGGTTTTTTTCGGTTTGTTCCATCTTGCGTACAGTAGACACTCATAGAAGGTAGAAAACATAAATTTCTCACACTATAAATTCATATTACAAAATCATGCGAGAAACAGGTGTTTCTTATAAATCGTAGAAAAATAGAGATTAGTTTACACTTTGTCCGATCAAGTTCATCTATCTTACAATTTGCAAGTACCGGTTGGCTTACAATTCTTTAAGTTGCCGCCTAAGTATTTTACCTGCGGTGCTCTTTGGAATTACGTCAATGAATTTAACGGTTCCCAATTGTTTATAGCTGGGGACCCGTTCAGCAATGAATTTTTTAATTTTTTCTCCGTCACATTGTACTCCGGGTTTACAAACAACGAAGGCTTTTGGCATCTCTCCATATTTCGGATGAGGTTCTCCGACTACAGCCGCGTCCAATATTTCATCATTAGTTCGCAGTAGTTCTTCCAGCTCAGCAGGTGCCACTTGAAAGCCCTTCACTTTTATCAACTCCTTTATTCGATCTTTGATCATTACATGACCTACAACACGGAAAAGAAAATTTATTATCATGATTACGTATCGTGAAACGTGATAATATCACGGTTCACGTATTGACGCGGTATACAAAAGGCAATGAGTTTTAAGAATTGTGATAAAAAAAAAAAAACAATTATAGATGGATCAAGTTATTTTCCATATATTTTTTAATCATTTTGATTCACCGGTTTCATCGAAGCAGGCTATGTCGCCGGTTTTGAGCCATTCTCCATCCAAAGTATTCGCGGTAGCTTCAGGATTCTTGTAATACCCTTTCATTACTTGGGGACCTTTGACGTACAGTTCTCCTGTTTCGTTCACACCCATATTTTCTCCGGCTCTCGACTCTTCTGTATTAACAATCCGTAAGCTTGTATTGGGAAGAAGATACCCAACTGAATCCAAGTTATTTATTCCGTTGTTGGTACACGTGACAACAGGACAAGCCTCGGTGAGACCATACCTGAAGAAATTGAATTTCTCAATGAATTATTTCATCAAATGAATACTATAAATTAATGACGATTAATGGATAGTATGCAACCGAACTAACCCTTGTGCTATCGCGATTTCACGTTTGGCTTTCTTCAGTACTTTCTGCACACTTTCCGCACCAATCGGTGCAGCCCCTGACATGATGAATTTGAGGGTACCGAAATGATTGTGGGTGACCATTTCGTTGCTTCCCAAAAACAGTATCATTGGTGGCGCCGCGTATAATATGGTTGACTTGAAGTCTTTCAGAGATTTCAGGAAATTTTCTGCGTTGAATTTCCGGACGAAAACGATCTTAGCTCCGACGCTGGATGAAAATTAATATGGCGATCATAAACTATACAATAGTTAGTTGGTTCTACGTAAAGAGACATTACGTCATGCTGCATTGCAGGTAGGCAAGTTTTAGTAGTGGATAACGAACGCATATCTTAGTATCACTGTATTTATACTATACTAAATATCTGTATATGTGTGTACCTCAAGTAATTGAGCATCCCCACAACTAATCCATAAATATGAAACGCTGGTAAAATCAGAGGAACCACTTCTTGATGAGTTTCGGTAGTTTCATCTCCAGGATATATTCCTTCAACTTGCAACTGCTCACAGTTCACAACAACATTCCTGCATATGCAACATGAAATTGAAATTAAACGGATCACCAGTAGTTGATACACCGTTGTATACTTGGGACAGTCTATTTGAGGGCACTCACATTTGGACTTGTAAGTTACGAAAGTGTGTGATATTTAACAAAATGACTGGACTTTATTGAACGAATCATTCCCAGAGTGCATTGTAATTCACCCGCACAATAAATATTCGGTACCCGATATGCTCTAGTATGGTTGGGGAATAATTTGGGAATTACGGAGATTTAAGTAAACTGTGAATACCGATGTCTGATTTCCACGCCTTTTGGCAAACCTGTTGTTCCACTTGAGTATGGTAAGAATAAAACATCCTCATTGGTTTTTCCCGGAATTGCGGATTCACTCAATACTTCAACGGAGTCGGATATCAATTCACTGAATCTGATACATCTCTCCGGTAACGGGTGATTTGGTTCATCTACTATGATTATAGGCAATGTAATATTTGTACACCCGACAAGGCTCTCTTTGACAACTGGATATTCTTCCGAAGTAGTAATTACGCCAATAGCTTCAGAAGCTTGTAACTGTCGACTAATTTCCTTTGCCGTGGATATTGGATTCATCATAGTGATCTAAAAAATGTAAAGACTGGAGGTACCTATGCGATTGATCGGTGCGACTGGTTTCATAAATTTATAAGTGGATGGTACAAACATGTAAATATGCACTTATGAAGTTGTTGTGATAAAGCAACCAAACGTTATTTGACAAATGTGCCACGCGTTCTCGTCAAATCGAAATCTATACTCATATTTTATCTTATCTTAAGAGCTCTGAATGAACCAACGCTATATATGTCTCATTTATTTTTGTATCGCTATACAAATATTTTGCTTGAGTTTCTTTGATACATGCCCTAATGGCCAAACTTACTTTAATTCCAGCTTCAGATGCTCCCAACACAATTATTGCGAATTCCACTACATTTGGCAAAACAACGCCGATGGTACTGTCAGGATGAAATTTGCATTTCCTCAGAGATGCCGCAAATTTTCCACTTAAGGTACGCAGTTGGGAATATGTATACGATTTACCGGTTGTTGAGCAAACCTACCGTACAAACATTTAACAGCGATTATTATTGAATATGTCTGCGTTAGAAGGCCCCATCAACATACTTCTATTGATATACGTCGATTGAATACCGTGAAAAAATAAGGTAATTCATTGTTCAGCTGTATAAATATATCATCAACTGATATTATACAATCCAGCTATGAATTTGTTTCGGGGAATTGACATAGAAATATTTGTAAAAATTCTTTTATTTTTCATAATCATTTCTGTTCACGTAACAAATTGTTAGATATCCATGAGCTGCAATAATTGAAATGTGAATAGATTATATATCGAAAGTACCAAGTGATAACCGAGTTACTCTAGAGTTTCCACACCCATATAACCACTTCATATATGTATAATTATTTCTGGTTTATACACAGTACGTGTATTTTAATTTTCAATGCACAATTTTATTTTTGTCAGGTCGTTGACATTGCATTGACGATTCTACCGGTATAGATCAATATTACGCGGCAGTAAACGGTGAGCCTTGAATTCTAGTTGAATTGATAAATTTCAAAGAAAAGAAAGGCGATAGACTTATTGGAATGGAACTTTGTGTAACGAGGATCAAAATTTGTGTCCAACATGACATATCTCGCATATAAAAGTTATTCTTCGATGATAATGAATTGATTACGATGTTTACTCGAAACCGTCGTTCACTCTCCTACCGAAATAAATTTCAATGATTGAGCAGATCTACTTATCAAACAGTCAATTAGAAACATTCTTGTGGTATAAGTGGAAAACTATCAACGATCTGCTTTTAAGTATTAAGTATAGGTGATAAAATGGGAGAACCCCCTTTTAATAAAATTTCACATGCACCGTTTTTGAGGTACGAAATATCAAATTGAAAGTGAAACCACGTAATAGTCGATAAATTTTTTTTTTTTGATTTTGCGGTGTAAATTTAGTAAGACTTTTACAAAATTTCAAGTCGGTCTTGTGCTTTGTTTATGAATCGTAAGCAATAAAGTTGATAAAGCACAAGTGAGTTGGCTACACAGCGCAGACCGAGACGTGCGTGGGGGCTCTCAATCTTTACCGTTGGGACTGCTGGCTATGTGCTGGACTACATAAGTTTGTAGATATGCACGCATATCACAGTTTAGAATGAGAGGCGTACCGTCGAGTCACTCTTGATGCTTACCACTGCTGTTTTGTTTGGCCATCGTTCCAAGTTCTTCCAAATATATTCATGTAAAAATTCCCGGGGAACGTTGATATCTGGAAACGGACTACTGACAACATTGTCTTGATCAATTCGCAAGTTGGTCCTCGTAGCGTAGGATGACTTGTGAATTTCTGAATTTCGTGTAAATATTTCTCTACCGTAGCTTTTGTTCACGACACAAAATATACTTTGTTTGTTTGAAGAAGAGAATTTCATCGGCGGTCGGATATTGTGACATCTCACTGTCAGTTTCAATACTGACCGGTTTAGTAGGTAGCACCAATTTGACATCGTATACGCTTTATAGAACTAGATTTGTAAGCATATGTCACTATGTTTACGTGCACCGAGTTACACGCTGTAAGCCGGTGATAGTCGGCAATGGTGATCACGTAAACGGTAATAGATTACAGTTAATCGAAGTCAAGTAATACGTAAATGCCTATGACAATTGAAAAGTATTAAATACTTGGCACGCAACCGTAGTATACGCTCAGAGACACCGTTGCGAACCGCTGCCACAAGTCAACTGGAAGAAGCTTGTTTTGTGCCGACTTGGTATTGCCGAGTCGTGTGTGTCGATGTGCGTGATAGGCAAGATAAAACATGTGTGTGAGACTGCTGAAGAGTTTAGATACCTCATGCGTCGACTAGTCTGCATTATCCATTACTGTATCGTTTCGTGTGAAGCGAGGATCAGCTCCAAGGCATTAAATTGCGAGTTAAATTGTATCTGGGTTTGTGATGACAGGCAATTTGATGACCTTCGTTCTCTCGTCCGTGAACGCTAGAGTGGGTTGAATAATATATCGTGATTACTTGATTATACGTCATGCGGTTGACTGGGAACTTCAATACCGTTGTGTTTTATGTTATTGGATTAGCTTGTGTAATGATTATTGCGATATGCGGAAAGACAGAAGAGGACAAACTACATACGTACTTCAATAAGGTGGATTTTGCAACTGCTAACTTTCCACAGGTAAGGGCACTAAGATGATATACGTTTAGAAAGTCATAGGTGCTGGTTTTACAAATTATAGTTTAAAAGTATATTTTTTATTAAAAAAAAATGTAATTTGAATGAATGAAATGGTGGTCAGAACAAAAATTTTTATTGTCCAATAAAAACCCCTTTTTTCAGCCAATAGAACATTCCTGTCACCACATTATGGTTAAGTCGATTATTGTTTGTTGCATGCATGGACGCATTTTAGCCAAAAGGCGAGATGAGTACAAAAATATCAGTGAACCTCAAGCACTTGAACGAATCGTGATATATTTGCTTATTTTATTTTTTAATGATGATTTCATGTCGTCGACGAAAATAGAAATGCATGTGTGCGTGACATTTCTTAGTCATTTGAATGACTTTTAACGCAATGAAAGATCAAATTGTCGAAGTATGCATTCTCACACGCAACCTTGGAAATTATGGAAAATTCACCTTGCACCAGCCTTTCACCACATTTGCACTTCAAAAATGCGAAGGAAGAAACTAGAACATCGAAAGTTCTCGCGAAATTACGTCGCTGTCAAGTCTTGATGAATCGATTTCAACATTTCTCACAATCCATTAAAAATAGACACAAAAAATCGATTCATATGGCCAATTCCAGACCAATTGAACCCGCCAAAAAGCAAAAAAGACATGAAACGGAGCTAAGGACTAGCAGCAAAGAAATGACGAAGGAAATATCTCGTTTTTCGGTAGTAATTCTTGATCCGTTGCTCGCAGCGTATCGGCCTGCGTTAAATCGGTTCCTCTCGCAAAATTACGTCGGTATAGCGTATCAATGACTTGTTTCCAGCATCTTTCGAAGTCATTGGAGTTTTCACCAAAAATCTAAAGTGGTTAGCCGTACATTTAATTGAGCGAAAAATCTTTCGTCTCAGGACCGATTTGTACGACGTTTGGATTGGTTAATTGGAGCCGTAGGACTGCAAAAGAGAGATGTAGAACAGTAAACGACTAACAGTTCAGCGAATGGGGATAAAAAATACAAATGCGGTAAATATAGATTATTTATCTATTTTATTATAGGTTATATAGAATGGAGACAATACAATATCATACATCATATATCGTATCCAGCAGAGGACTGTTCCATCTGTACTCAGACCGAAACCTGAGCTGGACAAGAGGAAAGGCAATTTTCCGCGAATTGGAGGCACCCTACCAAAGACCGTAGAGCGTGCAAAAGGTTGCATTTGCTGCGCGGTCTTATTGACGGTTGTTCTTGGAATAAGAGCTTGAGTTAGGAAGTAAGGGATGGAATCTGAGTATGAAAGCAGCCTTATTAGGAACGTGCATTTTATATTTTACACTATGATAATATCTAGACGATAAGGTAGTTTCCGTATTTTGATTAAGACAATGAGTATTACACGCAACTACTTTCGATATGATAGTTAGATTTCTCATGTAATGTTTGGAGAAAATTTTGCGGTCCTCTTTGTCTTTCACTTTGAGTCTCGTCGTCGATTTGTTGAATTACTGCATACTGACAATATAACACTTGTACTATAATTGAGAGGGATTGAATAAACTGAAATTTAGAGCTGTGAACTTGTGATTTCTCTTCCCCACATTTTCGAGAACCTTTTCGAAACTTCATTTTTTTCGGCCGTAGCTTTTGATCTGTTGTTCATAGGAAGAAACATTGATTTTTGAAACCTCTTAGATATAAATCGGACTCTCAAGAGTGCAAAATAGACATGTGGTATAGCGAATGACGGGTAGCTGAGGGTGGACTAGGAAGATCCCTCATTTATGAGCTGTAACTCATTATCCGTTGCTCGCAGCGTATTGGGACTGCGGTCAATCGATTTCTCTCGCAAAATTACGTCGGAATAGTGCCCTACAGAATTAATTGCAGCACTTTTCAAAGTCGTCGAAATTTTCACCAATAATGCAAAGGGGTTAGCCTTGGATTTTTTTTGGCCGAAAAATGTTTTGTCTGGGAATCGATTCGTATGACGTTTTCTAGACTAATTCGACGCCCGGGAACTCAGAAAACACATCAAAAATAGCGTAGGACCAGCAGCAGAGAAATGACGACGAAAATCATGAGTTTTTCGGCCGTAACTTTACAGGTGTTGCTCGCAGCGTATTGGGACTGCGTTCAATCGATTTCTCTAGCAAAATTACGTCGGAATAGTGCCCTATAGAATTATTTGCAGCACTTTTCAAAGTCGTCGAAATTTTCGCCAATAATGCAAAGGGGTTAGCCTTGGATTTTTTTTGGCCGAAAAATCTTTTGTCTGGGAATCGCTCCGTATGACGCTTTTTAGACTAATTCGACGCCCAGGAACTCAGAAAACACATAAAAAATAGCCTAGGACCAGCAGCAGAGAAATGACGACGAAAATCAGCAGTTTTTCGGCTGTAACTTTGCAGGTGTTGCTCGCAGCGCATCGGGACTGCGATTATTCGATTCCTCTCGCAAAATCACGTCGGAATAGTACCCTAAAGAATTAATCGCAGCACTTTTCAAAGTCGTCGAAATTTTCGCCAAAAATGCAAAGGGGTTAGCCTTGGATTTTTTTTGGCCGAAAAATCTTTTGTCTGGGAATCGATCCGTATGACGCTTTTTAGACTAATTCGATGCCCAGGAACTCAGAAAACACATGAAAAATAGCCTAGGACCAGCAGCAGAGAAATGACGACGAAAATCAGCAGTTTTTCGGCTGTAACTTTGCAGGTGTTGCTCGCAGCGCATCGGGACTGCGATTAATCGATTCCTCTCGCAAAATCACGTCGGAATAGTACCCTAAAGAATTAATCGCAGCACTTTTCAAAGTCGTCGAAATTTTCGCCAAAAATGCAAAGGGGTTAGCCTTGGATTTTTTTTGGCCGAAAAATCTTTTGTCTGGGAATCGATCCGTATGACGCTTTTTAGACTAATTCGACGCCCAGGAACTCAGAAAACACATGAAAAATAGCCTAGGACCAGCAGCAGAGAAATGACGACGAAAATCAGCAGTTTTTCGGCTGTAACTTTGCAGGTGTTGCTCGCAGCGCATCGGGACTGCGATTAATCGATTCCTCTCGCAAAATCACGTCGGAATAGTACCCTAAAGAATTAATCGCAGCACTTTTCAAAGTCGTCGAAATTTTCGCCAAAAATGCAAAGGGGTTAGCCTTGGATTTTTTTTGGCCAAAAAATCTTTTGTCTGGGAATCGATCCGTATGACGCTTTTTAGACTAATTCGACGCCCAGGAACTCAGAAAACACATGAAAAATAGCCTAGGACCAGCAGCAGAGAAATGACGACGAAAATCAGCAGTTTTTCGGCTGTAACTTTGCAGGTGTTGCTCGCAGCGCATCGGGACTGCGATTAATCGATTCCTCTCGCAAAATCACGTCGGAATAGTACCCTAAAGAATTAATCGCAGCACTTTTCAAAGTCGTCGAAATTTTCGCCAAAAATGCAAAGGGGTTAGCCTTGGATTTTTTTTGGCCGAAAAATCTTTTGTCTGGGAATCGATCCGCATGACGCTTTTTAGACTAATTCGACGCCCAGGAACTCAGAAAACACATGAAAAATAGCCTAGGACCAGCAGCAGAGAAATGACGACGAAAATCAGCAGTTTTTCGGCTGTAACTTTGCAGGTGTTGCTCGCAGCGCATCGGGACTGCGATTAATCGATTCCTCTCGCAAAATCACGTCGGAATAGTACCCTAAAGAATTAATCGCAGCACTTTTCAAAGTCGTCGAAATTTTCGCCAAAAATGCAAAGGGGTTAGCCTTGGATTTTTTTTGGCCGAAAAATCTTTTGTCTGGGAATCGATCCGCATGACGCTTTTTAGACTAATTCGACGCCCAGGAACTCAGAAAACACATGAAAAATAGCCTAGGACCAGCAGCAGAGAAATGACGACGAAAATCAGCAGTTTTTCGGCTGTAACTTTGCAGGTGTTGCTCGCAGCGCATCGGGACTGCGATTAATCGATTCCTCTCGCAAAATCACGTCGGAATAGTACCCTGAAGAATTAATCGCAGCACTTTTCAAAGTCGTCGAAATTTTCGCCAAAAATGCAAAGGGGTTAGCCTTGGATTTTTTTTGGCCGAAAAATCTTTTGTCTGGGAATCAATCCGTATGACGCTTTTTAGACTAATTCGACGCCCGGGAACTCAGAAAACACATGAAAAATAGCCTAGGACCAGCAGCAGAGAAATGACGACGAAAATCAGCAGTTTTTCGGCTGTAACTTTGCAGGTGTTGCTCGTAGCGCATCGGGACTGCGATTAATCGATTCCTCTCGCAAAATCACGTCGGAATAGTACCCTAAAGAATTAATCGCAGCACTTTTCAAAGTCGTCGAAATTTTCGCCAAAAATGCAAAGGGGTTAGCCTTGGATTTTTTTTGGCCGAAAAATCTTTTGTCTGGGAATCGATCCGCATGACGCTTTTTAGACTAATTCGACACCCAGGAACTCAGAAAACACATGAAAAATAGCCTAGGACCAGCAGCAGAGAAATGACGACGAAAATCAGCAGTTTTTCGGCTGTAACTTTGCAGGTGTTGCTCGCAGCGCATCGGGACTGCGAATTATCGATTCCTCTCGCAAAATCACGTCGGAATAGTACCCTAAAGAATTAATCGCAGCTCTTTTCAAAGTCGTCGAAATTTTCGCCAAAAATGCAAAGGGGTTAGCCTTGGATTTTTTTTGGCCGAAAAATCTTTTGTCTGGGAATCGATCCGTATGACGCTTTTTAGACTAATTCGACGCCCAGGAACTCAGAAAACACATGAAAAATAGCCTAGGACCAGCAGCAGAGAAATGACGACAAAAATCAGCAGTTTTTCGGCTGTAACTTTGCAGGTGTTGCTCGCAGCGCATCGGGACTGCGATTAATCGATTCCTCTCGCAAAATCACGTCGGAATAGTACCCTAAAGAATTAATCGCAGCACTTTTCAAAGTCGTCGAAATTTTCGCCAAAAATGCAAAGGGGTTAGCCTTGGATTTTTTTTGGCCGAAAAATCTTTTGTCTGGGAATCGATCCGCATGACGCTTTTTAGACTAATTCGACGCCCAGGAACTCAGAAAACACATGAAAAATAGCCTAGGACCAGCAGCAGAGAAATGACGACGAAAATCAGCAGTTTTTCGGCTGTAACTTTGCAGGTGTTGCTCGCAGCGCATCGGGACTGCGATTAATCGATTCCTCTCGCAAAATCACGTCGGAATAGTACCCTAAAGAATTAATCGCAGCACTTTTCAAAGTCGTCGAAATTTTCGCCAAAAATGCAAAGGGGTTAGCCTTGGATTTTTTTTGGCCGAAAAATCTTTTGTCTGGGAATCGATCCGCATGACGCTTTTTAGACTAATTCGACACCCAGGAACTCAGAAAACACATGAAAAATAGCCTAGGACCAGCAGCAGAGAAATGACGACGAAAATCAGCAGTTTTTCGGCTGTAACTTTGCAGGTGTTGCTCGCAGCGCATCGGGACTGCGAATTATCGATTCCTCTCGCAAAATCACGTCGGAATAGTACCCTAAAGAATTAATCGCAGCTCTTTTCAAAGTCGTCGAAATTTTCGCCAAAAATGCAAAGGGGTTAGCCTTGGATTTTTTTTGGCCGAAAAATCTTTTGTCTGGGAATCGATCCGTATGACGCTTTTTAGACTAATTCGACGCCCAGGAACTCAGAAAACACATGAAAAATAGCCTAGGACCAGCAGCAGAGAAATGACGACAAAAATCAGCAGTTTTTCGGCTGTAACTTTGCAGGTGTTGCTCGCAGCGCATCGGGACTGCGATTAATCGATTCCTCTCGCAAAATCACGTCGGAATAGTACCCTAAAGAATTAATCGCAGCACTTTTCAAAGTCGTCGAAATTTTCGCCAAAAATGCAAAGGGGTTAGCCTTGGATTTTTTTTGGCCGAAAAATCTTTTGTCTGGGAATCGATCCGTATGACGCTTTTTAGACTAATTCGACGCCCAGGAACTCAGAAAACACATGAAAAATAGCCTAGGACCAGCAGCAGAGAAATGACGACGAAAATCAGCAGTTTTTCGGCTGTAACTTTGCAGGTGTTGCTCGCAGCGCATCGGGACTGCGATCAATCGATTCCTCTCGCAAAATCACGTCGGAATAGTACCCTAAAGAATTAATCGCAGCACTTTTCAAAGTCGTCGAAATTTTCGCCAAAAATGCAAAGGGGTTAGCCTTGGATTTTTTTTGGCCGAAAAATCTTTTGTCTGGGAATCGATCCGTATGACGCTTTTTAGACTAATTCGACGCCCAGGAACTCAGAAAACACATGACAAATAGCCTAGGACCAGCAGCAGAGAAATGACGACGAAAATCAGCAGTTTTTCGGCTGTAACTTTGCAGGTGTTGCTCGCAGCGCATCGGGACTGCGATTAATCGATTCCTCTCGCAAAATCACGTCGGAATAGTACCCTAAAGAATTAATCGCAGCTCTTTTCAAAGTCGTCGAAATTTTCGCCAAAAATGCAAAGGGGTTAGCCTTGGATTTTTTTTGGCCGAAAAATCTTTTGTCTGGGAATCGATCCGTATGACGCTTTTTAGACTAATTCGACGCCCAGGAACTCAGAAAACACATGAAAAATAGCCTAGGACCTGCAGCAGAGAAATGACGACGAAAATCAGCAGTTTTTCGGCTGTAACTTTGCAGGTGTTGCTCGCAGCGCATCAGGACTGCGATTAATCGATTCCTCTCGCAAAATCACGTCGGAATAGTACCCTAAAGAATTAATCGCAGCACTTTTCAAAGTCGTCGAAATTTTCGCCAAAAATGCAAAGGGGTTAGCCTTGGATTTTTTTTGGCCGAAAAATCTTTTGTGTGGGAATCGATCCGTATGACGCTTTTTAGACTAATTCGACGCCCAGGAACTCAGAAAACACATGAAAAATAGCCTAGGACCAGCAGCAGAGAAATGACGACGAAAATCAGCAGTTTTTCGGCTGTAACTTTGCAGGTGTTGCTCGCAGCGCATCGGGATTGCGATTAATCGATTCCTCTCGCAAAATCACGTCGGAATAGTACCCTAAAGAATTAATCGCAGCACTTTTCAAAGTCGTCGAAATTTTCGCCAAAAATGCAAAGGGGTTAGCCTTGGATTTTTTTTGGCCGATAAATCTTTTGTCTGGGAATCGATCCGTATGACGCTTTTTAGACTAATTCGATGCCCAGGAACTCAGAAAACACATGAAAAATAGCCTAGGACCAGCAGCAGAGAAATGACGACGAAAATCAGCAGTTTCTCGGCTGTAACTTTGCAGGTGTTGCTCGCAGCGCATCGGGACTGCGATTAATCGATTCCTCTCGCAAAATCACGTCGGAATAGTACCCTAAAGAATAAATCGCAGCACTTTTCAAAGTCGTCGAAATTTTCGCCAAAAATGCAAAGGGGTTAGCCTTGGATTTTTTTTGGCCGAAAAATCTTTTGTCTGGGAATCGATCCGTATGACGCTTTTTAGACTAATTCGACGCCCAGGAACTCAGAAAACACATGAAAAATAGCCTAGGACCAGCAGCAGAGAAATGACGACGAAAATCAGCAGTTTTTCGGCTGTAACTTTGCAGGTGTTGCTCGCAGCGCATCGGGACTGCGAATTATCGATTCCTCTCGCAAAATCACGTCGGAATAGTACCCTAAAGAATTAATCGCAGCTCTTTTCAAAGTCGTCGAAATTTTCGCCAAAAATGCAAAGGGGTTAGCCTTGGATTTTTTTTGGCCGAAAAATCTTTTGTCTGGGAATCGATCCGCATGACGCTTTTTAGACTAATTCGACGCCCAGGAACTCAGAAAACACATGAAAAATAGCCTAGGACCAGCAGCAGAGAAATGACGACGAAAATCAGCAGTTTTTCGGCTGTAACTTTGCAGGTGTTGCTCGCAGCGCATCGGGACTGCGATTAATCGATTCCTCTCGCAAAATCACGTCGGAATAGTACCCTGAAGAATTAATCGCAGCACTTTTCAAAGTCGTCGAAATTTTCGCCAAAAATGCAAAGGGGTTAGCCTCGGATTTTTTTTGGCCGAAAAATCTTTTGTCTGGGAATCGATCCGTATGACGCTTTTTAGACTAATTCGACGCCCAGGAACTCAGAAAACACATGAAAAATAGCCTAACACCAGCAGCAGAGAAATGACGACGAAAATCAGCAGTTTTTCGGCTGTAACTTTGCAGGTGTTGCTCGCAGCGCATCGGGACTGCGATTAATCGATTCCTCTCGCAAAATCACGTCGGAATAGTACCCTAAAGAATTAATCGCAGCACTTTTCAAAGTCGTCGAAATTTTCGCCAAAAATGCAAAGGGGTTAGCCTTGGATTTTTTTTGGCCGAAAAATCTTTTGTCTGGGAATCGATCCGCATGACGCTTTTTAGACTAATTCGACGCCCAGGAACTCAGAAAACACATGAAAAATAGCCTAGGACCAGCAGCAGAGAAATGACGACGAAAATCAGCAGTTTTTCGGCTGTAACTTTGCAGGTGTTGCTCGCAGCGCATCGGGACTGCGATTAATCGATTCCTCTCGCAAAATCACGTCGGAATAGTACCCTGAAGAATTAATCGCAGCACTTTTCAAAGTCGTCGAAATTTTCGCCAAAAATGCAAAGGGGTTAGCCTCGGATTTTTTTTGGCCGAAAAATCTTTTGTCTGGGAATCGATCCGTATGACGCTTTTTAGACTAATTCGACGCCCAGGAACTCAGAAAACACATGAAAAATAGCCTAGGACCAGCAGCAGAGAAATGACGACGAAAATCAGCAGTTTTTCGGCTGTAACTTTGCAGGTGTTGCTCGCAGCGCATCGGGACTGCGAATTATCGATTCCTCTTGCAAAATCACGTCGAGATAGTACCCTAAAGAATTAATCGCAGCTCTTTTCAAAGTCGTGGAAATTTTCGCCAAAAATGCAAAGGGGTTAGCCTTGGATTTTTTTTGGCCGAAAAATCTTTTGTCTGGGAATCGATCCGTATGACGCTTTTTAGACTAATTCGACGCCCGGGAACTCAGAAAACACATGAAAAATAGCCTAGGACCAGCAGCAGAGAAATGACGACGAAAATCAGCAGTTTTTCGGCTGTAACTTTGCAGGTGTTGCTCGTAGCGCATCGGGACTGCGATTAATCGATTCCTCTCGCAAAATCACGTCGGAATAGTACCCTAAAGAATTAATCGCAGCACTTTTCAAAGTCGTCGAAATTTTCGCCAAAAATGCAAAGGGGTTAGCCTTGGATTTTTTTTGGCCGAAAAATCTTTTGTCTGGGAATCGATCCGCATGACGCTTTTTAGACTAATTCGACACCCAGGAACTCAGAAAACACATGAAAAATAGCCTAGGACCAGCAGCAGAGAAATGACGACGAAAATCAGCAGTTTTTCGGCTGTAACTTTGCAGGTGTTGCTCGCAGCGCATCGGGACTGCGAATTATCGATTCCTCTCGCAAAATCACGTCGGAATAGTACCCTAAAGAATAAATCGCAGCACTTTTCAAAGTCGTCGAAATTTTCGCCAAAAATGCAAAGGGGTTAGCCTTGGATTTTTTTTGGCCGAAAAATCTTTTGTCTGGGAATCGATCCGTATCACGCTTTTTAGACTAATTCGACGCCCAGGAACTCAGAAAACACATGAAAAATAGCCTAGGACCAGCAGCAGAGAAATGACGACAAAAATCAGCAGTTTTTCGGCTGTAACTTTGCAGGTGTTGCTCGCAGCGCATCGGGACTGCGATTAATCGATTCCTCTCGCAAAATCACGTCGGAATAGTACCCTAAAGAATTAATCGCAGCACTTTTCAAAGTCGTCGAAATTTTCGCCAAAAATGCAAAGGGGTTAGCCTTGGATTTTTTTTGGCCGAAAAATCTTTTGTCTGGGAATCGATCCGTATGACGCTTTTTAGACTAATTCGACGCCCAGGAACTCAGAAAACACATGAAAAATAGCCTAGGACCAGCAGCAGAGAAATGACGACGAAAATCAGCAGTTTTTCGGCTGTAACTTTGCAGGTGTTGCTCGCAGCGCATCGGGACTGCGATTAATCGATTCCTCTCGCAAAATCACGTCGGAATAGTACCCTAAAGAATTAATCGCAGCACTTTTCAAAGTCGTCGAAATTTTCGCCAAAAATGCAAAGGGGTTAGCCTTGGATTTTTTTTGGCCGAAAAATCTTTTGTCTGGGAATCGATCCGCATGACGCTTTTTAGACTAATTCGACGCCCAGGAACTGAGAAAACACATGAAAAATAGCCTAGGACCAGCAGCAGAGAAATGACGACGAAAATCAGCAGTTTTTCGGCTGTAACTTTGCAGGTGTTGCTCGCAGCGCATCGGGACTGCGAATTATCGATTCCTCTCGCAAAATCACGTCGGAATAGTACCCTAAAGAATAAATCGCAGCACTTTTCAAAGTCGTCGAAATTTTCGCCAAAAATGCAAAGGGGTTAGCCTTGGATTTTTTTTGGCCGAAAAATCTTTTGTCTGGGAATCGATCCGTATCACGCTTTTTAGACTAATTCGACGCCCAGGAACTCAGAAAACACATGAAAAATAGCCTAGGACCAGCAGCAGAGAAATGACGACAAAAATCAGCAGTTTTTCGGCTGTAACTTTGCAGGTGTTGCTCGCAGCGCATCGGGACTGCGATTAATCGATTCCTCTCGCAAAATCACGTCGGAATAGTACCCTAAAGAATTAATCGCAGCACTTTTCAAAGTCGTCGAAATTTTCGCCAAAAATGCAAAGGGGTTAGCCTTGGATTTTTTTTGGCCGAAAAATCTTTTGTCTGGGAATCGATCCGTATGACGCTTTTTAGACTAATTCGACGCCCAGGAACTCAGAAAACACATGAAAAATAGCCTAGGACCAGCAGCAGAGAAATGACGACGAAAATCAGCAGTTTTTCGGCTGTAACTTTGCAGGTGTTGCTCGCAGCGCATCGGGACTGCGATTAATCGATTCCTCTCGCAAAATCACGTCGGAATAGTACCCTAAAGAATTAATCGCAGCACTTTTCAAAGTCGTCGAAATTTTCGCCAAAAATGCAAAGGGGTTAGCCTTGGATTTTTTTTGGCCGAAAAATCTTTTGTCTGGGAATCGATCCGCATGACGCTTTTTAGACTAATTCGACGCCCAGGAACTCAGAAAACACATGAAAAATAGCCTAGGACCAGCAGCAGAGAAATGACGACGAAAATCAGCAGTTTTTCGGCTGTAACTTTGCAGGTGTTGCTCGCAGCGCATCGGGACTGCGAATTATCGATTCCTCTCGCAAAATCACGTCGGAATAGTACCCTAAAGAATTAATCGCAGCTCTTTTCAAAGTCGTCGAAATTTTCGCCAAAAATGCAAAGGGGTTAGCCTTGGATTTTTTTTGGCCGAAAAATCTTTTGTCTGGGAATCGATCCGCATGACGCTTTTTAGACTAATTCGACGCCCAGGAACTCAGAAAACACATGAAAAATAGCCTAGGACCAGCAGCAGAGAAATGACGACGAAAATCAGCAGTTTTTCGGCTGTAACTTTGCAGGTGTTGCTCGCAGCGCATCGGGACTGCGATTAATCGATTCCTCTCGCAAAATCACGTCGGAATAGTACCCTGAAGAATTAATCGCAGCACTTTTCAAAGTCGTCGAAATTTTCGCCAAAAATGCAAAGGGGTTAGCGTCGGATTTTTTTTGGCCGAAAAATCTTTTGTCTGGGAATCGATCCGTATGACGCTTTTTAGACTAATTCGACGCCCAGGAACTCAGAAAACACATGAAAAATAGCCTAGGACCAGCAGCAGAGAAATGACGACGAAAATCAGCAGTTTTTCGGCTGTAACTTTGCAGGTGTTGCTCGCAGCGCATCGGGACTGCGATTAATCGATTCCTCTCGCAAAATCACGTCGGAATAGTACCCTAAAGAATTAATCGCAGCACTTTTCGAAGTCGTCGAAATTTTCGCCAAAAATGCAAAGGGGTTAGCCTTGGATTTTTTTTGGCCGAAAAATCTTTTGTCTGGGAATCGATCCGCATGACGCTTTTTAGACTAATTCGACGCCCAGGAACTCAGAAAACACATGAAAAATAGCCTAGGACCAGCAGCAGAGAAATGACGACGAAAATCAGCAGTTTTTCGGCTGTAACTTTGCAGGTGTTGCTCGCAGCGCATCGGGACTGCGATTAATCGATTCCTCTCGCAAAATCACGTCGGAATAGTACCCTAAAGAATTAATCGCAGCACTTTTCAAAGTCGTCGAAATTTTCGCCAAAAATGCAAAGGGGTTAGCCTTGGATTTTTTTTGGCCGAAAAATCTTTTGTCTGGGAATCGATCCGCATGACGCTTTTTAGACTAATTCGACACCCAGGAACTCAGAAAACACATGAAAAATAGCCTAGGACCAGCAGCAGAGAAATGACGACGAAAATCAGCAGTTTTTCGGCTGTAACTTTGCAGGTGTTGCTCGCAGCGCATCGGGACTGCGAATTATCGATTCCTCTCGCAAAATCACGTCGGAATAGTACCCTAAAGAATTAATCGCAGCTCTTTTCAAAGTCGTCGAAATTTTCGCCAAAAATGCAAAGGGGTTAGCCTTGGATTTTTTTTGGCCGAAAAATCTTTTGTCTGGAAATCGATCCGCATGACGCTTTTTAGACTAATTCGACGCCCAGGAACTCAGAAAACACATGAAAAATAGCCTAGGACCAGCAGCAGAGAAATGACGACGAAAATCAGCAGTTTTTCGGCTGTAACTTTGCAGGTGTTGCTCGCAGCGCATCGGGACTGCGATCAATCGATTCCTCTCGCAAAATCACGTCGGAATAGTACCCTCAAGAATTAATCGCAGCACTTTTCAAAGTCGTCGAAATTTTCGCCAAAAATGCAAAGGGGTTAGCCTTGGATTTTTTTTGGCCGAAAAATCTTTTGTCTGGGAATCGATCCGTATGACGCTTTTTAGACTAATTCGACGCCCAGGAACTCAGAAAACACATGACAAATAGCCTAGGACCAGCAGCAGAGAAATGACGACGAAAATCAGCAGTTTTTCGGCTGTAACTTTGCAGGTGTTGCTCGCAGCGCATCGGGACTGCGATTAATCGATTCCTCTCGCAAAATCACGTCGGAATAGTACCCTAAAGAATGAATCGCAGCACTTTTCAAAGTCGTCGAAATTTTCGCCAAAAATGCAAAGGGGTTAGCCTTGGATTTTTTTTGGCCGAAAAATCTTTTGTCTGGGAATCGATCCGTATGACGCTTTTTAGACTAATTCGACGCCCAGGAACTCAGAAAACACATGAAAAATAGCCTAGGACCAGCAGCAGAGAAATGACGACGAAAATCAGCAGTTTTTCGGCTGTAACTTTGCAGGTGTTGCTCGCAGCGCATCGGGACTGCGATTAATCGATTCCTCTCGCAAAATCACGTCGGAATAGTACCCTAAAGAATTAATCGCAGCTCTTTTCAAAGTCGTCGAAATTTTCGCCAAAAATGCAAAGGGGTTAGCCTTGGATATTTTTTGGCCGAAAAATCTTTTGTCTGGGAATCGATCCGTATGACGCTTTTTAGACTAATTCGACGCCCAGGAACTCAGAAAACACATGAAAAATAGCCTAGGACCTGCAGCAGAGAAATGACGACGAAAATCAGCAGTTTTTCGGCTGTAACTTTGCAGGTGTTGCTCGCAGCGCATCGGGACTGCGAATTATCGATTCCTCTCGCAAAATCACGTCGGAATAGTACCCTGAAGAATTAATCGCAGCTCTTTTCAAAGTCGTCGAAATTTTCGCCAAAAATGCAAAGGGGTTAGCCTTGGATTTTTTTTGGCCGAAAAATCTTTTGTCTGGGAATCGATCCGTATGACGCTTTTTAGACTAATTCGACGCCCAGGAACTCAGAAAACACATGAAAAATAGCCTAGGACCAGCAGCAGAGAAATGACGACGAAAATCAGCAGTTTTTCGGCTGTAACTTTGCAGGTGTTGCTCGCAGCGCATCAGGACTGCGATTAATCGATTCCTCTCGCAAAATCACGTCGGAATAGTACCCTAAAGAATTAATCGCAGCACTTTTCAAAGTCGTTGAAATTTTCGCCAAAAATGCAAAGGGGTTAGCCTTGGATTTTTTTTGGCCGAAAAATCTTTTGTGTGGGAATCGATCCGTATGACGCTTTTTAGACTAATTCGACGCCCAGGAACTCAGAAAACACATGAAAAATAGCCTAGGACCAGCAGCAGAGAAATGACGACGAAAATCAGCAGTTTTTCGGCTGTAACTTTGCAGGTGTTGCTCGCAGCGCATCGGGACTGCGATTAATCGATTCCTCTCGCAAAATCACGTCGGAATAGTACCCTAAAGAATAAATCGCAGCACTTTTCAAAGTCGTCGAAATTTTCGCCAAAAATGCAAAGGGGTTAGCCTTGGATTTTTTTTGGCCGAAAAATCTTTTGTCTGGGAATCGATCCGTATGACGCTTTTTAGACTAATTCGACGCCCAGGAACTCAGAAAACACATGAAAAATAGCCTAGGACCAGCAGCAGAGAAATGACGACGAAAATCAGCAGTTTTTCGGCTGTAACTTTGCAGGTGTTGCTCGCAGCGCATCGGGACTGCGATTAATCGATTCCTCTCGCAAAATCACGTTGGAATAGTACCCGAAAGAATAAATCGCAGCACTTTTCAAAGTCGTCGAAATTTTCGCCAAAAATGCAAAGGGGTTAGCCTTGGATTTTTTTTGGCCGAAAAATCTTTTGTCTGGGAATCGATCCGTATGACGCTTTTTAGACTAATTCGACGCCCAGGAACTCAGAAAACACATGAAAAATAGCCTAGGACCAGCAGCAGAGAAATGACGACGAAAATCAGCAGTTTTTCGGCTGTAACTTTGCAGGTGTTGCTCGCAGCGCATCGGGACTGCGATTAATCGATTCCTCTCGCAAAATCACGTCGGAATAGTACCCTAAAGAATTAATCGCAGCACTTTTCAAAGTCGTCGAAATTTTCGCCAAAAATGCAAAGGGGTTAGCCTTGGATTTTTTTTGGCCGAAAAATCTTTTGTCTGGGAATCGATCCGTATGACGCTTATTAGACTAATTCGACGCCCAGGAACTCAGAAAACACATGAAAAATAGCCTAGGACCAGCAGCAGAGAAATGACGACGAAAATCAGCAGTTTTTCGGCTGTAACTTTGCAGGTGTTGCTCGCAGCGCATCGGGACTGCGATTAATCGATTCCTCTCGCAAAATCACGTCGGAATAGTACCCTAAAGAATTAATCGCAGCACTTTTCAAAGTCGTCGAAATTTTCGCCAAAAATGCAAAGGGGTTAGCCTTGGATTTTTTTTGGCCGAAAAATCTTTTGTCTGGGAATCGATCCGTATGACGCTTATTAGACTAATTCGACGCCCAGGAACTCAGAAAACACATGAAAAATAGCCTAGGACCAGCAGCAGAGAAATGACGACGAAAATCAGCAGTTTTTCGGCTGTAACTTTGCAGGTGTTGCTCGCAGCGCATCGGGACTGCGATTAATCGATTCCTCTCGCAAAATCACGTCGGAATAGTACCCTAAAGAATAAATCGCAGCACTTTTCAAAGTCGTCGAAATTTTCGCCAAAAATGCAAAGGGGTTAGCCTTGGATTTTTTTTGGCCGAAAAATCTTTTGTCTGGGAATCGATCCGTATGACGCTTTTTAGACTAATTCGACGCCCAGGAACTCAGAAAACACATGAAAAATAGCCTAGGACCAGCAGCAGAGAAATGACGACGAAAATCAGCAGTTTTTCGGCTGTAACTTTGCAGGTGTTGCTCGCAGCGCATCGGGACTGCGATTAATCGATTCCTCTCGCAAAATCACGTCGGAATAGTACCCTAAAGAATTAATCGCAGCACTTTTCAAAGTCGTCGAAATTTTCGCCAAAAATGCAAAGGGGTTAGCCTTGGATTTTTTTTGGCCGAAAAATCTTTTGTCTGGGAATCGATCCGTATGACGCTTTTTAGACTAATTCGACGCCCAGGAACTCAGAAAACACATGAAAAATAGCCTAG
This sequence comes from Diprion similis, assembly GCF_021155765.1. NCBI lineage: Eukaryota > Metazoa > Arthropoda > Insecta > Hymenoptera > Diprionidae > Diprion > Diprion similis. Next base: position 8,602,915 of record NC_060116.1, on the reverse strand, counting down.
GACCAGCAGCAGAGAAATGACGACGAAAATCAGCAGTTTTTCGGCTGTAACTTTGCAGGTGTTGCTCGCAGCGCATCGGGACTGCGATCAATCGATTCCTCTCGCAAAATCACGTCGGAATAGTACCCTAAAGAATTAATCGCAGCACTTTTCAAAGTCGTCGAAATTTTCGCCAAAAATGCAAAGGGGTTAGCCTTGGATTTTTTTTGGCCGAAAAATCTTTTGTCTGGGAATCGATCCGTATGACGCTTATTAGACTAATTCGACGCCCAGGAACTCAGAAAACACATGAAAAATAGCCTAGGACCAGCAGCAGAGAAATGACGACGAAAATCAGCAGTTTTTCGGCTGTAACTTTGCAGGTGTTGCTCGCAGCGCATCGGGACTGCGATTAATCGATTCCTCTCGCAAAATCACGTCGGAATAGTACCCTAAAGAATTAATCGCAGCACTTTTCAAAGTCGTCGAAATTTTCGCCAAAAATGCAAAGGGGTTAGCCTTGGATTTTTTTTGGCCGGAAAATCTTTTGTCTGGGAATCGATCCGTATGACGCTTATTAGACTAATTCGACGCCCAGGAATTCAGAAAACACATGAAAAATAGCCTAGGACCAGCAGCAGAGAAATGACGACGAAAATCAGCAGTTTTTCGGCTGTAACTTTGCAGGTGTTGCTCGCAGCGCATCGGGACTGCGATTAATCGATTCCTCTCGCAAAATCACGTCGGAATAGTACCCTAAAGAATTAATCGCAGCACTTTTCAAAGTCGTCGAAATTTTCGCCAAAAATGCAAAGGGGTTAGCCTTGGATTTTTTTTGGCCGAAAAATCTTTTGTCTGGGAATCGATCCGTATGACGCTTATTAGACTAATTCGACGCCCAGGAACTCAGAAAACACATGAAAAATAGCCTAGGACCAGCAGCAGAGAAATGACGACGAAAATCAGCAGTTTTTCGGCTGTAACTTTGCAGGTGTTGCTCGCAGCGCATCGGGACTGCGATTAATCGATTCCTCTCGCAAAATCACGTCGGAATAGTACCCTAAAGAATAAATCGCAGCACTTTTCAAAGTCGTCGAAATTTTCGCCAAAAATGCAAAGGGGTTAGCCTTGGATTTTTTTTGGCCGAAAAATCTTTTGTCTGGGAATCGATCCGTATGACGCTTTTTAGACTAATTCGACGCCCAGGAACTCAGAAAACACATGAAAAATAGCCTAGGACCAGCAGCAGAGAAATGACGACGAAAATCAGCAGTTTTTCGGCTGTAACTTTGCAGGTGTTGCTCGCAGCGCATCGGGACTGCGATTAATCGATTCCTCTCGCAAAATCACGTCGGAATAGTACCCTAAAGAATTAATCGCAGCACTTTTCAAAGTCGTCGAAATTTTCGCCAAAAATGCAAAGGGGTTAGCCTTGGATTTTTTTTGGCCGAAAAATCTTTTGTCTGGGAATCGATCCGTATGACGCTTTTTAGACTAATTCGACGCCCAGGAACTCAGAAAACACATGAAAAATAGCCTAGGACCAGCAGCAGAGAAATGACGACGAAAATCAGCAGTTTTTCGGCTGTAACTTTGCAGGTGTTGCTCGCAGCGCATCGGGACTGCGATCAATCGATTCCTCTCGCAAAATCACGTCGGAATAGTACCCTAAAGAATTAATCGCAGCACTTTTCAAAGTCGTCGAAATTTTCGCCAAAAATGCAAAGGGGTTAGCCTTGGATTTTTTTTGGCCGAAAAATCTTTTGTCTGGGAATCGATCCGTATGACGCTTTTTAGACTAATTCGACGCCCAGGAACTCAGAAAACACACGAAAAATAGCCTAGGACCAGCAGCAGAGAAATGACGACGAAAATCAGCAGTTTTTCGGCTGTAACTTTGCAGGTGTTGCTCGCAGCGCATCGGGACTGCGATCAATCGATTCCTCTCGCAAAATCACGTCGGAATAGTACCCTAAAGAATTAATCGCAGCACTTTTCAAAGTCGTCGAAATTTTCGCCAAAAATGCAAAGGGGTTAGCCTTGGATTTTTTTCGGCCGAAAAATCTTTTGTCTGGGAATCGATCCGTATGACGCTTTTTAGACTAATTCGACGCCCAGGAACTCAGAAAACACATGAAAAATAGCCTAGGACCAGCAGCAGAGAAATGACGACGAAAATCAGCAGTTTTTCGGCTGTAACTTTGCAGGTGTTGCTCGCAGCGCATCGGGACTGCGATCAATCGATTCCTCTCGCAAAATCACGTCGGAATAGTACCCTAAAGAATTAATCGCAGCACTTTTCAAAGTCGTCGAAATTTTCGCCAAAAATGCAAAGGGGTTAGCCTTGGATTTTTTTTGGCCGAAAAATCTTTTGTCTGGGAATCGATCCGTATGACGCTTTTTAGACTAATTCGACGCCCAGGAACTCAGAAAACACACGAAAAATAGCCTAGGACCAGCAGCAGAGAAATGACGACGAAAATCAGCAGTTTTTCGGCTGTAACTTTGCAGGTGTTGCTCGCAGCGCATCGGGACTGCGATTAATCGATTCCTCTCGCAAAATTACGTCGGAATAGTACCCTAAAGAATTAATGGCAGCTTTTTTCAAAGTCGTCGAAATTTTCGCCAAAAATGCAAAGGGGTTAGCCTTGGATTTTTTTTGGCCGAAAAATCTTTTGTCTGGGAATCGATCCGTATGACGCTTTTTAGACTAATTCGACGCCTAGGAACTCAGAAAACACATGAAAAATAGCCTAGGACCAGCAGCAGAGAAATGACGACGAAAATCAGCAGTTGTTCGGCTGTAACTTTGCAGGTGTTGCTCGCAGCGCATCGGGACTGCGATCAATCGATTCCTCTCGCAAAATCACGTCGGAATAGTACCCTAAAGAATTAATCGCAGCACTTTTCAAAGTCGTCGAAATTTTCGCCAAAAATGCAAAGGGGTTAGCCTTGGATTTTTTTTGGCCGAAAAATCTTTTGACTGGGAATCGATCCGTATGACGCTTTTTAGACTAATTCGACGCCCAGGAACTCAGAAAACACATGAAAAATAGCCTAGGACCAGCAGCAGAGAAATGACGACGAAAATCAGCAGTTTTTCGGCTGTAACTTTGCAGGTGTTGCTCGCAGCGCATCGGGACTGCGATTAATCGATTCCTCTCGCAAAATCACGTCGGAATAGTACCCCAAAGAATTAATCGCAGCACTTTTCAAAGTCGTCGAAATTTTCGCCAAAAATGCAAAGGGGTTAGCCTTGGATTTTTTTTGGCCGAAAAATCTTTTGTCTGGGAATCGATCCGTATGACGCTTTTTAGACTAATTCGACGCCCAGGAACTCAGAAAACACATGAAAAATAGCCTAGGACCAGCAGCAGAGAAATGACGACAAAAATCAGCAGTTTTTCGGCTGTAACTTTGCAGGTGTTGCTCGCAGCGCATCGGGACTGCGATTAATCGATTCCTCTCGCAAAATCACGTCGGAATAGTACCCTAAAGAATTAATCGCAGCACTTTTCAAAGTCGTCGAAATTTTCGCCAAAAATGCAAAGGGGTTAGCCTTGGATTTTTTTTGGCCGAAAAATCTTTTGTCTGGGAATCGATCCGTATGACGCTTTTTAGACTAATTCGACGCCCAGGAACTCAGAAAACACATGAAAAATAGCCTAGGACCAGCAGCAGAGAAATGACGACGAAAATCAGCAGTTTTTCGGCTGTAACTTTGCAGGTGTTGCTCGCAGCGCATCGGGACTGCGATCAATCGATTCCTCTCGCAAAATCACGTCGGAATAGTACCCTCAAGAATTAATCGCAGCACTTTTCAAAGTCGTCGAAATTTTCGCCAAAAATGCAAAGGGGTTAGCCTTGGATTTTTTTTGGCCGAAAAATCTTTTGTCTGGGAATCGATCCGTATGACGCTTTTTAGACTAATTCGACGCCCAGGAACTCAGAAAACACATGACAAATAGCCTAGGACCAGCAGCAGAGAAATGACGACGAAAATCAGCAGTTTTTCGGCTGTAACTTTGCAGGTGTTGCTCGCAGCGCATCGGGACTGCGATTAATCGATTCCTCTCGCAAAATCACGTCGGAATAGTACCCTAAAGAATGAATCGCAGCACTTTTCAAAGTCGTCGAAATTTTCGCCAAAAATGCAAAGGGGTTAGCCTTGGATTTTTTTTGGCCGAAAAATCTTTTGTCTGGGAATCGATCCGTATGACGCTTTTTAGACTAATTCGACGCCCAGGAACTCAGAAAACACATGAAAAATAGCCTAGGACCAGCAGCAGAGAAATGACGACGAAAATCAGCAGTTTTTCGGCTGTAACTTTGCAGGTGTTGCTCGCAGCGCATCGGGACTGCGATTAATCGATTCCTCTCGCAAAATCACGTCGGAATAGTACCCTAAAGAATTAATCGCAGCTCTTTTCAAAGTCGTCGAAATTTTCGCCAAAAATGCAAAGGGGTCAGCCTTGGATTTTTTTTGGCCGAAAAATCTTTTGACTGGGAATCGATCCGTATGACGCTTTTTAGACTAATTCGACGCCCAGGAACTCAGAAAACACATGAAAAATAGCCTAGGACCAGCAGCAGAGAAATGACGACGAAAATCAGCAGTTTTTCGGCTGTAACTTTGCAGGTGTTGCTCGCAGCGCATCGGGACTGCGATTAATCGATTCCTCTCGCAAAATCACGTCGGAATAGTACCCCAAAGAATTAATCGCAGCACTTTTCAAAGTCGTCGAAATTTTCGCCAAAAATGCAAAGGGGTTAGCCTTGGATTTTTTTTGGCCGAAAAATCTTTTGTCTGGGAATCGATCCGTATGACGCTTTTTAGACTAATTCGACGCCCAGGAACTCAGAAAACACATGAAAAATAGCCTAGGACCTGCAGCAGAGAAATGACGACGAAAATCAGCAGTTTTTCGGCTGTAACTTTGCAGGTGTTGCTCGCAGCGCATCGGGACTGCGAATTATCGATTCCTCTCGCAAAATCACGTCGGAATAGTACCCTAAAGAATTAATCGCAGCTCTTTTCAAAGTCGTCGAAATTTTCGCCAAAAATGCAAAGGGGTTAGCCTTGGATTTTTTTTGGCCGAAAAATCTTTTGTCTGGGAATCGATCCGTATGACGCTTTTTAGACTAATTCGACGCCCAGGAACTCAGAAAACACATGAAAAATAGCCTAGGACCAGCAGCAGAGAAATGACGACGAAAATCAGCAGTTTTTCGGCTGTAACTTTGCAGGTGTTGCTCGCAGCGCATCAGGACTGCGATTAATCGATTCCTCTCGCAAAATCACGTCGGAATAGTACCCTAAAGAATTAATCGCAGCACTTTTCAAAGTCGTCGAAATTTTCGCCAAAAATGCAAAGGGGTTAGCCTTGGATTTTTTTTGGCCGAAAAATCTTTTGTGTGGGAATCGATCCGTATGACGCTTTTTAGACTAATTCGACGCCCAGGAACTCAGAAAACACATGAAAAATAGCCTAGGACCAGCAGCAGAGAAATGACGACGAAAATGAGCAGTTTTTCGGCTGTAACTTTGCAGGTGTTGCTCGCAGCGCATCGGGATTGCGATTAATCGATTCCTCTCGCAAAATCACGTCGGAATAGTACCCTAAAGAATTAATCGCAGCACTTTTCAAAGTCGTCGAAATTTTCGCCAAAAATGCAAAGGGGTTAGCCTTGGATTTTTTTTGGCCGAAAAATCTTTTGTCTGGGAATCGATCCGTATGACGCTTTTTAGACTAATTCGATGCCCAGGAACTCAGAAAACACATGAAAAATAGCCTAGGACCAGCAGCAGAGAAATGACGACGAAAATCAGCAGTTTTTCGGCTGTAACTTTGCAGGTGTTGCTCGCAGCGCATCGGGACTGCGATTAATCGATTCCTCTCGCAAAATCACGTTGGAATAGTACCCGAAAGAATAAATCGCAGCACTTTTCAAAGTCGTCGAAATTTTCGCCAAAAATGCAAAGGGGTTAGCCTTGGATTTTTTTTGGCCGAAAAATCTTTTGTCTGGGAATCGATCCGTACGACGCTTTTTAGACTAATTCGACGCCCAGGAACTCAGAAAACACATGAAAAATAGCCTAGGACCAGCAGCAGAGAAATGACGACGAAAATCAGCAGTTTTTCGGCTGTAACTTTGCAGGTGTTGCTCGCAGCGCATCGGGACTGCGATTAATCGATTCCTCTCGCAAAATCACGTCGGAATAGTACCCTAAAGAATTAATCGCAGCACTTTTCAAAGTCGTCGAAATTTTCGCCAAAAATGCAAAGGGGTTAGCCTTGGATTTTTTTTGGCCGAAAAATCTTTTGTCTGGGAATCGATCCGTATGACGCTTATTAGACTAATTCGACGCCCAGGAACTCAGAAAACACATGAAAAATAGCCTAGGACCAGCAGCAGAGAAATGACGACGAAAATCAGCAGTTTTTCGGCTGTAACTTTGCAGGTGTTGCTCGCAGCGCATCGGGACTGCGATTAATCGATTCCTCCCGCAAAATCACGTCGGAATAGTACCCTAAAGAATTAATCGCAGCACTTTTCAAAGTCGTCGAAATTTTCGCCAAAAATGCAAAGGGGTTAGCCTTGGATTTTTTTTGGCCGAAAAATCTTTTGTCTGGGAATCGATCCGTATGACGCTTTTTAGACTAATTCGATGCCCAGGAACTCAGAAAACACATGAAAAATAGCCTAGGACCAGCAGCAGAGAAATGACGACGAAAATCAGCAGTTTCTCGGCTGTAACTTTGCAGGTGTTGCTCGCAGCGCATCGGGACTGCGATTAATCGATTCCTCTCGCAAAATCACGTCGGAATAGTACCCTAAAGAATAAATCGCAGCACTTTTCAAAGTCGTCGAAATTTTCGCCAAAAATGCAAAGGGGTTAGCCTTGGATTTTTTTTGGCCGAAAAATCTTTTGTCTGGGAATCGATCCGTATGACGCTTTTTAGACTAATTCGACGCCCAGGAACTCAGAAAACACATGAAAAATAGCCTAGGACCAGCAGCAGAGAAATGACGACGAAAATCAGCAGTTTTTCGGCTGTAACTTTGCAGGTGTTGCTCGCAGCGCATCGGGACTGCGATTAATCGATTCCTCTCGCAAAATCACGTCGGAATAGTACCCTAAAGAATAAATCGCAGCACTTTTCAAAGTCGTCGAAATTTTCGCCAAAAATGCAAAGGGGTTAGCCTTGGATTTTTTTTGGCCGAAAAATCTTTTGTCTGGGAATCGATCCGTATGACGCTTTTTAGACTAATTCGACGCCCAGGAACTCAGAAAACACATGAAAAATAGCCTAGGACCAGCAGCAGAGAAATGACGACGAAAATCAGCAGTTTTTCGGCTGTAACTTTGCAGGTGTTGCTCGCAGCGCATCGGGACTGCGATTAATCGATTCCTCTCGCAAAATCACGTCGGAATAGTACCCTAAAGAATAAATCGCAGCACTTTTCAAAGTCGTCGAAATTTTCGCCAAAAATGCAAAGGGGTTAGCCTTGGATTTTTTTTGGCCGAAAAATCTTTTGTCTGGGAATCGATCCGTATGACGCTTTTTAGACTAATTCGACGCCCAGGAACTCAGAAAACACATGAAAAATAGCCTAGGACCAGCAGCAGAGAAATGACGACGAAAATCAGCAGTTTTTCGGCTGTAACTTTGCAGGTGTTGCTCGCAGCGCATCGGGACTGCGATTAATCGATTCCTCTCGCAAAATCACGTCGGAATAGTACCCTAAAGAATTAATCGCAGCACTTTTCAAAGTCGTCGAAATTTTCGCCAAAAATGCAAAGGGGTTAGCCTTGGATTTTTTTTGGCCGAAAAATCTTTTGTCTGGGAATCGATCCGTATGACGCTTTTTAGACTAATTCGATGCCCAGGAACTCAGAAAACACATGAAAAATAGCCTAGGACCAGCAGCAGAGAAATGACGACGAAAATCAGCAGTTTCTCGGCTGTAACTTTGCAGGTGTTGCTCGCAGCGCATCGGGACTGCGATTAATCGATTCCTCTCGCAAAATCACGTCGGAATAGTACCCTAAAGAATAAATCGCAGCACTTTTCAAAGTCGTCGAAATTTTCGCCAAAAATGCAAAGGGGTTAGCCTTGGATTTTTTTTGGCCGAAAAATCTTTTGTCTGGGAATCGATCCGTATGACGCTTTTTAGACTAATTCGACGCCCAGGAACTCAGAAAACACATGAAAAATAGCCTAGGACCAGCAGCAGAGAAATGACGACGAAAATCAGCAGTTTTTCGGCTGTAACTTTGCAGGTGTTGCTCGCAGCGCATCGGGACTGCGATTAATCGATTCCTCTCGCAAAATCACGTCGGAATAGTACCCTAAAGAATAAATCGCAGCACTTTTCAAAGTCGTCGAAATTTTCGCCAAAAATGCAAAGGGGTTAGCCTTGGATTTTTTTTGGCCGAAAAATCTTTTGTCTGGGAATCGATCCGTATGACGCTTTTTAGACTAATTCGACGCCCAGGAACTCAGAAAACACATGAAAAATAGCCTAGGACCAGCAGCAGAGAAATGACGACGAAAATCAGCAGTTTTTCGGCTGTAACTTTGCAGGTGTTGCTCGCAGCGCATCGGGACTGCGATTAATCGATTCCTCTCGCAAAATCACGTCGGAATAGTACCCTAAAGAATTAATCGCAGCACTTTTCAAAGTCGTCGAAATTTTCGCCAAAAATGCAAAGGGGTTAGCCTTGGATTTTTTTTGGCCGAAAAATCTTTTGTCTGGGAATCGATCCGTATGACGCTTATTAGACTAATTCGACGCCCAGGAACTCAGAAAACACATGAAAAATAGCCTAGGACCAGCAGCAGAGAAATGACGACGAAAATCAGCAGTTTTTCGGCTGTAACTTTGCAGGTGTTGCTCGCAGCGCATCGGGACTGCGATTAATCGATTCCTCTCGCAAAATCACGTCGGAATAGTACCCTAAAGAATAAATCGCAGCACTTTTCAAAGTCGTCGAAATTTTCGCCAAAAATGCAAAGGGGTTAGCCTTGGATTTTTTTTGGCCGAAAAATCTTTTGTCTGGGAATCGATCCGTATGACGCTTTTTAGACTAATTCGACGCCCAGGAACTCAGAAAACACATGAAAAATAGCCTAGGACCAGCAGCAGAGAAATGACGACGAAAATCAGCAGTTTTTCGGCTGTAACTTTGCAGGTGTTGCTCGCAGCGCATCGGGACTGCGATTAATCGATTCCTCTCGCAAAATCACGTCGGAATAGTACCCTAAAGAATTAATCGCAGCACTTTTCAAAGTCGTCGAAATTTTCGCCAAAAATGCAAAGGGGTTAGCCTTGGATTTTTTTTGGCCGAAAAATCTTTTGTCTGGGAATCGATCCGTATGACGCTTATTAGACTAATTCGACGCCCAGGAACTCAGAAAACACATGAAAAATAGCCTAGGACCAGCAGCAGAGAAATGACGACGAAAATCAGCAGTTTTTCGGCTGTAACTTTGCAGGTGTTGCTCGCAGCGCATCAGGACTGCGATTAATCGATTCCTCTCGCAAAATCACGTCGGAATAGTACCCTAAAGAATTAATCCCAGCACTTTTCAAAGTCGTCGAAATTTTCGCCAAAAATGCAAAGGGGTTAGCCTTGGATTTTTTTTGGCCGAAAAATCTTTTGACTGGGAATCGATCCGTATGACGCTTTTTAGACTAATTCGACGCCCAGGAACTCAGAAAACACATGAAAAATAGCCTAGGACCAGCAGCAGAGAAATGACGACGAAAATCAGCAGTTTTTCGGCTGTAACTTTGCAGGTGTTGCTCGCAGCGCATCGGGACTGCGATTAATCGATTCCTCTCGCAAAATCACGTCGGAATAGTACCCCAAAGAATTAATCGCAGCACTTTTCAAAGTCGTCGAAATTTTCGCCAAAAATGCAAAGGGGTTAGCCTTGGATTTTTTTTGGCCGAAAAATCTTTTGTCTGGGAATCGATCCGTATGACGCTTTTTAGACTAATTCGACGCCCAGGAACTCAGAAAACACATGAAAAATAGCCTAGGACCAGCAGCAGAGAAATGACGACGAAAATCAGCAGTTTTTCGGCTGTAACTTTGCAGGTGTTGCTCGCAGCGCATCGGGACTGCGATTAATCGATTCCTCTCGCAAAATCACGTCGGAATAGTACCCTAAAGAATTATTCGCAGCACTTTTCAAAGTCGTCGAAATTTTCGCCAAAAATGCAAAGGGGTTAGCCTTGGATTTTTTTTGGCCGAAAAATCTTTTGTCTGGGAATCGATCCGTATGACGCTTTTTAGACTAATTCGATGCCCAGGAACTCAGAAAACACATGAAAAATAGCCTAGGACCAGCAGCAGAGAAATGACGACGAAAATCAGCAGTTTTTCGGCTGTAACTTTGCAGGTGTTGCTCGCAGCGCATCGGGACTGCGATTAATCGATTCCTCTCGCAAAATCACGTCGGAATAGTACCCTAAAGAATTAATCGCAGCACTTTTCAAAGTCGTCGAAATTTTCGCCAAAAATGCAAAGGGGTTAGCCTTGGATTTTTTTTGGCCGAAAAATCTTTTGTCTGGGAATCGATCCGTATGACGCTTATTAGACTAATTCGACGCCCAGGAACTCAGAAAACACATGAAAAATAGCCTAGGACCAGCAGCAGAGAAATGACGACGAAAATCAGCAGTTTTTCGGCTGTAACTTTGCAGGTGTTGCTCGCAGCGCATCAGGACTGCGATTAATCGATTCCTCTCGCAAAATCACGTCGGAATAGTACCCTAAAGAATTAATCCCAGCACTTTTCAAAGTCGTCGAAATTTTCGCCAAAAATGCAAAGGGGTTAGCCTTGGATTTTTTTTGGCCGAAAAATCTTTTGACTGGGAATCGATCCGTATGACGCTTTTTAGACTAATTCGACGCCCAGGAACTCAGAAAACACATGAAAAATAGCCTAGGACCAGCAGCAGAGAAATGACGACGAAAATCAGCAGTTTTTCGGCTGTAACTTTGCAGGTGTTGCTCGCAGCGCATCGGGACTGCGATTAATCGATTCCTCTCGCAAAATCACGTCGGAATAGTACCCCAAAGAATTAATCGCAGCACTTTTCAAAGTCGTCGAAATTTTCGCCAAAAATGCAAAGGGGTTAGCCTTGGATTTTTTTTGGCCGAAAAATCTTTTGTCTGGGAATCGATCCGTATGACGCTTTTTAGACCAATTCGACGCCCAGGAACTCAGAAAACACATGAAAAATAGCCTAGGACCAGCAGCAGAGAAATGACGACGAAAATCAGCAGTTTTTCGGCTGTAACTTTGCAGGTGTTGCTCGCAGCGCATCGGGACTGCGATTAATCGATTCCTCTCGCAAAATCACGTCGGAATAGTACCCTAAAGAATTATTCGCAGCACTTTTCAAAGTCGTCGAAATTTTCGCCAAAAATGCAAAGGGGTTAGCCTTGGATTTTTTTTGGCCGAAAAATCTTTTGTCTGGGAATCGATCCGTATGACGCTTTTTAGACTAATTCGATGCCCAGGAACTCAGAAAACACATGAAAAATAGCCTAGGACCAGCAGCAGAGAAATGACGACGAAAATCAGCAGTTTTTCGGCTGTAACTTTGCAGGTGTTGCTCGCAGCGCATCGGGACTGCGATTAATCGATTCCTCTCGCAAAATCACGTCGGAATAGTACCCTAAAGAATTAATCGCAGCACTTTTCAAAGTCGTCGAAATTTTCGCCAAAAATGCAAAGGGGTTAGCCTTGGATTTTTTTTGGCCGAAAAATCTTTTGTCTGGGAATCGATCCGTATGACGCTTATTAGACTAATTCGACGCCCAGGAACTCAGAAAACACATGAAAAATAGCCTAGGACCAGCAGCAGAGAAATGACGACGAAAATCAGCAGTTTTTCGGCTGTAACTTTGCAGGTGTTGCTCGCAGCGCATCGGGACTGCGATTAATCGATTCCTCTCGCAAAATCACGTCGGAATAGTACCCTAAAGAATTAATCCCAGCACTTTTCAAAGTCGTCGAAATTTTCGCCAAAAATGCAAAGGGGTTAGCCTTGGATTTTTTTTGGCCGAAAAATCTTTTGACTGGGAATCGATCCGTATGACGCTTTTTAGACTAATTCGACGCCCAGGAACTCAGAAAACACATGAAAAATAGCCTAGGACCAGCAGCAGAGAAATGACGACGAAAATCAGCAGTTTTTCGGCTGTAACTTTGCAGGTGTTGCTCGCAGCGCATCGGGACTGCGATTAATCGATTCCTCTCGCAAAATCACGTCGGAATAGTACCCCAAAGAATTAATCGCAGCACTTTTCAAAGTCGTCGAAATTTTCGCCAAAAATGCAAAGGGGTTAGCCTTGGATTTTTTTTGGCCGAAAAATCTTTTGTCTGGGAATCGATCCGTATGACGCTTTTTAGACTAATTCGATGCCCAGGAACTCAGAAAACACATGAAAAATAGCCTAGGACCAGCAGCAGAGAAATGACGACGAAAATCAGCAGTTTTTCGGCTGTAACTTTGCAGGTGTTGCTCGCAGCGCATCGGGACTGCGATTAATCGATTCCTCTCGCAAAATCACGTCGGAATAGTACCCTAAAGAATTAATCGCAGCACTTTTCAAAGTCGTCGAAATTTTCGCCAAAAATGCAAAGGGGTTAGCCTTGGATTTTTTTTGGCCGAAAAATCTTTTGTCTGGGAATCGATCCGTATGACGCTTTTTAGACTAATTCGACGCCCAGGAACTCAGAAAACACATGAAAAATAGCCTAGGACCAGCAGCAGAGAAATGACGACGAAAATCAGCAGTTTTTCGGCTGTAACTTTGCAGGTGTTGCTCGCAGCGCATCGGGACTGCGATTAATCGATTCCTCTCGCAAAATCACGTCGGAATAGTACCCTAAAGAATTAATCGCAGCACTTTTCAAAGTCGTCGAAATTTTCGCCAAAAATGCAAAGGGGTTAGCCTTGGATTTTTTTTGGCCGAAAAATCTTTTGTCTGGGAATCGATCCGTATGACGCTTTTTAGACTAATTCGACGCCCAGGAACTCAGAAAACACATGAAAAATAGCCTAGGACCAGCAGCAGAGAAATGACGACGAAAATCAGCAGTTTTTCGGCTGTAACTTTGCAGGTGTTGCTCGCAGCGCATCGGGACTGCGATTAATCGATTCCTCTCGCAAAATCACGTCGGAATAGTACCCTAAAGAATTAATCGCAGCACTTTTCAAAGTCGTCGAAATTTTCGCCAAAAATGCAAAGGGGTTAGCCTTGGATTTTTTTTGGCCGAAAAATCTTTTGTCTGGGAATCGATCCGTATGACGCTTTTTAGACTAATTCGACGCCCAGGAACTCAGAAAACACATGAAAAATAGCCTAGGACCAGCAGCAGAGAAATGACGACGAAAATCAGCAGTTGTTCGGCTGTAACTTTGCAGGTGTTGCTCGCAGCGCATCGGGACTGCGATTAATCGATTCCTCTCGCAAAATCACGTCGGAATAGTACCCTCTAGAATAAATTGCAGCACTTTTCAAAGTCGTCGAAATTTTCGCCAAAAATGCAAAGGGGTTAGCCTTGGATTTTTTTTGGCCGAAAAATCTTTTGTCTGGGAATCGATCCGTATGACGCTTTTTAGACTAATTCGACGCCCAGGAACTCAGAAAACACACGAAAAATAGCCTAGGACCAGCAGCAGAGAAATGACGACGAAAATCAGCAGTTTTTCGGCTGTAACTTTGCAGGTGTTGCTCGCAGCGCATCGGGACTGCGATCAATCGATTCCTCTCGCAAAATCACGTCGGAATAGTACCCTAAAGAATTAATCGCAGCACTTTTCAAAGTCGTCGAAATTTTCGCCAAAAATGCAAAGGGGTTAGCCTTGGATTTTTTTTGGCCGAAAAATCTTTTGTCTGGGAATCGATCCGTATGACGCTTTTTAGACTAATTCGACGCCCAGGAACTCAGAAAACACACGAAAAATAGCCTAGGACCAGCAGCAGAGAAATGACGACGAAAATCAGCAGTTTTTCGGCTGTAACTTTGCAGGTGTTGCTCGCAGCGCATCGGGACTGCGATCAATCGATTCCTCTCGCAAAATCACGTCGGAATAGTACCCTAAAGAATTAATCGCAGCACTTTTCAAAGTCGTCGAAATTTTCGCCAAAAATGCAAAGGGGTTAGCCTTGGATTTTTTTTGGCCGAAAAATCTTTTGTCTGGGAATCGATCCGTATGACGCTTTTTAGACTAATTCGACGCCCAGGAACTCAGAAAACACATGAAAAATAGCCTAGGACCAGCAGCAGAGAAATGACGACGAAAATCAGCAGTTTTTCGGCTGTAACTTTGCAGGTGTTGCTCGCAGCGCATCGGGACTGCGATCAATCGATTCCTCTCGCAAAATCACGTCGGAATAGTACCCTAAAGAATTAATCGCAGCACTTTTCAAAGTCGTCGAAATTTTCGCCAAAAATGCAAAGGGGTTAGCCTTGGATTTTTTTTGGCCGAAAAATCTCTTGTCTGGGAATCGATCCGTATGACGCTTTTTAGACTAATTCGACGCCCAGGAACTCAGAAAACACACGAAAAATAGCCTAGGACCAGCAGCAGAGAAATGACGACGAAAATCAGCAGTTTTTCGGCTGTAACTTTGCAGGTGTTGCTCGCAGCGCATCGGGACTGCGATTAATCGATTCCTCTCGCAAAATTACGTCGGAATAGTACCCTAAAGAATTAATCGCAGCTTTTTTCAAAGTCGTCGAAATTTTCGCCAAAAATGCAAAGGGGTTAGCCTTGGATTTTTTTTGGCCGAAAAATCTTTTGTCTGGGAATCGATCCGTATGACGCTTTTTAGACTAATTCGACGCCCAGGAACTCAGAAAACACATGAAAAATAGCCTAGGACCAGCAGCAGAGAAATGACGACGAAAATCAGCAGTTTTTCGGCTGTAACTTTGCAGGTGTTGCTCGCAGCGCAACGGGACTGCGATTAATCGATTCCTCTCGCAAAATCACGTCGGAATAGTACCCTAAAGATGTAATCGCAGCACTTTTCAAAGTCGTCGAAATTTTCGCCAAAAATGCAAAGGGGTTAGCCTTGGATTTTTTTTGGCCGAAAAATCTTTTGTCTGGGAATCGATCCGTATGACGCTTTTTAGACTAATTCGACGTTCAGGAACTCAGAAAACACATGAAAAATAGCCTAGGACCAGCAGCAGAGAAATGACGACGAAAATCAGCAGTTTTTCGGCTGTAACTTTGCAGGTGTTGCTCGCAGCGCATCGGGACTGCGATTAATCGATTCCTCTCGCAAAATCACGTCGGAATAGTACCCTAAAGAATTAATCGCAGCACTTTTCAAAGTCGTCGAAATTTTCGCCAAAAATGCAAAGGGGTTAGCCTTGGATTTTTTTTGGACGAAAAATCTTCTGTCTGGGAATCGATCCGTATGACGCTTTTCAGACTAATTCGACGCCCAGGAACTCAGAAAACACATGAAAAATAGCCTAGGACCAGCAGCAGAGAAATGACGACGAAAATCAGCAGGTTTTCGGCTGTAACTTTGCAGGTGTTGCTCGCAGCGCATCGGGACTGCGATTAATCGATTCCTCTCGCTAAATCACTTTGGAATAGTACCCTAAAGAATTAATCGCAGCACTTTTCAAAGTCGTCGAAATTTTCGCCAAAAATGCAAAGGGGTTAGCCTTGGATTTTTTTTGGCCGAAAAATCTTTTGTCTGGGAATCGATCCGTATGTCGCTTTTTAGACTAATTCGACGCCCAGGAACTCAGAAAACACATGAAAAATAGCCTAGGACCAGCAGCTGAGAAATGACGTCGGAAATCAGCAGTTTTTCGGCTGTAACTTTGCAGGTGTTGCTCGCAGCGCATCGGGACTGCGATTAATCGATTCCTCTCGCAAAATCACGTCGGAATAGTACCCTAAAGAATTAATCGCAGCACTCTTCAAAGTCGTCGAAATTTTCGCCAAAAATGCAAAGGGGTTAGCCTTGGATTTTTTTTGGCCGAAAAATTTTTTGTCTGGGAATCGATCCGTATGACGCTTTTCAGACTAATTCGACGCCCAGGAACTCAGAAAACACATGAAAAATAGCCTAGGACCAGCAGCAGAGAAATGACGACGAAAATCTCCAGTTTTTCGGCTGTAACTTTTGAGGCGCTGCTCGCAGCGTATTGGATTTGCGCCTAATCGATTCCTCCCGAAAATCTACATTGGAATAGTGCCTGAAAGAATTTATTGCAGCTTTTTTCAGAATCGTCGAAATTTTCGTTAAAAACCCAAATGGGTTAGCCTTAGTTTCTCCGTGATTTCCGGAGTCGAGAATTTTTTGTCTCGGAATCGATTAGTATGACTCTACCTAGAGTATTTGGACCGCCAGGAACTCAGAAAACTGAAAATAAGCAGTTTTTTGCCTGTAACTTTGAAGGCGTTGCTTGCAGTGTACTGGGACTGCGCTGAATAGATTTTTCTCGCAAAATTACGTCGGAATATTGCAAGATAGGTATACCGTTGACTACAGAATCACATGTCATTCTGCTTGCCACAATTGACGAATCCGCATCTACAGCTAATGTGTATTTTCGAAGCTTCCAATATTCTTTTGTAAAAGACGAGAGATGAAATCAATAAGCCGTTCATTTCTGTAACAAACATAAGTGAAAATGCCAGAATATTGTATGCAAAAATCTGTTACCGACGATTTTGACGAAATGGCGACCCCAAAAATACTCAACACCTGGACATGTAGAAGATAAATGATTTGAACTCGTGCATTGTAGCAAAGCAAGAAATTTGATGAAAGTGGGATTGAATATACAATATATGCTAACTTTTAGCCAATATCTTTTATTTTATGTATACTCAAATGGAAGGCAATCGATAAATTTGCAACAAATAAAAATAAATAACACTCTCTCTAGCAATAATTACGATGTTACTTAAAATATCATTACAATAATTCAAATATTGCTTAACGAAACCGTTTTGCTCGCATGCTCATACAAAACATTATAATTCACAAAACGCTATATTGAAACAATTCTATGCTTGTTTTTTTTTCTTTCCTTAAACCACACATCTCACAACAGACTACCAGATTCGCACAGCCTAACAAATTGTAGATTACAAATTAATCATCAATAAATTGTTTAATGATTACGGCTAACATAATTACTATTTCCATAATAACATACAAAACCGTACTACAGAATAGTCGTTTTATAACATATTAATTGTTTTTTTTTTCAATCTTAGTACAATCGGCCATTTCAAATGGCTGCACAATGCTTACTGCTAAAAAAAATCATATTACGTCTAGCGCATTTTTATGCGATTTCTTTATATTACATATTTTACAGAACAATAAACGCTTATTGTCATGGCAACGTGTGGTGATGAGTAATGAGGCGATGTCGATGTAGTGGCAAGGGTGGGTTTGGCACTTTCGGTTCCAAGGCTGTACCATGTTCCAATGTAATTTTATTATTTTGTTTGTTTCAACTTTAACTCCCGGACGAGATTTATTTTTTTCAAGTATTTCTTATTAATGCGACAACATTTTGAGATGAATCTGACTTTTAATTACTGGACAATTATTTTTTTCAATTTTCTTTCCAAATTTACACAATTAGATGCAAACCTGTGTTTTTGATTTCTCCAAACACAAGCATGTGAAATTGGTTCATTTCGTGACTTTGCCGGAACATGGCGTCCCTCACCGCCTGAAGCCGCTGGGCTGACTGTATATGAATGTTTGGAATGTTGCTTTTGGCTGTTTCTTTGATATTGAGAATGTTTGCGTTAAGTTTTACCCAACGAGCTGTGCTTGATTAGAGCTTCCTTTGAATTCCCAAAGCGCCGCTGTTCGATTGGTTATTTGCTTTAATGATCGGCAGATTACAAGGTTCAGCTGCCATCACCCACAATGACGTTCAATAGTACACAATCGTGTGTACATTACGTTGCTGTATTCAATTATCTTTGTAAAAGATATTTTTAAAAAATATTCCTAACGCATATTTCGCCAAATTTGGCTCTATGCACGCCTAATTAGTTAGTATTTAGTAGCACCGTAACTCACTCCAAATATACTTTATTATTTCCATACTTTTATCACTTACACATTTATTCATTCACCCGATGGTTCACTCATTCATTCAGTCAGTCAGTCAGTCAGTCCGTCACTTATTCGATCGTTTGCATGATCACCAGACAGGCGACGCATCTCGATTTTCGCGTCGTGACGCCTTTTTCTACTGGCGTCTTTCTCGTTCGTTTGAGTTTGAAAACATGGAATGTCACAAAACGACAAAATACGAAAATACTAGCCGCATCGCACTCTCGCAGGGGGGTTACTATTGGTTATAATATACGTATGTATTTCCTAACATCACATGCTCTGGCTTAGCAATACGTATCTGCACCTAAAAGCCATCATCAATCTAGGCTCGTTGTATCATAATTTCAGGGAAAAACCAGGAAAGACGAAGAAAATACGGATTTTCAATTACTGACAGTGGTATTTTTTTTTATAGTGTTAAAAGATGGTAGTTAGCCTAAAATTTGAAAACTAGGTATATCCGTTTCTTTCGCTTACAATAACTTTGATTTGACGTATTGAACAAAAATTTTAGAAATCAATCTGCGAAATTAGCGCTGAAATAGATGGCTTTTGGCTACAGACAGATATGATTTATGTATATTTTACATTATATTATAATTATAATATTATATTAATTCTTTATATTATGCGGTTATATTACGATTATGGTAAAGTTCAGACGACGCTATATTCAATATGTAGTTTTAGCACACACGCTATCTGCAGTTAAAAGTCAAGCAGCACACGACGTAGGATAGTATAGAACTGGGTAGTAGAGCTAGCTAAAATGTTTTAAAGGACTCTTTGGAGAATTTTGGAATCATTGATAAACATTTCGTAAGTGTATCAAAGTTCCATTGCGAACAGTTATCGAATAAGAACGTATTCAATCATTGCTCTTTCGGTACTGCTTCGCTTCATGATTCATTCAGTACAGTTTTAATATCTTTTTTCATCTCGTCAAACTTGGATCCTTGCCATTGTTTAGTCAGAGTCACAACTTTAATTGCATGATGTTTATCTACGTAGAAAACAACGTTTCTAGTTTTGATAAAATTCAAAGATAAGGCTCTGTTGGTTGTAAATTACCTCGTTAATTTATAAATGGATCTATTCGTACTTGTTTATTATAAGTGATAAGTTCCACTTAAGCTCTTCACGTGTTAAGTATACTTTTAGCTTAAGCTAAACTAATTAATCAGGTATGCTCAGCGCATTTCATGTGAAAAGTTCGTTACGCAAAGTTTGGTTACATTTACAGGATGTTTTGGGTCATTCCCCACTCGTCTACTAGCGTAACGCGTATATTTTTTTGTACCGATATATTTTCAGGTTTACTCTGGATCACACAATTTATTATCGAACATTTCAACCCCCCTCCAAATTACCAACTCGCTTGTGGCTAATTCGAAATATTGCCGATAGCTTCATGGCGGAAATATGAAAATTAATAATAAATCAATCTTGCAAGGTCTAGACAGACGAGCGGCCGCGGTAATCGTTCAAATGATTCGTTTTACGACAAACTTTCCGAAACGCGCTAGAATTTTAAAAGACACCAGCCTTATTTCGAGAGAATTGTTCACTTTTAAGTACACAAAGCCGATTCCCAGAGGCAGATTTCTTGCTAGGTAGCAAAGTCACCCTTATCCCAGGTCAACGAAAGATCGGCAGACATTTTGAAGTCGGAATCTTCCATGTTAAAGAGATCAAAGGGGTCCTGACTATTCGCAAACAATGGATCGTAGAGGTCAGGCGCTGAAGACTGAGTAGGTGGTGGTGTTGGATGATGAATACTGGTTACCGGAGACTGAGGCATCAGGGAATCTAGCCAATCCGGGTCATCCATATCCATGGGCATGTCACCGATATCCATCAGCTCCTGCGGAGTTTCCATTTTCACACCGAGATCACAGTCCAGTGGTCCAAAATCCATCGGATCCAAAGTTTCCAGATCAAGACCCAATTCCTGAAGGAAAACCACATGAGCAACCAATGTCAGAAAAGATTCGATAGTGAGCTTGAAAAATATTGTAGAACAGTTTTTCTCGAAAATATCAGGTCATTGAAAATTAAACAAATTATTGTATTCACATTGGCTTTGCTATGGTTTGTAAACAAATATTTCCTTTCAACAGTAATATGTGGTTGACATAAAAGTTTGTTGGCAATTCTCAAAGATTTTGTAAATATTCACCTTCAAGTCCAGATTAGCATTATCCGACGAAGTTACTTCCTGCGGGGGCTGCGGATCCGGAGAACCTTGCTGCACAGATTGAGGGCTGAGTAACATTGCCGCGTCGAGTTCTGTCCCAGACGTGAGAAGGTCAGCGCTGAACGATGGGATTTCCTCCTGTTGCAGTGTAGTCGGTAATTGTACGGAGAATGTTGCTAGCGGCAGGGGTGGTGGGGGAGGGGGAGGCGGAGCAGGTGGCGATGGGCAGCTACTTTGCGAGACCTCCATAGCTATCGGACTGATTGGGCTAATGGGACTCGTAGCTGTGAAAACGATAGATTGTGTGGGGCTATCGGCCGGCGCTGTGAAGACCAGGTTTTGAGGCAACTGCCGATTCGGAGTCGTCGGCGTTGCAGGATCCTGAGCAGCGCTGGGTGGTAGCTCACCGTTTTTAATAAGAATTTCCAATACGTCGTCGACGACCTGGCTTTTAATATGACTTTTTTGCTGTACGGGTTCGATTTTCACCTTGAAGAAAAAAAAGAATGTTGAACAATCGAGTATTACGAGTGAATGATTTTCACAAAATAATTTAAATAACATCTTTGGTACCTTGAGCAACTTAGCGGCTTCATCGTATTGGGGTGGAGGTGGTTTGCTCTCTTCAGTATTAATATTCTGGTGCTGCTGCTGCTGCTGCTGCTGTTGCTGTTGCTGTTGCTGTTGCTGCTGTTGCTGAGCTTGCGCTTGCGCCTGGGCCTGAGCAACTAAAGCGCCGATCAAAGAACCGTTCAACTTAGTGGGTTTAGCTAAATTAAGAACGATCGCGGTTGGTAATTGAACGGTGGCGTTGTTTTTGGCTTGATTCTTTTTGTTGTTGATTGCTGTCAAGGTTGCAGAATCTAGAATGGCAGCTGTGTTGTTGGGCTGTGCTTGAAGGAAGGCTGCTAGGCTGGCTTTAGCATTGAGCTGTTGGAAAGTGGCGTGTTGCTGTTGCGTCTGTTGCTGACTCTGTTGGTTTTGTTGTTGCTGGTGCTGTTGTTGCTGACTTTGCTGTTGTTGCTGGAGATGTTGCAGCTGTTGGAGGTGGAGAGCGAGCTGTTGCTGCTGCATCTTGTTCTGTATGTGCTGTTGAAGAACAAGTTTCTCAGCCCGCACAGCTGGCTGTGTTTGTTTAATCTGTTGCAGCTGCTGTTGGGACTTGTATAATTCTCGCTGGAGTTCCTCGATTCGCCTACGCTGTTCTTTGATGATGTCGTCGCCTGAAAAATACGCGAAATGGTTCAGAAACTAGTGTCGTCGAAAATGGATACAAATTTTTATGGTTGCATTCCATAAGATGAGAATTCGGGAAAAGGGATGTGCCTACCTGGTGGACTCGACGGATCGTCGTGTTCACTCCCAGGCGGCGAATCCATTCTTGGGCTATTTGGTTCATCCTTGATCGGGGATCCCGGACTTTTTGCGTGAGAACTTGATTCGTCTGACGTCATCGGGCCCGGGGTGTCCATCAGGATGTGTCCCATATGTGTGACGTGAGGGCCGTTTGAATTAGATGTTGAGTTGACGCTAGATGATTCCGTGAAGGGTTTCAACCGCTCGATTAGCTGAGGTTTTGATCCCGACACGGGCAGGTTGCGGCGTTTCAACTCCACCTTGAGGTCGCTCACTGAAAAATGGATTCCAAAAAAATTATGAATTTAAGTTCAGTACGAAAAATGATAAAGAGTCAAGTTTTCTAGCTCACCTTTCATGTCTTCCAGCTTTCCCAAAGGCCTCAACGGCGGTTGCTCCGAAGGATTCGTCGACGCATTAGACGGCGCAGGGCTGGGAGCGTTAACGCTACCTCCGCTTACGCTTCCCGCGTCACTGGCTCCGCTACTCGTCAACGACAGTGGCTTCTGGGCAGCTGGCAGTATGATTTGCGGGTACTGTGAGGAGAAGTGGAATACATTTACTTTGCGATCACTTATTGAATACGTGACGAGTTAAACGATGGGAAGCAAGACTACCGCGGGATTCAGTACTAATGTTCTCGCGACCGATGTAGTTCCGAGTCTCAATTAAAAGTAGACAAATAATTAATAAATGAAGAGGAAAGAAGGAGAGATGAAAACCAACACACATTGTTCGTTGAATAAAATTAACACAGCGATACCGAAGAAGAAATATGTTAACGTATATTATATTAAAGTGTGTGTCTGGCGAGGTATTAACTGCCCAAAATATAGTTGCTGTTATATGGTAAAGCGATATTAGTGGGCTTGTACATGTTTTTTTTTTTTTTTAATTTTTGTTCTTTGTTACCATTTTTAACGTATCTAATATTTTAATTTTAATATCAACATTTAAAAGCAATTTCCAAATCTCTGGGGAATATAGTTTGAGCCGCATCGACGAACGGAGATGCTTCGATTCTCTCTCGCTTCGATCCTCAATTTCCAAAAATTCGATAAAATCGTGTAACACTGTGTTACATCAAAAGCGCTAATTTGTTTCTTGCACATAGGGATCTAGCACGTGGTCGAGAATAAGCAGCATTGCATTGTTGAAAATAGTAATCGGCTGATAGTTTTAGGTGAATTTTAACAATATCGAAGTAAAAAAAAACTTAGTGCAAACTCACATGCTCGTATTGTATTATATTTAGTTGATTTTAAATACGATTATTTTTTAGTATTCATATATTTCTTTTCACCAGACGGCGTCTTTGATTTCCGATGTGTTAGATCCTTATTATGTTCGAATGAGTTACGCGCAATGAGAGAAAGCCTACCTCCGATATAGATCTATGTTTAAACTTTGAAATGAACGTTAAGTTCCATTAATTTGGGCAATTATCATCTGTACGTAAAATAAATCTCATATTTCAAGTGTGTATAATCAGATAAGAATTACGATACTAACAAAAAAAAACAAATAAAAAAACTAGAAATAACATGGAATCTGTAAAGTTTTCGAAATCCAGACAAAAGCAATGCGCAAGTCTCAGGTAAGAATAACGTAATAAGACTATGATAATTATATTTTTTAACTTTTCTATTAGGTTATAATATACAATTCGTATGTATACATAGATTAGCAATAAAAATTCCGAATTTCACTCCTCAAAATATGTAAGATCAGATATCAGTCTGCGATTTGGGGTTCAGCGCATTGCTCCGTCGGTAAAGATCGGTATAGGTAGATGTGATGACAGGGTACACGGATTACTGTTTATTATTTTTTGTTAAAAGGGGGTGTGGGGAGGTCGGCATGTGTATGTGTGTTTGGATGTCGTGCGAGTACCTTGTGCTGCCATTCGAGCTGCCACTGCAGGAAGAGCTGCTGCTGTTGTAGGAGCAGCTCGTAGCTCGTCTCGCCGGGCGTCGCGGAGCTTAGCGCCGCGGCGGCAGACGACACCGAAGACTTTTGCGCATTGGGCGGACCCTAAGACAACATTTACCGCTGGGCATTAGTTATTAGTCATTAGTACTCCAGCTCTAAGTAGCCCACTACTTATTATCAGATGTTACAGGCAGGAGACGGGAGGGCGACAAAGTTTTCCACAATAAGAAACAATATTATACAATGCATGTCAGACTACATGTAGATAAATGATTAATACTCGAGAACGAGAAATCGTACGGAAAACATCAAATTGGAAGTGATAAGATAGTTGATAAAAAAAAAGAAAAAAAAAACCGCAACTGGTGATTGCGAGAGATCAAATTCGTCCGGAGGTTCATAGTAGCTACTACTTATTGGCATGGGTGAAATAATATGTAAAATGTGAATGAAACGGCGCGGGCTCATCGTGGTCTAGTATGAATCGAGATTCGTTGAGCTTCATACACTTCCTGTATCCGGACTTTGACGCGAGGCCTCGGAAACGCTTGGCACGGAGGCTTGACGCGTCGACTTACACATCCCGACAGTGACGGCCGCACGAACTTGAGTGCAATTAGCGCTTGAATTACTCGGAGCTAACGAGGTGGACCGCGCTGAGAGTGCGCGAGAGCGAGTTAATCACTCGATACTATCTCAACTCTTCGGCGAAGATTCATTGCGGGGCCACCACCTTCGAGTGGTTCTTTATTTTAGGTTTAATAAAAACAAAAAATAAAAATGAAAAAAAAATGAAAAAAATGAACCATTTCCATACTTTCTTTCCTTTATTTTTCACCATTTTTTGTACTTCTCATTTCCCCGCGGTGTTAGTAGCACAACACTCTCCAACAAGCCTTCATGCATTGAATAATTTTTCAAGAAGAAAAAACCGTTCCACCGTATGTGGTACATATATCGTATTTAATTTCTGACATCCGGATCTATCGACTACATAATACCGATAGGAAGATGAGTAGAAAAAAAAAATTGAACAAACCTACAGTAATATTCAGAAACGTGTGCGATAATTATCAACTATCTAGCAATCTATCTTACAACTATATAGATAATCGGAGGAAAGATACACTTTTACAGCGGGTCGACTTACCTTGTATTCGTGAAATTTGATGGTACGAGTCTTCGGCTGGCTTTTGGTCTTTGATTTTTTCCTGTTCTTATCCTTGCCAGGAGCGTCACTTCTTTGGCACGTCGAGGCCGCGATGGGACTAGGCTGGGGCCTCGGCGTTATGGCAGCTGGAGGAGGCGCCGGGGGTGAAGCGATCGAGATGTTCGATAGCGGACTTAGACTGGAGGTTGTGGATCCAAGAGACATTGGACTCGGCGCCGGCGCCAGGGGAAGAAGCGTAGTCGTCGGCACAGCCGTTTGACTAGCCTGAAACAAATTGAAATTGACGATGCGATTGAGTTGGGACTAAATTTTTTTTTTTCCTTGTAACCGGTATGAAAATTTTCGTTCGCATAAATAATAACAAACACCCAACTGGCGGAGTAAATGACGATTTGAAAAAAAGCGTTACCTGCGTCGACGCATGCTGCTGACCCTGCTGACTCTGTTGCTGCTGTTGGGTCCCGACGACGCTGCTGCAGAGATCGGCGAAGGTTTGTATCGTCGGTTCCGTATTAGCAGCTTGCTGAAAAACGGGGGACGTCGAGGTGACCACCACCGCGCCGCCGGTTGTGGGGATGCTCAAAGAGACGGTAACGATACCCGCGGACGCCGCTGCGGTCTCGAGGACGTCGGTGCGGGCGTCGAGTTGGGGCGAAGGAGCGCCTTCCGAACTTTGGGAGTCATCCTCAAAGGTGATGTAGTGGTCCGGATGCTGCGGTTTCGTTACTTGACCCTCGCACGTCGCTTTGAAGGGGATGTGACCCTCTGCAAAAGCGGAATGATGTTAGTCAAAGGTTCGTTTCGTTCATTTATTTCTTCTGCTTTGTAAAATGTGTAGAAGAATTGAGGAACGTGTTCAGTTTATATAAAACTATTTGCATAAGATATGTTGGTACGTTGCGCGGTTCCTTATTGTCGCATATAATAAACTCAAACAGCTCAAGGTAATAAATTGTTCGGAACTGGGTTCTCGTTCAGCGAGTTAAGCTTCTTGTGTAACTTTCAAAGAATACGTATATATGTGTAATAACGCAAGATAGTATGAAGCTACATGCTGATACACCGCGAATTTGAAATTATCGTACAAGAAAGAGAACAATAAGAAGTTAATCAGACGATAATTGGCGCAAGAAAGGGATATATATTTAGGTCAGGCAAATCAGACGTGTGGGATAATAGGAGACAAGGCGAACCTTTGACCGCTCTTTCGATCGGTTCTTCCGTGTGAAGGATGTTCTTCTGTATAAGCTCCAATGGACCGGGTCGATGGCTGAGCTGGTCGTTGAGTTGATCGGCCAGTCTCGCCTTCTTGAGCATTCGCTGTCTCTCAGCGAGGCTCGGGTCCACGTGTCCAACATCTTCGAGGATGTGCTGCCTTACCAGCTCCTCCCGGCCGGGTCTCTGCTGAATTTTCGCCTTGAGAAGGTCCCCGGTTTTCGCTCTTTCCAACTGCTTTCGCTGCTCGTGGAAGGCCGGCGGTGTTTTGAGAGCTGTAACGCCAAACGGGACATCCATAATCTCGCGTGTTTTCGCACTCAGGATAATTGGCTTGAAGATGGAAAAAAAATGATTGCAAGACTCATCGCAGCTGTCCCCCGGCTTCTACTTCCTGTCCCTTTTTTTATATTTATTCATCTTCTACTCTACAGATCCCGTTGTGGATACACAAGACACATGTAGTACTATATATACTTCGCGTTATAGCCATGGCACCTGTGATAATCTATTTATTCGGGAAATCTTCCGAAAATAAGCGATCCAGTTTGCGAAGGTAGCCACGAGTTTCACCATTAGTTAAAATCACTCTATTCGCGGCGTTTCGGGTCTTGACGAGCAGCTATACATATACCGCCGAGTATCCTGCTCCGAGTCTTACCCCCGTTATGCCTGTGACGTAAAACGCATCTTTCATTTCAATTAACGTCGCAGATCTTGGCACGAGGTCTGCAGAAAAAAAGAGAAACGGTGGCTGCAAGAAGACATTGACGACTTTGATTGCGACTGGCATATCATAAACGAAGAAGAAAGAAAGAAGGATATGAAAGAAAGTGAGGAAAAGAAAAGAAGAAAAGAAAAAAAAAGAAACGAAGAACGAAATAAAATTTTGCAAAAGAAGTCAAACGGCGAGAGAATTTCTATCCATGCAGCTTATATCAGGCGCTGTATTTCCATCAGCCTGGAGGATTATATATATCAGGTGCTATAAACACGCGAGGACAGTAACAAGAATAATATTTCAGCGCGTGACCCAAATAATTACGCCATGCCGTGTCCAGACGTTGCCCCCTTGCTAAAGGTGTTTACGATTATAATCTTTTGAATTAAATCCTGTTGCAGACGCGGCGATGCTGCCTGCAGCCGCCCGTTGCAATAATGCACGGCACTTGAAGGTCCGTACGACGAGTTAAATCGCATCACGCCTATCAGGCAATTTATAATTTTATATCACTCGCGACACTTTTCCTTAGCTATACATATACCGTAATATCCTACTTCGAGACGAAGCCATTTTCATATTTTATCTTGCCAATTACAGAATTCTGAGAAATCTTTTCACCCCGTAGAGTTTTTGCGAACTTTATATCATTTTCCACGTCAGAGATCAAATGCTTTGTATCGTAAGTAACTGGCTAATTGAAAAGAAATATATAAGTGGCTTTTGGAAGATCGTTCTTAATTACCATCTCTTTTGCATTATTCTTTTTTCTCCAGCTACACAGGATGGAGACGGAATTACGATGGCGAATTGTTTGATTTTTTTTTTTGCTTTTGATTTTTATTCTCCACAGGGGCTTGATGAATTTCGTTCTAGCAACGCAGATATAAGTCGGTGGTATGCATCCAACTAACTACTCGAGAACGCGAGCTCGAGTGGCAATTGAACAACATTAAATAAGTATATGCGAAATTATCAACGAAACGTACGTGTTGATATATGAGTATATCCAATTTTAGCCATTACTAGGATATTTTAACTGCAGTATTATACAAAAATAGAGAGTTACAAAAATACTTGGCGTTACATAATTGAAGGAATGAAAGGACAGACCGCGTGATGCATTACCTACGCAGGCGAAGAAGGAAAGAAACTTTGGAGATTGATAATCTGAAGTTATAAATTATTGTACGTACTCGAGTCACCTGTGTCTTTTCGCAGATGCGATCGCAGATACATGTAGTTGACGAAAAATGAAGATAAAAGAAAAAACAGAAAATGGAATGCGACGACCTTGTCGGCGATCAAAGATCCGAGAGAAAAATGACAATAAACTGGTGCAGTGTTTGAAGAAAAACATGATTTGTAATCGGCAGTTAATTAACAGGCCACACGTGGCTGATAATTGACGTTTCGTTCA
Source organism: Diprion similis (assembly GCF_021155765.1). Lineage (NCBI taxonomy): Eukaryota > Metazoa > Arthropoda > Insecta > Hymenoptera > Diprionidae > Diprion > Diprion similis. Next base: position 8,574,770 of record NC_060116.1, on the reverse strand, counting down.
ACGCATGTCCCAGTTATTCAGGTTTATATGCTCGGTCAGCGAGTTATTGGCAATCAAGCTGCAATTAAGTGGTAAATGGATCGATGGAGTGGACCTAAGCGACATGGCATGAAAAACGGTGAAACAAACAACCGGGGACAAAGAATATTGAGAGTAAAAAACGCGGTTCTTCTTTCATCAAGCGATTAGGTAGCGTCGATAGGGCAACAGAATCCACCAACCTATTCAAACGTTGACGGAATCCGCGAGGTGAGAAACGAGTGTAAAAATCAGCAGCCATAAGCAGCTCGACTGAAATTTATAATAAACTCGAAAAAATTTCACCGTTATATCAGCCAAGTTACGCTCGGTTATCGCAAAAATAACTCTCTTTATTGCGGTATAGCTGAACCGTGAGACAGCTTGCGAGTCGTATAAAAGTCGGAGTGCGAGTCTGCGCAGTCTGTCGAGTGAACGCAATTGAAGATTTACGTGTTAGAATGAAAGAGCGAATTTACAAATGAGATAAATCGTGGTGTACTTACGTGGCATGATACCCTGGGCGACCAGCTGGTTTATAGGCCGCCTCAGCATCAGCTTCACCTTCAACGCTGCAACAGAAAAAGCAAGAATATTTAATATGATATTTATCTACGCGTGATTTCAACGCACCTGATAACCGTGGCGAGTTGATAAATTTGATCCAAAAGTGCTAATTTCGTACGAATGAAAAATTGATTTCTACAAATTTTAGCTAATCTATAAATTTTTCTATTTTTTATTTTTTATTTATTTGTTTATTTGTTTTTTTTTATTCTCTCAGCCGGATATTTTGTTTACTCTTGACGAATGACCGACAGCCGCGGAATCTCACACGTTCTATATAAAAACGACAGATCAAAGCTGGTCTCACTTAGACCCGGGGCTTTGCTTAAGATGTGGTATTTTCTTTCCGTGTACCGAATAAACCAGTCCATATGGCGGGCTTGTACGCTCTTCGGGAAAAGGAGAACTAAGAGGGAACTAGAAGATTTTTCGGGGTTCAAGGAACGAACGAACAAATGCTGGCTTCGGACGATATAAAACGGCGTCTTCAACAGCTGTTTCTTCGCATTTTCCTTATTCTTTTTCCTTTCGGTATTTTTTTCTTTCCGTGCTTTTACCACTTTGGAAATTCCACTTTTATATATATGTATATACGAAGTGGCCGCCCGTTACATCTTTTCTAGGTGAGAAGTTTCATGGGGTTTTAACAAGACGGAACTTGGAACACGTGACATACACCTCAACCGTAGGCCGATATATTTATTTACGTATTTATCAACTCACGGAACACATCGCAGAACAAATATCCAAGTGACTGACGTCGAGGTGGGCAGAGTTTCTCAGGTACGGAAAGATTACTTTTTCATACATATATAAGAAAGAAGAGTTTTCCGGTCATATTGCAGGGCAAAAAAAAAAAATAATAATAATAATTGTTGACGGAAAAAGTGGAACTAACGACTGTTGGACGATTCAATTTATCCGGACGTGTGAAGAGTATTTAAATACAGGGACCATTACCTACCCGAATAAGCAATAGGATAAAGAAGATAAAAGAGCATCGCGGAATTACCGACAATCCTGCATTTCGCTTCCCACTTTTTCCTCTCTTACTCCTCGGTGAAGTTTCTGTCTTTTAAACTCTGCATGCAAGAGTCACCGCAGGACGACCGCGGCCCCTGGGGGAGCGCCTCGACGTCTTCGCGTCTCGTCGTCGTCTCTCCCAGGTCCGACGACCGGTTGATAACTATACAATAAATTAACACACAAAGGAGCGGGAGTTATAAATACACGCAGCGCGGCATGCGCTCTGGGGATGGTGGATGGTCGAAGGGTGGGAGGAGGGGATTGCATAAATTGAATGCAAAAATAAGACCAATTCAATCACACAATCTGAATTGAAAGTGGGAACGACGGACGAAATACCTGAGGCAGGCCGCCCGTCTCTCTTCCTCACTGCGGTTCTCCCTCCTTTCTTCTCCTTTCTCGACGGCGACGTCGACGTCGCGATGCGTCGAGTCCCCGACCCTGTCGACCACGTGTTATCGAGTGTCATGTCGCGTTGCTGCACCCTGCACGGCACGCCCGCAACCGACAAAGCGGAATTGCCGAGCGCGTGCTGAGCTACCGCGGCGGAATAACGAGCGCACCCCCGCACCCTTCGAGCTTTTGCCTCGCGGCCGAGGAAGGAGAGAACCGGATTTTTCCGAGAGCACCAAATGCCGGTTGGAACCGAGGGCGAAAACCGCCGCTGGAATTCGGTTATTTTTATTATTTGTACAAGGGCCCGTTTTTACCCCGAGCTGCTCTCTCTTGCTGCAGGTTTCTGGGCCGCGATGTATTCCCTCCGGCTTTTTTATTCACTCAGGGTTAACAAACATCGCGATCGTAAGCGAAGCATCGCGCGTGCGGCTTCCCGCCACGCGTAGTTTCTACCCGGCTTACGATCGGCGATGAAAAACTGGGCGATTCTAACTCCGTGAATTAGAATCATTTCATCTCTTTGAGCTTTGGATATTATTTCAGCTTCAAAGGCTATCGGACGATAAAATTGATGTATGTGTATAAAAATTTTTGTGAATCAACAATGTTCACGTTAGACGAAAATTTTCTTCATTTATATGTATGCTTGAGTGAGATATTTTTTTTTTGCAGATCTACACCATGAACGCGAGACGATCGGTTACGAAGATTATGGGGAAATGATTACACGCATCTGTCGCGAGTAAGTTTAATCACGTGAGCCACAGTTACGAAGTGGTTTACTTCATCAATCCTCGATTCCGTGTACATTCCAATCTGATCAAATCCTTCATCGAATCGATGAGTAACGTAAATATTTTAAATACGCATGCTGAGGTGTAATAATAAATCTGTGCTTTTCGGTAAAACCTCGAATTCTTAAGTTCATCTGCAGTGAATCGAAATTAAAATTTTACATGATTATACAATATTAGATGATTGCTCAAATTTTATAGAGTGATTGGGAAATATTACTTGTCAAATAAACTTGACTCTGATTAAGTGATCTCTCACGATTTCTTAAGATTACAAAGATTCTAAACGATTTCTCACGACTACCAACGATGATTACTAACACAAAATTATATTTCAATACGACTAATTACCTAGTGTGATTTCGTAGATTAGAAAATCACGTCGAATGACATTGACATCATGATTACTCAAGTGGAAGACCCCTCGGGAGAGAAATTCGCAGGTGTGAAAAGTCCGGTGGTGTAAAATACGCTGAGAATATTGGAAAGAAGAAGGAGGACAGAAACTCCGGGTACATAAAGGAAGAAGGAAGAATACGGGAAAGGGAGCGAGGCAGACGACTCGGTGGTCCAGGGAAGACAGATGCTAACGACCAGAGCGGCACGAGCGCTTCGGAGACACGCTGCAGGAGCGGCCAGCCTCGCTACTCCAGTCGTTGCAGCATATCTTGGAGTTTCCGAGGTAGTTTCACGACGATTCCGCCGAGGTTCGAGAACGCGGCTGTGGCATGGCGGCCAAGGCTCAAACAACACTCCTCCGAGAGACGCACGTGTGCATGCTTAACCGATGTACTGGGTGAATCTGAAGAACGGCTAACGACCCACGTGAATACCCGGTGTTTCTCAACCGGAAGTTCACCGATGCTGGGGATGGAAATCCATTCATTCTCTTCGTTTCAATGTATATTTTATTCTATTATTAATTTTCTAAATCGTTCTCATTCCTTGAAGTGTCAACGGTGATATGTTAAAGTTTACTGAATTATATGTATATGTGTATATCATACCTAGGGTTATCTCTATTGTCTATTTAATCTATTTGTCTATTTAATTTTTTTATGGTCCTGCGAGTAGTGTACAGAAAGATGAGAAGAATTAAAAAATAAAAGTATGAAAAAACGCTCATACGTGTAGAGAGTGAAAAAGTTGAACTATAAATTGGCGCGAATTTCGCCAAGACTTTTACTGTATTGTACGGTAAAGTTTTTAATTGGCCCGGCGACAGGCTTGTCGCTGCGATGAAAAACGAATATAAACTGCTTGTAAGATATTCCCGTTGATACACGGTAAAAATCTTTTATTTCCGTGTCAGGGCTGCAAACGTGTGTCTTGCGTTATCAAATGAAGCAAGAACCGGAAAAGAATAAAATAAAAAGGAAAGAAAAAACACATCTCGATAATACCTGCCGTTAAAAAGAATCACACTGCAAGCTCCGCGCAGGGTGACGCCTTAAGAAAACAAATGACCAGCGCTGGTTTTTTTAATTGCCCGGTAGCGTTGTGTTTATCCGTCGAGTGTACGATAAGCTCGGAATTTACGTACAAGAAGATGCCGCAGTAGCATGGGCTTTAGTTGGTCCGATCGTTGGGCGCGGCGCGTTTAGATAAATCGCAATGTACTTGTCCTTTTTTTTTTGGTATTTATCTCACATCTCGCTTGTTCGTTATCTAAACACTTGTCGATTAATTTTGCAGAATAAAAAATGCAGATTTCCTTATTCGCCGAAGGTAATTGAATTCTTATATCCAATTCCAGATATCCGATAAACGATAAATCGGAATCGCACGCCCGGTAGGTGAATCGGTACCTCAGGAAGTCCGATTCTCGACGCACACCCTTCGAGTCACCCCTCCACCCCCCCCTTTGGCAACGCACGTGAGCGTTTAATTCTTCTGAATAGGAGAAGGTCAGCAGCAGCATCTTCGACGCGCGGGCAAATGGTACATGCGATAAAGCGTCGGCAATGCACAGCAGCAATATCGCCACAAGCAGACTCGCCATAGAATGCAAATACAATGGCGGCATTCCCAAGGGCAGTGCGAGGAGGGGCGAATATCCCGCGTCGAAGATTCCTCGAACGAATACGAATGAGGCGGAGACATGCGCCGTGGAATGCGAAAGAAAGACTGATGATAATTACGCGGCTAATTAGAAATTTCTCAAATTTCTCAACTCGAAGCGAGACTCGCGAGCAGCTTCTATTATATACCTACACCGCACCCCAGGTAAGGCCCGCCGTAACCCGGGTGCCGAGACGCGGCTGAACCGCATGCCTGCAACTGCATGCGGGGGAGAAGATGAAGTTACTATATCATTAGCTGGAATCTTAACCTACCGGCGTCAACGGCAGCCGAGTTTTTACGAATCAAGCCACGCAGCGCCAGCGGACACCGCATAGTTGAATACCTACGTAAGTCAGCTGGGATTTGTTTCTTCACCTTATATTCCAAAAGGTGTCGATTACTTTTTCGTTTCTCATCAATTTTTCTCCGATCCGTGCACTCGTGCGCAATTTAGTTTTTCTTTTTTCTCATACATGCTCAGATATTTCGCTATTAAGAACAGCCGGATTTTAAGTTTACTAGCGTCACATTTCTGATGGTGAATACATATGGTATATGTATATTTATAGGTAGAAGGTACAATAGTCAATTGAGTCGTCCGCTCAACAGCTTGAGCATCGTCAACGACGACTCGAGTATATTTCTGTCACGTCAGAAGTTGACAAGAAAAATATTTTACATCCCGCTTTGGGTAAAGTGTGTTTTCTAATTTCATAATTACGAGGATATTTCTACGAGGCTTATGACCATTGAAACTTTTTCACAATTCTCGTATAGTGGGACATTTATAGATGGTGGATCTCCTTCTTTTTTAGATTCTTAAGTATACACGTTTCCTCCTTTCCACTACATTCATGCAGACTTTGGACTGTCGCGGTATCGATTCGTCAAGATTAGTTAGAACCGACAGTTTGTAGGTGCGTTACGGTGGAATTAGATGAGAAAAACAAGCAAGTTCCCAACCTCCGCGATCGGTCGGTTGATGATACGATAACGCGTAGTTGATACGACGATTCGTCCATTATCTTTGATGATGGACGATATTTATGTTACGGGTATCTTCTCCATTTCCAATATCGAAACCCCGACCTACTAAACAGAGAGACAGAGAGGAATGATATTTATTTTGTTCTGCGTTGGATAGCGAACCGGGAGACAGAAGGATAGAGAAAGAGAGAGAGAAGGAGGAAGGCTGCCAGTCAGACGGATAATTTAAACTGCAGAGATATGTGGGTCTATTTTGAACTCGGTTGCATACATCCGCGTTTGAGGATTCGTGTAATCAACTCGGCCCATTGATCGTGCGAACAGTTGCGATATATATGTATATCGCACAGCGTTTACGACGATTAAAGTTTCGCCCAGCCTGCACCGGCCGAAGAGAGATAACAGAAAGTGCGTGAGATAGAGGGAAAGAGAGAATTAACGCCGGATGAAAATGGAAGTAGTAGGTATAGTGGAGAGACGGTGTGCTTCTTGGGCACATACACAGAGATCAACGAGCGGGGGCGAGCCAATAATACGTAGCTTTGGGTATAAATAAAGCCTGCCTCTGCCCGGAGACCGTCTCTCGTCCTCTCTGCTCTTCTCTTCGCCTCTTCGCCTCTTCGCCGAAGACGACCTCTTCGTCTCTTCCGTCTCGTTCGTTCGTTCGCCTCTGTTCTATGACTACCTCCTCGTCCAACTCGCATTATCCCATTGCGCTATCCGCCGCTTCTATCTTTCCACTAACTCGGTGACATTTTTCAAACTTTAAAATAGACCGGCGTGCCACAAACGCCACTAATGTTGAAGGTAGCGCTAACGCGCATCGCCTACGCTGGTCGAATTACCGATATCGCTGGCATCGAAAGTATTTCGAGAATCCGCGAAAACTAGGTGAATTATACCGTCCTGATGGTAAAACCCTCTCTCGTTGCCCGACGTCCCTGAGTTCTACGAGGCAAGCTTTCGATTCCCATGGGGTGGACTCAGCTGCGGGACCAAAGAGAGCAGGGCACTGAGCGGCTCTTCAATCGGTAACAGCCGATTCATTAAAATGCAGAACGCGTGATTCTGCTAAGTAACACAGGGGGCGGCAATATCGGAAAGGTGATTTCTTAATTAACGCATCGGACATTGAGGGGACGTTTGTGAACAGCAGCAGCGGAACAACAACAACAACAACAACAACAAAAGCAACGAGAACGGCAGCGTCGGTTCTCAGAAGATTTACCGATCGATCTCTTTACGACAATCGATGTAACACCGGGGTACAGGCAAGCGTTATTGGGAATGACTGTTGAAAATTTATAATTCACGCTCGCGCAAGGATAATACGCTGTGAGGTTGCAGGAAAAGATTTTAGATTGAGACGATGCGTTATATAGATTGTATATTGGCGCGTAGCGTGCCCCACGTTGCGTGAGCTCGATAATAAATCGGATCCCCGTTAAGAGACCGATCTAATTATCGTCTCCGTGTCGGCAGCTAAGCTGCATTAATATGACGGCTTCACGCCGCACTGCAGCGAGCATCGATAAAATTTCAAACTTTACAGCAGCATCGGTTATGTCACAGGGTGCAGGGGATCGGCTTCGCGTGACACGAGACCGGTCTAATAATACTTACGAATTCTGACCGGATGTCTGCAGTTTTTGGGGCGAAACGCACTCGTCCATTAATTATTTATAATTTATGATCAACGTCCGCGCGATCGCGTCGCGGGGCGCAGAAACGTTTACGATCCGATCGTCGACTCGTCGTCGCTACGCAGCTACGCGTTGCCCAATTATTGCTTGTCGATACATCAGAGCCACCCGGAGTCGGGATGATGCGGGATGCACGCATTCATCTCTCTAATCCGAGGTGCTCGAAAATGGTTTCCTAATCTTTGAGTGACAAAATCGTGGTTTCAATCTCAACTTTCGATTGCGCAAGCTCCGAGGTGAGCGTGTGACGGTGCGAGGAAGTTCATACACGTTACTGCTGTACGTACGGTGCCCACATCTCTTATAGGACTCTGCATCACGCGGTGCGGACACATGGATCACCTCCTCGTTGGCCGCGGTGTCCATGGAGTGAGTTTCGAGCCGGTCATCACTTTTCTATTGTGCCCAAAGCCCGATGTGTGATATTATGTATAAATGCGTTACGTCGCGTTACGTATGTATGTACCATATGTGATACCGCGATTTCACATGACACCCACTGACCCACAAACAGCTTCAATAGCGCCAGATTGTGATTTATTAAGGGTATGCTGTCGCTGATCACGCTATTAATATGGTTTTTTTTATTTTTATTTTTATTTTTTTTTATCCATAATATTTATTCATTCTCCGCGTACGTACGCCTTCGTGTATGCCTTGTGTCACCGCGCGATATCCGATCGTCTGCTGAACAGGGTTCACGACCCGAGCATTACCCAGCCGTAGGTGTGAATATGGACGAGATTGATACAGCTGTGATTTGTACATCGTGATATCGTGAGAATCGTATTTTTATCGGGAGAAATTCATCTTGGAGCGATTATTGTTGCACAAAAATCGGTCGGTTGTAGTGTAATCGCACAAAGTTCAATTTTTAACAAATCGCCTTTGTAAAACGAATCGCAATGTTAGCCTTTGGCTTGGATGAGACAATTTTTCAACCTCTTTTATGGAAGGATGAATACACACTAAGTGAATACGTCGAAGAATGGATCGGAGTAAATAAGAATCATGAATAACCGTATGCAGGCGCGTGACAATGACGCAATTCGTAAACTATCCGGGATCAATAGTTGACGAGCTCGCTGTGCAGACGATTAATTCTCGCAAAGTAATTTTGAGTTGCGCATTTCCCGCCATTGTTTTGCGAGAACAGTAGGAAAGGAATTTGATGAGCCCGGCTTATTATACCGGGGCTATCGTTTAGTGCGTCGATGGCGCGTCGATACGCATACGAAGCGATTGTCTGACGCCCGGCGTCGCGTGGTTGTAAGAATATGTACTCAACTCGATTAAATTTCTTCGCTCCTCCCAATGCCACGCCTTCTAATTCGCAGCTACCATCGGCATGCGGGCGCGCTAACTTTCGCCGGATCAATTTTATTCTCGTGTCCAGCCGCTCTCTTTGCTCCATGGTCCAGAAAAAAACAAACAAACAAAAAACCAACTCTCTTCGTCAGAATTAATTTAAACGATGCTCGGTGATGCACGAAAATTCACTGAACGAAAGTACCGGATCGGAGTGATTAAGTTCACGTTCAACACCCGGTATGTTGGCGCAAGGAGTAAAGGCAGCTGGACGCGTGCGGCTTGAATTCCGGCAGGTTACGGAGGTCGAGTATTTAATTTTCTCTCCTGAAATCAAGTTTCACGTATACATTTCACATCACGTGTGCACAGCTTCTCGTGGCTCTTGCCGCGACGTTGAATTTTTGGGATATTTGTTTTCCCCATACAACCAGCCTTTACTTCAATATCAAGGAATAATATTAATACTCTGTGTTCCGCTATGAATTCTCTGTTTTCCAAGACAAAAATAATCAATGTTCAGGCTGTACCGAAAGGTGCGAAGTGCTTATGTTACATATGCCAACCGATCCATTAGCGAAAAGCGAAAAGTGGATTTATCAAGCGCTACGACACGTGGAACCTCCAAGTGTGTGCTTTAAACGCCGGCCAGAGAAATCCACGCGTTGTTTATTAGTTCAGTTAGAATAGAGTGGCTCGGTTTCACCTAGAATCAAACATAATAATACGGAGATAGCGTGCAGCTCTTCGAAGTACGCGCTGGTCGCAATGGGTGGAAATGTGAATTCCCAGTAAGCAGATTAATCGTCATGCTATACGTATAACAAGTCTTGCTGGACGGAGGAAGTTGCGGCGTCTCGTATTTGGGTCAAACTGGATGCTGGATAGAAGTGCCACCTTAAACCACAGGCACGCATGGACTGTAATAAAGGCGGCGGAGCGTCATGGGAGGAGGAAATTTCCTCGAAGCGCAAGCGGGACGTCGAGAATATTTTCGCCTGTCCAATCGACGGACACGGTCCATACCTCGCGATTATTATTACCGTCGTAGAATTACCGCACTTATACGAGGCGCAGGAAACCACTCCGCGGTAAGTGCATCAGAGCCTGCAGAGGGTATATTACGGAGGCTGCAGCGCGGTCCCTGCAGACGTTGCGGACGCAGAATCGGGTGATTAATGTACCGCCAACGATTTGCGTAACGTGTAAAACGCATGAAAATCCGGGCTGATTTATTTCCCCAAATAAATGGCTCTTCGGTGTTGTTAACCCCGTTTTTAGAGAGAGAGAGAGAAAAAAATAGAGAGTAGGGGACATATCTGTCGTGCGCAAAGGCGAAGCCTTAGGTGCAGGGGGGAGGAGGAGGTACCTCAGCGAGAAGGGATATAGATATTAAAAATACTGCCAACGAAATAAACGCCCGGGTGAAAAAACATGCTCGTAATATATATATAAGTACGCCGCAAACGACAGTCTAAATCTGAAATAATTTAAGGGTATATACTCGTGCGCTGTGAAATTTTTCTAAGTAGCTCGATATTCTCTGCACTCGGGCTAAAAATGTATCATACGCACGATTTCGATTCCGAGTATTAAAATAAACCGAACGAAATAATCGTCGTGTACACGGTACTTGGCGTTGAATCGCTAAAAATAGGGATATATTCGCGTTGATTGTAGGAAAACGAAAAATTACCCATAAAATATGTAGATGAAGAAATTTCATTTATTCACAAGACCGTAATTCAAAATATAACAACTCATTTTCTTTGTTAGAATTCCGCATATTATTTTGAAATAGCAATCAGTGCAATTTTATTGCCCCCACAGCTGCAAAATCGTATAATATAATATACATATAATATAATGGACATGAACAGTGGCCAAAAGACAAAACCCGCGGAAAGATATGCGGGATTTGAAAATGTCACTTGTTATTGTACAAATGATCAAAATGAACGAGATCACGGATCTATCTGCGTATTATTAAGAGGGAGACGAAAGCTCGTAGGGAAAATATTGTAGGTCCAAGATACGAGAGTGGGTGGGCGGTTGGTGTGTCTGGGCAATTTCGCGGCTAACGATATCCCACTTGGATCTGAATCCCGACGCGCATTGCGAGTGAATAATTAATGCCCCACGTCAGCTGCGGAGTCAGTAAGTTAAGAAGAACGGTTTATTGGATTGGAATTTTTTAGGTTAAAGAACAAACATCTCAGCGATATCTAGTTTGGAAAATTATGCAAGCCTAGAGAAGACGGATGAATGTTACAATATCGCACGTCTTCCCAAAACATATATCGTTACGAAACAGCCTCTTGGCTGCTGTAACAACACCGCAGTGTTATAACAGTGTGTCGGCAAACTCGAATGAATGAATCGGTACCTCGATTTTTCCTATCTTTTAAACGAATGAATGAACGAACGAATGCACTGACATACACGCACACACACACACACACGCACATGCACACGATGTGAACGAATGCATGTAAATAAATCAATGAAATACCCTTTCCAAATCCCCCCCCCCCCAATATCGTGCGCATGTCACAAAACTCCCACGATCTCGCGTACAATTTTCTTAGTCCGGTTAGCCGCTCGCTTCTTTCCTCCCCTCTTCTTCTCGAGGTGAAACCGTTTCCTGTGTCGCAAGCGGCATCTTTCATATACCTGAAGGGCCCCTCGCTCGCTCGATCTCCGTCGCTCCCAGGGGGCCCGTCCTTGTCGTTGGATAGTAATGTACGTATATACATAAGCATATGTTTACGCGTGTGTGTGTGTATGCGCGAGCGTAGGCGGCGCACGTGGGTTTGACAGCTAAGCCTACGGAACTGGTTACACCCACAAGAAACCAGAGAGTCCGGTAAATCGGTAGCTGCATGCGAGAGCTGCGCTGCGCCGCGGACCCTTACAGACAGACTGCGGTTTTAAATTTTCCACGATATTTGGCCCGCGGTTAAATCGCGAGGTGATTTGATGGAGAGCCCGTTACTGTGTTTCGTAACAACGGACGCGCTCGATAAATCTCGGATCGATTAGTCGAGGAGGAAGCATCCGGGCTGCAGGGTTTAATCTCATCCATCGAACACGCGAGAGGATCCTGGGCGGGAGATTTGAGTCGACATCTTACTCCGTTTGGAGGAGTATCGAGGCGGTATAGAGTGAAGGAGGACGCGTCACCGGAAAAGAAGCTGTCAAGTTTTTCCCGCGATGAAATGAAATAGGTACAGGAGGGAGAAATCGTGGGTACCCTGGAAAGTTGGGGAGGTGTAGGTATAATACCGTTACAGTTCTGCGGAGACTCGTCGCAAGCTGAGAGCCAGATGTGAGCCAATGGAAGACACGCGGAGAGAAACTGTTGCGAAAAGAAAATGGCGATTGTGATAAATGGCGGCGTTAATACCCGGTGTACATATATAAGTTGGCAGGGAACGTGAGTTTTGCTGCCTACGTGTGGATGTGCCAACCGACGCACAAACACACCTGCGCACCATTGCTGATGCGGTCCGCGGTGTTGCAGTGGGTACCTTGCGCCTCGACGAGCGTTCCAGGGTTCATAAAATATACCATAATACCGATTTCGTCACCGAAGTCTGCAGGGTAACGTCGAGGCACCGAGGTAGGTATGCGGCGCGTTAAACACAGTCGCACTACGTGTGCCGTACTCTAGGAGAGAATACACACCTAGCTATTGCTAGTGTAGGCATGGTACATCGGTGAGATACGGTATACAACAAGTTTCCAAAACCGTCGATTCCCGATGTGCGATTATTATGCGACCGGTCTATTTCTAGAACCGACGAGGCACTGCTGAGACACACTAATTATTTTTTATTCGTTAGCCGGAGCTACCACTCTCCGCCATTGCTGAAGGAGTCGGCTGGTTGGTTGGAAACAATTGACATTCAACGCGCATTCAATAGGGGGGGCTTGCAGTGGCATGCACCTGTGCACTGCCACCATATACGATGCGAAGTTATGGCGTTTTTCCGCGCCGATCGTATCTCACCGTATATACCGGCGAAACCAACTCCATTTCTGGATAACCATCCACGGCGCAGTTTCAAACTGTATAACCCAACTCGTTGCACGGCGCGCTGCAAGGTAGGTGTACGTATAATACGCTATTCAAAAGTACAATTAATTGTCGGGAAAATCGCCGGGGGAGGCATGGCGCGGCAAAAAACGACGATGGCTCGACCGCAGTTATTAGATACGCTCGGCCGACCGAATCCCTCCTCTTCTCTTCACTTCTTTTCTCTTCTCCAGACTTGCTTCTACATATCTACCTGCATAATGCACGTATGTCTACACCAATCACCGTGCAGCGATGCGCTAGACGGTGATACGGCACTGCGGCTATATTGTCCTTGTCGTCCTTCTTACGTTACGCTCTTGTTCCACTCCCTTCTTCTCCTCTGCCTCCTCTTCCTCTTCCTCTTCTTCTTCTTCTTGTTATACGTTGTTAGGTTAACCGTGTACGACGCGTGTCACCGACGCCCACGGATGAGACCCACCGTAGCCTGACCAGGCCCAAGAAGATGTCGGTTGAGCCGGAGGGAGTAGAGGGCGCAACGAATCCAGGAAGTGCAGCATCGTCCCAACCTGGCAGTGAAATTCTTCGGGAAAGCTTCGAATCCAGTTCGAGGGTAGGCGATGCAGGGTGCGTCCATTCGTCGCGGCATGTCAAGGATCCGTTCGTCTCCAACGTCTCCGAGAAGTACGTGTGTGCACCTATACCTACTTGTCGGCCAAGCTTCCGAAATCTGTGAGGGAGATGAACGGAGAGTGTTGTGCTCTCACAATCAGTCGTACACAATATGCAACCTTGTCGCGCGTCTTTGACACCGACGCGACGTCGAATTCGAATTGGACATGAGGAGGCTGGCTCGGCCGGAGGCCTTGTCGTCTATGATAACGCGTGGGCTCGCCCACGAACGCCCTTCATTCATTCCCTCAGTGGTTCATTCATAAATTCAACGTTCTCTGAAGCCCAGACTGAACGAATACCTGCGTGGAGTCACGCGTAGCCGATGTAGGTACGCGCCGCTTAGCTAGTCACCGTTTCACGACCCGTCCATGCATGCATACACCGTACACGAGAGCGAAGAGTCGGTGGGTACGTCTGTCACTTTCACGCAGGGAGACTGTACCTGCGCCACGGCACCGCGCCGACTTATGTCCACGGAATGAATAATCAATGGGAACACGGTGCACGGTGTGGTCCTAGGGCCTAACCGCGATCGGGAGACAATGCGACTACGGCCTACACAAATATTTCAGGTCTTTCGAGATTGAGAATGTGAGGATTTGCATCGAACAACCGCGGATGGATTATAATTTGTATTAATTACGGGTGATTACAGTCGTCGAGCTCCGCAGCAAGGGGGAGGGACGGAGAGTTGCGCATCTGGACGCGGCAGTTCCAGTATCGGACTCGGTTATACACGGAGAAAGCCGTCGGCTACACCCTCGCTTATGATAAATTGTGACGATGCGTGTCAAGTTTGGCTGCCAAAGCATGACTGATCGGATCAAATTTCGACTTTATACGCAGAATATGGGACACTGCAATGGGCGTTGTTGGTGCCTCGCTAACTAACTGCTACATTGTACCTATCAATTTGTTATACGTACAGTGTAGACGTACTTATATGCGTCGGATTTAGGTTTGCAAACAGCCAGAGACAATGATACTGGGGTTGGCTGGTCTACACGAGAATCCGTGGCGTGCGAGCCGACGCGAAAGGGATTTGCGACAAACAACTGCGGATTATTCATGTAGCATGCGTACTGGTATGGCATATATTACACCCATATGCATATTATATGATATAATAAACAAATAAAAAACAATAAGTACATGCACATACGTATACATACACATGTAAAATGAAGCAAGCTTGCGCAAGCGTAGGATGATCGTTGTCTGTGCTTATGTAAGCGCATGAACCCGTTGTTAGTAATCAGGACACGAGGTCCAGATTTATTCGGACGAAAGAGGTAGGTAACGCACGACCAACTCGTTCTACATCAGATGCGAAGTGTATACACTCATATGTATATATATATATATATATCTGTATATATATAGAAATGTATCTCCATTTAATCCTTAATTTAATATGGATATGTGAAATTCGTCACCGACTTTTTACATATTCGGGATTCATGAAAATAGCCGTAAGGTATAAATTTCTCATAGTAACGTAGAAGAAACGACAGTAAGAAACAAAAAGCGCAAAGATGCAGAAAAATTGTCGTCTTGCATACGGAAAATAATAATTCAATAATTAGAAGCAAAAAAAAAAAAAAATTAATGTAGACACTGCAGGAGTTTTATCTGTCGAAGCAAGAATTTTTACTGCAATAGAAAAGATTTTGCAAGCACAGTCAAGTGGGATTCCCAATGTTGCAAACCCGTTAATTAAACTTGCGAAATTATAGCTGTTGCAACAAATGTTCTTGCCGTCCTCTGTATCAACAGTTCGATCTGCTGGTCCAACGAATTTTTTTTTATCCTATACAGATTTAACGGAACTGGATCTGAGGACCATAAACAATGTTTTCTTTATTAACGAACGAATAAACGAAGTATTATGCAAGGGTTTAGAAAAATGCCAAAATAGATGAGAATCCGATTTTGTAATTAGCCAATGAAAATGCTGAGTCGCGGAGACACGAAACTTTCAAACTCCGGCATAACTCACGTGCCTGATGTACCAACGCTGTTGTGATACCTGTACGTATTTGTTTCGAGTCATGATGTGAAAGTTCGGCGATAACAATGGCCCTGCCCAATGACCCAAAACTGCAAGGATCGTTATTACGTTCGATAATAAAATATCACGATGGTGATGCACCGCTACTCTCCGCACGGCCCAGCTCTTCTCGACTCTTTACTTTTACTTGTTTCAACTTTTTTGCTTCTTACTTTTGCGGACTTTCGGGTTTCGGGTTACCTGCAATAACGCACCAAGTTCTTCTACACGTATGCAAACGTATACGTGTGTGTGTATTACACATAATGTAGGCCTAGTTTGGATTCGTGTTCGGCGACTCGCTGCAGATGATGGTCTAGCGATAAGCGAAATTTACCTACTTCTTACCATCCGAAACTTCACCATTGCATTATAGTCGTAGAGAATATTTGCGTTCAGACCGTTCGCGTTGTGCGGGAATGTTAGAAAATATTACCTTTATCACGTTTGATGCGTCTGCAAATAGCGCACATCCGTCGTCCGCAGTGTTGCCTTTCCGGTTTCTGTTCCGTGTCCAAGGTAACCATGGTTGTCTTAATTTTTAATAAATAACTTGTAACAAGATATATATTACTATAAAGTTTCGTTTGTCTTCTTTTATTTCTCTCACTTAATCACCTCCGTCCATTTCTTGTTGCTGTTTTCTTTTTTTTAAATTTAGATTCTTGTTTTTTTTTTTTCTTATTAGAGGAGGTAACTGAGTTACTCTGGCACTGAAGTACGTTGTACGTTTGAAGATCACAGTTGTTGGTTTCGTTTTTTTTAAATATTATTTCTTGTTTTCGTTTTACTTTCTTGACGGTTGACTAGATGAGTTCTGAAGTTGTATTTTATACAGAATATTCTGAGTGTTTTCCAAATGTTTTTCACATACGATTCGTCGATGCTGCAGATGTTCGTATATGTATATAATTTTAGTATTGTATTTCCGTTGGGCACGTGATCTGTAAAGCGGTATATATGTTTTGTTTACACTATTATACTGTAATTCGTAATTAACAACTAAGCCTCTGTTAATTGCTAATTATAAATTACAGTTGATCCGACGATCGTGATTTAGTTATACTTTTTATTTCTATGCACGCGTGTATATATATATAATTTTTAATTAACAGAACTCTAGGGAGTTCTAATTAGTAAAAACTGTTTTACGTTAGACGTTTATTTTATTATGCACACGTAAATACAACGTTACTACGTTTATACACGCACAATGAAATATTTCGTTATGATGAGTTTTTTTTTTTTTTAAAGCATCTTTAAAAATTATTTCGATATGATTTAACTCAATTCACGCATGTTATCGTTTACATTCGTCGATTCGTATTTCGATTATTGTTATTAATATTAATCGTATTAACTCGAATCGAAATTTCATCGTGTGACTAAAACGGACCCTGCGCAAGGTACAAATATTATTCAACGATGTAGTTCTTGCAAACCGTATGATGTACCAGACTAGTGAACATCTACCACCAAACCGTAACTGCAGAAGACTTTCATTCAAATTCGTGGATTAAAAACGCAGCTGCTACTGAATCGATAAAAATTGCAGGAAAGAGAAGACTGACTTTAGGCTTCGAGGATTTTATTCAGCTGTTCTCCAGTAGACAAAGCTGCGCATATGTGGACCGATACGGGATTAGGAAAAGTGTAAAAAGTGAAATAAAAAGAAAGAAATATATAGAATATACGCCACGTACGTTACAGCGCTCCGTCCGATGCGGCTAATAACTCCACGGCTAATTAAAGTTAATTCAATTTAATTAATCCCCGAAGGTTTAAGGCAATTAGCTCGGTCAGTGGTAAATTGTGATGAGGAACCAACCGCCGCGGTAATCGGTTTGAATTAATCCAATCGCTGCCATGTGTATCTCACGTGCGTTGCTACACGCGTTATGTGCAAAATTTGAGATTTCTTCAAACTGCGAAAACGCTTGAATTTCCGCGGCAGCGTGGCGAGTAAGAAAGAACCGAAGAAGACGACCATTGATGTTTGGAGAAGCGAGAGAAGGTTAAGCATAACAATTAGATGCCGGTGTGAACGCAGCTTCATAATAGCGTTTCGTATACACATATTGATAAATAGTCAAGTCAGGTAATTTAGCGGGAAGATGCGCAGGTTGCATTATGGGTTGAGAAAGTAACGCGCGAGCCCTGCAGCTCTGTTACACTCGTACCTACGCACCTACACGCGTGCGTCTATCTAATTATGATACCGAAAATATACACCATACCGCGTTGATTAATTTAAAATGACGTTTCTGTAATTTATAAGAAAACCCGTTTAAATTAACGACTCAGGGGTTAATTGTGTAATTTGTTAAGGTAATGACGTATCAAGTTACGAAATTGATATGGTAGCCGAGGCGTGTCTGAACGGCATTAGTACCCCCCTGACGGGGTGGAAGACGGGTTACCGAGTCGGTCGCTTCTTCGCTCCGTTCGATACTCAACGTACCGTCAAATTTTCGTATCAATATATCAGAACCGGCTTCAGGGATGCCGGATGCTGGACTGCACGCGGTCGAAGCGGCTGAGCAATCCTCGACTTGAAGCTTGAAGCCGCGACAAATCTCGAGATGAAAAAATCTCGTCGCGGTGCAGACGGCGGAACCGACGCGACGATATTGACAGCTCGCTATCCCGCAAGTTACACAACAGCCGTCACACGTCAGACGTTTCTATTAAAATTCTCTCATTATTATATCGTCAACCTTGAGGACGACAAATCGATGATACGGACAATTGTTTGAAAAAATCCCAAGAATTTATATGTATAAGAACAGCAGACGTATCGACAATGAACGGCGGGTCCTGCGGACGATAAGTTCGGCCAATGCGACAACGAAAACCGCGAGTAAACAGCAAGAACAAAGACGTTAAAATTTGAAATGAATCTCTTCAACACAGGCGAGGATAAATGCTTGTGCATATTGAGGTAATAGTATGCGCAAATATAGTTGTGCGCCTGTAAATATTTACCAGTCACACAGCTGTGATTTGTGAGGCGTACGAAGAAGAGAATTGATAGTTATTTCCCTAAATATACAAGAGGATCGTCTCACGGTGGGTCAGAGTTCCAAAAAGTTCACCACAGATGTAACAAGTTTCAAACGTCGTTTCAAGTAACTTGGGAAAAAAAATTCTCAAACTTTCACGGTTCCCTTCGTTTCTGCAGTTCTTCTCCGTCGTGTCTTTCGCCCGCTAAAACGTATGCCAATTAGCCGAACGTTCAAAGAGCTCTGAATGTCACGTCGCAACGTTGTAACGATATCGGGGTTTACTCAATCTCGAAGGAATTAATTCAACCGGCGGAATGCGAAAGAATTATGAGAGAGAAAAATTATGAGAGAGGCTGGATCGTTAGCCTTATCTGCATGCGGTCTTTTCTCTCCCCCTGCCGGATAAGTTCACGCCTGTACGCACAGATTATGACGTGCTCCGAGTGTACAAGACTCGACTGTCAGTTTGTTAATTCTGTATTCACAGCCCGACAGAGGATTGAATCACTGAACATATTTTAATTGACATTAGGTGCCATTTGAGTTGATATAATTATTAGATTATACCGGTCGGCAGATAAGCATCGATTCATTACGTCTCGAACCGCTGTCTCTTCACTTCATCTCTGATTCTAACACATGCGTTAATGTAATCAAACTCATGTTTCAACTATGCATCACTTTACATTCCGATTGAATACTACGGAGATTCTTGACGGGCAAAAAATTGCATAATATTTTTTCACACATTGCGGAGGAAATAAAATTATACGCACGTAGAAGAACAAAAAAAAAAAAAAAAAAAAATTGATTAAACTCGTGATAATACATGTGAATTTTCCTCTACGTCCAGAAAAACCGAGTAAATCGGGAAAAAGCAATATATACATGTATTTTCATTTTCACAACATTTTTTAAAATCTTTTCAGGCAGCCTTTAATCAGGCAACAAAATAAACCGGAGGTTTAACCGCTGATACGTGTTTAGTGTATTAACAATTCCATTTGCACGTCTGTATATAGATACGAGACTGGATTAATTCATGCAGCGATTGATCGCTCGGAGAATAGGTTATTTATAATTTTATCGACACTGACTCATGGTGTATACGATTTATTTAATTGAACTTTTAAGCTTTGCTAATTTTTTTTACACGTCTCAGCATGCACATTTCTGCAAACGCTTGGTTTCAACAGTCAATACGAGGTTTTAAGGATAAATACGCAACACTTGATTTAAATTTTAGTTACATTTATTTTTTTATTTTTTCGTAACTACAAGTCCGATATGTCAATACCATTAAACCTCGCTGGTATGACAACGACTTGATAAAAATCTGAATAAATCATGAGTTTATCATAAAAATCATGGTATAAAACTTTGCTTACGTTGCACTGTTCACACCCGGGCGTTACGTCGATAAACGTAACGGAAGATAGAAACCAAAAATACACAACCGCGACCCAAAAGACTCGCGATTTCGGGGCCCAAATTCGGGCGTCGGTGTTACCGGAGTTCAAGGATCCAGGGATGAAATTAATGTAAGAGGCGACCGTAGGACACTGTACGAACGATCAAGGGGCAACGTTGCGAGAGGATTGGTGTGAGAAAAATGGAATGAAAATAAACGGCGAAAAGGAAAGGTATAAGAAAATCGCACGTGCGAATCACGCTCGGAACGTCGGATGAAGTTCGGTGAAAAATCGAAAACCGTCACCGGCTGGATCGCGGGGTGACGTTTTTATCTCGCGAATAATACACCGCCGCTCGACAAATATGGAATAACGCGTCAAACAACGCATGACCACGCTTGCGTCCGCCGTCTTGGTCCTCCTCGAGGGAATCGGTTAAGTCTCTGCTCTGATCACCCGGTCCGTCGTCTCGTCCCACACTGAGGTTGTGTGCGCCGCTGAGCCTGTACGGGACCACGTGACGGCCCCTGCAGGAGGTAGAAATTCAACGCGGCGAGACCGCGGTGTGTTGGTTGGGTCTCGATGCGACCTTCTTGGTGGGGACCCAACTCCCGCGAAGAACGGGCCCTCCGCCCGGACCGTGGGCCTCGGCTCTGCGCTTGCACCACGGGAGAGACGGTCCTCCGGGACACGGGAGAAGGAGAGAGAGGGAGCGAGGGTGGGGGGGAGGAGGAAGGGGGGAGGGGGGAGAAGGAGGGGGTAAGAGGGCACCGAGAGAGAACGCCCATAGGCGCGTGCCTGATCTCGCTTTTTAGTCCTGCGAGTTTCGGTCGGCCGATTCTGCGATTCTTACGGTTCTTTGGTCAGGACCTTTTTACTCGCGTCCCTCGCGAAATTTTTGGTAGGGATAAAGAGAGAGACGGAGAGATGGATAGATGGATAATGTTTATAATGCCCGTGGCATAAGAGAGAGAGAGAAAGAGGGAGGTGGAGGAGGAGGAGGAGGAGGAGGAGGAACGTTGGTCTGTTTACTTTTCGCGTCTAGTTTATATATACAATATAAGCGTTAACGAACTTGCCTCCTTCTTTTTTCCCCTCCCCTACCTTTTTCCTTTTAAATCTTAGAAACACCTTCTTTTGTAGTTTAATTGGCGGAAGATTAGGTACACGTATATACGTATCAGATATATATGTATATAATATGTATATAATGCCCACGAACCCGTTCTTTCTGATCTGACGAAGACGGACGATTTACTGGTAATTAAATCTGAAACTAGTTTCGCGCTGGTAGAAGATTTTTACGCGCAAGATCATTTCGACGCAATCTTCTCTACGAGTGAAGAGATGTGGGTATAGCGTTGGATGTAACTTATGACTGCAGGCCGTTTCGTAGAAACTTGGTAGCAATCTTGGAACGTAATACACGGCATACGGTTGTTCAAATCTGACATAACAATTCCTCCGCGCCTCCTCGCACCATCCTCACATACGAAAGAGAGAGAGAGAGAGAATCAGCCGATAATGCAAGTAATGCCACGATGTGCATCTCGCCGGTGGGGAGGGAGTCGACGAGGACGAAGACGAAGACGAGGAGGCGAAGCAAAACGCGTGCTCGGAGTGCTAATTGGACGCGAGGAAGTTGGGTCGGATTTCCGCAGAGTCAGTCGCGGCCCTTGAGTCGTAGGTGGCGGCGTGGAGGAGAATTTAAAGGCCCCAGAAATCGCAGCTGATTGTCGCGATGCACCGTTGCAGCACGAGGCCTGAAAGATCCGTTCGTTTGTAACACCGATCCATTGGTTAAAGCGCGTCTCACGAGGGAACTCGGCGACGGCTTATAATACAAGAATGATTTCTTTTCCAAGAACCAGCGATTACAGATTTAATCTGATTTATACACGACGGGATGAGGACCGCAGACTCTGACGTAATTGTGGTTTGAATCTTGCTGAAGTTTGTCTAGCCAATTAGCGATCTTTATTATCTTCCGCCACGGACAAGTCTGCATTTTATAAACAATTTATAAGCATACCGCGGTGACATTTTTCACTCTCGCAAGGGGTTTTGCAAGTGGAGCTTTCGGGGCGTGGGACGCGAGCGTCTGTTATGCGGTGAAATTTCGAAATTATCACACGTCGATGTTTCGAACAAACGATCGATCATTAAAACCGGAAATAACCGCCCACACTGAAGGGACTCTCGGCGTCTCTGGGCAAGGTAGCGATGTATGGATGGTATATGGACAGAGTATGCTGGATACACACACTCGGACATTCTAGGGACAAGCGTATAATACGCGACAAGGTTCCAGCCCCGAGGCCCTCGGAAATGACGCTTCGCCCACGGATGTTTTGTAAAGTTTATAAAAACTTTTGAGGTGCAGGCTAGACGTGTGGCCGGGATCGGATTAGTTGCGGTTTAATCGCCCACGCGAGCACCGGTTGTCGAAATCGCCTCAAAATTTCGCCTACGTTAACCTGCAGAGCAGTTACCCGAACCAAAAAGCAACGGGCGATCTGGGCGAGTTGACATTTAGCTCTTGAAATAAGGTGAAGTGAAAAGACAGAATGAAGATGAAATAAAAATAAAAAATGAAAAGAAAGGAGACGGAACGAACGATACGAGCAGGTTAATAAACAACGGATATACCGATTTAAATCATACGCGCCAACCACGCAAAAGAGAAAATTTAATTAAACGCCAATTTTTCTCACGTTATACATATTCGTATAGCTATGTAATAAGCCCCACCTCCGCTCTTCCAGAGTGACACAATCCAACCAAGCAGTCGCGTCTGTCTCGGATCAGCGTATGGGCTGCTGCAGCGCATATCCGTTGATTGCGAAACATTGTTGTTGTTTTCTCTTATTTATATCTTTTTCCGCCAATGTCTATCGTTTGTGAAACTGTATAAAAACGGAAGACGAATTAGCGTTTTTCATTTCAGGTATATAATACATTATCGGTAAGAAGTGAGCGGGACCCCGAGGGTACCACGTCCATTGACCGGATGGAGTCGTGCGAATAAATACACGTTTTTGTTGCCCGGCGAGGAGGCGAAGATTACGCTCGTCTTAATAACGCTCAGCGGCCGTCAGGACTCGTTCTATTAATTTTCTAACACACAATTAACCCGCGCCGAGATTAACACAGTTAAGTCAGAACAAATACCGGGGTTTTCTTACCGGCTGTCATTACCGTCTTACGGAGAATGTTAACGAATGTTTCGCACGCGGTTCACAATGCCATTGCGCATGCCACTGCACACTGCAGCTGATGCACATTTGCAGGCGACTATGTTTGAGTCAACGATTACGTGCAGGTTGCATGTACGCACCGTAAGAGCTAGACGAACACCTTTAACCGGAGCTCGCTTATCGAACACCACAAGCATCCAGACCGCGTTTTTCCTTCGAAGAGCCTGCGAAGCTCGCTATGCGTCACGTTTCGCGACCCAGATTCGTTTTCCCGAAAGCCCTGCCAGCGAGCGATGGTAGATAACAGGTCCTCGTAATTGGGTCAGATGCGTGCATGTAAAAGAATTCTCGCTTCAAGGTCGAATCTCGAGCTCGCAGCTCCTTTTTTCTTCTCGTAATTAGCTTTTCACACCGAGAAACGGCGCTTCCAATGTCTTCGGCCTGATCCAACGCAAGAAGCTGTCGGCTCTTCGTCGAGTCTCCAGAACGGGAACGTGGCTTACCACCAGTCACGATAAGGATACGTATCCAAGCAGTCAAAGTCTACGGCACTTGAACTTATAAGTGGTTCACGTATGGGCTGAGAGCCATGGCCAAAGCTCCGTTGCGTAAGAAGATACCATACCGACTAGCCGACCCGATTTTTTCCCATCACCCCAACATTATTCCGCGAAGTTAGAACGAAACGTGTCAGGCGAGGTTCTATCGGCGAATGTTCAACCGATCTTTGCTCCGCGAGGAAATCGCTTCTACAGTGGCTACAGTAAGAAGCACCTTACACATTAGAGATGAACGGTGGCTTCAGGACAGCGAGCCGCATGCAGCTCGTGGCTGTTATAAGCGACGTTAAGAAATACCTACCATGCAGAGAATTTACGCGTAGGTATGGCCATTTGTTTGGCGCGTCTAATGGCCGAGGAGTTCAATACCGTTGGTTGGGCAATTTAACGAGAGGGACGGAGCGCGGGTAAAAGGCTGCCAATGGTACGAGGCGGAGTGCCGAGGGGATATATGGCAAGTCGAAATTCTATCAATCAGATATGACGGAGATATTTGCCGGTCTTATAAAGGATTGATGGCAAAGCATTATATCCTCGATTCGAATGAAGCTGCACCGTCACATGTTAGCCAAAGATTAACCCTCTCTTGGTTTTCCTCAAACACCCGGTGATGAATTGAAACCAGGACCGCGCTTAGAGATGAACTATACAAAACAAATTGACAAGAAACTAGACGGGTAATTACACTTGCCTTAGAGGGAGAAAAGGAAGAAGAAAAAAAAAGAGAACAAACAAATGCTCGAGTGTAACCCGATCGATCGTTGAGTCCATTAATTATGGAGTAGGTAATTTGACAGACGGGTATAATTGTTGCCTGAAGAAACGAGGACGGTTTCTTACAGGGTTCCGCAATATTTGCAAATGGCGATATTGAAAGCCGACTTTTGAACCATGTCCACGTCCATCTCGCTGGAATTTCGATGTGTTTTAAAATGATGAAAAAACCGCGGTGGTCTCGGAGAGTTCGTTGAGGGGTGCTCGTGTATATCCGGAGTAAAGTACGAGTCTGAAAAAGAGGTCCGAAGCGCTGCATAATCGCCCTTTGTCCCGAGATGCCTGTATTTCATCTAGGCAGTTACTCGGTCATTTGGTTGTTGGCATAGGCTAAGCGCCAGCTTTGGTACCGTCGACCACGCGACGTAAGATCGCGGCTCAACTCGGCGTCGTTTGGTCAACCGAAACTTTTGCCAGAACAAATAAACCTCGAGATGGTCGGTCCCTCGTTTCACCCGTTAAGCGTAATTGTCACACGAAGCGTGATTTTACCGCCCACCGAAATGAATAATGTGAATAATATATACGATTCCGAGGATGCTGCGCACACAAGTTGTTATGGCCAAATTCACTTTGCCCGTGCAAAATCATCGCCGGACGGTAGACGGGCGAGCGATCTTTACGATCTCTTTACTTCGAGAGACTTCTTGCGGGGCGAAATGGAGCGAACGAGTAGATCAGAACTGGCTGATTGACGGACCGACGCGAATTCCAACCTCGCTAATTGTGCGAGCTGCCACAGCCATACCTCCGTAAATTGTAACCTCCGCATTGGCAGAGGATCATACGTGTACATACATGAGCGATAATTCACGGACGATCGGACTTATTTTATCAGGTTCGAAGCAAGGAAATTGGAGCGAGTTGAGGTATCGCGATGTCTTCTAGCAAGCATATGCGCGACTCGCGTCGCGTCCTTCGCTTTGGACTGCACAATTTCCACAGCTGTATCGCGCGTCCCCGTAAGCGGTGGCTTTTACTTTTTTCCTCCCCCATTTCTTCCCCGTTTACTTTTTTCTCGTATTTCCTATTTATTTCACCTTCGGTTCAGTGTTTATTTTAAGCGCAAAAAGGCGAAAACACCCCGTGATTGTGGGTGCCGCCTGCAAAGTGCGCGAGCCGGGCAGCGAGCGAGCTGCGATCCTCTGCACTGGTAGACCTTATTAACATTTCTCTGGGATCCGAGGCGAGATTAAATTGACAGCAAGGATTTGCGAGTTGTTTGTTGCCCGCAGCACTGCAAGCCGCAAAGCCGCAAGAGCAAACCACCAGCTTACAAAGCTACAAAGCTTCCCTCTTTGCCGCCGCTCCTATCGCTGCTTGTCGCCTTCTTACACTCACTTCGCGCTGTGAAACGTTTTAAGTCAACCTCGATCCGGAACAGCGGAGACTTCGATGTGTCTTCGCTAAAGAGGCGATACACAAAATGCAAATTCAACGAATTCACAGAATTTTTAGCAAATTCAAGATGAATACAGTATAATGATAAACGTCTTGTTCCCCTTTGGGATTACGATGTAGTTTAATATAACACGTGTTTGGTTATCCGAGAATGATTGTCGGAATGTAAAAACCTCGCGATCGCTTCGGCTCTTCCGGCATTTCAGGATAGATTAAAATTTAGATTTCCCAATAATATTCTGGAAGTTTTTCCGATGTTCACTTATATCTGCTGATTATTTCTTGCCGATAATTCTGTGAAACCAGTCACGTAGAGGATGAAAAACGCTGACCGATCGAAGATACGGAGCGAGATCGACGGTAGCATGAAGTTGGGCTATGGGGCGATGGGCATGGTGCCTGTGCCTCTTACCCAGCCGGTGTTACCGGCCACAGTGTTTCGTGGATGTACGAGGGTCGCGTCGGGCCCCTTGACCCGAGTTTCGTCTCGATAGAAGCCGGGGCATTCCTCCATGGGGAAACGGAATTACGTAACTAGCGAGTAGGTACGCAGGTACGGAGCGGTCCACCGCTGCCAATCCATCGGTAATAATCTCATTAAATCCTCCCGACGATTTAATGACACGTCGACTGCCGCTGCTGGCTGCTCCGAAAGAACGAACCACTTCGATCGAAACTTATTACTTTCGAATCGAACGAAGCTGCATCGCCTGTCGTGTTTCTACGTCGAAAAGAATGGTCAGGTGCCGCAAGCACGCATCTCACGCATCTCACGCATCTCACGCACGTGTCTATCTCCCGCGTGTAACATCGTTCGATCGTGTTTCTACATTTAGTTTGCCGATTTGCCGCTCAATCACCGCCATCTAGTTTGCCTGTGTCATTCATCGCTTCATCGCTCAGATGTGTGTATAAAAAAGGTCTACTCATGTGCTTTTTCGCTTAATCAGCTTTGAGGAAACAAAATGAAGCAAGGAAAAATTATGAACTTTATTCTCAAATAAACAAGAAAACCCAATAACATTATAACATCGTCGATATGTTTATTTCATAATTTTCTTACCAACGTTCCAGAAAGTCTGATCGAAGTTAAAATAAATCAAAGCTTTCGAAATACCGAGTGTTAATTTGATCATACGCAAGTCAATTAAGGTCGCCCATAACAGAAACGTCAATTCATACTCCGTTAAAATGAAACCACAACTCGAATCAAAATGAATTTTTCACCAATGACTTTCGAGTCTGCGGAGATGTTGCGGTGACTGATCGAATAATTGACGCAATAAGTTTACGCAACAGTAACAACAGAGATGCTAAATGGTTTATTCAATAAAAAGCAAAGGGTGCAGAAGGCAGAAATAAAACCAGCTAGTTGTTCATATTACGAAGGTGCTTTAAAGACCAGTGAAAATTATGCGGAAAAAGTGCAGACTAATTAGGTCACGCCCTAAATGCCAGATGGCGTTTGCAAATTCAAGCGGCGCGAAGCCTAGACACTTCGAAGGAGGAAAGGAAAGTTAACGTTAGATTAATGACAATGTACAGAATAAGTAACTAAAAAAATCCCAAAGGAATTTTAGCAAGAAGTTGAAAGAGATTTCGACGAGATGTAGGATGTTGCGTCAGTTTCTCCGTCGAGCTTTCGCTGACATCTGGTGTTTCGTATACATAACTCGTGTTTTATGGCATTTCGATGAAACACTAGAATCGTGAACGCTGATTCGATTGTACGTAATTGGAAAAAATAGGTGCTAAGAAAAAAAAAACAAAAAAAAAAAAATAAGTGCAGCACGAAGAAGAAAAAGAAAAAGCTGTGTCGTGGCAGACAGGCAGATCGAAAGCTGGGAATACCGAGGTGCAGACAAAGCTGGGTCGGGAAATATTAAGGGAAACTGGAACGGCGTGTAATCCGGGGTTGCATGGCAGGCGCGCACCGTGTAGTCGGGTTGTTTTCTTTGCCAAACACGCGCTATATTATTGTCTCGTAGGATATTTAGCGTCTCACCGTTGTGGCTATGTGGCCCAGTGCTGTTAAAATCTATTCCCAGCTCTATTCTAAGTCTGTCTTCTGATGTGTCGTCTTATTAATGTCTACTCCCCCTTAAGCCCCGAAGAGCCTCAACTCTGACGCGTTGGTATGTGTGCAACCGCGGCAGACGCGAAGACGGAACGAGCCTCCTACAAATATATATATATGTGTATTATATATACGTTTAACAAGAGGCGGGTAAAATTGGATTCTCGTATCACTTCTGGTAGATAATAATTCATTCGCGGAGCCGGAATTATACTGAACGAGCGGTTCGGGGGCCGGTGACGCGTTCGCGAGAGGAAAGAACGAAAAAATAAGACGGAAAGACACACGAATACCGCAGTTATCGAACGAGAAAATCTACTCTATACTACGACACCCGGCCGGTCTTATACGTGCAATATGTAAGAAGCTTACCATTTTACTCATTTCCGATTTATCAACCGGCAATCCGCATCCGTTGCCAGTAAACCAGCAGGCGCGATAGGCGACCACACTTTGGTAACTCTTGCAGGGTACATGACTTGTACACAATTCGCGTAAAGTCTTTTGCATCGAGTTCACCCTTTGCTGCAGCGACACTGGAGGATTTGAGGAGTCGATAATTCATTTCCCGAACTGGACTACATTTGAAGAACTACCTGCTCATTGTCAGCGTGATATCTCGTTATTTAATTTTCTTTGGTTTAGGAAGCGATCGGAGTGACGACGATGACTAAATTTGAGATCAAACGTAACTTTATTTTTCTTTACTTGCAAGTCCTATTCTTACAGAGTTTCTAGAGTCTACGGGTTGTTTGAGTCCCTTGCAGTTTACTGTAACACCAGATTCGCAGGCGAGAGAACGGATTCACTCTTTCAGTGATAATCACTCGCGCGTCTGTTTGCATTTACGGGAAGTAAGCTAGGGCGTTGGAACGGTGCCAAATAGATGATAATACTTGGCGAGTGGTGTATGAAAATGACCGAGGGAAATAAAAACACCTATTTTTTCGAGCAGTCCCTTCAACTCGAATGGAAAAACAACACGGAAACTTCCATGGGTCAGAGGATGGGAAAAGCGGTAACTGACCCAATTCGTGATTGGGAAACGCCCGGATTAACCTCGTAGTTCTGAGGACTGCGGACTTGTCTTTTATCTCACGCGGAAAATAGCTCGCTCACTTTTACGTATAGAAATAACGTACCTAATGTGTTGAAACAGCTGCAACGCTTCTCTTTCCGTGTCACGAACTAGCGAATGGTATGCATCGCATATGCTGCTGGATGATAAGGAGCTGGAAACTCGAGAAGTGGCGGAAAAGATGCGAATGAAAGGAAAAAAATTAGGAGAACCCTTTTCTTCTAACTTTCTAAATTTAAAATTCAACTGAATTTGGAGATTCTGGATAATTGAAAAATAAAAAAATTCCAAGACTTTCAACAATGCTTATTTTCTTGAAACTACCGACGGATTCTTTTTTCAATTCGTTCAAAAATTTCTACTTATTGTTAAAAATGATTAACATGACATTTTCATCGATGATGTGTTATTTATGATTGTCTAACCTTTCGTTATGTACGAGTATGCTGTAAAAATTCCAATTATATCAGTGTACGGAATTACTGAGGAAAATCTGAGAATAAAGTTTTCGTCAGAGGATGTAAGTAAATATTGCGTGGACAGACGTGTATTAAAATAAAAACATATGCACGTTCACCGGATGTATTGCAAAATAATTATACTTATTTTGTGTGAAATAGCGTATTATACCAATACCTAGACGTATAGCGTAAGAGTTTGTCTGGAAATATAATCGGCATAATAAGGGAGGGTTTTGTTTCCTTGCATGAGTAAATATTATTACAATATTCATTTAACAGGCCAGATTTCGCCTTAGAAATAGATATATATATATATATATATATATATATATATATATATATATATATATATATATATATATATATATATACATATATACATCGTTATGTAGCTGAGCTTTGCGGATATGAGATTTTCATTTGGTTTATTCTTAAATTTAACAACAGAAGCAGAGGAGGTTTTCGCCCGCCCGTAGCATGTAAACTGTTTGAATTAATGCTGCCTTCATTGCGTTTTATGTGTTTTATGTGTTCTCCAACATTCGGAGTATTTATAGCGTATACGTGTATACATATATATTTGCGGGCAGAGCCGGAAGATGTCCGTTGAGTTATGGTATCTCGGTCTTGTCACGTCGATGTGTGGACGATCACACATACGTGCACCGACGTGCAATGCCAACGCACGGAAGGACCGCGATTCGAAATTAATTTATCAGAACGTCGTAAAGCCCTTAGGAACTTCGGCCATCCGTACGATGAGACGTGCGTGCATGACGTCCAAGGTTTTCAAATTTATGCGACTCACCGCCGTGGCAGGTATTAACGAGATATCACAGCCTGCCGCCACTCGAATTTCTGATCATTTCGATTATAATTCTGATTTATTTTCATACCGGCAATCAGGCGGCGGGGCTTTTAAGCCGTAGGTGGTGAGCGGGAGGAGCGATAATTTGCATTAAAATGTTGAATTTATCTCGCCGAGTGATTTATTTCTCGGCTCCTTCTTCTTACATTCTCATTTATTTCGAATTAGGTGTACGTACTAAACTCCCGACGAATGCTTCGGGATTGTTGCGTGACCGTACGCTCGCAGCTGCTAATTATCAGGTTATGAATTGTGAAAATTGAATAAATATTGCGTTATGCTCGTGTTTTTATTTAACTTACGTGCAGAGTTAGAATATCCATCGGGATTTGGTCAGATTTATGGTTTCGAGTTTTCGAATCTGCAGGCTTCCTCGTAAATCCCATGTCCTTCCTTAATTGTCATGGGTAAACACTGAGGTACGTGTACCTGCTGAGCACTCTTGTTAATGTCGGCACGAGTGCGCAATTGTTATCCGCATATTTTTATAGTCTTTGTCAAAGAAATTTGTTGTTTTTCCGGCACTATTCATTCCATATATACACACAACATACAATTGGGCGAAAAGTGTTTACGATAAACTGCCATATATAAAACATCTCGGTGTCTCTTTACATACTGACAACTTAAGGATAGACATTTGTGCCAATGTGATTTACCGGTCATACGACCACATCCTCTTTTGTGCGAACCGTTCAAGTCGCCTTTTGCACCGCACTGATTATACAATGTGCTCTAGATTTTTTCATGATTCTTAGAATAAGATTAATCGACGGGTGTACACAAAGTTCACGATGAACCTGTCGCAGTTTTCTCTAAAGATACGAACGTCGTCAAAACTCGAATTATTTGAGGTAAAAGTCTGACGAAGCGTAACGTAATCAAAATGACGAGGAATTTAAAATATATCTAAATGAAAACGTTTTATGCGATTGCATTTGGAAACCAAGATCGCTAATTGGTTCTGCGTGACGTTTCGTGCGATTTCCTGCATCATACTGAAAAGATAGAAAGCGTGGGTACCTTTGGAAACTTGAAATCAAGAACTCAGTAGGCATATTATATATGTTTCCTGATTAAAAGCGTGCACAGCATTACGAGGCATGAAAATCCTGTTTGCATTCGATACACTTGATCAACGTCAGTCACGGAGACACGATCGAATCAGTCACAACAAATTTGCATTCTCTTCCACGTTATTTCCTAATTGACAAAGGGCTATGTTAATCGCCGTCGCGGTATCACCTACCGATCAGCCGTTCCTCGGCCTTCGACACTTCCACACGTACTACCAGAATTTTTGTGGCCATACATGCGCCGTTTGAACGAAGAACGTAACCGAGCGGCGACGTAATCCGAAATATCACAAACGTGTCGCGGAATCATTTGCTTGGAGCTTAAATGAACGATTTCGATTCATTACCAAATTGAATCGGAAAGATTTTCATTGATTTATACCTTATCGTGTAAATTTGAGTGATTTCCATCGATATACAAAGCGGTTTCTCGATTGGATAGATTAGCAGGAAATGACAACAAATTAATGGACATCAACTAGAATGCTGGAACATCTTTGAAAATACATACGAAACTACGTGATTAGTAATGGAAGTCAGTAAAAAGTTAGCGACTTGTAACTATTTAGCGTTTGCCGCAAAACCTCGAATCACACAAGGACAATTTACAACACTTGTCGCGTCATTTTTTCAGCGTAATCACGTAATTCCGAAGTTCGTCAATGATTTCCAACGATTTGCGCTGCCTATCTCGATATCGATTCTTCCTTATTTCGTATACAAACATTACAGTCATCCAAGTTCCTTCGATTTACAATTTCATTTCCAACCGTTGAATTTATGACTTCCTCGCTCGTCATAGGCTCTACGCCGCAACCGTTTCGATCACAGAATTACGTATTATAGATTACACAAGGTAGGTACAGGATGCGTACCTGTAGGAGAGGAAAAGGATCGGGGCATGCACAGTAAGACAGTAAGAAGAGTATAAAGAGTTGCAAAGGAGCACTGCGAGACGCGGGGCAGCAGAATAATGTGTGTTATCGCGGTTGCGCGGCACGGCGGCATTGCTTTTGAAGATTGCTCGGCGGGA
The DNA here is from genome assembly GCF_021155765.1 of Diprion similis. Taxonomy (NCBI): domain Eukaryota; kingdom Metazoa; phylum Arthropoda; class Insecta; order Hymenoptera; family Diprionidae; genus Diprion; species Diprion similis. The sequence goes on along the minus strand of NC_060116.1, from coordinate 8,542,201 downwards.
CTTGCGCCCCGTAACGTACCTCTCTCCTCTCCTCTCCTCTCCTCACTGCTTCTCTACTCTACTCTTCTCTTCTCCTCTCTTCTCTGTACCAACCTACCTACTGCAGATGGGTCCGTCCGATTTACATACGCCCGACGCACTCACACACGGGGCCTTATTAACCGGCCCGCACCAACACACGTCCTCTTATTAAGCACACCCACAGGCCGGGATCCGGAGGGACACAGAAGCGCCGAAGTACGGTCGCATACCTTGTTGCGCTAACAATACGACCGCCCACGTGCGGGAGTCGTACCCAGATATCTCGTTTTATTATTATTCCCGGCCTCCCCCCCCCCTCCCCGCCCCGACGTTTCTTTTTCTTGCCGTCTTATTTCCTGCTCAAGAGAGTTTCTCCACCCCGAGTCGTAGCTGCACGTTGTGCAACGTTGTGAGCAATAACCAAGTCTTTCAGGGATTTTGCAAATTTTTGCATCACTGTGCTTTCGCCCTCTGCGTTATAGTCCGACGGTGAAACCCCCTCGGCGAGGAAAAACGACACCGTGTGCAATTGCCCGCGTGTAGTTCGAGGAGTAGATTACATATATATGTATATGTAAGTACTTCATACGTATATAAAACCACATTATACGCTAGATGCTCCACAAGACTTTATGCGTCGGAACGTGCGTTCGTCTTTTCTTATTCCTGCGGGAGAGAGTAACGCGTCGCTCTTATATATATATATATATATATATATATATGTATATATATGCGGCCTGTAACCACTGCAGGGTGCGCCCTCTTGAGCGGGACAAAGTCGAAGAACGCGGAATATTTCTCTCTTTCTCTTTCTCCTATAGGTTCAAGTTTAGCTTTTAAGTATCGATTGTTCACCGCAGTATGTCGCAGATTGCCTTTCCTCGGCCGGTCGGGCTATCTTGAAATTTATTCGAGATATTGAACCCTGCACTTAAACAGGAAGGTGATGTAGGCACCCAATAAAAAGGGGTTTCTGCCGCGCCTTGTGCGCAGAGGTGGTTAATATTTCTCACCATGTTAGCCATGCATTGCACTTCCGTAATAAACACACCTGGACTTTTCAATCCCAATCGAATATCCGCCTTGATGGCGATAATTTTTTCCCCCGGTAGGTACCATTTATTGTTAGCCTCAATTTTGACCAATGAATAACAGGCGTCACCCCGAGTGTGGTAGAGTGCGGTTTGACGCAGGTGGTGGTCCATGGTTCTGTGCTCTCGAAGTCGACGGACTTGGCGTTCTCCTCGCCCTCGGCAAGTCGGCGTCAGCCCCAATCCAGGTATACGTGTATTCGTGTATCAAGGCATCTATAATATACGCCGGTCGACGTTTCCGAGATATTTCGTATCAAGCGCCTCTCGAACACGAAGATACGCCGGTCATACTGCGAGAGACGAAGATATGCAAATTTTCGTTTTTATCCGGCAGTAAGTCGCGCCTCGCGCTCAGCTGCAACCAACCGACCCGTTCCGATTTTATTATGCAGCGATGCGAAGCCGCGGTAAATATATGTTCTCTTTCGCGAAGCGAATGAAAAAAGAAAAAGAAAGCGTAAAAAAAAAATAAACAAAAAATAAAAAATCGACGACAGAAAGAAAAGAGACGAAGAAGAAGAAAAAGAAAAAAACAAGAAGCAACGAAATAAATTGATGAGAAAAATTAACACCCGGTCGGATCACCGGCGATGGTATCTCCGCTATTTATTTTCGCTCCCATGTGACGTGGTGTGCGAACGTTCGAAAAAATGACGTACTTATCTAGATTAATCGACATCTCGCCGGTCCTTGTAACCCAGATTTTGATGGTTATGTAGTTGGAGCGCGGAAGAGGATCGTGAGTCACGATTAACGAAATCGAAGATACATTGGCACTCCGCGATTACGTTTCGATCGTCGAAAGGACTTATAGCCTGGAATATCGCCCCCTTCGCGCCCCGTCCATCCACTCGTCAACTGTCAGCGCGTGAAAGTCCGAAACAAAGATGAATTTGTCCTGGGTATTCCTACCGCCTCGATTGCCACATCAATTGCATCGTCGACCGCTTGTCGTCTCGCTTACATCCCGGTCCCACTTCTGCAGCACCTCGCGATCAATAAACCATCGGGAAGAAGAACTTTTCTTTCTTTCTACCTCACTGAAGAACTTCGTTTCCGACCGGTCTGCATGAATTGCAGCCGGAAATCGAATTTCGAGGTGATTTGTAAAAAATAAAAATGGAAAAAAAAAAAAAAAAAAAAAAATAAACTACTAAGACCGGCAACATCCAAACTTCGATGTTTCAAAGCTTTTAGCCTTCCCACGATCTTCCACATCGGTACAAGAACAACAAGTACGGTAGGTGTCCTGTGCTCAGAAAGTTGTAAGGAAGTTGAGCTTGCGAGCCTGACGACAGTCGACTCTGAGGATGAAACGTTTGCTGGGCATGATGAGCCCTGGGCAGCGGTTCTAAATATTCAAAGCACGCGTACCTTTAAAGTCACAAAGTGACCGACCGCTCGCAGGGACGACTTATCAAATAGTATCCGAGCTGAGGGCAATTGCGTTTACAGTGCAATGCTCGAGTATATATTACACAAGTCGGCCCCAGGAACGTGCAGCGGTGATCACAGGGCATTGCGGCGGGTGCGTAAAAGGGTCCGATAACGCCACGACGCTACGCTACGCGACGCGACGCGAGGACAGGACTTCCGTCTTCTTCCTTCCTCTCGATTCGATTTTACGCCGATCCACACGCTACACGCGCCCCGAAAACGCACTGCGGAAGAGGATTATTCGGTCGTGGCTGTGGCTGTGGCTATGGCTGTGGCTGTGGCTGGGTCTCGGCTACATTCACGTTGGAGCGCCGCGCACGCTCCGTAGATGAAACAACAGATCCTAACACCGGTATCATAACATACGAGCAACATATCGCGTGACAGGGAACACAGGGCCCCGCGCCTGACCCTCTGACCCCTCGAGTTTTGTACCCGGGCCCGGTGAGTCAGACCTTTGTGAACTCCTCGGTCGAAGATGCCGCCGCTGCCCCGGGGGCCTCACGAAACTTTGGGGCACAGTCTGGGTTCGGCCACGTTCACACCGGTCCCGAATATCCCGGATCTTTGATTCGCGAGATATTTTTTCATTTCGTTTTCATACTCGTTGTATAGTCACCCTTATCGCCGAGGGCTCGCTGATCATTTTCGTATAACATATCGCCAAATACGCTTCCGAGGAGGGCGAACCACGGCCGTGGCTTAGGAAACGCCGTTACTTTTATTAATGGCTTCCAGGCACCGCTGACGACGAGATCAATTAACCCTTCTAACCGAGGTGTCAACTCGCAGGTATATTTTTCCCACCCTGTGCACTACGCTAATGAATCATGATTATATACTTGGACTTGGAAAGTAATGATAATGCTGTAATTTTACAGGGATCTAGCTGATGGGGCAGAGTTAAAATCAGTTAGTAGGTATATTATAGGTAGCGTAGGCTGTAAAATCATGAAACAGGCATAGCGGGTGATACGATACATACGGCATGGTATGAGGTTCATTTGGTGAAAGTCAAGTCGAATTTCCATACAATGCGGGATCAATTTGAAAACTCGCAACCTTCGGTCCTCGCGAAGGCTCTTTAAACTGCAAGCGCGGAAGAAGTATAACATCAGTTTGCATTCTGCAGCCTGACTCCAACGTTTGCATTTAAATTTGTGAAATTTACGATCGCCAGATTATCATCGCTGATCATCGTATTGTACGATATTGCGCAATTTCCCACAACAATATATTGGCTATAATGTATTCGCGAATTTATCCGCCGTTGGCCATTTATTATTTACCACATTTTTTTGTTTCAACACATGCAGCTATACTATATGTATATGCACACAGTTTCTCGTCAGCGTGAAGATATGCGTGTCGAGATGAAGATTGAGAAAAAAGATATGATCGGTGTTTCGCGGGTCAAAGTATCCCAGGGCATGGCAGGGGCCGACTCGTATTGATCCCTTGCAAGAAAGAGTGAGAAGGAAAGAGAAAAAGTGTTGCACAAGCAGCGTCCACCTGTCGATTCAATGCCGCCGCTGCCTCCGCGAGTGAGTGACGACGATGCATTATGACACAGGGAAATAAAAGGCGGGGTAAAATATATATACATATGAAGTACGCACTGCTGTGGAGTGTATCGCAATTATGCATGTACAGAGATTAGAAGATACATAATATGTTACACGCGCGTTTCCTGAAGCGAGTAAAACGCGGCAAGTGACAATATTTATAATAAACTGCAGTTGCAGTTGTGTATTAAAATTATTATTCAATGATAAAACGAGTAGTAAAAAAAAAAGAATAAAAAAATAAATCCATAAACAAATAAAAAGGAAACGGGGAATTTGCAATTAACTCACTCCATATTGCGTCGGTCTTGCCTATGTATATGCGCGTAATTGGCCTTGCCCAGAGAAAACTTTTACATGTTTTCGCACCATTTGCATAATCTCTGATGCGAGCGTCGAGCCGTCGATCGATTCATCGATCGGTTAATTTAAATACTGAATATGTACCCCGGGAGCCATTAGCTTGTAATTATCGTTACTTATTGGCAGTAAATGGTCTGCGGTGGGATTGAACACGGACGCAAGTACATACCTACTTACCCCGGTGCGATTACGTTGATTTCGATTCTATTTCTTTTTTAACTCAAATGCCTCGAAGCTCCCGGTAACTTGCGATCCAATCCTTATCTGCGTTCGAATAATTGAAATAGTTTATTCATTTTTTGTATGTTTTTTCCTTCACTTTGCACAGTCAGTCGTGAGGAACTTCAAGTCCTGGCATTAGTAAACAAGAAGTTATTTGATATTCAAATTATGACCATATTCGTGATGATAATACCTACACGACGCGTATATTACAGAGAACACGAGTGCGAAATATTACACCAGCATTGCAAAAAGCAAACGCCTTCTTCTCTACAAGACAATAGAGAATTTATAGTTATAATGAGGTCTCGAGAAAAACAAAGTCTATAAATATACAAGCCATAATATGTGGTTGGAAGTCAATATTCTGGGTATACATTATTCATCCAGAAAATTTGTCAGAGCCGAGCTAGGCATCGTAAGTTGCGTGGGGTTGGATATATATTACGTAAAGGATTATTTATGTGCGGTGATTATTACACGCGTGCGCATTACGACGAGAGTCTAGAACACACAATGTAAAACACAATGGTCTTGTTAGAAGAAGAGTGAAACAGCTATTATACCTCACGTGTTTACTTTGAATTGAGATGCTGCGAGAGAAACCGAGATGCGGGTTTACCGCATATTCCGCAAAACTGTCGCTAATGATTCCAGCTACTATTTTTATCCAATGATTTATTATGCGTTGCATGTTATGCGTCTGCTGCCCCGATTACAGAATCTCGGAAATGTCGAGAGGAATTACGCAGCGTTCAACTTTATATACGCGTGCACGAATAAGTAAACGCTTAATTAATGTAAATTAGAAAAACCGCGAAGGGGGATAAAAATCGCAGAAGTTAGAAGAAAGCTGAGGTATACGTATGCAAGCGGTCATCATTATCATCATCATCATCATCATCGCTGCGTATTGTATTATATTATATACCCGAGTTTGCCAACGTGAAAAATTTTCGCCCGAATGAAAATAAGTAATTTGGCGAGAGAGAAAGAAAAAAAAAAATTAAACGTGAGAAAAAAACAATGAAAAAGTAATGACGTAAGGCACGAGTGAAAAATAGCGGGGTGGATGAAGTTGACACTTTAATTGGCACGGCGTGTATACAACGCAAGGGGAGCCGCGTGACTCGAGCGTCGCATCGGAAACAAGTTTCGGACGCCCACGTTGCGGTCAGTAAATGAGTAGAAGCGCAGTTATTTTGTTTCAAGAATGAAAAAAGGAAAAAATAAAATGTCATGAGAAAGAAAGAGGGGAGAAAATTCAAAAAAACAAAAAAACAAACAAGGAAATGAGATGTCAACCGAGAGGTTAATCGGGGATTTGTTAATTAACGTCGAGAAAGCGGAAGATCGGTGCCGAGTAATATTTCTTATTAAAGCGCTATTCGAGGTCGCTTGCAGCTAAATTAGCCGAGATATATACGAGAGAACAGACGTCGTGGTTGAGGTAAAAAGCGCACGAGATGCAGCGACGATGACGAGGAGGTAAGTTTATAAGGCTGCAAGTCGGGGTACGGATAGAGAAGGTGAAAAATGGATTGGTGGCTGCAGGCAACCTGCTTGAAAATAGCCTTGATACATTTCGCCTACACCGTAGTGAAGAAATTGTTTTTCCTGTACCTTCCGCGTGGTCGTATACCAGCATGGGCGTCCAAGGACACGTCGGCGAAGTCCTGCAGCGTCTCTGTCGCCGATATTCCGCAGTAACAGATACCCAACGCCTAATCAGCACCACCGACGATATTTGCCCTGAGCGTTTTTTCTCAATCCTCGTCGGCCCCGCGTGGGATAATAAGATTTTTGGATTCTTTGAGGAAATGGTACGAACGGTAGGTATTCAGAGTGTAAACGTAACGGCCTTGGTGATAAAGTCATGGTCAGTTACCGCGTAGTTAACGCGAAAGTGAGTTTCTCATAAAAGAGTAGGAATGTCGAACAAACGAATCAGGTGTAATTGCACCACTTTCGAATAATAATCGTAACAGCTTATCATGCCGCGGGAGCACCTGGTCAGAGCAGGATAAAGTTGGATCAACATTTGTTGGATCTAATTCCAGCTCTCTCGACTCCGGGGATCTACGTCGCGAGGACGCATAACTCTGAATCCCGGCATTTACACAGTGTGCGACAGCGGGCAAGAACCATAATTGAAATATCTATAAGAGGTAAGTAATATACAGTAGGAAGCAGCGTGCGGCTATGGATACATTTGTAGTCACCAGGCACGTGTCCGTGGTTGAAGCGACGGTGCAGTTATAATTCACGAAAGGCTTAGAGAGAGAGAGACAGGGAGGTCAGAGCAACGTTCAGGTGCATCAAAATATTTTTTATTTCGGTTCAGCACCGCGATCAGGTGTTCATAGCGGAAAGGAAGGACGCGAAGTAGCGGTGACAAAACACGCGGCAATATCCGGACGAAACCAGGTGGCGTACCCTAGGAAATATCATACCCCGGTGTACAACCACCACGACAGTGATTCGTTGTGTTAATACACGGACAATGGAGCGTGGGTTTAAGTCAGCGACGTCCTGCGTGGGATAACTTTATCGCCTTGACTGCCAAGTCGAAAACAACCGAGATTCGTTCCTCCTCTTCCTCTCGATCTCGTTGCGAGATCGTGTTTCAGAAATGCGATCGACCTTGAACGTACCTACGTTCATGATTTTCAATTTGAAACACGATCAAACCCACGACTTCGGAGCCTAATGATAGGTAGCGAATACTTGAACTGAACTTGCTGAACTCAAATTAAATGCTTCGACAGTTTGTTTGAACAGTATGAATTGTTGGAACGCAGAGGACCATGCACATTCTAGGTTCCACCGAAGACCACTAAATTAATCCCTTTTCAGACTGAAGAACCGCGGTTGCTTTCTCGACTAGACATTGTTCCTGCACAGTTACTGAATGTAAATATTATACAGGTGAAGGTAACGCAATGTGAAATGCCCGTTTGAAATTTAACCACGATGCAACTGCAGTGTTCATAACCAAATTTGTAGTATATAGCGAAAAGATATATGGTCGATAGCATGAATCCATATAGAGATGGAAGATGGGGTGTGTTGGGTTTCTTTTTGAAATTTGAAACACTAATCCTTCCAATTTACCGAATAGCCTGGTGAGCCAAGGTTTTCCAGGTAGTTATAAACACCCTGAGTAGCAGAGCGAAGTTGAGAAACTGACTCATTTGAGAAACCGGTTTAATCACTGCCATGCCTTCTCATTTCACTTAAACCCGAGAATACTATAACATACAGATATGCAAGGAGAAAATCGCGTGCGCCGTTGCAATGCCGGCAGACAAAGTTGGGCGAGGTTGTATTACGAGAAGAGATGGTTACCGCATCGACCGCCCCCGCGGGTGTCAATACCTGATCGAATTCGGTAGCGAATGCGGAGGGAACGAATTCAGGAAGGCGATTTCGCAGTCTGCCGACGTTGGTATTAACTAGCGACATTAGCGTAGGCAGAAAGAGCATGGCGTAAAAGATCCGGTAGGTAAGTTGCAGTTTGCGTGCCTACAGTGTACACTCACGGATGTGGAGAGGAGTGCAGGGGATGCCCTTTGGAGAGGTCACCTGGCCGTGCCTAGCGCGTTGCTAATTATTTATCCCGCGAGTTATTAACGCGAAATTACCCTCCCGCACGGAGGTGCAGTGCAAACTCTCACAACCCGCGAATGCACCCCGACTGCAAGAACCGCGGCGTACGTGATCTGGATGCACGTACTGCGCTTCGCTTCTTCTCCTCTTCCTCGTCTTCGTCCAGCTGCACTCTCACTACGTCTCTTTATCTCTCTAGGCTCACCTCGACCGGCGGGATATTCGGCCGATGTGGGTTGGTGGGTCTAATTAGCAATTAGCAATTTATCTCACTTTAATCACGAGGTTGCATAACGCGTTCATTCCCTGCCCGTCTTCTCCGCGCGTGAATGCAAGGGAGGAGGGAGCGCGATCATCTCTGACATACCGACTATAATATCTCTGCACCAAAGGTGCCTGCGGCGCGGCGAGAGAAGCGGTGATAGAAAGTTCCGAAAAATTGTCGAATATTTCGCGCTTAATTAACCTCGCAAAAAGGCAATTATCCTGCCTCATGACGACGGTGGATAATTATTTTTTCGCTTCGATTTCGACGATTATAGCCTCTGTATACGGGACACCTCGTATGTTTGCACACCACCTGGGAGGCCCTCGAGGAAATTCGCCAAAAACCGTTACCTCAGCTCCTCACCGATTTCTTCCAGATCCGCACTGTGCCAAGTCGGGTTATAGATCACGATTTAAATTTCAATGATCTCTGGCCCCGTGACCGCCGGAGCAGGAACTCCCAAATAAGTGCATGCACTTATGGTGCAAGAAAGAAGAACAGAATCGCTAATCTGTTGAACATCGGTTCGGCAAAGTGCAGCAAATCGATCACTCGCAAACTGACAAAGTAATCGAGTCGCGATGGTTGCGTATTTTTTTTATTCACCGCGTTTTGATCATGTCGAGGCTGTCAGTCAGTTATACAAAAGAGAGTATCGCGTAACAGGGAGGCGAGCGTGTAATACCGCGTCAGGAGATGAAGCTGATTGAGCGAATTATCAACGATTATCTTAATTAGACGGTCATTGTTGTGTCCCACGCTTTCTGCTGCCCACGGTTTTTGGGTCCGGGTTCGAAGCTCGCCCTCCTTCTTTACTTCGGTTCGAAATTGATGCGGATATTTTGCAGGTTGCCGCGGATTGATCCCCGGTTATTTGAGTATACTCGGCATTCACTCTGCGAGCGTAGGCATTCGAGTTTCTGTCGATCTCGCGATTGCGGGATGAGTGACACGTCGTACGGCCGGTTCGGTGATGGATCGTAAACACCAGTCTCGCACATACCGGATTATCCCTTGACGGCAGCTGGTTTCGGCCGCGAAATAAATTGCTCGTCTTAAGTGCGTATAGCAGGGTGATTCAGGTACCATGCAAGAGAAAATTTAATTTCTCAAGGGTATGAGATTCGTGTCAAAACCACGAAATGCATATTTTCTTTTTGGAACATCAATCACACTGTAGTATGAAAAGGTTGACACTAGCATTCAGTGACGTTATTTGATCAAGAGCAACGGTTTTCTAGGTGAGAGCCTGCTTACCAATCGACGCTGCATGAATCGCATAGTTGAGTTTACGCAAACTAGAATTAACTTTCATGGAATTTGAGTATAACGTTCAGTTCAGCACTTGCAAGCTAGTTTTCACAGCGCACCAAAATCACCCCGTAAACGAAGCGGTTGTTGAAGCTTAGAGAAGCGCCTGCAGTTATCAATGTAAGCCTGTTGAATAGCAAACACGCACCGCGGATTGCAGCCGGCGGACGTAGGGCAGCTTGGAAACTGCAGTTATTGTTTAGCCAGTCGATTTATGCGCCTCGTATAATAGTTATAGATGCTCATAGTCCAGGCATACGGGTAAATCCTAACACCTTCGATACGAGGACCGCCCACTTTGTCGTATTTCTGTACCAGGTTCCTCATCGAGACTCCTTGGAGTCATTGAAAACAAGTACCTCACATCCGCATCTGGGAATTATTTATCAAGGATTCTGCAGGGTGGTCCGATCATTTCCACGTCACTCGGTCTTTCCTTGTCTCTTGCGATTTTCAACCGACACGTTTATGGTGGATTCGCAAGGCGGGGTGCCCGCAGAGCCAGCGCCATGAGGCCGCAACGCGGAAGGAAGAGAGGAAGTACCGTTGACCCTGGAACGTGTCGCGGGTGTCGCGGGTGCCTCAGGACTCGGTCATGAGAGTTCTTTGGCTCAAGGGTTTCGCGCGCGTCTCGCATACTAAAAAACCAACTTCCTTCCTCTCGTCACTGCTTTCCGTCACAGTGCCTAGTCACCGATGAATTCTAATTGCTCGTGAGTTTCTATCGAAGGATAACTATTCCACGCTATCAAACGTGCAATTAAAATTCGGACGTTATGATCTGCGGGGTGCAATGTGCAAGTGATCATGGTCAGGGATCCTGTATGGTTTCTCGTTCACAGAATTTCGCCGATTTTCAGAGACACTTCAGCGAGACTTTGAGACTGTGGTGCGGTATCGGTTCCGTTAGCTCGGTCGAATGCGAGGATATGCTTCCGCCGGGGAAGTGCGACGTCTGCGGATCGCCACGACGTTTATACATGCAGAAGACGCGTCTCGGTCGTGCTCGATGACCGCAGCAGTTATTTTGGTGCTGCCAATTATTAACATGCGCTGTTAGGTGGTTTATGAATTCAAGAAACATTCGCGTTGAGTATATATGAAGCTCGAACATGTTGTGCTTCGGCAGCTTTAAAAAATCCGACTATCCCGAGAGACGAAGGTATGTAACCGACCTTATGTAGACCAGAAAAACCTCGGTAATTTGGAAAACTTGTACAATCGTAGGTGCGGATCTTCGCAACCGTAACATGCACATATAGGTACTCAAGTGAAGTGCGAAACGGAGGGCGTGATGCGGAATCGGACTCTCCAGTGAGCCATAAAAGTTTCCAAGCTTTTTATGATCAGAAATGGAAAGTTATGATCTTGTTTTCGTTCAATTAATTCGACTGGGTGGAGTGTGCAGGGCCGTCCGTCTGTGGCACGTTGCAGGTCGCCGAGAGCCGTCGGGAAGCACCCGCAATATACAACCGACGTGAAGGTAGTGTTAAAACACGTTTTTATACAGGCATTTATAATTGGGCACCTCGTTCGTTCCTCGAGTGTTAAACCGACGGGCGATCTTTAGAATTATTACCATTCGCTGGCGGCTAGAAGCGTAATTATGATGCTTAGCGTTCTAGCTGAGGATATGAAATTATTTTTTGATTACATACCCGTTGTTTGGTAACGGTTATTAATTCAACGGCGATATTGCACCGGTCTGGGTAAGAAGATATCTTACTTAATTTCCCTGTCTCGGATGATTTTCACCCTCGCCTCCCCCTCACTAAGCATAATGTTCTGAATTTCTTGAACCTCGGTAGGTATCAGAGAAATGGATCAATGGAAGAAGGAAGATGCCCAAGCGTTATGAGCATGAAATGGCCCTTCGTCGCCGAGTCAAACGCTTCCGTTCGAAAATTTCGAATCTTGGAATCTGCGAGGGGGACAGGGGATGTAGAAACACGATTTGCTCCTCGTAAGCAGACAGCCGAGGAGGGCGGCAGTCCCTTAGACTTGACATTCGCCTTCCGCCCGAACACCTTCCTACGCCCCGGGTCACCTCGACATCGCTTATACGTGACGCACCGTGTTACACGTGTAGGTCGCGACTCACCGAGAGCCACCGATTTACACGATCGGCGTGCTTTACTTTCTGATCGGCTCTTTGCAGAGTCGTACTCAGCCGGTTCGCCCACGGCCCGCCTCCCGTATGAATATGCAACGACATTGTATGATTTATGTACCTAGACACCGGTATTGAACGAAGCGAGCGAGTCGCGCTTTGTACTGCTATCATTCGTGGTTCATTCAGAGACCTGTGCCATAAATGCGTTCATAGATCGGCCACCGCGCCATTCAAAGATTTGTTTATGCAGGAAGTACACAGTTGACGGGATTTCGAAGCAACAGAAGGACCCCAACCGACCCGATCGATGCGTCGGATTTTCGTATTTTCCGAGGAAGCGAATACCCGCCTGTTGCTGCAGGAGTTGCAGGTGGATATTTAGACGTAGGACTGAGAGCGGCTGGATGATAGTGGCAAGTGCAGTGCGTGGCTTGGCTCTAAACTGACGTTCGTCAATTAAGCCTGACGCGAAGCAGGGGAGCGTGTCGAGCAAAAAACATCGGCGAAGCTCACTGGTCGTCGTCACTCCTCCAGTCTCGCGATCAAATCGATCCTCGGATCGCTCATTAACCGCTTGGTGATCCTGATCGGGTCTTTAGCCCCTGTACCGTCATTTCGCTCGACTTTTCCCTCTTTTTCTCGCGGATAACTTTTTGCTCGTCGACCGGCCCCGATGCGACGTCCCCGGATTAACCTGCACGCGGATACGGGGTGAAGTCGGAGCGCCGGTGATCCACGGAGGCGTGCAGCGCACGCACGGACCTCAAAGGTGGGCGCGCACCGTGCTTTCGTTTGCGGGAGAAAAAGCAAGGTGAGGCCCAGGGCGAGTCGAGGCAACCCGATCAACGAGCAAAGAGATCGGGGAAGAGAAGGGACCGACCGGGGCGCGAGAGATACGGTTAGAAGTCTATTTATACCGATGATGTCATTTCTCTCGTTTCCTACGCTTTCGCGATATCATAACCACCACTTCGAGTGCACGGCTGCAGCAGAGCAGAGCAGAGCATGGCAAGGCAGGGTTGCATGCGCCCACGCGCGTGACGTCCTGCCGCGGAGATCGACGGAAATGAGAAAGCGAGAGAGACGCAATACCGGCGTGAATTGAAGGTCGTCGAGGAGCGTAGGCCCTAGCTAATAATCGATGCCCTTCCAATATTTTCGATTTCAAAATGTATGAGATTCATACTGTTGATAACCGAAATATGATACCGAAACCTTTTTGAGCTGAGATGGTACTCCCTTGATTTTTACCAACGTTAAGTTATATCCGCGTCAAGTGTTTAATTTCTATAGTCCAACTAATTACCGTGAAAATAAGAGAGAAAGAGAGAGGGAGAGAGAGTTAATCGATTATTTAATTTTAATATAACCAGCGAGCCAGGGTCGGGAGTTCGTAGTTTAATAACGCATTAGAGTAATGCATCCCTTTAAACCGGCTCGTAACAGGCCCTGGAATTCCAGGGTACAGCTGCGTAATAACAGAGCGCTGTTTTTAACATGGCGCCAATTATTGGCGCTTAGGAGTCGTTATTAGTCGCGCATTACAATGCACCCGCTTACTGAACGCGCATGAGGTCTGGGCACTTGGTCGAAGCGATGCGGCAGCTGCGTACTGCATCGTAAACGTGCACTTGCCTTGAAAGTGATTATAAGTTATAACTGTATCGTTTATTCAGGATAGAAGCGCGGACGATTTGTATTCCAGGGATTATGGCGCAGTTGATGCGATGCCTGGCTATCGCGCGGGGAAATTTTCTGCTATAATGCGGCTAAATAATAGCCAGTAACAATAACAACAACACAGTAAGAAACAATCTTGTAACGATTGCAAAGATGAATGGTAGTACATGCGATAATAAAGCGTTCTACCGAATGAGTAAGAGAGCCTCAAAGCAGTTGTACACATTTTTTAGTATACATTAGGATAAGTGGATGGGATGTGTTTTAACAATTTAATTATTTTTTTTAAGCTTTGATGAAACGTTCGATTAAAAACCGTTAAACTCCTATTCATACCGAGACTGTCGATCAAAAATAACAAAACGATAAAAAGTTTTTACAAATTTGCAAACTTTGTACAAGTTAGAACATCTGAGGGCTGGCTCTTTTTCAGACAGTTCGTGTCTCATGACGATTATTTTGATTTGCAGAAAGATGCGAGGAAGATCGGGTAGATATACGCGTACGTATGCCTACGCAGAACGTTCGATCAGATCGTGATTAATTAAGTGGTAAAGAAATTAAATCGCGATCTTATGAATATTCATAGGCAGGCAGACTGCAAATGTATTTCGCATACACGATCGAGTCAATTTCAGTTTTAACGGAAAGCCACGCGATCATGGCTAACGAGATGCGACAAGTCCGGTAGCGGTTTGCGTGGAGGTGCGCTGCTACTCCTTTTCAACGGATAGCATCCCGTATAGTGAACGATCGTGCATAGGCTATCAAACCGTACATTTGTGTGCTGCATGCGTGGCTCGACGCACACAGAGACAGGGACGAAGAGAAAGGAAGAAAGAGCGAGAGAGAGAGATAAAGGTACTCACACTCCTTGTTGCGGTCCATGGCGTGTTGAAGCGGAGAGTCGTCGACCTCCGCCTTTGGCGGCGATTGGCTGCCCTCTGCCATCCCCGTGCAGCCCGGTCCCGACGGTCCTGTTTTCCCTGCTGCGGATGTCACCGCTTCCACCGCTGCTTCCAATATTTTCTCCTGCTCCTGCTGCTGCTGCTGGTGGTGAAGCTGTTTTTGTTGCTTCTTACCGTTTCCACCCTCCACCGAGCGCTCCCCCCTAACACCAAAGAAACAAATCTCAGGTTTACTTCGCGGCTTTTTTTCGAATAAAACTCATCAACCTCCGCGGAATTTAGGGAATATAAAGAGAGGATAATTCGCTAGATGAAATTATCTGGTCAGAGAAAGTAAAGTCTCACCTCTCCTCTTTGCCGTCCCGTTTTACTTTCTTCTCAACTTTAGCGTCCTTGTCTTTTTCCTTAACTCCTTCTGTCTTCTTATTCTTTGACTTGGATTTGTTACCGTTCTTTGCGGTTTTGTGGGGTTGTTGTTGTTGCGAGGTGGTACCGGCGGCTGCCGTCGTGGTACCGTTCGTCAGCTGTGACGATGAGCCGCTCGAGGACGAACCCGTCGCTCTGCTGCCCGTATAATCCTGCGGATCACCCAAGTGGGACCAAGTTATACTGATAACGAAACTCTGGGCCATTTTTTTCTTTTCGCGATAGATGTTTCGCAAAAACTGAATACACCGCTTAAACAAGTGTTTTACCTTGAACCACTCGGGGTAGATGGCACTGATGGTATCGAGGAGGTCTTGATCCAGTTGTATCCTCCAAAAAGGAGAGCCGCTGTCCAACCTGTGGCTAGACTCTGAAAAATATGAAAAGAAAAATACTTCGTTAGAAAACCAATTATGCGCCAGTCGTTGAAAGCACAAGATATTTGAAACTAAAGGGGTGTTCATTACTGCGTGTGATCATGACGATGTAACGAAAAGGGCGACCTTTGACCGGGTGCTTCAATTTCCGTAAAATAAAGCAGAGAGTAAAGTTTCGAACCGAGAGAATTTTCATTTGACGATCGGGCAAAGCAAATCCGAGTCGAATCCTTGGGAGGATTTCTTCCCTTGGTCCTTGACAAGAAATAACGGTGGTCACGGTGGACAATGGAATTGTCCATGGAGTTGGTCGACAATCAAAATAATGTTCTCGATCACACTGAAAAATTTCATCGGCATACTCAAAGTTCCATTGCCTGCCCCTTAAAAATAATTTCTTCCCCATAAGGGCTAATGGTCAGCAGCGACCGATAGCTCAGCGGGTAACATCGGCGCATCGAAACCTTCGGGAATCCAGCGTTGCGGTTTCTTTCGCGCATTCCATGGAATTCCCTGTCTAATTTAAACGTCCAGTCGGGTCGCCTCGGCGTTGAAAGCAACAGAGGAAAGCGTCGCCTCCCGTCGGTGGGGGGAAGAGGAGCCTACGAGGATGACGGCGGCGGGGTATCGAGACGCTGGAGGCTGCCCTGCAGGATCACCTCAGACATTGGTAAAGTAGAGACTTAAAAGTTGAGGATCAGAGGAGGGGCTGGGGGAGGGACGAGAAGGAGAGCAAGAGACGTGGACCTCGTTACGACGGCATTCTCTGACCGGGGCCCGACGCGTGCCCAGCCTTCCTGATCAACTCCGGGTGAGCTCGTTCCTCGATGTCTCCCGCGGGACTTTCGGGCCACTCCGTTCTTCGTTCCTGTCGAATTTATCAGCTCTCTGTGCCACGGCACCGCCGCCAATGCCTCGGTGCATACCTGCCGCGATGCGGTGCTACGTCGTCGATACTCTACGAGCCAGGCTGCCGGGGACACCTACGAGGATGCCCACTATCCATCAGTTGGCCAAGACGATCTAGCCAAGGACTGACTTAGGAAAGGAAATTTTAACAAAAATAGGAGTCGCTCCTCGGAGCTGTTCGTGAAAGTCGAGAGGATGAATAAGGTTCATAGTCAGCCGGGGGAATGAGCAAATGGAACAAATAAACTAGAGGAGTTTCATCCTCAGCCTCCTCTGGTGATGGGCTGATCGGAGACATAGAACAAGGAGGAACAATTGACCGTTCGATGTTCGGTAATTCCTTTAAAAAGTCCGAGACCACCTTTCTTCGTCACGAACCAGCCAGTGGGAACACACCCGAGCAGACATGCCAACGACATTCCCGAAGTGCACCGGAGTTTTTCGCGGCTGCCGAGGCGGTGACGAGTGACTCAGCTTCGGAACGGCCTGTCCTCTCTTATTCTCCTCTCCTCCGGCTATATTCCTCTTTCCTTTCCACTCGCGACAAACCCGATCGATACACTCGGCCTCCAGCGCCGCGGTCCTGGTTCAGACCGGACCTGGAAGATTTATCTGCCCGAATTTCGCCGGGGTACCGATGTCTGCGCGATTCCAAGGAATGTATTTCGCATTCGGCCTCTTCACGGAATATGTTCCAGGTCCGCCTTGTTTTTCCTTACTCTTTTCAATTACAAACGAGGTCTCTCCGCAGGGCTCTATTATTGTTTTCGTTCTGACATGGTACAAAGCTGCTCGCCACCTTAACGGCTAACTCTTCGACGGTTGCCGTCTTTTTGAATATCAACCACGGGACCGGATCGGATCCGTTCGATCGTTAACGACGCGTAGTGGAACTACAACGGTGGAGATATTTTCACGCGATCTTCTAGCAGAGATATCAAGGGTCAAAGAACATCCCTCGGGATTGACGAAGTTGGCCCGGTACGTGATCCTCGTAATAATTCCACTTCGGCCAATCACCGACTTTTTACAATATTCGTCGAACGAGATTTCGATCGTGATGTATCGGTGGCGAGGATCGCGTCGCCGCTATTAGGCGCACCGCTGTACTTTTTGTGTACCAGACGTACCCGCATGTCCTAACATCGTGTCCCAACACGCGTTATAACCATAAGTAATAAAACGTATATCGATGGTACCGGCTAGATGTATGCCAGGCATCGAGTCAAGCCGGCGAACCTAGCTAGCCAGCTATCGACCGAGGAATGATTCACCGCGTGATTTACAGCTGTACCAGTGCTGCTTGCCCGTGTATGCATACTGATTGACTATCTATTCTGCTCTCGAGGACTATAGCCCACTAATCATTTATTGGGTTAAGGTGAAATCTCAAACCTGCTTCGTGCCTGGATATTACACGCTGTACAGTGTGACCTGACGGCGTGAGAGTATTGTCGATTGTGCCGGCTGTCCTGCCGTGGCATGGTGTAACGTAACAAGGGGTACCAGAAAAATTCTGCCTCGAGCCAGCGAGACTTTCGCGTGACGATTATTCCGCGTCACATTTCTGGCGACCAACCGCAGCTGGTGGGTTGACGTATTTTCTTTCCTGCGGCACGCGCCACATAAAAATATCCCTCTCTTCCACGTGGTGCGTGGCAGCATGGAATGCGCAGCACCGCGAGACAAAAACCCAATTCTCGATCATCTGGTCTGTTTGAAATCTACGGTGCATAGATAGCGTAATTTATGCCCGGACGGTTTTGAACTCGCTGTAGCGTTACGCGAGTTCTAAAGCCGCAACAATACTTCATAATCTTCTGACGATCTTGCCCGGGTCGCCTGGCCTTTAATCTGGCGCAACCACCGACATCCGGAACGCAAAATAATCCCACACTGGTTTCGATAGATAGGCCATAAGGCATCGGGTTCACCGTTCAAAGAGCGATATCATCGTCACATTGCATGCGGCCCTACTATTGGGCGCAAGCTCCAGCTAATCCGAGTCAGAGCGATTGCGGCGAGACATTATACACGCCAACATGTGGGCAAGCAAGCCTTTTGCGACTTTTGACGATCTTGACCTGCGGAACGATTTCCGTAAGAGCGGTCTCCCGAGATTAATATAACTCATACGCTTTTCCTGCATTTTCATATGCCGTACAGAATACACTGACAAGGTTGGCTCGTGGTTTGACAGCGTACGAGTGAGTAGGCATGATCGTACAAGCTGCGGTCGGCGAGTAGTCAATGGAAAAATCCGGTAGACAGAGAGAAGAAATGCCGTGACCTGAATGAAAGGACCTTCGGATCTTTGATAGAACTATAGTCGGGCGGTAACGTGGACGCAACAGGGACTGAGGCTATAACTAGGAGTTGGGTTAGCCCCAGGTTCGTAAGAACGCAGAGTCCGCGTGATAATCAATCATTTTAAACGCGATGTTTAAACAATAAATCACTGTTGGTTTTGTGCTAGAACGTGATACAAATTTCTATGCCACTGACAATGAGCGTTACTGCGAACGCATTGAGAAGGAAGAAGCGCTCTTGCCTTCCGTTGACACCTCTGTTCAGGCTCTCTAACTTTTGAACGATCGTCGATCTTACCGCTTGTCGTTTGCTTCAAACGTCGCACCTGGCGACGCTCCCGGAGAAAGGTAACGTTCAGTGATTACAGTAACTACCGTACGAGTTTCTAGTTTCACTAGTTTTATTTTTGAATAGAAGTAAGTCGAGTCCTTGCGATTCCATGACAACAGTTATTCAAATTTTGTTGAGGTCCGGGGTTAATCAGCGACGCTTTCACCACCAGAGTTTACTAGATTTTAATACAAAGAATTAACGAATGAACGCCCATCGAGAAACGATAATCCACAAGCAGGCTCCATAGACTATGAAGCATTCCACACGATACTCCAGCGGTTGTTACAACAACTTGCGAAGACATTAAGGTGGGGTTCACGAGGTGCAGTTTCCTATAATCACACGGTCGCATCTCCATAGATGGTTCAGCGTCGGCACTGTTTGCGAAAACGCTAAGCAAGGATGAATTGAAGAGAAGGTAAGAGAACGGACAAGGGGCTTTCTGGTTCTTGCGTGAAGAACGCGAGACGACCATCCGTGCATGCAGCGAAGCGGATGGCGCAGGGAATGGCCGGTTCGCGGTGAATAGGAGGTGCTTGCAAGTAAGCAAGAAAACACACGACGCAGACACAAGGCACAATAGCCGTGCTTTGCTGCTCATTAGAGGCAGGGTCAAAGGTCCAGAAGACCCGCCGCTTTGTATTTGAGCGCGCAATATCCACACATGAGCGGCTTTTTAAGGCCCTCAGGGAAGACACGCGCAGTCCACGGCGAACAATGCGCGCGTTGCTGGTTGCTGTAATCAAGTGATTCAAACACGGGCAGCCGAGTCATATTTTCTGAAGACGAAGGCTAATCACTACGTTTCCAGAAAATCAGAGAACGAGGCTGAATGCGGGGTGAATAACTGGATTTCCCCCCATTCGGTAAGACCGGGTATTTCCCTGAATAATGCTGCAGCCGCAGCGATCATCGCAGTATGGGCAAATCGCGTAAAACGGATTCCAGGAGTGGGTGAGCGAAACGACGAAGGAGCGGAAGGCTAGTGGCTGCACGGGACGATGGTATAAATTGGATCGAATTTGTATCACGGCTGTCCACCGCGCTGCCCACGCGTTGCATTGGCTTAGGTTATTGTAAATTACCTGAGCGGAGGGACGGTGTTCTTCGACACCCACATCAGCACCGGTTGGTAGGTACACGAAGCCGCGAAGCCGCGAAGCTAAGTACGCAGCATCGGCAAGAGTCGCGGACCACTTAACCCATAACCCTCAAGTCGGTATATCTTCCCACAAAGCATCGCGATGAATTCAATACCTCACCCCTCCTAACTTCCTCAATAAACTGACTCGGGAGTTATAACAACGTCAAGATTCTGCGCCTGTGCAGCCTTTGCCGAGCCAACTGAAAGCTGCGGTTTGGTACGGGAGATGAATGGAAATTTTTATTGCTCTTTTTAGCACTGCTGACGTTGGCAGAACTGAATGATTGTCAGGCGTGGGCGGTTACGGTCCAGATTTGCAGCCGGGTGTAAATATTGCGGCAGGTATCGACTGACGTCTTTAGAGCTTGCGCGAGACCGGTGAAAGTTTGCATTTAGGAAGATGATTAATGCCGAATGTTGTACGCATTGTCCACATACGCTGCACTTCTGGCTTAAGCTGCACAATTTGCAAGTTGTCAATCTCCCATTCGGCATAATTTCCTCGAACAGCGAATAGAGCGGCGCAATCCGTCAATGAATGTAAAGCATTGATATCGATTTCGCCACGAAAACATAATAATTATTCAAAATAAGCAACTGCATAATAATAAGCGAGGTTCGCCTACACGCTGCTGGAGACTGTCAGAGTAAAAAGACAAGGCCTCCCCATTCACCCAATCGAACGAGCACTGCAAGCATAGGCACCTCACTTCACCTCACCTCACCTCACCTCACCGCACCTCGCCACACCTCTCCAGCCACATTGCGAGTATGCTCTCTCAATCACGTCCTAGGATTTGTACTTTCCTTGGGTAGTTGGTAGTTGTGGTTTGAAATAGGAATGACATCATCGACAGTTTCTGCATGTGTGTACCTTGAACGTAACTTGAGCACGGAGGCGTATCAGCTGTGTCGTATCTTATTTCTTCCTTATCTTTTCTCTCTCTCCTCCCCTCCTCTCCTCTCCTCTCCTCGCTCGTCACTGCTAGAGAGTCGCGCGCGGCGTGTGTGGGTCGCGTGTCAGTAGGTATACCTAACTACTAGCTTATAGCTTATAGCTTGCATATTACACCAGCCTATGGTCATACCTTCCTTCGTCACACAATCTACAGTTTCTGCCCATGGATTGCGAGTTGCAGATTGAATTTCTCACAGTGCTCAACACAAAATTTATTAGAAGAAATAAAAAAAAAATTCGATCCACTACTAATCCTACCAAATTTATTAAGTAATAGCACTTTTATGTGGAGTGGTTAGGCAAATGGTACGATTGCGATTAAGAGAGAATTGAATGGAACAGAAGAAAAAATGGACAAGAACCCATGAAACTAAGAATGTAAATAGGAGAAAGAACGTTTTATATTTTATGAATTTTGTGAAACCCTATAAGTGCGTTATGGAATCGTTTTACGTGAATATCGCAAAAGATTTTTATTCCCTCTGTAAGTATAACGATAGAGGAGCGTCCGATGTGTGACGCTCCGAGGCGGTGGCCCATATGGGTCTTAGGGGGGTGGCGCGTGCTGTTGACCCGGCATGGACCGGTTCAGACCCGGGTCATTTAATTCCTTGTACTTTTCTTCACCGTTTTCTGTTATTTTCAATTTATTTTTTTATTTTTTCTCCGTCCGAGAGATTCCTTTTTTTCCTCTGGTCATACAGTTTCTCGCTCGTATACCTGGCTGTGACGTCATGTGGGGGCGACTCGCTCGATCGCGCGGTTTGGGCCCACGCGTTCTCCAGGTGCGGAGAAACGTTAAGGCCCCTTCCCACCCCCGCCTCCGCCGTCGTACAAGAATTTCAAAGACAATACGCGTAGTTACGTACATCATGCGTCGACGCGAATGTCGTTTGGAAAAAAATAGACGAGCTTTCGATACCTCGTACAGGTGAAAACAATTTGTATGCTGCTGCACGAGTTCAAAAGGCGGCGAATATTATACATTATTTATGTATGCACAATATACATGCATGGGCGTTCCATTCGTTTTGTTTTTATTTATTTATTGATTTTTTTTTTCCTCACTCGCCATTTATTCGGCCCGCATAGGCGACGGTTCATTCACACGATACCGATTCTTTGTTTATTCGCTTGTTTGTTGATTATTCAGGAGAGCGCATGCGATGGGTAACATCGGCAACGTGTATATATGTATATGTCGTTTTGCGTAGGCTCTGATGACCACGAGCCTTATGCCTGTGTATCTCGTGTGTATGAATATGCATGTACGGCGGTGTGTTTAACGTCCTAAGAACGAGCGATATTTACATAACGATCGGATCCGATTGGACTCGGAGCAACAGTTCAGGACGGACTCGAAGTGATTCGTGTCTTTGTCGATATCTTCTAATAAATTGGAGCCGCGGTTGACGGTTTGGAAAAAGACACGGAAGAACGTAGAGAAATGCACACGGAATTGTGCCGGCGTTTTTGATCGTTTCAGGCTGGTAAGAAATGCGAAATAATTGATATTGGCCAAGATCTCGGAATCACTGTGAAAAAGAAGAGAATAAATTGCTAATTTTATAACGAAAAGTTTCGTCTCCGAATTTCGAGCGAGTCAAGTAGCGAGCTAGTAAGAACCCGCTAATTAATAATTCTACCATCTGATCGTTTCGTGGCAAAAATACCCGCCTCCTGCATTTTTGCCGATCGTCGTTCGAGGAAGTCCGAAGTATCGGCACAACTCAAACTCGTCGTTGATATAATACGGGTAGGTGTATAAACTCACGTACGTTTTTCTTTTCCTCGTTTTTTTTTTATTCATTAATTTTTTTTTATCCCTTTGTGGAAGAAGAAATTTCTTTTCTTCTTTCGAACTCTCGAGGCCGGCTGTGTAATATTCTTTTCGCAATTATTCTGGAATTATTCTCTAACTGAAAATGATGAAAAACATTTCTCCGACGCATATTTGCTAGCCGATTGCCAAGCTCACTTTCAACTGTGAACGGTACGTACACACGTTACTACATACGCACCGCATAATATGTCACGATGAGGTGCGAACTTTCAGCGTTTGGCGCGCGCCTCGCCACCCACGGGACAGTAGGCGTGTGAGAGTTCTAATCAGCAATTTTAACAGAACGCGTATAATTATCGTCGCAAACACGTCGACTGCCATTTACGAACCCGTCGAGGACAGTGAACGGTGATTTCTCGCATTCGATAAGTTAATCGGCGGCGTCTCGACGACGCGTGGCGGGTCTTACGAGTCCCGTTGTACCCTGGTTCCAATAGCTGGCGTGGCGTTTTCATAGACAATTTTAGAATCAGGGTAGAGCAGGCGAACACCGCCGGGGGTAAGAGGGGGTTCTTCTCCTCTCTCAGGTATTGTAAATCGTAGTAAAGAGCAGGGCTATTGCGACGTAATTACGCGTTAGACGAGGTAAGATTTATCGCGGATGGACGCGTCCTGGCCCTTCCTCCAGGGCAGACCTGCCGCCGAAGGGGGAGTCGGGGACAGGGAAAGATCGCGTGGGCGTCCCTGACAACTTAATGTTACTCCCTGCCCGCGTCGAGCTCAACGGGGGAGAGGTAAGAGGGCATATAGAAAGACTCTGAACCCCGGTTAAATTATGGCCGTGAAGCGTCCTGGCGCCTCTGACGCGAACGAGAATATCGCATGGCCGAGAAGGAAATGAGATAAACAATCTCCCACGCGGCAATTGATGCTAATGAAGGATCGTTCGAGCCTCGGCGAGTCCCCGAGCTCCGGAGTGTGGGTGAGGCGGACGCGTGCCCGACGAGGATAAAACCTGGAATTAGGTAAGAGAGTATACGCCGGCTGCAGCTAGCGGCGAGGAAGCGATCGTTGGGAAATCTAGAGAGTCGCTCGGCTCCGGAATCGATTTTTCAAGACAAATTTACGTTGCCCGAAACGTGGTAAAACTCTTTCTTGCTTGTGAAAAAGTCGACGAGTTAACCGCTGAGAGTCGAGTCGCACCGTGTGCAAGGTTGCAGGAGAGGGCGTATTGATAGGAGACTCTGCGGTAGGTTTACTCCTAATGTTGCTCGAGGTGCATCGCCTCGTCGTGATCATTAATCACGAGCATATACAAGCGAGGATAGTCGGTGATTAGCAGGCGCGAACGTCGGTCGCAAGCCAAGATAGAAGGAGAGAGAGAGAGAGAGAGAGAGAGAGAGAGAGAGAGAGAGTGAAAGCAGCATCGAACCAAACCCCGAGGATTCGGGGAGAGTAAAAAATGATAAAACCATTGATAGAAGTTAAGTGACTGATTCTATTGTGGATTCGTACGGTGCCCTCAACAGCCGTTGTACCTGAAGAAGTCAATTGAGACATCCCGACGCACGAATCCATCACGATCCTGTGTGGCTACAGTGCTTCCCTCCGCAAACTGATGAAGTATATTATTTAAATGCATGGTGGTGGAAGGGGGACGGCAAACGGGGTTAGGAGATTATAGAGCGGATTAATCGAAAGATAGAAACGGAAGTCGAAGCACGCGCTAGCGCGGCGCACACGCAGCCGTCATTAGTTATGTCGGGTATTCCGTAGCGGCACGATATGCGGAGGGCCGGTTATAACGATACGGAGTTCAGGCAGCGACTCCTCGTTTTACGAAAGTGCGCCGGACCACCGGGCTCGATTATAAAAACCTACTTAGAGTACAAATTAATAGGGATTTTCGGGTACGTACCGTTTAACGTCGATCGGGCGCAATTAACCAGGGTACCTCCCCACGCCTCCAAAATATTGTGAAGCCGGGACTCGGGACTCCCGTGATCTTAACGCGCGGACCACACGAAAAGCTCTTAAGACCAATTTCATATCGCGGGCATGAAACAGAGATGCTATTAATTATTCATAGCTGGTTATACGAGACGAGAAAGCCGAAGCCTTACGAAAGTGGAGCTACCTGTGCCTGAACTACCTCTGCAGCACCGGCCGCGGCTCGCTGCTCCTGTCAATCTATCGCTCTTGTATCTACATCGTTTACTCTTCCGGACGGATTTAAGAGTTATTAACGATTTGCTCCTATACTCGTCCTCTTCTTTTTTACCCTTTGATTTTCACAGTCTTATTGGAACTTCATATTACAAACCACATCTGTAGACCTTAGAACCGCATAGCTGTGTGTATAGTCGGGCGGCCGTATCAATCTGTCTGTTTAAAAAATAACAGCTACCTATGCATGCACGCCGTAGCTAAGGACCTCGCGACGTTACCGAGTCCGTCCGACTCTCTCGGGTACCTATGATGCAGTGTCGTTGCGGGTGGCTGCATGACTTCCACCGCCCACGCTTCGAAAGCTCCAGGCTTTAGGGTTATTAGGTGAAACCACGTGGGTGGTTGGCTTTTTCGGACTCTCCAAGGCGGGCCGTCGTCAAACACCGAAGAGAAGAGCCCTGCAGGGCCCGGTTCGTCCAAGTTGCGAGATTCGTCGACGGTGAGGTATGTAATTTCTCGAGGGTTCCTCATGGAGGTGAACCTCCTCCGTCTCACGTTGGCGATGGACGAAGAGCACGAAGGAAGGCGAAGGGATAAGACCGGCGAATCTGAGGCGACAAGCGTTGCCGATACGTTTGCACCTCGAACGTGTAATCAGAATCAATACGATGATTGTATAATTGTACGGCTGCCGCTTCCACGCAGCAGCTTCCATCGTCGGCACAGGTAGCCGGGATTTCGTTCGGCTCCCGGCCGAATGCCGATGCCTGATATCTTTCTCATGATTTATTACGCGTTGCTCGGTCATAATTCGAACCGGGAGAAATTCTCCTGTCTAAGAATCGGACGGGCTTAACTTTAGACTCGGTCGAATCTCTCAAGAGGTTCGATTTATCGATGTAACGCGGCAAACGTGAAGCGGAGGAATGCTTTCCTTTGAAAAATAACAAACTACAACGTCTGTATCTGGCAGCTCAAATTACCCGGTCGGTTTATGTTACAATAATATCATGTGCCTCTCTTATACCGGTTGCAACAAATTTCGCCGCTACTCGACATCGGAAGAGAGAAATAAAACTTGGCTTGGTCAAAGTGCCGGCAATCATTATTCGCGATAGGTGAAACGGTACGAGGATATGCAATTACTGTAATACCACTTACGTGAAACTGCGTTTATGAATCGCGTAAAGTCGACAGAGGTAAGAGCGGACTCGTTCCACCTTGACGTACGCGAATCCAACGAACTTGTGACTCTCTGATTCCAAGTAATACCACGAAGCGATCATCTCCGAAGTAATATTCAATCTAACTTCCTTAATGAACGGACTGTAATCGATTATTAGATCCAGGGATCGTTGGACCACACGCGTCACGGATTTGGAAATCCGAAAATGATTGGATGTTAGCGGAACGAATAGCAGCTCTTGGGATACGAATTATAGCGATACTATCGCTTTTTTTCATCTCATTGTCCGAATTACGTAGCTCGTATCAATTCTCATACAGGAAAACACTTGGACGGTGTCCACTGCTGGTCGGAAACGAGGGTTAAACATAACCGAATTCCTCCACCTGTAGAACGAAAATTTCCCAAATGCCTATCGTACACAGAGCCGTCAGTGGCGAGATTATCTTGTTATTTGTATTAGCTACCGCGCACCTTTCAATTAAACTGACTTGACACAGTTGACAGAAACGTCGTCTTCGAAAGGCTGCTAATAGATACATAAGAACCTTCTCTCTCCCGAGTCGGTATATTACAACCATAACCATTATCTTCATCGTACAATGAGTCTATCACGTGGCAAGTGGCTATAACGGCAGCCCGACAGCAGTCGTGTGTTCTAGTCATTGTGTTGTGTTACAATATTTCGTATACAAGTAGATGAGAATGAGATTTATTCCACAAGGACGTTGTACGGCTTTCGTAACGATGCCTCTGGGGCTTTGCAGGGTATGGATATCAAACTGTCCCAGAATGTAGTTCAATTATGTGACAGAGCTTTGATTCGGCTCAAGTATTTCCACCTCTCGGTATGTTCTTCGACATTGTCCGAGTTTATAAGGTTTCGATTTCTATTTGCCCGGCAAGCTTTACGGGACCAGGTGTTCCCTGCAGTAATCCTCGAATTGCGTCGAAAATTAGCGTTACCGGAAAAACCGGTAACACCCTCGAGGCATTGCCTATGGTGTAAATTTTGAGATTTTAAACAGTTCATAAAGCGTATATTCCGCTCTCCAGAACTCCGCCGGCTAGGCGGTAGATTGTGACGATCCACCATGAAGCGGGTTGAATACGGGTTAAAGATGAAATATGGCCGGTATACCGGCCTAGAACAAATTGGATTCACGCTACAGCGTTCAAGGCTGCTCCTCTAATTTATCGCCGAGTCCTCGTGGGCGATACGGAATTCTTGAACAATGGAGAGGGAATTTTTTTTTTCCCCCGATATTTTTTACAATTTTTTCCTCCTTTATTTCCCATTTTTTAAGCTTCTTTTTCCATTGTTTGTTTACGCTATCCGCCCGTGCTGATCGGCAAGGGTCAGCGAACGTCAGGAAGATCCGTGAGCCTGTGAAACACGTCTTACCGAATGTTCACAACGAGGTTTCATTACAGCTGGGTTCAATCTATTGGGTTGCGCGCGTAGGTACTCGAGTAGGAACAACCATTTACCCCCGAAGGCCTACAGATTGAGCTGTCACGGCAAAGATTACATTTGTCATAAAACATAAACGCAGTCCTCCACAACGTAATCTGTGATCACCTGTTTGGAGACAAACCGAACCACGAGGTATCTTTCTCTTCTCCTTGGCTCGTACAGAATTATTGTCGTAAGGCTTAGTTCACACGAAACATTTGTGTATAAAACGTAAGTCACGCCGACGGAATTCGATCCGCGAATCGCAAGAAACTTTATTTTCGTAATTTCCAATAAAAGATCTATTAAAAATCGAGTGCTACTATCGATAAAATCAAGAATTCCCTGCGTTACAAAGTCTGTCTAAAAATGAATTATCCTTATCGGTTGCGTAAGTAGAAGACAGCAGCTATTACCTTCAGCGCGATGTTATGAAATGGGTTATAAATCTTTCGACGGCAAAGAAGAAAAAAAGGAGTAAAAAAAAAAAAAAAAAAATACAGACCAAGGGAGAAGCTAAGAGGCACAGAGGCCTGTTCAAGCGCAGGATCAACGGTTGTTCGTTTAAATTCAAGACTCTACGCGATCGTCGCCCCAGCTATTACACGGAATTTAGAAAGGAACGGATGATGATCGTGTATCTAATGCACGAGGTGCCTTCGGATCCTGATGCACACAATTTTTGGCCCCTTCATCGGTAAAAGAAGCGGGAGGAAGCCGAGCAAAACACGCGGTGCATTAATTCGTGTGGACGCGACGTTAACCGAGACGGCGAAGAGACGCGGTATGTTGTAAGCACATTCTTTTCTTTCATTTCATACCAGGCTCATCATTATGCGGTGACATCTAAACTTGTCCCCCACGGACTATACACTTGTTTATAATCTTTCATCTTGTATTGGAAGCATCGCCTCGCCTTTGGAAGGGTACAGTTATTAAACGGTTGGGCACAATGCTGCTGATTGAAGATAGGTACTTAAGAGGCTGTTTTTGACGAGCATTTAACATGCTGACGGGGGTCAAATTAATACCATGATTGCCCAACCGACCTGCAATCATAAACGTCGCTCCGGAGTTGAACGATTTTGGAAATTGACGCAACCCGCGCGGCTCACCAACTCCAATTCTCTGTAAGCAAGTTCCTTGATTGCTGGAATCCCTCCCAGACTATAAGGCTACCAAGTTTAACGCGAACGTAAATTCACGTTCTCTAACGAGATATATCTCTCACCACCTCGCAGAGCATTCTTGATCTGAACAGATTGCAAATACTGTATTTTTTTTTTTGTTTTAGGATTTTGAATAAAATCCGTGAAATACAGAGTTTATAAGAGTAGCGTTAAGCCGTCAGCGATTGATGAAACTTGGCATTTTACCGGAAGAATAGTTCGGTCGTCGTATACGATTCAAAGATAATCGATCAGTGGAACGGATAAAATGGAATAGTTAAGTGGCTGGGCATCGTGCTCTCTACAAGATGTTTACAAAATTCCATTGATAACATCGATGAATTCGGTAAGCTCGCATTACGCCCAGGGTATTTAATTTGTTACAAAAGATACTCTGGTTAACGGTGGAGTCGACGTCCCTGTTCGCCATTGGTTAATTTGCATAGATTGGCCAGGTGGATATACAGCACTCCACAACCACCGTTTACTTGGTTTGTTTCCACGCACTCTGCGTATCGTTTCGTGCATCGCGTTTGCTGCTGCTGTTGCTGGTGGTGGTTGGTGATGGTGCTGGTGCTACCGCGAGTACCTGGATGATCATTGAGTGATCGGAGGAACGGTGATCGGTGATCGGCGAGCAGCCGCAGCAGGAGCAGCTCCCTGACCCGCAACGGCGGCGTCTTGGCGGCGGAGTGAAACCCGTCAAAGAGTGTCACGTAGGCTTCGATCGGATCATAAATCTTTCTAATTAATATACGATATTCAAGTCAGTTGAAGACCCCCGCGTGCAGACGCGGATACCGCGGGTACTTATCGTCACGACGACCGCCTGCACATCTACGGCGAAAGGAAATTCGAAATTAGCTATAGCCGGCGGTCGAGAGGCGGTGATACAGCTATGCATACGCGAGGTAATTTCGGAGTCAAGACTAGCGACGATTCTCCGTTTCCTCGAGGATCACTCAGCCGGACCGGAATCTCATCATTTTTACGGAATTCAGAGAAGAGCAGCCAGCTGCAGAGAACAGAGGGAGGCGACAAGTAAATTTGAAGATTCCAAACTTCGAAATCAGTGGATCGAGAAACCCGAGTGTCTCCACGGAGGATGTAAATTACTTAATTGTAAGTGAGACGTCACTCGAGTTCTCTGTAAAATGTTGAATGCACGTCAGAGTCGAGTGTCCGTATACTACGCTGTATAAATATTAAATATATATAAAGACTGAATGGAGATGGGAGAACAGCTAGAAATGCTCTTTCTTTTTATGCTCCTTTTTCTTCTTTTCGTTTTTTTTTTTTTTGTTTATCAATTTCAAAGCGGGCTCATATCCTCCACTCTCATTACCAATTCGATTTCGTATTGACGCTTCGTATCGTTCGTCGATTGCACGCGGTGACTGTTAGGCTGCGAATGCCGAGGGGATCTTACCCAGTAAACCAGCAGACACGTATTATTAACACTGCCCGTTCAATTCATACGGCATACAACAGGAGTATAGTTCTCTCGATTATTTACCACAGGTACTACCTATGTTTATTTTACTTATTATATTACATAGAGGCATAGTATTGTGCTTGTAGATTATATTAATGGCTTTCGCGCGTCTCTATATACGAAGCACCGCATTATTAAAAATAGGTACACACACGCGCCGGCGGTTCGGCGAGACGCGGGGTAACAAGGCGTAATTAATGAACAGCTCGTCGAATCGCGAGGTTGGCATATTCGATAATTGCCCGTGGAAATCGAGCGCGTGTTTTCCGCGTATATAATATAGGAGACTCTAATCCCGCGAGTATAAGAGCGATCGCATGACACGGAGTCGTGCATCATAACCGCGAAGCGCGTTTATATACCCATAGAGAGTACATACATATATATCTCCATATACCTCCATAATGTAATGTATAATATAACACACGTGTAGTAAAATACTAGCGCGGCTGCTGCCGTTGCTGCAGCATCAGATCCGGATCTTTGTACACGAAATAATTTATCGGTAATTGACAAGCGGACAAAAGTATTTCGGCATTCAATCTCGGGCGATAGGCACCTGCCTACACATACCTATCCGGTACCTGCACACAATCGAAGAATCAATCGAGAAGAAAGTTTGGCAATCAAAACTTTGAAATACACCGCGGCACGCAGATCAACTCTGGAGCAGCAGCCATGCCACGCTCTCATTTCCTCCGCCCGGCACCTGCTGCTTGTCTTGTAATTATTAGATAAGTTATTAACTATACCTTATATACCTACCGAGTTACAGACGACCAGGGCATTCGGCATTCTAGACGTTTCTATCCCGACATAAATCTTATCGTCACCGCACCTCGTATCTCGAGTACCGCGAGCTCACGCAGAACGCATAACTCGGCGCCCACGAGAACACCTTGTAATTGCACCGTTGAAACCTCCGATCGATAATTGCACGTCGAATGCTGTCGCCAGCGTAATTTTTGCACTCGAATTATGTATGTAGGTATAGTGTAGGTAAGATATACAGATATACCTACAGATATACATCGGTCTTGATTTTTCACCGTCAATATCGACTGCAACCGCGCATCGCAGCCTCCCGCGGCTCTCCGATAATATAGGTAAGTTACTTCTCGGCGATGCGTTTTCCTCTACCAACAGCTTGTAAGCTGCACGTCTTGATCGAGCGTAGCGCCCACGCGAAATTCTACCCGATAGCCGAGAGTGTTAAACGTGTGTAAAATCAACTCGAGGTGTATATTCCTGAATCTCGAATATCTCGAATATCATTATATTATATCTACCCATCCTTTCCTGCTCTGACTCATCGACTCTCACGGCGGTGCAGAAGCTATGACGAAAATATTTTATATTCCAAAATTGTAGGTAAACAACCGTGTAATGGGTGTATGTATATGAGGTGAAATATTTTCGTTCAACCGTCTACAGCCGCGCTTGCAACAACACTTACTTCCGCTCACCGAGTGTAAGATGATGATGATGATGATGATGATGATGATGATGATGATGATAATAACAACAACAACAAGAAGAAAAACAAAATATTGTAGGAAAAGTTCTCGCCATCGGGCTGCGGTTTCGGGCGAGAGATCCCTGCAGTGGAGAAGGAAGGGGGAATCAATCACGAAATATCTCAGCGTTGAGAATGGGTAAAGAGATAAAGTCGATAATTTGTCGGCTCTTTGAGCCCGATCTTACTCTACCGGTCGAACAATACCAAATTACACTAAATTATTTATTGTTAGTGCTAATTAAATATCGTTCGTGAATAGGGGGCCAGCTATCATTGTAACCCTCAGCTTGTACCCGACCACTGCGGAGCCGTCAATATCTTCCCATCGATCTTTGATTCAGCCAAGGAATCGATTCTATCGATACTGATCGATACCTACCGTTACGTTAATCACGCACTAATGTAATTTGGGTGTTGCAACGGCGGACTATCGTTAGGTACGTATATACATACATGTACCAACTTACTTATGGCGCAGTTATTATGTATATAATACCGGAGGACAAACAGTCGAGGCAATCCAACCAGCCAGGGCACATGAGGATTATTTAGTGGAATTTAGGCCAAATCAAACCATACGGTTACGGTCAGATCGTTTCGAGTGTTTCACTGTCAACCGTTACATATTTTTGCTTTTCATCTGCTGAGAGAAAAAAGGAGAAAGAAGGAACGGTTTTTTGTATCCCTTCCGTTTTGCTTATAATTCTATAGTGAGAGGTTCTTGTACTCGTCGAAATTATATGCAGGTCGCATCTGACCGTGCTAAAAATAAAGAAACAAAAATTTGACTTTATTCTCTTCCTTACGGTAAGAGACATTTAGGAGTCGGTACGCGTAGGGAAAACGTCATAATAAAAATCATAAAAGTTTGACAAGCACAAGTTGGACGTAGCGTGAAAGCGCGGCAAGCTTAAATTACGCAAATTATTTGATAATCGTTCTCAATCTTTCTCTCTCTCCCTCCTTCGTTCCCTAAAATCTCAGAGAGGTGAATTTCGTTTTTATTCGTCATTATTTCGTTTCGTAATGTTTTCTGGCGGTCCGTGCGCCTGCACGCGTTGTCCCAGGTATGCCGCCGGGGTCGGGGGTGACAATAATTCTGTCTAAAGAGGAAACTGCCTCCGACTATTTACTCTGGCTGAGTGACAGAAGCTATAATCACCGCTTTCTCGTTCAAATAAAACGGTCTAAGTAGGAGGAAAAAACTCCGACGAAGAAGGGAACGACCTCAACACCGCGTGCATACGTTGTCCGTTCGAAAAAAAAACCAGCAAACAAACAAACAAACAAACAAACAAAAATAAACCAGACAATCGATAAGAACAAGGAGCGAGAGTATGGTCATTAGATAGTGGCCGGTGGATTCAACGTTGCTTGCATTAGCAGCGTGAATTTGAAATGTTCCGGGTCTAAGATCAAGACGAAGCTCGATGGTCTCTTGGCTTTGATTGATCCTCGCAGTCGAGGTTTCTGTGGTTCCACGATGTTCCGTAGCCAAGAAGAAATGGCATTGTGTAACCCGATCCGAACTCGTACCCAACTCACGATATCCTCCTGCAGCCGGAGATCAGGCCCACGTACGTATCGAGGTCCCAAATCACCATTTCACTTTCGCGTATATATACGTAGGTGGGTGTCTCACGGTTCGCATGGCGGCTAATTTGGAGGCGTGTTTTCAACATTCATCCTGACACCACGGATCACGTGTGTAGCACGTCAAGCGTGCAGGATAAGGATGGAAGGCAACTCGGCAGGCGAATGCAACTCGCATAGAGTCCCGTGGAATATGAAGGGAACGAGCAGTGAGACTTTAATAACCAGACAAAACTAGCCCATGGTAAGGAAAAAAGTTTCTGATCTAACCAGACGTTTAACACGCGCGGCGCGTACGCATCGTGAACGCACAACTCTTATCGTTCCATCGATCGCCTGAAGCCTCCTTACCCCACAAGTTTTTATGCGGATCTAGGTAACCGAATATGTATTCGAAGTGATTTTATATATATTGTTCCTAGGCGAGATAGCTACTTTAGTCGGTTCTTGTTCGATGAAAAATGCTGGCGAATCTTGAGGGTTGCAGGGTCCCTCCTAACGAAAATTGGCGTTTCGGGCCTCGTGTGTTGTTTGGCACGAGTCGAGGGGCCCGAATCGTTCGGGCATTCGGGTCGTGAAGTAATCGAAGGCCCGAGGCACGTCACCGGAACCACGGAAGCTTCGATCGTGACTCGCCGGTCACGCACTGGTCGTATATGAACGCTGGACACGGAGGAGCACGCGTGCGCGAGCGCGTTCCAACGAGTGTCAAAGTTCATGGTAATATAATTGATTTTCCCTAGTGTCACTCTTATCATTTCTCTACGCGGCGAAGAATGACGGGAATGAAAACGTCAATAACGTATAACGCCTGTTAAGCCTCAGGTTGGTTAATTCAAGCCTCTCTCTCTCTCTCTCTCTCTCAGAAATAACAGACAGCAAACTATTCAATTACAAATTCTTTTATACATCTTATACGAAACGAAATGCCTTGTCATTCAAATTTGATATCACTTGACTTTTTGGCTTATAGAATTCGAACCGGACTGTCTTGTTCGTCACAATCGTTGCGCGGAGGGAGGGAAAGCGATGTAAATACCACCTATATCTCGTTGTTCAGCTAAAGACGCTGCATCTCTAAACTGTTTTGCAAAAATGACGGGCAAGTTGTGAGAGTGAAAGCGCGGGTGACGTGTACAAAAGTAACGAATTTTGATGGGAGTCATAGCGTCCCGTGCACATTTGCTTTTTGGAAGACATAAGAAGAAGTCAAAGTTCACGAATGAGAAACTCGACTCGCTCAGTCACCGGGAACTCAGCTCTGCCAACCGGAGTGGCACAAACTCGTAGGTATAAAGCGGGCACCGAGCAGCGAGGTGTACGATCCTGCCAGAGATAAATATCCGAATTATTCCGTACGAATTGTGCGCCGCGGCGCCCCGGCGTCGCCGAACAACACCATCCGGGGATTGCCCTTCTCTCTTGAGGCGAATAGTCCCACGAACAACGGAGATGGGGGTCAAGACGTATGTGACAGCTGACAATTATTTTTAATATTACATTCTGCCGCTCTCAGCCGAGGGATCCTCGGCCACAATTCGACGATGAATGCTCCTCGCCCCCGGAGAGGAAGAACTTGCTCGACATATCAGCGGTGTTATAAATTTGCAAATTAGCAGAGAAGTTGCAAATTCCGGTCATAAGGGATTTT
Source organism: Diprion similis (assembly GCF_021155765.1). Taxonomy (NCBI): domain Eukaryota; kingdom Metazoa; phylum Arthropoda; class Insecta; order Hymenoptera; family Diprionidae; genus Diprion; species Diprion similis. The sequence continues at coordinate 8,507,132 of NC_060116.1, read as the reverse complement.
GGCAAGATTTTCATATTCGAGGGATAAGAATCAAGTCTGAAGGTGCAGCGAACGAAGGGGAGAATGCGAATAATTAGATTACACCGTCAGACGGGGTAATTGATTCTACAGTTTTAAAGTTGCGCCTCCTCTCGGATTTCTGTCTCAACGAGCTGACGAACCTGCAGTGGAAAGAGGATCTGACCGGTGAAGAAGACGGACGCGGAGACGTGGTCGAGGTAATGTAAATCAATCGGACATGGCATGGAGTACCGCAGTGCAATTTACCATACATTGACGGTTGTAATTAGTTTAATTAAATGTCTAATCAATCCGTCGGTATATCGCTGGTATAAAATCGGAATCTCAAGTGAGAAAAGAACTGCGCCGGGTAAACGGGAAGCAGTTGTTTAATCTTGGTATTTTATTTTATCTTCATTTCATTTTTTTTCTTTTTCTTTTATTTTTCAAATTTCGTTTCCAAGTGTCGTCTAATTTCTCTTTAAAAATATCAACCAGATTAGCTGGTTAATGAAGTCGCATAGTTATGCCATGCGGGGACTATGAATTAGACGCACTTCATACTTTGTCATGTTTTTACCTCCAGATAGGCGATGAGACCGTACCACCAACTTGCCCACCACCGTATCTCCTACGATCTACAAGACGTGAACGTATCTCTCGCGTGACGGTTGACGTCGCGTTTTTTTTAAACGAACGAAGATTAAAAAACAAATAAGCTCAACGTTAGCGTTTTTAATTGGCGTATCGTGGCGTTAACTTTAAATCGTGCAGTGTACATTATACATACACACACACACACGCACACACGTAAAGCGTAGGGACTCACCCAAGGCTTTTGCGGTGCATTAGTTTATAATATAGGTACGCGAGGATGAAAAATAAAAATGCAAGCATATAATTAACGCGGAAAACGACGCTTTCGTTTCGGTCCTTCATATACATATATATATACTGCAGGAAGCCCGTACCAATAATCCCGGGAATCACTTCGTGGGGCGATGATCACGCGGCGTTATAAAGTAGCCGCGATCACAGAGCAGAAGGTACGGAACACGGCGTGAACCGTTTGCTTTTAATTTTTTACGCGTTATAGAACCCGGGTAAAGCAGCGGCGGCCTCTTTGAAAAATCTAGGCAGATTAATGGGCATTATTCATCATCCTCGATTATTAAAAATACATTGTGTGAGACTCCTCGTTCGCCACAACCCCACAATCCCCTCATCATAATCTGGACCACTGAGCAAAGGTCCGTTCGACACGACACGAATGATTTCCTCTTACACGCTGGATGGAAAAAGCACGAGAGGGTTGTTTCGGTCGTTGGGTAGCAGCAGCAGGGGAAAATGTCAGAAACGCGTAAGTATAAGGCAACGAAGCGCGCCTCTAACGTAGGTGATTTCAGCAGAATTCATGGCTGCTTGATTACAAGCAATAAACCGGGCGTTAAGACAAGATTTACGAGCATCTGCGAGCATCTTCGAGGTATCTCCGAGTATCTCGAGGTACCCGTAGTCTCTGATCGCTAGCCCGGGGCCTTATTTCTGCCGGTTTGCGCCTGCGCGACGAAACTGCGTCTCGGCGTTCTTATAGTGGACCAGTAAGCGACGCATTTGAACCGGCGCTAAAACTAAACAGTTTCAAACGATCTCTGGATAATGCTCGCAAGGTTGTCAAGATTGATCCATCCGATGCGCACTCGTGTTACATTCCATTAAAGGTGGTGAGGAGCGACGACAATTAATACGAAAGTTGGAAACGTGGCATTGGGACCAGTGGCAAGACGATTGTTCGTAGCCATCGCTTTCCGGGTGAGAAAAGGTATCAAGACCACAGACCCTAGCCGGCACAATTACACCGGATAGGATTTACCCCCGTTGGCGCCAGCTTCGTCACCTGGCCACCGCCCTACGCGATCAAATCATTCTCCTCGAGGAGCGGTCGATAATACTTGAAATCGGTGAAATACTAGGTCTGTAAAATCATGCCGCCCAAACGAAATACCGAAATGAGGAATTTTCGAGGAAGTGTATCTAGTTTCACCGGTGTCGTATAATACAGCACGGGCTACAAGGCTCTTAGCGAAGAAGGAGCGTGTTAATATATCTCAAAAACAACCCAACAACGCTTGTGAATAATTATTCAAAGTGACAGTTTAATAGGTGTGAGATCGTGGTGTAACCCATGCGGCAGAACGAGAGGAGCCACAAATCAAAAGTGCAGAGAATAACGCACTCGCGCTCGACGCGGACCTGTTTTTTCCCAAGTTAATGAACGACCATCTTCAATTACCTACGTACTTTGTACCCGTTTTACATGGCCGCGGCGCGAGCTTCTCACCCTAAATATCTACAGGGAAATAAAGTAAGAAAACAACGTATCCTATAATTCTTCAACTACCTGTTGATCACCGGTGATTCCCATGTTCAAGTGAATATCCAGCCCTGCAGGCGAGGAATCAAAGTATGCGAAGGTAAAGAAGCGCCACGAGCTTCAAACTCTGCTGCAGCCTCCGACTGATTAATGTGAAGAAAAGAATTCTTGTTCAGGATTCTGTATGCAATTTTTACAGTGGATGCTCGACGGGACAGTCGAGTCTTCTCGATCTCGTCCTCAGCCTCAACAGCCTTAAACAAGCAATGCGAAATCTTAGAGATCATTGTGAGATTGAAGGACGCTCGACTGTTCCTTCCATCGGCGCAAAGATCTAGCAACAACACGGCTCTTTATTCTTCGACGTATGCATAATTTCGACACATGATGCAGGTACGGACAATCAGTGTTTTGATTATATATCTCGTGCCGTAAATACGTTATATTCCATAAGCGAAATCCGCCTCGTCATAATACACCGCAGCAAGCCCTCGCATATAATATAGCATATAAGAGCAGGATAATCCCCGTACAAATTACCGTAACAATGCAGCAGCAGCAGCAGCAGCAGCCACCGCGGTCTGGCGGTATTTCGGCGCAATTAGGCCAGCCGTTAATTGATCGGTAATTTGGAGAGGTGCGGTAAGGTCATCGGTGAGTTGGCGCGTTCATCGATCCTGGTATCTGTACTTCGGCGACGCTCGAGTGGCAGCGGTCGCACGACGGCGTAGGGATCACCTATTTGCTAGATTTCGTCGTTTTTTTTTCACACTCCACCTACGCGTCCCTGTATGCACAACGGCTCAGCTTCACTCTTCTCACTCTCTCTCTCGCTCTCTCCTCTCTCCATCTCTCGGCGCGCGCTCGACTGCTCACGTGGTTCCACTTGGAATCTCACGTCAGCGTGGGAGTTGATCGGTTGGCGTCAAGTGAGCGATCGTGGTTGTCTTACCAGGACGAAGGACGACGTTCAGGTTGCCAAAGGGTTCCTGATCGGGGAACCAGAGTTCGGCCGAACGTTGTGACCTGCGACGATTAGATTAAATCCCTTGGAAAAAATGTCCGCAGTAAGGTGCAAGAGAGATTTTTCGACTTGCTTGTTTTCTGCTTCTTTATCTGTTATGCGTCCTGTTGGTTGACTTCGTCCAAATTGCCGTTTCAGCGTTGGAACGAACGCTCGACGCGCTCGATGCCCGGATAGACCTTCGCACGTGCTATTAATATGCGAGTAGGTATAGGGGCGAGCTGGGTAAAACTAATAGACGAACAGCTGCGGATAATGCGAGATGTTATATTTTTCTCCAACGTTTTATCATGTATTCGCCACATTAAATAATCACCCAGCAAAGAATCGCTGACGACGAGGTTTCACTGTCTCTTTCTCTCTCCGTTTACATTCTTCCCAACGGAATTCTGCCAAAAAAACAGAAAACAAAAAATTCCAACCAACCAATACACCTACCGAGATTGAAAAATGATATTAATAGAGACTGAAAATTGGAAATCGAGGGCCTCCGTTAAATTTCCAACGATTGTGCTAATTTCCGGGGATTCCGTGCAGTCCCTGCGATTCACGTAACCATTGAACTCGTCCTTTCTGGAACAACTCCGAACTTTTTTCGGCGAGTTCGCAAATTTCCGCGGCCGCGGATTCCCGTGCGACGTTGTCGATCGCGATATCGGGGTCCGGCGAAGAAGCAGTCAGACAGGCAAGGGTGCCGAGGATTGCGCAACGCTGGCGCCATGTCGGTCGCGCCGCAGGGCGCTCGTGACTCACCGATGGCCGACCTCGAGAGGAACGGGGACCCAAGCGCCACCTCGACAACTTTCGGCTCTTCGTCACGGTGAATAGACGAGAACGGAGGAGGAAAAGGAGCGCGAAGGACCGGACGGCGAGGACGTCCCTGCAGGAGATGCGACGGCGGTACGGGAGGCGGAGGCCGAAGCGCGGATTGTGCCACCTTTCTCCGGCGGTGTGTTTGCTCTCCGTTCGTTTGTTTACCAAGTATCGTCGTCGGCGCAAAGGCGATACGATGCGATGCGATGCGATGCGATGCGATGCGATGCGCGTGTGTCGGCCGTGTTCGCGCGGCTCAGTCGGACAGTTATCGCGCGAGGCGTGGAGCCAATTAGCGTTACTTTCTTGCAAATGAACCGAGAAGTTCCGTTCCGCACTGCGGGGATGCACTTCTCTACGATCAGGGTCCACCGTTTCCAACGCCCTGCGAAAGTGCTCCGTGTTTTTCTGCTGCCGCTCAGAAAAAGGTGGAGGAGAAGGAGGAGGAGGAGGAGGAGGAGGAGGAAGCGGCGTCGTACAGAAGCCATGAAAACTCTCGAACGTCGAAGGTTTCACGAGGCGGCGACTGCGACTGTAGGATGTAAAAGTTTCTACCGGCCGGAGACTTCAACGCTCCCCCGTTCCCGTTGAATACTCGTTTCAGCGGCGAACCCGCACTGACCCAGATGAATTCCCCGATGAATTAAGCGAAGGCCAAAGCTCCGCGATTTATTCCCTGACGAAAAGAAAAACGCAGAGTACCTACCTAGGTTCTTGCAAAGACGATCACGGGTCACGCACTGTTCGGCTATGTGGCGCAATTCAAAGGCCGCGGGCCAAACGTGTAGCTCCGGTAGTGAGGGCATCAATCACTACATGTATCTGCGCATGATGGTCGTTGCGAATAGAACAGAATTTGATGGTACGGTGTGCAAGGCGAGCGAAACGTTACAACTTTAGCCAAGCAGGGATAGTACCAAAAGAAGGAGGATTGTTATCCGAAGCAGTGGCGTGCCGTTTTGAAAGCTGCTTCTGATGCCGCTGCTATAAATCATCTTCATCGGCGAATCTGGCGTCTTCTCGCCGCGTGATTCATGTGTATGACTAACCATCGGCAATACTGCAATTATGTCCGATTGTCGACGGGAGTCCAACCGCCGAGGAGACTCTTCTTACTCGAGATGGCCGATCAGCGTTCGGAGTTTCGGACTTTCTTGATTGAGAGCGAAGGAACTCCGATGCTTCATGCCTAGGTCTTTTCTGTAGCGAATCATCGCTTCCCAGCGACGGCTTCGTGTTATAGCTTCAGCGATGACTCGTTTCCAAGCACGTGCCGGCGCAACCGGCTAAACGAATTGCTGAAGACGATCGAGGCAATACTTCGATGTCAGTCTTACACGCGAGTTAATTATTCCGCTCGTTCGCACTTTCTCTCCGTCGGTCCGGTGGGTATATTAATTTTTGCAACCGATTGCCAAATACCAGATCGATATCACGCCGCTGAAGATACGCGGTAGGGTAGAGATAAAAAAACGTCGCGTAGCTGTTCCTTCGCAATTTTATTTGCCAGGTGGTATTTTTCACTGCGGTTGACAGAGGTCAAAGGTGAAAGGCGACAACTACAACGAAACGCGGGGAAATGATTCATCTTTGGTTCGTGCAATTCTTTTTCTGTCTTTATTGGTCGATCAGTCGTTCGAAGGGGGCGAGAAGTGAGACGTCGCTGCTTCTTCTTTAATTAGGGTATATAAATTCCTGTCTCGCGGAACACCGTGGCTGATTGGCAAATCGAGAAGAGCGAAAAGATTGTCCGGAAAAAAGGAGTTGTTATTACGACGGCGAGTGAAAAGAGAATGAGAGAGAAAAAGGAAAAGAAAGATGTCGGTTACCGTACGGTAATATCTACATGTATTTTAATAATCGCCGAGTAAAGAATCTGATGCGTAAAATTAGGGAAATTGAAGATTGATGGTTTGCACGTGGCCGTCCTTGGATAGCGACGTATCTGGACCACGTGTGGCACAAAGAGAGGATCCGTGAGGATTTTGGTTAGGCATCAGGATGATCGAGGTGAGCAGCTTTTGACGAAGGTAGTTACTCGCGTGTCGGAACTTTGAACCGCGTCTTAATAAATTTGATTCGCATGGCGTTGGTATGGCCGCTTCTTTTCCACCGAGATATGTTATATTACAAGACGGAGGGGGAGGGGGAGGGGGAGGAGGCATAGGCATACGTCAGAATCGGAGGTACGAAACGCAGTGACAGTAGCCGTCCGATCCTCCTCGTCATCGACGCAGGGAACCTTTCTTGCGCGATTCGGTAGATAGAAACTTGTTCAACGTCAGTCTGCGGTACGTCGGTCGGATAACCTGGAGCACCGCGGCGGTGGAACGTCGGCGGCGGCGGCGGCGACGACGACGACGACGACGCGAGAGACGAAAGGGACATAAATTTTCAAGCGTAAACAGAGTCAACAATCTCTCGTTGAGAAAAAGCACCGACGGGGGTATCAGCGAGGCCTTCGGATATATCAAAAGCAAACTAATGTCACCGAAAGGCAGTAAAGCATCGAGAACAAAGTACAACGTCTCGGGACGAGAGCGTATACCTACGGTATAACGAACTCCAGATAAAACATGACAACCAGCTTGAAACACGTTACCATTCGTCCCCGTGTCCCGAAGCCTCCTCGCGATCGAGCGAGGTTCTCGGAGTTTAGGAATCAATTTGCAAGTGAAACTCGATAGAAGGAAGCGAACCGTCGTTACGCCGAGAAAAAGGCAAAGCGGTGCTCTTCGATCCCACCTGAATTTACGACGTACCGATCTCGCTCCACCGGGGTTCCGTTTCTTATACAGTGTGTAAAAAAAATCACCTACCATTTTATCCATCCTCAAGATAACGCTCCACCCCAACGTCCCTACGTATCGATTCACCGAGTTGAATTACGACAAATTGTCCTTACCTGAAACAGTAAATTAAACAGTTTTTGATCAACAATCAGCTACATCGTAAAGTCAACCTGAAACTATGCTTCAACTTGAATAAATTCTTAAATAACAAGCATAAAAAAAAAAAAAAAAAAAATTAATGACGTTTGATGTGTCGAAAAATTAGCCAAGGGCTGAAGGAACAATGCGTGAGGTGCGAAGTCACGGAGTGCATCAAGGTGCGTTGGGTTCAAGGCTGGGGATCCACGCCGGTTGTCCGGTCGTTCGCTCGGCCAACCACTCCGCGCCACGCCCTGCGTATATCTTGCATCTACCGGTTGTCTGCCCGCAGGATCGCAGGCCACATTGGGATTATCATTTATTTATCGGTTATCGAAGTCAACCGCGCGCTTATCCCCGTGACAGTTAAAAATTGCGTGGAAATTAATACAACCATTTCCGACTGATAAGGTGGAACGTGTAGGTGCTTGGCGCGCCTCTTAGGGGGTTCGAGGACACGACACGAGTCGCTGTGAGCACGTGCGACGGTGGGCCGTGATCCGATCGAGAGTCCGATACATGCGTGGAATAATTTTGGAGGAGTGAATTTTTGCCACGAGTGAATAGGGAATTCGGGGAATCTTTTCTAGTTCTGGTGCGATAATCCGGAAGGATGAGGAGGAGGATGGATAATATGAGAACGACATAAGCTACTCTGCCACGGAATCGTAACCCGTGCCCATAAGGTTATTAATAGAAACCACCACCGATGTTGGAACGAGTGTCTCTAAATCTCGAGAGCGGAAACATTTGTCTTCCAGAAGCTGAAACCAGAAGTGAAGGGTAGGGAGTGGAAGACTTCTGATGATGCTCTGTATAGAGGAACGCCGCGATAACGAGTTTTCCATTTTAAGAGAGTCGTTGTTACGCAAACGACGTAGGTATAATGTATCCTTGAAGACAGAGAGTCAAAGAGAAACTGACGACCGATTTGTAATTCCCGGCGGTATCTATTTGGAGGCCGGGGTTCGTCCAGATCAGTCGGTGCCAAAATACCTAATTTTTTTAATGGCGCGTGAGTAAGCCGGAGTCGGTTGTCCCGATCCAGCTCGCATGAGAGCGGAAGTTGAGCATTAGTTGGATCTCGTCTCCCCTTCAATCACCCCATTCTCTCTTTCCGATCTGCGTCGTTCGACTTTAATGCCCGGTCGCACGATAATCGGTTGGCGATTGGGTGCGGCTGCAGGAGTCGAGGAGGTCGGCGATGTTGGAGCAGCGATGACAGGTAGATCCGCTAATCGTTTGACGGGCAATGCGCGGTGGCTCGGGTCGTCAGTTGCAGGCGACGACTTCGCGCAGCCCGACCTGCCTGCCTCGTAATGTTCGTTCCACCTGACGAGAGGAGAGGAGAGGAGAGGAGAGGAGAGGAGAGGTTATTACCAGCTCACGGGCTGTCACTGGCCGAGCACCGGGGGACTGACGAAACCAGCTATGATAGCTGTAATTGTGCTAACTGCTCGTGATGGTCGGTAAATGGATGATAATTGTGGTTAAGCGTAGCCGAGCAGAGCGAGAGACCGTCTCTCGTGTCGCAGGTGCTTCGTCATTCGTCCAGGACTGGTGACATCTAGGTGTTGCACGGATGACGCGAGAATTTCCCATAGCTATTGCACCACCCTTTTCTTGTACTCTCACGCTACCCGCGGCTCGACTCTTTTCTCAGCATTATATACCGGCTCCGGGAGTTTTCTTTAACCAACAGCTGACGCCGTTTCGTAAACCTGCCTTCCAAATCGGGATGGATCGCGCGGAGCTGAGCGTTCGGTCATTTTCCATCTTCAATAACGATTATCAGACAAGACAGACGAGGAAAGGTCCTAGATGATTCGAGTGTCCACTGCCATGGCCACCCGACTCTCGCGGTATTTTGACGCGGGTGGGTAGTTAGGTGAACGCAACTACGCGAACCGCGATAACCTCGAGGTTGACGAGATCGAAGTGGGCAGCAGCTTCTACAGTCTCAACCAGTACCTGGTAAAGAACTGCATCGGGGCATACACAAAGCATCATCGAGACTCTGTCGCGGGACAGCATAGCTTTGTAGTTAGTTGTCTCTCGGAGCACGTCGTCGGCAGCTACCAGGAATTGCCTGGCCTGCCTGCCAGAATGACTCGCCCGCTTCGTCCCGATACTCGATGCCTCTTCCCGTCTCCTTCTTCTGCCAGGTTCACCCTGGTATCCCCTCGAGTATCTCCTTCGTCTCCAGGGAGTCCGAGGCCAATGTCGTTAGTTTTGACATGTTCTCTTGGCTGCCGCATTTCTTCAACACCGACTGGACTCGGGATCAAAGCTTACCTCGCGCCCTGCCCGCGCGATCTCGAGCTACTCCGAGGAGGAATCTTTACTTTTGCAATTTGTTGTAGCCTATATATCGCGCATAATGTATCGGCGGTGAAATTTCGACGACTAAATTACGCTGGATCGATCTCTCCCTTTTTTTCGCCTCCTCTTGTCTTACTCTCTTACCTACTCAACGATATACTCAAATCCTTGGGCAATTTTATCCCTGCACGGCACGTGTTTCCCCTTCCCAAAAACGAAGAGTCTTCGCGTGGGGTGGCGATAAAAAATCGCAGGGCAGAGTGGCCCCCTGGAGAAGAGGTCGATGATTGGAGGCCGGGGTTCCGGAGAATGTCGTTAGTTTTGACAAGGCACGCTGCCGATCGAGTAGCTCGGGTCGAGTCCGATGAGAATATTTACTGCATCGGCTGATCTGTCAGCTGATTGTGCCGCCAGATTTTTAGCCCCTTCTTGCTGACAAGCGAGCATGTCGCCTGTATGCAGGAGCGAGAGCAGCTCTGTAGGAAGAAGGTTGAAGGTTTTCTGTAGACGAGGGCTCGCGGGGAGCAAATGCCGATCCGCTGACGCGTCGGCTGGTTTGACGAGGCCTGATGGATGCCTCTGGTGCATCCCCGGACCGCCGTCGCCGTCGCTGTCGCTGTTGCCGATTGCCGCGATGCAGCGAGCAAAATATCGCGATTCGATTCGAACCGCAATTCGAATTCCCCGGGCATTCGACGGTCGGAGGCGACGCTCTGATGCAGCTTTGAAAACAAACGATGCCGGCCCAAGGACGTGATTAAGCTCCCCGGGGAACCCCGGGAAGGGGTCAGTCTCCTACATCGCCTCTCTTCGAAATAATCGCGTGTCCTTCTCTCAACGAGCAAGGTCTTCTCAGTGCCGAGTTTCATATTCTCCGCCGACATGTTTTGCAATCATCGATCGGGTTGGTAATCGCAGTTGACATCGAGACACGTATAATCCTTAACGAAACCGCAAGACTGATGATCGTGAAAAGAAAAAGTGGCGAAAATTTTCATGGCCAATTGGACCGCAGCTCTTTCCTGTGGGAACATTATTGCCGAGGTAAAACTGGCGTCATAATTTGCGGTGAAGTTCGCAGATCTTATTAGAACCCGACGGGATGTTTTCGCTTGCGAGAAACGCGGCTGTTTTACAAGTAGCGAACGATTGGCGGCGGTCGCAGCAAGAGAAGCGAGGAATTACGGTGAGCATGGGTGCACGTGTGTATCTTTGATCGTCGGAGTTGAATTCGCGGCGAGAAAACTGTCACGTTTTATCGTCGCGAATAAATCCCATTTATGTGCTAACTGAGTCGGACTTGTTTCATCGAAGAAGAAAAAAAGAAGAGGCCTGATGATGCGCTCGGCGGGTTTGCTTCTTATCTAAAACTGATCGGCAAAAAAGCTCGGCAATATTAGTCCTCGTTAATACTCTAGTTTTCTTGTCATCGTTTGTAAGATTATTTTCTGCCGCGTTTGCGAACGCAGGAATGATCGTTTCCACAGAAGAAAGTGCAGGTGAAAATGTCGCCCATTGGTGGGTCGGACTCGGTCGCATCGAGGACTGTAAGCCGGGCAAGTCGAGAGCCGTTTGGCTCGTGGATCAGAGGTGGGTGAACCCATAAATACGCGTTCACTCGAAGAACAGTGCGGTTACGCCATTGTCCAGGTAACGGCTCGGTGCCAAAAGAATTCGCCAGAGGGGGGAAATGATAAGATTCTTTCCCGTGGTTTTAAGGCAGGTGTCGACAGTGCAGCGTAGCGCCGAGGATGATTCGGGTTGGGGCTTCTCCGCCACGGCCTTGAAAGTCGGATCTCATCTCGCCCCGCTCTCGGAGAGGCGACGCAATCGAGTATTATAGACTCAATTTCCGCCAAGGTTACTTCTAGATATTCGCGACCGATTCGCCGTGAAGTCGTCGTACTTGGGCTCGATTGCTCCACCTGAGTCATTAAACGAGTTAAGTACCCCGCACTCGGGTCTGAGTCCGTATTATTTCGAGTTGATGAGACAGGAGTAGACCTTCCCCTCGCCTTGGCGCTGTCTCTCTTTCTCTCTTCCCATCTCGACTCGGTCCCGGAGCCACTTATTAATTCGGACAACTGCCTAATTTACCGAGGAGCCCCGAGACAGGCCTGCTTCCAAAGCATCCTCTTTTGTGAGCCTAATGGGCGGGGTGTGTTTCGGGTGTGGCTCGCAAACCCGCTACCGCTCGAAGATGAGGACGAGGTAGAAGGGGAAAAAGAGCGAGTGCGTGCAGTGAGTGGGCTTGCGATAGGAGAGCGAAAAGTCTTTCAACGAAGGAACGGAGTAATCGCAAGAGAGGTCTTTGCACGGAGAACCGATTTTCGCCCTACATTCCCTTTTCGGTAAGCGAGGGAGATCTCCTTTGTAGTCGCAATCCCTTTGAAAACCGGTGCGAAGGTTGTTATGAGAAAAGGGGAGGGGTGAGGTGACGCGTAACGCGAGCAGTTAATCATTCATCTTTCATCAATTCAGCTCGAGTTATCTGCAGCGAAATAAAAGCAGGCGTGCGAAATATTTCCATTATTTCCATCCGTGAAATACATAATTTCATGAAACTCTCCCCTCGGGCGGTTTCTCTACAATACACGTCGCTCAACCTTCTCTCGAAAGAACGACGCACGCCCGGGAAGAATCGGATACGTCGTCTTGCGCCGCAGCGCCAATGCTCGCGATCAGTAATGCGGCCCTCGGAGTCTATTTTCGCAGTTTCGGGCGTGGAATGAGGAATGAGGCCAATTAAGTCGTACATCATTAGCAGCCGCGCTGCCCACCAAAGTCTCGCGTTCTACGGAGTAAATTACCCGGAAATTCCCCCCCGCCGTGCCGCAACTACTTCCTCCGATTCAATTTCGCTGCGCCAACTGCAGTTTAGGAGTGAGTAAATCGAGGCGATCGTGAACTGATCTACGACCCCGACTGACCTTGCATCCGCGGACTTTAGAGCAGTCGAACAAACGCGACACGGTTCAATACTTTTTGGTATCCTGGACCGACTCAGACGATAGAACAAAAAATCAGTAAAGAATGCCACGAGAGAAATCCTGAGCAAGATTCGGCATTGGTGTTGAAAGAAATTGGCGACAGGTATTATATCAGAGACGCGGTTATTACGCCTGTGGGTGTCGCGAGATTATCTCGGACAGGCAATCGTACCGCGATACTCTAGAATTTATGTCTTGAGTGATAGAACGCAGACGACTGATTCAGTCGGATTAAAATCCGGCCGATACGTTGCCGCGTCTGGTTTGGCTACGGATCAACGGCACACACGGATTTGAACGTCGAGTCATATGCCTGCTAGAAAGTGAGTTATATGCCAAATGTCAGCATGATCGTATGTCACGCAGATGTGTTCTTTTGTTGGGCAAGTGAGACAGAGACTTGTAACAACAGTAGCGAAGATTGGCTGTAGAAATTCTCTGTTTGGGTCTGAAACAAATGATGGGTACCGATTGGCCACTCTCTACGGGTCACCTCAGGCCGATCGTCGTCCTAGTGAAGCTTCGTCGCATAGTTTAGAGGGACGAGGATTAATCCCGAGGGATGAGATAATAACTAGTTTGATTGTCCGTCGTACCGTCCGGTGGCTTGTGAGGCCCGGAGGCCGTCTGAAAGACCTTTAAAGCCACCGGGGTCGATGCACCAGTCACCGACGTCAAAACACACCGCCGATACGTTCCGGTGCAGGTCGACGTTGATCGTGGCGGCGGTGGGAGTAGTTCCCACCGTCTAGTCATCCCGGTTAGTCTCTGCTCGCGAGGGGAGCTGGTAATTCCTGGAACCTGGCGGAGGCGCAGTGCTGTCTGGCAAAGCCGTCTGCCTCTTGGCGAGGCACAAATACATCCCCGTCGAACGAGTAAAACCAGTGGGCCGAGCCTCGGCTGCTCTTGGCTTCCCATCGCTCGGCTCCTCGGCCTCCCTCGGCGCTCCGCGTACTCCTCGACGGCAGCTCCTGCTGGTTCGCAGAGCCAAGGTAGTGGGTACATAAAACCGGAGGCAACCGGCTTCTAAGTAGGTACGTGATCAGCGATAATAACGCGACTCTGAAACGTGGAAGATCACCGAGCTGTTTGCTATTGGTGACGCGTATGTTGCCTCGCCGTCCGATCGGAAGATTTTCATTTCTCTCTCGTATACGCGTTGAAGGCTGCGGTTTATAGAGGGGTCGCCGGTCGATTTTAGGTCGATCTCGGGTCGCCGAGCGCGGCTTCCTTTTTTCTCTTATTACTTTGTCTAACGGTCGTAAATCCCAACGAGTCTGATCTTTACTCTTGATTGGTTAGCTGAATGTACAAGTTAAATCGCGGTTTGATCCACCGTTGCAATTGCATGCACTATTCTGTTGCTGCTGCTGCTGCTCTCGATCGTTAGCAGATGAATCGTTGAATTACAAGTAGCCGCCCGCTGCCGCGGTAAGGTATACTCCATATGTACACGTGTATGAATATTATTCGCATACATGCGTCGTCATTAGTTTCACAGTCACCTACGGGGGGGAGAATCGCTCTATGAAACACCATGATCATGCTCCTCGAGGATACAAGCCGACTCTCTGCAACCGTGGCGTATCGAATCGAATACAAGCCTTGATTTTTTCCATTCTTCTTATATAAATACCAATCAACATGTGAGTACCGTACGATGCAACGATAAATTCAACTGGATACGGGTGAAAATTCCAACTGGTTCCAAAGAGTTGTACTGAGATTTTCCCGCTGATTTGTCCCAAGCACTATGAAAAACTCCAACAACTCGGAGTGTGGACGCTTTGAACTGAAGAGACGTGTGATAATCGTCGATCTGGATTTTGACCCGCACCCCATTATACCAGTAAACGCAGACATTCCGATCTCCGTAGCGTTCGTCAACCCTGAAGCAGGAGCGTAAAGTTGCCACGGTGTTATTTTTAGAAACGAATGGATTTTATTCACCCTCATCGGACATCGACAAGAAACTATTGTGACTTCGCATCTTCTTGTTCGTGGTTATCCTTTTGCCGGCGGCGTTCCCCCTGCAGGTAGGATCCTCCTGAAGCGGACGAGGGGCGAGCGAGGACGAAGCGTGTATTTCCACCAACCTACACCGACGAGTGAGCCAACCGACCGAACCTCCGGCTCTGCGTAGGTACTACAAGAGACAGCAACGACGTACTCGAGCGCAATCGCGGAGCGCAATTATTTACTGGAACGGTAAGGCATTCGCCCCCAGCTTTTCATCTCCGTCGAGAGTCTTGTTGGCTTCTCCTCCCTCTCGCACTCGTTCAGGTAGGCATCTTCCCCGTGGCTTGCGATCATTTGCTACGTACCTACCTTCGCCTTCGGGAGGCACAACTGGACTACGACAACTATCTTGGGGAGGAGGGTGGGTTAGGTTAGGCGTAGTTGGGCCCAGTTTGTATTGTTTCTTCGCGGCAGGCTTCTCTTCGGCGTAATACGAGCTGCGGCATGGCAGCAGGATATAACCGCTGCACCTACGTGTGCCTCCGCGTCGCAAGCAGCAAAGGACTAAAGGACCCGGTAACTGAGACCATGCGGTCTGCATGCGGCGGAGAGCAGAGGGCTATTGTTGAAGACGCACGACGGGCTGCGGAACGGGCGTGCGCGCTCGCGAAAGATCTATCGCAGGAATTTGCGTATGTAGATGAGGAGCCGGGGCCGGGCTGGACTGGACTGGACTGGACTGGACTTGGACTGGAACCGGCCGTAGCCAGCCAGCTATTGTTTTCCAAACAAACCACTATCACTCAGGGACACACAGCCTCGCGCAACTACCAGACTTATTACGAAATGCCGCTTTACCCCTTGTCTCGAGCTGTCCGAGGCGAGGAGGACTACCGAGTTGCCGACGCCCTTTTACTACCCTGTATTCGCCGACGCAGTTTACTTTGTTAAACGCCAACCAGCGATTTTCCACCACGAACCATAGCTTCTCGTCAAATGCAGGTTAGTCGGATGATCCTTGGAAGAGAAATTGGTGACGAGTAATGGCCGTTTATCACCATCTACAACGGTTCTGGTTAGTTTCACGACGAAGTAAGTCTGCGACTCTGAACCACCGCCGAAGACCAAGCTGAGAAAGTCGGAGCATCGATCCGAAGCAGGAATAGAACAGCTGCCGTGTTGGTACAATATTGTAATGCCTGGATACACAAACAGCCGAGCAATCCAGCGCGAAGAACAGGGTATAGTAATCGTCTATTTTCAATCGGACGCGATGCTCTCCATCACAATATGAAAGTCATGAGAGTCATAGGTCAGTGCGCGTACGCTAAGGTACAGGTGGGTTTGATGGAAGGCGCCGTCAGTAACGCCTGAATAGCTTTTCGACCGGATTGCTTCTGGCGGCGTGGTTTATAGGTATAAGTTCCGTCGCTCGCGATACATATTGGAACCTTTTTTTTTCTGTGCTGACGAGAATGAACGTCAGAATTTTCTCATGCCTAAAGAGTATATCTACGGTGATATTGATAGACCGTGGATTGAATAGCGGAATGATTTTGTTTTTCGGCTTATTTTGAGTCGGTGCGCGGTGTTCGACGGACGACATGGATTATATTGGGGAAAAGAAATTTGCCAGAGGTTTCGATTATCTTCGCGGTGGTGATGTTATCGTTTCATAGCCCACTGCGGCCTGCAGTTGTTTATCGATCATTGTATGCGATTCGATGACTAATACCCGGTGATTTAGAGAGCATGTACGCCGCTTCGCGAGTGTTGCGCATGGTCGCGGCTTTATTGTCCTTATTGCCTGCCTCTTTACCATATCGCCGTGCCGCACAAGGCGCTAGCCAAGCATCTTTACGGTGTCTTCATGGTGTAATGCTACATAAATACGTCGTTATCTTCATCCCGTCGATCGGCTCTTGATAAATCCAAGTTTTATATAGCACGTCCAACGAGGGATTCATTCCGCATTTAACGTACTTAGTTATAAAACGCTACACGGTGGTAAAACTCATACATCATAACGTAACGAGGGGTCGGATAAATCTCGGACAAGAACCGTGAACATTCTCTATAGAAAGCCTTTCAATCATCAATCAACCTTCGGAAACGATTTTCCAAGCCAACTTACAGTTCACTTGTACCACTGAATTTTGGGTGGGGGTCAAAGCTTGGAAGGGTGAATATATCGAAATTTCATACATACGAAAATAAAATAACGAAAGATCAATTGTTCGAAACCTTTCGTTATTTTAGTATCGCATTTTTGAAATATCGGTATATCGGCCATTCGAAATATTCACCCTTCCAAGTTTTGATCCCCACCATAAAATTTTGTCTCCATCTGGCTTACAGTCAGCTCAACTTTTTATCGTG
The DNA here is from genome assembly GCF_021155765.1 of Diprion similis. Classification (NCBI taxonomy): domain Eukaryota; kingdom Metazoa; phylum Arthropoda; class Insecta; order Hymenoptera; family Diprionidae; genus Diprion; species Diprion similis. Next base: position 8,490,341 of record NC_060116.1, on the reverse strand, counting down.
ACAATCTGTAGCCGTAATGAATTTTTCAGAGTGAATAACAGTCTTAAATGCAAAAAGAAAGTCGCTGAAAGACTCGAGATTCCGCTCCGCGAGAGTCAGCCTGCTTTCTTACGGTTGACGGTCACATACGTAGCCTTAGTATACAAGCACTGGTTTCCAAGTACACATATCCATTTATCTAATCCTATTGCCTTGAGGCAGGTAGATGGACACAGACATACTTTGTGCGTATTACGTATATTTCATGCCTACCGGGGGCTCGAGTATCGAAGGCTTAGCCTGGTTAGATCGTATTCTTTAGAACGACGGTAAAGCCAAAGTCTCTGGAGTCCCAAGGCAGACTTGCGACTGCTGTTCTATTATCTCGACGCAGTCAGTTTTCGCAGGCATGCGGGAAAATTTTCGAGAAATGATCATTTGAGAGCGCGACGAATTAGCAATTTAAATTCACCGCGTGCGAGGGCCACAGAGCTACTACGACGAGTACCGTTGGGGCCGTCGGTGCGCGGAGCGCATACAGTATGTAGGCTCAGACGACGGTGAGTCGGGCAGAGGAGGCACCTTCCTTGACCCATGCGCAACAAATCTGCGAGGAGAGCTATAGGATCGCGGAGAAAATGTTCTTTCGCAAAAGCGTCGAACAAGGTGGACAGCCGGGTAAACTTCACGTAGGTACCAATACGTATACAGTAGTATATACTATATGCGCTCGAGTCTATTGCGGGGAAATAATAAATATGTGCGGTACGTAGTGCGTAGAAAAAGCCTACAAAGAGTACGCACACCTGCGCTTACGCGTGCGTGGGAACGCGAGTCGCAGCATCCTCCTTTCCGTCTCGCTCCTATATGACATACCTGACGACGACGACGACGACGTGGACAAAACCCCACAAACGTTGACCGATTCACTCGGTCAGGTAACCGACCATCAGGCAGCCTCTCCCTGTGCAGTTGTATCTACCCGTGACTCTGGTGCTGCACTTTCTACCCGCCTGTCACTCGCGAATGTTGCGTAAGAAGAAGAATTGATAAAAATGCGAGGGTGAAATATTGGGAAAGGGACCGGAAAAGGAACGAATTAATGATTGACTTCAGCCTTGACTGTCTGACGCGCGTGGGATGAGTACGCCGAAATGTATGTTGCATGTTTAGATGCAGCCCACCTATATCTCCCGACCTACCCACCTTCTGGTAAACAGACCTTAGGTTTCATTATTATTATCATTATTATGTATTCGCGTTGCACGGGGTATCGATACAATGGAGTGCACGCGTTAAAGTATCCTACGCACGTGCCACTCGCGGTTATACCGCCAACCGTCGACATGATTATCGATACGTTGATAATTTATCATTCTTTTTAGCTACCGGTTACGTATGCCTTCGCTCTCGCTGTCCTCGCGTTGTTCTTTGTCGACGTAGGTAGGTATAAGGTGCCTCATACCTACAGCCCGCCTATACACGTCTGGAGTGCGGGAAGCACCAAAGGGCGCGAGATGTGATTGATGGACCCCGATCAGATTAATATCTTGTCAGTTTTGCACTCATCGGTGAATTTCGAAGGTTGTCAAATAACCTGATTGAAGCTGATAGCATCTGTATTTGAATTATAGATGAAAAGTTCGTTCGTCTTGGCGCTGATCGTGGGGCTGACAGTTTTTCGACCAGGGGATGAATCGCGGATCGTATATACATAGGTATGTATAACGATGCAGGCTTCGGTGTTCAACAAGAACAAATTTGTGCTGCACGTTATAGGTATACAATATATACATATATTTATATATATGTATGCATGTAAACCACGGGTATTTATCACTCTCATTTAAGCAGCCTCGTGCAGCCGGCCGCTCTGCCAGGCGGGAATGATCGAGTGGGCAGGTAAAACTGCCAAACGAACGCGAAGTTCCGGGAGTAACGCGGTGCGATTTGCTCGCTCGCCAATGTGTCTCTCTCGCCCACGGTGTATCGCAACGACTGGTGAATAATTTCTCGACGATAAGCGTGAGCAGGAAGTCTTTTGGCAGTAAAGACGACTCGAGTCTTCTGCAGGGCGATGCACGCGTCTGCCGGTGCGGAATTACAGTTAAAAAGAAATAACATACGTCGAATAAGATAAGTAAGCCGCAAGGTAAGACAAAGTCTGCAGAATCTGGTTGAACGTAAAAAAAGGAACAGATTTAAGATCGAAGATCGAAGATCGAGAAATAGTTTCACGGAGATGGAAGAAACTTGAATTGGCAGGGTGAGAAATGTATATCGGTAACAAACTTTGGCGGTCCGAAATGATCACCGATTGGAATTTAAACGATAAATCGACCGGATGAAAGATTGGAATTTCGCGACATAGCTTTCGCGCGATGGTCGGTGTAAGATGCAAATACGATAAGGATGCTGCATTATATCTCAGCGTTGCGTCGCCAGCGTGTATGACAGTTTTTTCTCCTCAATCATAAGGCGAAATAATTATTCATCAAGAGCGAGTGTCGATGCCATGCCGCGTCGAACGAGGACCCGTGCGGCACTAGTCGCCGATCATAAGATACCTATACCGGTGGAACAACAACAGAGAACCCGAGGTATCTGCATTCCGTAGCAGCCGATTTCCCACCGACAGTCACTGCAGGGTACGTACAGGTGTTCCTAATTGGAGATTTATAAACAATCCCGTCTACCGCAGTACACCGCAACTTGTCGCAAAGCCGACTGATTTACACAGGCAAGCCTCCTCATGCCGTACGTCAAGATAGATACTCAGGTACCTACCAGCTCTCGCGTATTAGAATCGTCAGATGGTGTGCCCGTTAGTCATTGATCACCTGGGTCTTAACCTATAAAGCTATAATACCCGCCGACTGCAGTGCACTCGGTAATCGTGTTGCTGCCTTGGTCGCGGCCTGCGAGTGACTTATGCCTGCGCGGTGATAAGTCCGATTAATTAAGGATTCGAGCTGACGGTGCGGTGCGGTGCGGTTCCGCAGGAGTTGCAAAGGGGTAGCGACGCGACGTTGCGGCCAGCAGCCATAATCCTAGACTTTGGCGCACGTATCTGATATAACACAACGTGGAGAGAACGCGTATACCTTCGCTACAACGAGTTCTTGATGCTGAAAATATAAATTTTGGATTCCAGACGCGGCGCTAGGCCTAAACTAGCGAGTTAATCTCTCCCCGGATCTGGCGTGCGTCCGCGTATGTTTCATAATGAATATCGTACGTTTCGCGGCTATTTCGCATAAGCAGAGAAACTTATATTCGGTACGTACGGTTTTTACGTGAACCAGTACGAAATGGGAGCGATATTCTCTTCCCACGCGGTTTTCACCGCTGTTCATGGTTAGCGGATGGACATGAATGAGGAATAAAAATGGAAACAGGGAAGGAAAAAAATTAACAGCAACTCGAAGTCAGCAGCGAAGATTAGTGCGAGAGCCTGACGAATTAATCAAGACACCAGGTGAACGCGCAATAAAAGATACGGTACACATTACAAGAGGCCGCGGCGCGGACAGGTGCAGCCCGTTGCAAACTGCGCGAGTTGCATAGAGGAGGAACATTTATCGTTAATAGGATTTGTTGCCGCACAGCTCCTGAGCTGCGCGGGATATGGAAGTTTGATCGTTTATTTTCATCACGGTAATTGAATTATATTACCTCATATTTTCATCCTGAGCTGCAATTCCATTCGGATCTTGAAGGAACCCTGCGGAGAGTGAGTGAGCGGGAGAGAGACAGAGAGATGAGAGGGAAGATTGCGAACCTTCCGGGAGCGCGGAGGACACCAGCCTTGCATTTATTATCGATGTAATAATTTGCCGTATTACTAGGTGTAACGTGCGGGCTTCTTCTTCTTCTTCTGCTTCTTCCTCTTCGAGCCAGTATTCTCTCGACGCGCCGCACAGCAAAACGACGGCTTCCCGCTCGATAAGTCACCGACTTAAGCCACTTTAAGTCACACTCTCTCCAGTCACTTCCCAAAGACTTTCGGGCTATGATTTAGTGTAGCGTTTTTAGCAGTCCCAGTTATTTCAACAGATTTATCGAATGATTTACAACCGATACTTATTTTACATTTATTTTCACATTTGTTTTTACTTCGATTTCTTTTCTTTCGATATTACTGTTATTGTTATTTTACGTTTTTTTTTTACAACGTGCAGCAGCGTTTCGTCGAGTCGTATCATAACACATTTGCGATTATTAAAGTCACTCGCTCCAAGGTATCCTTATCGCAGAATTTATGCAAACTTGTCGAACAACTCTATGTGTAACCGTGAATATACAACGCTAACGCGGGGTTCGAGACGTGGATCTCACTGTTTCAGAAATCGTCTCTTTTTCGTCATCTTTTCATTGACTGTATCTTTCGACAATTATCCGAAGATTATTTCCCGGGGTCATATCTGAAATATAAAATATTACCGGAAAGGTGTATCATAAACGCCTCACTGTTTTTTGTTAGCGATGTTAAACATATCGGCGAGTCATAAAGCAACCCAGTTTTCGAATTATTATAAGCCTGATGGATCATCTCATTGTCGGTGTTGAGAGGAGATAGATGCTGTAGTGATTCTCAGTTTTTAGAAATGTGGAGGTTACTGTGTGATACGTATACTGTGATGACGTGAATCCAGTATCCCGCAAATATGACGACGCGAATAAAAATTCCCCTAAGCATAACGATTTAGCTGGCGCGGAAGTGATCGAAAAGTTTGACACATCGTTAGAACTGTAATGACTTTGCGAAGGATTGAAAAACCAGTCATTCCTCGAGTATTCAAAATGGCGCGCAGCTAAAAGAATGAGAAGGCGATACGAAGAAACGATCATTTGTTATTTGCGGACCTGAGGTGGACTTGAAGCTTTGCCCTTAACTCCCGCCCACCTGTGCCTCCTGGCATATTTTAAACCCGTGGAAGTGATAATTCTCGATACCATTCTGCTAACGAGCAACATGAAAATTGCGCGGGTAAGACTGATCCTGGCAAAATGATAATAAAAAAAAGGCTGAATCTTTTAATAAAAGCTTGTTGTTAAAACTGAGACTTTGCTTGTAGGTATCGTCGACGACTGCGAGACCCGTCGGCTGAGTTGCTGGTTGGATTGTAAGGAATCCGCGATCTCACGATGGTGTAGCAGAACCGCATTGAAGAGTGTTGCAAAATATTGGCCAATCAAGCAGAGTATCGAGATAAGATATTTCAAGATCCTTTTATTACGAGCGAGGAGGATCAAGTCGAAACTTCATTCGGTTCATTTTATTTCTACACACATGCATAAATGTACAGCTATACACGCGACGTGCCTGCTCGACATCGTGTACTCGCAATCATTATACGCAAATATGCGTGCAAACTTGTATTGTATACATATTCGCGGAGAAGTGGAGCACGGCGTGAAATTTGGACGATTTTTTTAACAACCGCAACGATTTAAGGCGTCTCTCACTCCCGTAGAAGGTACACGCGGTACAAGCAGAGTACAGGCGATTATATCTGATCTTGGGCAAGTCGTATGGGAGGTAGGTAGTTAGGTAGTTAGGTAGGTAGGTAGGTAGGTAGGTAGGTAGGTAGGTAGGTACACCACGTAGATACCGTGTGCCTTCCTGAGATGAATATTAGTCTGCAGGTTGTGCCTTTGACCACGAAACAAGATAGGGAGTTTGACTTTGAGTGACATATAATTAGGACCGTTAATCAAGCGTGAATAATGAGACGTGAGTGCGATCGTGGTGAGTAATTAGACGTAAGAGAAGGTATTTTATAAGTATATAGAGGTGCAGGTGAACAATAACGATTGCTAGTTAGAATTTCATTACAGATTATAGTATATGCGGACGTGATAGAACATTAATGAGTTACTTATGATCGTATCGCAGCAACGGAAGAAGAATGAACAGCAGCCGGCAAAGTAATACCTGAACACTGTGTGTACATTATACTATACACAAGGGACATTAATTATTTTCACTATAAATTAGCACAGGGGAAATTGCATTGCGCTCGTTATACTCTTGTTATTGTAATGTTGTTACTTTTGTTTCACTCGTATGTATACCATTAAATTTTTTCTTCTCATTCCCTCATTTTATTTTTCAACCACACATTGGTCAGTGCAATGCGCAGCTGGTTATGCAAACGAGCATAGAGACTCATCGCGAATCGTTGTTTAATCGCCATCTACCTCTCTATCAAAAACAGGCAATGTAGATGCTTCGAGAAACTCTAAACTGAACGATCCAAGTCGTAGGCGAGGTTGAATAGATTGCTGCATAAATTTAGTGAATCATTTGACTTTACCAATGGCTTCGAAGTGTTCAGTGAACTTGAATCTGAATAGCTGCAGATTATACACTTACGCTTCTAAATTGCATAACGGACATTGCCGACCGCGAATTGCCCAAGTGATACTGTGAATATACAAACAACACGTGAATCATTTCTAAAGCAAAAAACCTTCGCTACGTGGGTGAAATTTCATTTGGCTAGTTGGTAATGGACGCGAATAAGTCGTTGACGGAGGTAAATAATAATGATGACAAATTATATTTTATTGCGCCGTTTTGTGTAGAATCGATAGAAACTTTCTCACCGATCGAAGAATAGGTTGATTCTCGTTGATTGGTGAGAAAAATAATCAAGTTAATTATCTCAGAGCGATTGACCAAATAAGCCCAATGGTAGTCAGTCCTCGTAGTGTCTTCCGTTGGTATCGAACGGGTCGTCGTTGATCGGAGGTCGTTGGATACGGCGCCAAAAATATTTCCTGTATCTCTCTGGAGGCGCGCACCTTATTATTCTTCGTCTTCGTATTCGCGTTCGTATTTGTGTTTGCCGCTCTCGTCCGGGTCAGTCCAGGATTCGGCTTTTCCTGCATCCGATTACATTTCATGCATTCGTGTCTTTGGTCTTTTCGATTCGTGAACGAAGTCGTAACAAGATCGGGGTACTGTCGGTGAGGAATGCAATTTACACGTATAAGAATGAAGGTAAATCCATTCATGAATCTCGATAAATCGATAAACGATGATCGTGTACGATATTCACGTAAGCAAGGTAGCAACACACTCAGTATGTGTGTGTGTATATAAGTGAAGTAGGAATAATCCGACAATAAGAGGGTTCGACAAAGAAAATTCTTCAGTGAAATGAACAATGATGTGAAAAGTACAATGAGCGCCCCGATTGAACGTCAGAATGAGCGAGCGAGCGAGTGCAATGCGGATGGTTCGATGGGATAAATATTAGACATCTATAATCGGTAGGTGAAAAATGGGCAAATCGAACAAAAGGCTCTCCTTGACATTGAGGAGACTTTTCAAGGTGGTGGAAGTGACGTGACACGTGGTGTTTAGAAACGCGCCGACAATGCAGGCGGTCGGTGATATCGTCATCGACAGTACCCGTACCTTATCACCTTCACTGACAGCCGACATCCGGACCAGAGTGCAGGCCCCAACCCCCACCAGAGGACCCGATGGTTGTTCCTGTTACTGTTGCTGAGGTGGTGGTGCTGGTGGCGGTGGTGGTGGTGGTTGTTGACGATGGTTGGAGGTGGTCGAGTAGCCAACGTGCACCGGGTGTCGAGTCCCACTCGGCAAACACTAAGCAGCAGCCACAGTCCTCTCAAACAGGAATAGCATTAAACACTGATCTGCAATCGCGTGGCCAGCGTGGCGCGGCGGTTCGGTCCCCAAGAAGAAGTCGGAGGGCAGGGACAAACCCACGCGCCAACGCTGCCTCCGCAAACTGCCATGACACGTACGGGGAGGCTTAGAAGAATCCTCAAATCGACACACTCGTCAAGTGTTTCACCGCGGCTGCGGTTGATCATACGTTTCCGAGAATCGCTTTTACAGTATGCATCAGTCACTCCCTGTGCAACGATCACGGAAATTACACGTACCCGTAACGTCCGATGACGCGCTTCCTCCTACGGCCCAAGGCTTCAGGGTCACGTTCGTAGCGACTCGAAACCGCAGAAGAATTCGTTTCGAAAACACCAGGTAGATTTGTTGCCAATGTTTTTCTCTTTTTTTCCTCTCTATATCTCCCACGATAGTGGGGTACCTGTTTCCAAGGTATAGCAACTGTAGCCGAGCCTGTTGACTCTGCGAAACGTATGATCCGCCAACGCGTTCACCTGCATGACGTAGACGACCAGATCGGAGCATGGTGTCCCGGCTCTGCCTGAAGTCGGTTTGCGAATTAGCATCGAGACCGTAGGCGGCGATAGATGCAAAGGTGGGAGATGATATCGCGACGCCAACCACTTCGTCGATGCAGATATGAATTTCCAACAGCTGGACACCTGTTAACGCAGACTATTCGCTTGCTCCAAGGAAATCCCATCTTTCCGCGGACTAATTGGAATATATCGCTCTAGTTCCCTTTGCTCGATTCCTCGACCTTCGTCGTTGTACGTGGTAGTTGGTCTCTGTATTTCTATCACTCTGATCACGGTCGATAGTTGCTATCAGGATGCATAATATGTGTAGAATGCACGCTTCTGTGATGCTGCAGCAAAGAACCATTTTAGTGTATCCGAATACGAGTTTGGGTCATTTTGAAGGATTGGTTACCTGATTTTGGAAAGCGAGTTAAACGATTAAGATACAATCATATGTTTTCGTCACCCGGTCTCTTGAGACAATTTTAAACATAGCAAAATTGCTTTGGAGTTCCGCGATTTCACAGAATTTGCAAATAATGTATTTTGAGAGAAACACGCAGTTTGTTGTTTATACGTAATATTATGTACTCCTCGTTTCTAAATTTCACATTGCTCACATTTCACCGACAACCTCATTTCGCTTGTTAAAATTCTCCGTGGTAATAATTTACAGTGAGAAAAAGGAGACGTTTCTTACAAAATTATACCGCAAAAACTAATCGTAGCAGAATCGAGATGCGAAAAATCGAAAGTATGACCCTGACAGCCAATCATGGATCCTGTGAGACAGGCCATTATATGTCAATATTGCCATAGGCTGATGCCCAAGCGATACACATATACACACAGGATACATCAGCTACTATGACGCTGGCATCTCTCTTATACTTGTATGTATATTTTCAGCTCGGGGGCCCGTTTTACTCGGCGTAATAACGCTCGACTAATTACCGATTTTCTCCGTCGATTGCCGGTTGCAAAATTGCCTCTCACCGGCAGAAAATAGACTTTTAAGAACTGACCAATTAAAGATCGTATGTACCAGACGTCAGCTGTAGCTATTAACTTCTGTAACGTCTATCGGATTAAATCGAGACGGACAAAACGTAGGTAGAAATGACACTCTAGACTTGATCATTGTCCAATCAAGGTATTCGTACTACGATCATTGTGTAGAATTCACAGCTAATTAAAACGTCGTCATCACTTTATCTCTTGATTTAACGCAGTTTAGACAGTGCCGACGACGTTTGCACACGCCTCCCAATAATCAGTTTTACGAATCGAACGTGACCTGAACGTATGCAAAATTTTTCATACTCGAACGTGATGCAGACGTTACTTGACAAAGCTGACTTGACATGAAACGGCGGCGGTCCGGATCGCAAGTTATCATCTCAATCACGTGGCGAGATTAGAATATTGTGTGAGCATTATTGGTGCTTGACAAATTATATGCTTGCGTCTCTGCTTAATCAGACTATTGTGTTCGACTGCCAACTGCTTAGTATTAATTCGTTACACATATCTGTGTAATAGAAATATTTATGATTACCTATCCGTTGTAAAGATAGTCTTGTTTTTCTTCTATTTCTTCTTCCGCTCCTACTACTACAACTACTACTACTACGACCACTGCTATATTTTACTGTACCTATAGTGCCGACCCAGATTCGGGTTGCGCTGATCAAAACGTCAGGCTCTTGCGGGAAGAATTACGACATTATGAAGGTGATGACTGACTGTTTGACGGTACAATAACCGATACCATATGTGCGTAGAATAACAGAATGGTAATTCTAGGTACGCAGAATTGAGAGTAACGCGTTCGGACTACGGGTGAAATTTTCCAGACCATTAAACGAGAGGCAACGCGGTAAGTTGCATAAGCCAGCTGCAGACGACGGCCTGCAAAACCATCCGGTTTAAAGTTTGAGTCCAGTGTTTATCTGCGGGCGTCGGTTTCGTAAAGTACCGTCTTTTGTTTTCGCGATTCTTTGTACTTAAAGGGAGATTTTAACGGTGTCCGTAAGGCCGCCTTTATTACAGACTGCAGACGGATCGACAATCAAACGGACACTTTGGCCCTCTTGTTTTATCGGTCCATTCCGTTTACTGCCTTCGCCTCGAGAAGCGCTGCTTGTTGCGGGATCGGTATTAACCATTTCGTTAGGGGTGGACCGTTTAGTGGGACGCTTAACCAACGATTCTTTGAACGGACAGCAACGCCGACAACGATTATTTGATAAATGCCTGTTATATATCCGCCGTTTTATTGCTCCCTGTGCCACGTGGGACAAAATTATTTCTACAGTCGTTGGTCACTCGGTATAATAATTTCATTGACAATCGAATCGTAGCGAATGTACGAACCACTGAATTTGAAGAAGCAATTTAACACCGAACAACGAGAGAAAAGAATCAATGTTTTGTCCGAGTGACAAAGCTATTGAACGCGCGTGTTGCCTCTGATAGAATCACTTACGTTTACATGGAACCGATTGATCGGAAAGTGCTTAGAAATGTTTACAGAAGAAGTTCGTATTAACCCAGATAAATTAAGTGTAGAAATCGATCGTTAAGAAGAACAATCAAAGACCAAAGAATAGCAGAAATAGTTTGGCCCGTTAATGGATTGCGCAAGTTCATCCGTCCATGGCGTATCATAGATACACTTTTCTAAAGAAGTGAATCGAACGCTTTCGACAGCCAAAATGAAATAAGAATGGAGAAGCAAAAGATAATAATAAAAATAGCGTTTGATGTGTATTATGTGTATACGTATAGTAGATATAATTGAAACGGTTCAAGGAAGTATAATTATCTGTTGCACAATGAAGCATTTTTAATTGGCTCCCGAATTTCGTAAACAAAAACTAATGTTAAACGGCATAAGTGAACGGAGGGAGAGTGATTTGAAACGTCGGATTCCTATACGAAAGTAGAACGCAGCTGTGAATGTATCCTGGAATTGGATTACAATTGCGTTTAATCGACATTACGTTACTACTGTTCATGATCAGATACCTTTACAAACTCGATTTTCACGGGGCTAATGGCTGCGTTTCGTATATTACAACGATCGTTTCATCTATCGTTTGAATTTTAGAAAAGTTGATGGTTCCGAGTAAACAACTCCATCCGTCGATGAGTCGTAGATATTTTCAGACGGATTCCTATGACATGAAAGAAACACGTGCGTATACCATCGATATGAGCGCATAAGTAAACTTTAATTTTCTCTTTTGCGGAGGTATTAACGTGTAATTCTCACATTTACGTTACATATATTTAATTTTCAATACGCTTCCGTGTACGGTGCCGATTGATGCTATTAAGTTATTCGATTGACAAGCGGACGGACGCTGGCGCCTATTCGTACTGTAAGCTTCTCTTTCAGACCGGGAGCTGGTGATCCTCTCGTAGGCGCCAGCATTCGGCTACGTAATCGAGTACGTTAAACAGAACGTTGCGCGTGCGCAAATGTTTGCCTGTCTAGGTTTTTGAATTCTTAGATCACTGGTAAAAAATCACTGTCACCTCACTTCACCTGGCCTGCTGCAGTAACGTGCTAACATGTGTATATAAGGTATGACGAAAGGGAAAATTATACAAGAATTCAGCGACGTTACGAAGGTTGGAAACGCGTATGCGTATTAAGCAGGTTATCATTTTATCAATATATAGAGTATATAGAAATCGGTTTTTCAGTTCGTCTTATTGTGATGCGAATTAGAAATAAATATCGCAATTAACTTTGCGCTTTCCTATAGTATAATCGGTAATTGATTCGATCTAAGGAAAGTACCTCAAGGCAATAAAACGTCGTTCCTCTGACATTTACCTGGAAATGAAACACCGTTTTTAGATACATGTATATTATTGTACAAGAACGCATGTCTCGTAATATATATATATATATATATATATACGGCCATTCCCGCAATGTTCAAACATGGGCAATTTAACTTTAGCTTAGAATTGAAAATGCAAGTAGGTCTTCGGAGAATGCAATTTAATGAGAAATATAAAAATGGCAAGGTGAGTAGTCGAGTGGCAAGCCTGCAGAGCTGCACCGTGTCCTTCGCGCTTTCTAGCTGCCGCCGGTGCTGTTACAGAGTTATAAGGTCTCCGGATCAGCGCAGATCTCCAAAGGAATACGGATGACACGTACCTACATAGCTGGTCTACGAGTGCGGATCCCGTATGATAACGTGAATCATTCGATAGACATTGAGTACAGAAACGCGTCGATTTATAAGAAGTCGAAGAATTGGAAAAAAAACCTTAAAAATCCTCCAGAAAGTTCCTCGCTATTTTATACCGTGATCGCGGTTGCACTTCTTTATAGCTCCGCGCGTAACATTTTTTCGCGTACTGGTTCTCCAAACAGCCAAAGGCGTTCCAACAGACCGATGAAAACGGGAACAAATGAAGTTGGACGTAATGAGGTCCTAAAGCGAGGGAGAACCCGTTCTTTAATTTATTCTCCCCCTCCCGCCCCCTATTTACGGCTCCAGGAGGATCCAGTTTTCCCGCATGCGGCCTGCCTGCATGGGGCATCGGTGGGTATAAGTAGAGGTATGTTGTATGTTCGCCGCTGCCGCTGCCGCTGCCGCTGCCACCGACGCCGAGGATGCGGCTGCAGCAGGACCGCCTCCTGCCTCCTGCATTTAGGAACCCCGGTTGAGCTAACCTCGCCTACCTGCCCGACAACAGGACCCGCAAGAAAGTTGACATTATATAAATCGCAATCAACGACCCCACTTTCGTCCACGGACGCCCGCGCACAACACTCGTCGAATTATATCGGAGTCCTCGAGATTCAGCAGGATTTTTCAACGTGTCGTCAAAGACTCGAATGTAATGTAATGTACAGGCAATGATGTAAACAATCGCGTATCGCTTATTCGACATGTGTAGGTATAGCGAGAACAACGTTAATGATCGATATGATCAAGGTTCGTGATGGTTGACAAATCAGCTCATTTTAAGACTACGGGCTGGCTGGTGTTCCTTCGCCTAGATGGATACTTTCTGAAAAACTATCAAGCTAGAACGGGCGTCCGATCGACTTTTGAACCGACGCCTCGTATACAATCGTTAATCTAACAGACAAGAGGATTGCGCACGCGGCGTGTTATACATATGGTGGTGATCTTTACGGGCGTTGGACTGGCGAGTCGTGATTGCCTAGCGTCAGTCGTGTGTAAATTGTACACAAAATATGTCAGGAGCTGACCGAAGCAGTTCACCTTTACACGGGATAGGTGGGCATGAGGTTGGTAGCTCGCTGGCTGGTATGGGTACAGTAATTCCGTCGACGAGGTCGGACTCTTTGAAATTCCCGCGTGCGTTAAACGGACCCACGTCGGCAAAACTTGACTTGACTCGAATGATTGTCTGTCTGTCTGTCTGTCTGTCTGTCTCTCCGTCTGTCAGGCACGATCGAGGTCATTGCACGCGATGCCGAAGACCCCGTGATTAACGCGCGAATCGGAAATCACGATTTGCGACCATTCGAGTCGGAAGCAGTTTGCCGGGCTCTTCAAAACGTGTATTCTAAATGCATCTGGATAATAACTCGCAATGACTTACACTATACTATATTCTTGAACAAGTTCATCATAGTTACCCATACTTCGTAACACTCTTCGCAGTCTGAAGCTTACCTGAAACAATAAATAAGAAAAAATCATATTAATCGATCTCACGGTACATACAGCTGATTGTGAAATGAAGAAAGAGAAGAAGAAAAGAGCGACACAGGATCAGCTGAGGATATCACGAACTCGGATGCGTTTATGTAACGGAAGAAGGATGGCGCTCGCTGCAGGAAATGGTGGCGAGAGACGGTTTCCTTTTTTTTATTACCTCTCTGGTCCTCCCTCTCTGTCTATCGTCGCCGTTCTTTTGTACGCGTGATTATTTTTTACACTTTTTACGAAGGAGGGCGACCGAGGCTGAGAAGACCGCAGGGCGGCTCGGTAACCCTGTAATCTGGAGATAGTTACCGATACACACATGCACGCGCGTTCGAGAGAGATTTCTCGCATGGATGGACGGATGATTGTTTGTAGGCAGAAAACGGGGGGCTAAGTAGGTGCCGGTAGAGAGATATGTGACCAGGCGAGAAGGCATCTGCTGCACAAGGCGCGTATGACGCGATACACACGAGAGATGGGAGATGGGCGATGGGAGACGCGAGATGCCGCGGCTGCCACGCACACCCGATTTCTTTATCGCGTTAGGAATCGGTACGGAGGCTCGTGGAACGTCATCGTTGTTGCACCGATGGCGGAGTCCGGATAGGTACGTACCTCTAAGTACCGAACCCGAAACTCTACTCGTTGTTGTGAATGTGTACCACGCACCATGATTGCTATGCATAAATTGGACGATGGAATTCCAATCACCGGACGTAGGGAGTCGGCCCGAGTGCTCAAAGGCACCCAGTGGGTATCGGTACCCCGTGTTCCATTTAGCTCGGGTCAGTTATGCCGAGGTGCTGAGAGAAGAGCGAGAGAAAATACGGCATTGTTGACACTATATACCGGAGTCAAGTGTCCGCGGTTCAGAATCAGCATCGGGCAGAGTGCAGTGCAGTGTATAATACGGAAATACCGATGTCGGATAAAATTAATAGCCGTCTTATCTGTGTGTAGTAATTTTCTTTCCTCAAAATTCTTTCAAATTTTTGATTACCATCTCCGGCCGGAGCCGCACGCGAGACTGGGAGGCGTTTCACCGCGCAGTAGGTAGTAGGTATATCCGAGAAGTAGTAAGTAACGAATTTCATCGGGGGAATAATTGTATTCGAGTCCCCGCTTCGGGCGGAATGCTCAAAGGCACTCGGAAGATAAGGGCTACTCCGTTTACTCCGTGAGGATAGAAACACCGAGATTACTCGCCGGATCGGAATAAGCGTAACGACAAGTCGGCGACGGGATTACAGCGACGAACGAAAAAGGCAGATAAGAAATGGTGGACAAGGGAGAACAGCCGGATGTGATATAAATAACTGAAACGTGAATAAACATTTGTGAAGGCAATTGGAGAAGGCAACTGCTGCTGTTTTTCGCGGATACCGTGAAAATTTTCTTTTCTTGTTTTTTTCACGTCATGTAACAATCAATCGGACGAATCTGTGGAGACGAGTATCCGCCTTGTATAGACTGTACGAGATTCACAGCTCGTTGACTTAATATCTACGGCAAGCGTCAATTATCGGGCAGCGTCGCGAAAGGCAAAATTCAATTACGTTAGAAAAACAGGCTGATTTGCCCGTCAGGAATGAAACGGCTGTCGACTTGTAACCTGACAACGGTGCCTAGGTGTACCTTTGTGTACAGTACAACACCTATTTCGCGATTGTG
Organism: Diprion similis; assembly: GCF_021155765.1. Classification (NCBI taxonomy): domain Eukaryota; kingdom Metazoa; phylum Arthropoda; class Insecta; order Hymenoptera; family Diprionidae; genus Diprion; species Diprion similis. The sequence goes on along the minus strand of NC_060116.1, from coordinate 8,474,793 downwards.
TTATTATACAGAGAGGATCGAGGCATGCGTGAAGAGAGATTAAAGGTCCGCTTACTCCATACACGATTCCGAGACTTTCCCTGCGTCGTCATCGTCCATGTGCCATGGAAATAATGACAGGCGGAAGAAGAATCCCGGGAATTTAAGCGTTGGGCATGAATGAGAATCGCTGGAATTCAATTATCGTACTTCAACTCGATCTTGATTATTCGCGAATACTTTATATGAAACTACTCACTTCTGATATAATTCCAAATCGAATGGAATTACAGGAGCTACGCGAGTTAGGTAAACGGAGGAGAAATAAGATTTATTCTCAAAAAGAAATCAAAAGCAGCCTTCACGCATACCGCTGTCCAAACTCCGGATTCTACCGATCGTCGAGACGACGGCTGAACTCTGCAGCGATATCCGTGATCGATCCTCACGGTCTCGTCTCACCGTAGGACCACCGTTAGGATAACTCTTCTCTGTCGGACGTTCGCACCTTTGAATGAGGTTCTAATTTCATACAATTTGGTGAAGCAAAATCGTTGGGCAATCCGACCCCGTTTGTCCCCCAATCGGAGGTCGCGGTTATTCCCCATTAGAGCACCAAACCCGCAATCTTGTCATACGTGAGGACCGATTTCACGAGATAGCCGAAACCAATTGAGAATACCAGGGGAGGGTGGAGCACGTGTCGATCATTGACGTGGTTCGATCTCGAAGGTAAAAGGCCCATATTTTATTTATTCAGTCGCGATCGGGGCCGGAAGTTGTTTCTATTTTTCTCTTTCTACATACCTACAACAATTTTTATTTCCACCGATATGTACCGAATCGAGAAACGTCAGACAGTCCTGCGCACTAAAATTAATGGCTCCAAGGATAAAGACGTATCGGTAACTAAAGGCTGGATCACACAACCGTTGCTACATCTCAATCGTATTGCAGGCAGGGGTCGAGGGGTCGAGTCCGTGGCCCATTACTGCGATCGACAACAGCTAGAAACACGAAACATGAAACACACGCGTTTATACGCCATACGGAGGACCGGTCGTAGTCGCTCGTTCTATATATACATGCTCAGCGTTTACGTTTGTTAGGTCATGTTCGAACCGCAAACGAGTCTCTGAGGTACACATGGACACGCACACACACATATTGCATATATTGTAAGGCACATTCCTTGGTAATGGATTGTAAAAGCGTACCATGTGATATTATTATTTGGCTTGTTCTTTGGCAGAGGGCGAGGCCTCGTCCCAACGTACGCGTTATTAAAAGGCGAACCCGCGCGACGTTGGTTCGACGCAATGCGTAGCACAACGTAGCTATAAAGAACTCGCCTGTCACAATCGACGTATACCCTACGTTTGTTTGGCAGCCGTACGAATTTCGATTTCGATCGACACTTGATGAAAATTAACTCAACGTATAATTGAATAGACATGTATATACATATATATGTATAACGTGCAAATTGTATTACCTGTGCGTTGTGTCGAACAATGATATATATCGTCATTTTTTACCCCTTTCCTTTCTTTCTTTCCCCGATCTCTATCTTTCTTCTCTTGAGAGTCCGACGACCGTGAAGGAGTGAATAAATCAAGATACGAAAATAAAACATTTGGCGCCGGAAGATCAGCCGTGAATAAATCAGCGTTCGAGTGTAAAAAATGAAAGAGAGTAAAATGAAATAAAATCAGATCAAGTTTTAACCGCACGGGCAGCGGAGCTCACGTGCCGCTTCAAGTTGAATGGACTTGTTCTGCCTCGGCAGCGTCGTCTGGGTACTGCGGACTTTCTTGTTTAGATGAGTTGCTTGTTCACAATGGCAAGATCGATTATGCCGATTCGATCGCGTGTCCGCTGACTGCTTCGATCGGCGGGAATTCATCTCGTAGAATCCGGTGGGTCGACGGATCGATGGATCGATGATTGCTGTAGTATTCACGTACGAATCCGACCACGGCACGTAAGCCGCAAACCCTGCGATTAAAATTTCGCTTTACTTCTACCGAGTGCCGTTTACCGTTTTTGTCCTACGCTTGCGGCCGCCGCGAAACTACCGCGGCCTTTTCTGAAGCTAACGAGCTTCGCGGGTAATAAAATCGTTCGCAGTGCTCGTAAAAGTATAAACCCAAAAACTATTGGGATATTGATTTCTGACCGTCAAATTGGCACCGCGAATCGACACGCGTTTCGATGTCTTGCTCAAGGCGTTTGTTACCCCCCCGAGAATCAGGACTATACGGGGAGATTTACTGTCCGTAAAATCGAGGTTGAAAGCATTATCGTGTTTTCCAATACCCGGATCAAATTCATTCGAAAAAAATCAGTTGTCGGAATGATATTTCTGTTTACACGGCTCTGGTATCTGCAGGCTGTTTGTAATATAATGAAGATTTGTTGAAGAAGAATATTGCTACCGTAAGTAGGTATGTGCTTTGCTGGTACAATTTTACAAGATAAATCATCGGTGTAAAGTAGTAAGTCATCGTATAATACAGTAGGTGCGGAGTTTGGTGTGATATTTTCTCCTCGTAGTTTTTGTTTTTCATCTTCGTCATTTTATCGAACAACTCGACGAGGCGCCCTCCGCGCACGATATCAGTTGGTAAGAGAGCTGCATCGCCGCGAAGCGGGCGAGAAACAAGTAGCGCGATGATGAAACATAAACTATTGAAATTTTTATCGATTCATCGGTTAATGAGGTGGGTATCTCGCATGCGAGATCTGTTCTTGTTCTTGTTCTTGTTCGTGAGAGCAAGTGAGCGAGGACGGAAGGCTGGGAGCGGTGACTGGTGAAACTTAGCTGGATGTTCGGTGCAAAAGGAACCTAACGACGGGAAAAGAAGAACCAGAGGTAGGTACCTACGGTGTGAGAAGAAGAAGAAGAAGACGATAAAGAGGAAGGAGAAGAAGAAGGCGAGAGGATTGATGAAAAAAACAAGAGTGAAGAGAAAAAGAGAGATTAGTTGTGAGGGAGAAGGAGAAGGGGGGGAGGAAAAATTGTGAGTTGGATATGAGGAAAAGAATCGAAGCCCAAGGGCAAGTTCCAGCTGCCAGTATTTGCAAATCGAATAACTGAGGAGTTCCACTGGGACAAATGATGCGTGTCGGACAAGCGGGTATTGAAAGTCCAAGTCCTGTAATTCCCGTATCGAACTGTCAGCAGAATATCAATAGACAGGTGGTGTACATTGCTTAGAATGAGATGGCGCGAATTTTATCCTGTATACTCTGTCGGCGGTTTTTTGATCGTGTCGTAGCGATGGTCAAAGCGGCGAATTTGTTGTCTACCGGCGTGTGTGCGTGTATGTATCCAAATGTCAATCTTCCTTTGGAGACAATTAATATTCCTTGATATTAACGACACGGAACGAGCGCCGAGTTTGCCAATCACCGAGATTGTTAATCGAATGAAATTACAACAACTGATATTTATTACTTACAAGCACTGCGGGTACTTAATAACGTACCTACATACATACACACATATATATATATATGTATGTATATCGCGTGTACCGATTCATTTTCACCCGGTTTCGTCCAACGGTAATAAATAAAAATACGAGGGAAAAAAATGCGGCAATGAAAATAACTAACAATAAAAATAAGTGAATAAACGCCAAGAATTCGAAGCCAAATAAAAAAAAACCAACGAACCGTAATTCAAAAGTGAAGAGTAAGACGATGGTGTTACAAAAAAAAAAAAAAAAAAAAAAAATACCTTCATCGACTCATAACTACCTCTCGATTCGAGACAGTCCAAGAGTATTATTATATATACGTAGATAATGGACACAGTAGCCAACGTCGTTGTACCTACATCCACCTGATCAACGCAGCGACGTTATACGTTGCCGCATCTATTTCCAGTACTGTAACGGCAACAGATTCTTCACCTTCCAATTAACAAGGACTAGATCATTGGCATGTTCCGAAGAATACTTCCGATTGGCGCGAAAAAAAACCTGATCCTTGCGAACAAAATGACACATAATTACACTGCGAATAATTTATTTGAAATGATAACAATATTTCCGCAATCTCCGGTGGATATAAATAAAGCTTTGACGAGCCGAAGTTAAATAGACACTGATTTTTATATCCGTGCAGAATGAAAATAAGCTGGCTTAAGTTCCCCTCCGTAGTAAGTATTTTCTCTCCCTGCATTACGACGTGGTTAAATAGCGGTAAAATACGTGTTATTAGAGAAGGCTCGCGAATCACGAGCACTGGATTGGACAAACAGGGTCGATGCAAGGGTGCAACCGCATCTTGTTAGGCGGAATTAATTGCGAATCGTTTCGCTAACGACGGTCATTTTCAACGCCTCATCTTTTCCCTCTCTCTCTCTCTCTCACCCTGTGGTCGCTACTCCTCGTCATCGCTGACTCGGTACGAACGAAGGGGCCTTTCTGGCGCGAATTCATCGCCGCGTGGTCGCGCGGTATGTCCAGCTTATTATTAAGGCTGTATTAAGGCCGTTACGGTCCACTTTAAGGTTGCCGTTCCCGGTGCCTACCTGATACGTCGCGATGCGACACGCATATTACATTCAAAGCGCAGACTGATCATTAAATCGCTATACGTTACACCATGCGTGCGATGCCTCGGCCCTCCGCGTGTCCGTTTCTTCCGTAGGCTTGCACGAAAGTGTGTAAACCGCGTTTATTCAAAAGCGGTAGCGTTTGCTCTTCGTCGTCTAAACTCGGTCCATTACCACCTCTTCCTCTGAACGATGTGCGGCTTGCGATTAAATAATTTCATCTTTCGGCTCTCGTAATAATCTTGTAATTGAACTGCTGCATATACGCGGGATGATCGCGGATTTGAATATCACGTTTGCAAATAGCGTGAGATATATACAATCGACAGTACTGCAGGCTTTGGTTGCAAGATATATTTTGCGCGGACGTGAAGAGTTGCGTGAATTTATTCAGAGTTAAGTATAGTTAGGCATTAAAATAGACGTGAGAGCAACGAGAATGTACATGCGAGAGTACCAAACTGCTGCACCTTCCTCTCTCGAGGTGAAGAGAAACACGCGAGGAGCGCTGCCTTGTTCATTGATAAAGACGAATGTGAGGATAAAGGAGAAAGAAATTTCACGGCGATCGCACCCGTCCGTCACCGCGACGTTGTCAACTTACACGCGTCACGAGCAGCGCGATGTGAGAAGGAAAGCGAACTTGTGGAGATATAGATCCTGAACCGTGCGATTAGATCAGACATTATACGATCTCGCCAAAGCGGGGGAGACAGCTAGAGCGTTGAATAGGTGATAATAAGAGGTGGAGCCTAACGAATAAGATAATGAAATAATAATCACAGCGCGTAATCAATTGAACCGAAGGTAACGTTTGAATAGCGCCGTGTCATGATTACACGAAGGGTAATGTAACGATCGTACGTGCATCGTTTGGCAGAGGTAACCAGACTTTATTCGGTAGTTAAACATTGATATTTTTTTCCGGTAGGCATGTAACCCTCTTCCCGTTGTGCAGCCTCTTGAAAACTGGCGTTTAGATTGAGCGTAGGCAGGCTGGCTGGCAGGCAGGCAGACGTGCGTGTCTGGGTCCGTAATTATTGAAATGAGAAAGCAATTCCCGTAGTGATGATCGTCGTCGGAACGAGTGCGAGTCAGTTGCGATGATCAGGAACGAACAAGGTAGAGGCACCTTTCGGCTCTGGGACAAGGAAATGCTTGAGTGATTCAACTAATTATACCAAGGCGAGAAAGGCACCCGATCCGGGCATTGCGCAACGACAAAGAAAGTAAGGCGAGGTGAGGCGAGGCGAGGCGAAGCTATGCAGGCTGCCCTCGCCGCGTCGGTTCAAACAGTAAATACATTTATATGCAAGCGCGGGGAGCAATTATAATTTGAAATGTATTAGGTGTGGCGGTGTGTGAATCGCTCCCGGGTCGTCTGGCCGCCGATCCTGCTTACTTTACTGTGAGACCGGCCGAGGTGCGCAGGATATCGCAGCTCCGCGTTGCGCAACGAGAGGAATCCGCGTTCACCCGAGTTAAACCTAAACCCCGCACACGCCCAGATAAGTGAATTAATTTCATTTACCAATTAAGACGTTCAACGAACTCATCCGACGTATGAAATCGCGTTCGTGACAACCAAGGCAGGATGGGCCCGTCCATTTTTGTTTCGTCCTTTTTCCCTTCCCTTTCCGTAATCTCTGAATACACACACGCCGTTCGCCAGGCGCGGGTAAACCAGTTCAAGAAATCTGGGGTCCAGGGTATTATTGCTGCGCGTAGAGGAATTTCTACCGCGAAGATCATGCAGCAGCCTTCTCCTCTCCGTCGGCTGCACACGGTGCGGGGCAACAACGCGGCAGTTAGCAAAGTGCTTGCCGGGTAATCGGTTCCCGGTAATTACCGATAAAAAGAGCGTATAGTCGTTTAATTTAGCAAGACACGCAGACGTGAGCAACGAAGACTCATCCGATATCAAAGGTGTCATCTTTCTTCGAAGCAAGGTAAACGTACGTGCGAAAATAGTTAGACTAACGAAAGACGAGGAGAGCCAAGGGTGCAGCAGCAGTGCCAAGCCTGAGGTTGTTGCAGGAGTCTGCAGAAAATCGGTTCATTCTCCCGATCTCGCGATCCGACGACAGGTGGTTTGCATACACGGCGCACGCATGCTAGGTTCGGTCACGCGAACTGCATCTTAATTTTCACTCAAGCCGCGTGATCGAGAGTAGGTATTCAATTTTTACTCAAGTGCATCCTCGGTGTGTATCCTTACTACTCTTCTTCTTTCGAAAATGGGCGTTCTACACGCCACCCACCAGCTACTCCTCCTGGTCAGAAAGTACGAGTAAACGGATCTCCGGAATATCGTTGGTTTACCGCCAATTATACTGTCGTACTGCAAGGCGATTATAAATTCATCGCAAACAAGGAAAGCTAGACCTAGTCTCTGATGGTTAGCCGGCAAACTTCAACGCTTTGTGGCTGCTCGTTACATTGATTGCGACATGGCAAACGTGGGATCGCGATATGTCTGCAGTCCCAACGACCATGGAAAGACTATAGTTTTGCATCAATGATGGCTAGTAACGCAAATTGCGAGTCTGGGTTAGAAACGGAGGGGACAGTTTTTACTAGTCGGCTTCAATCTAATAGGACAAAAAGGTCATATCCCAGATTCTGTGGAGTAGATGATACCGCGTCCGGCATATTGGAATAAAGCACCGGGATCGAAGGTCGTGTACATATTTCATGGAGCGATAAAGGGTAGATCGAATCTAATCAGTACCGTAACTCATAACGCGATATGCAATTAATATGGCACATGTGGCTGCGGGTGAAACGTTTTGTCTCTAAGCCAGGAAATGCAATTTAGCATGCAGCGCGAGCTGCAGCCTTTAGAACGGGGGGCGCGAGGCGAGACAACCTGGAACGAAGTTATAGGATAGAAAATCGTCTGCGGTGAGTTACGTCGTATTATATTGCGCCGCTCGTTCAACAGGTAGGTAATAGCAAAGTTACGCGTCGACTGCTTATATTTCCATTCAGTTATCAATGAAGGCGCCCACGCAGCATCAGCCAAGCATGTGTGTGGCTCAACTCATTTACAACCTCCGTTCGAGCTTAGCGTATAGGAGCCAATCACCGGACCGTTTGAACAGGTAATTACTTACCTATGAATTGCTCACTGCAGGCGTCGAGCCACGAGGGAAAAAAAGAAACGATTAAAAATATACGAGAAAAAGAAATAAAAGATAGAAGCGGAAATAAAAAACGAGGATAATCTCTGCGCGGGAAAGTTTCGCGATGTGGTCGGTATCGCATGTATGCGTGTGTGTACGTATGTAGTAACGTATAGGCGTGCAGGGTACATGTGTATCCACTGGCGCCAAGCGACGCGACGCCCACGCTTCCTGACCCTCGGCGAATGCAAATTCAGCCAATTTCCACACTCGATCGCGTTAGCGTCGAGAGACATAAGACGACGAAATTAACAAATATAACGTAATCCCGATTCCCCCATACGGTGATCCCTATCCATGGAATGAAATCCTTGGGAAGAAAATACATGAGAAAAGCTGCCACGTTGCAACGTCGTTACTTCCAGATACACGGAGAAACGAAGGATCGCAAGGAGACGAAACCACGTCACCTGAAACCTGTTTTAGGGGCAGAAAGTGACTGATCACCGGCCGGTCGCTTCGACCCACTTCTCATAAAACACCGCGGGAAGATCGAACTTATATAACAAGTACTCATACCCGTATCGATGGCTATCCTCGATCATCGATGGGATTATACGACCTGCAACGCGTACCTTGTACTCGCGCACCCACTGGTACCATCCACACATAAGCGGGCGATAAAGTTGCACGAAAGGCGGGGGCGAGCATCGGCAACAAGAAAAATATTACCGTACGTAAAGGAGAGTACAACTGTACCACGTGTTTCAGAGCAAGTCGTAGATACGATCGGCCAACCTGAGCCTCCGGAGGTGGTGATTCACACCCACGCAGTTGACCTCTCCGTGTCCAGTGTGTCAATGGTACAGGGTGATTCGGTTGAATCGAATCACCAAGCCGATACTGACTGCTTGTAAAGGCGAGATGCAGCTGGAGGTATACTCGGTTTCAATCGAACCTGGAAAAGGTGGTCAACGTCTTCCGTCGAAGAAGGGTCTCCGAGGGCAGCAGCCGATTCAAGAACGGAGAGGGGTCAAGTGGGGGGGGACCAAGGAGAGGAAGAGGAGGACCTGGCAGGGGCGAGGCATGGAACACGATCAAGAACGATGACATACGACACACATCGTCCCACAACAGTCGTTAAAATACAAGATATCTTCGTGTTGTTTGCAGCTACCGTCGTACCTTGTCGGATTTCAGATACGGGACACAATATCCTGTCGCGTTTCGTGCGAGCCGATCAAGATCTTCGAATCCTACACCTCCGTCGGCATCTCAACCCCCTTCCACCGTTCGGTCAAGTTTCACACGAGATGATTCACGTACATGAAAAGATTTTCGGCTCCGAATGGTTTTAACTCGCATTGGAACCGGGACGACGATCATCCTGATCTATTTGCAAATACCTTAAAGCATTAACTTTCGAGAGTGGTCGTCCTCCGAGTCTGAAGATCGCGGTGTGCAGTGGGTCCGTAAGCAATACGCAGCCTCTCTTTCTCTCTCTCTCCCTCTCTCTTATTTCGCGTGGTGAATCAGCCAGTCCGGCGAGTTGCGTAATCGGTTAAGGTGAAACACACAATCTCTGTCGGATATCACTTTGTAGTCTGGCCGCCACGAAGGAGGTGCCCCCTGTCTGGTAGGATGGCTCCGAGAGCTGGTCGAGAGGGCTCTCGTTCTCCACGGGGTAATTTCTCACTGATAAGTAGCTAGTTGGGTTTATGAGCGAAGTCGAAGATCCGAGGATCGATGACTGGGCGAGTCGAGAATCGAGGAAAATAACACCGGTCCGATCATTCGTGACGCGAAGGTTTACCCGACGAGTGCCACAGCCGTGCAAGGCCTTATGGCTGTCCTCATTTCGAGAATAGGATCATTTTCACTCCAACAACTGTCTGTCCCTGCAACACGAGTGTCGAAATACTGGATTTATTTCACTATTGCAACGCGTGAAGCTAGTTAACGATATCGAGCTACCGGTGTCCATTCTGCCGCCACGCTGGTGCGCGGTGATTCTTTGATATACGAAACGGACTGGTCGCAGCTTTTCAAGTGGCACTTCCACTGCATCAACTACCTCTAGAAATTTTCTGCTTGCCACACGTTTTCGAGGAAATAATCTGTTTGATCCCGCGGTTGCTCCGAGAAGTGAAATGCATCGGCGAGTTTGCTAGGGCGGTATTTTTTAATAACTGTGGCATATCCCAGAGGAATTTTCTAACGACGCATTCTTCTAGCAGGAAATAAGTATTAGTCTAGTCTTTTGAAGTGGTTTACCATTGATTTCTAACGGCGTTGGTAAAAATGGTTGTTTCGTGAAATGGGACGAATCGTTGCTTGGTTTCCTTCAATCTTTTGATCTCTAATATTTCAGCAAATGTATTACCGTCGGAAGAATCCCATAAATTTTCGATGAAACTTCAACTTTCAGAGCGGAAAATTAGAAACCAACCAGTTGAAATTAATGTCTTTTGGTGAATTATTCACGGATTTATTTACACCCTTCTATTTCGTTCTTCATAAATAAAAACGATACAGACTTGAATCTCAATGCTGACACTGGACGAATTGCAAAAGAAAGCAGACTGAAAAGTACACAAACACTGAATTCAATATGCCAGACAAATAATCTTCGTCTCGTAGCACGTGGACGTGCAACAGGCATGTAAGACGAATAGCGATTGATAGAAACGAGATGCGAACCTGATCAAACGGCTGTTTATTTCACAAGCAACTAGATGTACTAGAGGAAAATGTTATCCGAAAGATCGGACACCACACTGAGAAATATGTACGTACCGGTGAAATTGAATGGAAAATTTACTGCAGAGCCTGGGTAAGAGTGATTTAAAACGGGACGAATCAGGAGCGCGACACTTGAGCTGCAGTTCGATAAGATGAAACCTCGTCCGGTCGTCCGGTCGTCCGTAGGCAGGGGAGTGACTTACGTGCAAGATATGTAAGGTGACGTCACAGCCAGCTGGTGCCGGTTATCAACGAGCAGAAATACCAGAATTTCTTATCTCGATCGAGCGACGGGTGCGTATAGGTGTTGTCGGGTATTAATAGCTCAGGTTGGTTATTGCGCGATATGCATGTAGGTACACGCGTACAACGTATGTATGTCTATATACATATACATATACGTAGGTACGTGGTGTATTATAATCCGTTGCACGCGAGTGATAGACTCGGTTGTTTATATAGTGTACGGCGTGGCGGGGTGGTTTGGTAGATTGGTAGAGTAGGTAGGTTATTGAACGGGAACGAGACAGTTAACGTTTTAAGATTGATATTCGAGTAAGAAAACGACAGTGATACCCCCGAGTCAGGAATGCCCTCAGCTAAATCCGGGGTATTACAAGTATATACAGGCGACGAAACGACAAACGACTTGCGAACACAACACAGGGGGAATTGCGAAACCGGCTGCCGTCGTTACTACCTTTGCGAAATGCGCGATGCAAGTCCAGTTATAGGTCGCGAGCCTTATTACGACTAATCGCCGTAACTTTTGAACCTTTCACTCGATCTGTTCATTCCCGTTTCAAGGGGAAATGCGAAAACGAGTATCTCGGACGGTTTGTCCGGCAATTTAATTCTCATCCAGCATCAGGAAACTGGGATGAAAAATTGGCGCAAATTGCTGTAGTGACCGAGTGCCGCGGCAGTTGCCGGAAACGAATGATAAACTCGGTGCGACGAAAGAAAAATAGAAAAACTGATGTTATTCAAGAAAACGAGAAGCGGTCGCTATAACCACGCGAAGTGCATCGAGCTGTTGCATACAGAATTGGCGTCTCTAGGTCACTGCCCAAGCACACGCGCTGAAGTTGCGTCAGGATTCGGTATGGAAATACAGCATTCCTGCGGTACCGCGGTATACACCGTACAGTATATAAGTTGCTCCCGAGAGTTATCTTCCAAAATAAAACGTTGCATCAGCTGTTCTGGCTAAAGCAAAAGCTTCTGAATTTTCACTGACAATTTTCTTTTCACACCTACATCATATATTTTTCATTATTTTTTTCTTTTCCTCGGATCATATTACGAATATAGAAATTAAACTTCACAACGACGATCCTGCTTATTTGATCTCTCGAGCGAAGTTTTGGAAGGAGATTAAACAGCCACGCGACTCGATCTTCGGTAACGATCGAGCCAGAAATCATTCATAGAAATCTCTTCGAAGGCTACAAACCGCACGCTGCGGTCCGTCTCAAACGGCGCCCGGATCAACGAAGCGGAAAGTCACGCAATTAGAGACAACTCGAGCGGCGAGGCTACCCTGATCGCATTTCAATTATCAACTGGTAGGTACGTACTGTCAGTGAGCAAGTGGTTGACCGACGAACCGATATCAATTTTTCACCGACTGCTACCAATAATTTCCTTCCACGGTTGTAATAACGACTATATGGAGCGCCTTGATCGCGATCAACGCCAACGAACCGAATGGCTACTGAGGTAGAGAATCGTTGTAGTGAGCTGGGATTTGCATCTCTTCAATAGCCGAACGAATGACTGCTTGTACCTTTAATCTTCTCTGCCAACTTGCCAGCACTGGGTAACTGCGCAGTGATTGCAAACCCACCGCCAGCCATGACACCTCGGGGTAATTGTAACCCACGTGCGGCGTCCCACGTGCGCAATAAGGATCCAGTTAGCACGAGCAAGTGACACATATAGCACTTATCCGAGAGCAATACACATTTCGAAACTTGAAATCGTCCGATCGCTAAACGTTCGCGAGAGTATCTCGACACCTTGACATCTTAATATAATAAATAATAGGTTGTCCACGAAACTACAGCTGGTAAACAGTTTGTTATACTGAATTCTGAAATTAAGATACAACAGAGCGATTATCGCGAAGATTTTGCGACGCGTTTCTTAGGTACCTAGCCGAGGCATTTAGAATTATAGAGCTGGTATTTACGGGCTGCAAGTTTGGTTCTACACGTTTTAACGAGAGATCGGAACCAGCCAGAGTAATTTGTGAGAAGGTATATTGGAGTTTGGGTTACGTTGACGATCGTGACCTGATATAGGTATGCATGTCCAGTATGGCTAAGCGAAGTGAAGAGAGATGCGATGTTAAGATACGGCGACGGAGTGACACAGAACAAATTAACCCAGTATTTCTTTACCAATTTATTTATTTCACCAGTCGAGTCGTCGTCATTACAGCACACGAAGCATTGACCCGTATGTTTCGAGGTCGGATCGAATATCGTTCTATAGAGGTGTGTACCTATGCCGATCTCTCGAATCTAGGCTAGTCGTATTATTTCCTACCATTTTTTATTCGCACGGTTCCAACAAAGCCATTGCACACGTTTTATTTTCGAGCCATTTTTGGACGCGCCTCACTTTCGCCGGTTATTAGTTTAATTCGAGACACACACCCTCCTGTCCGCGAAATTAGGCAAGCGGTATTTGTGTAATTAGCCACAGGTGTTATCGATTGCCTTTGTATATCGTCGTCAGGGGCCACTGGTGATCCGACAAGCGTGTATTATAATGTAACGGAACGGCTGTGCTACAACGAGTAACCGATTATCAATAACTATATAAATAACAACAATAGCGTAAAAATAAAAATCGCGACCTCAAAAACCACTACGTGGTAGCTTTTCAATTAGAATCGGTAACTATCGCACGATCGCAAAACCACAGAACCGATCGATCCCTCTAAACACTCGACGCGAAATCGCACCACGGTCGCAATTTTTCACTCCGAAAATCGACGTGCCGGGCATCGTATAAGGCCTCTAGGATTAGACCTAGAAACACCTACAACCGACACTACGGTATCCGCACATTACCCAAGGCTACATTCACGGTGTTATTAAACCTTCCGATACCGAAATTTGCTAAATTGGTCAACTGGGTGATACGCAATCCCGCACGGAACTAACTGGCCCTAAAGCAGAAGCCCCGAGCAAAGTCAGTTCGGTCCCGATTAGCGATTTAAACATAGTTGAGAGATCGATTCAACGTTCCATTCAATGGTTACGTTTATCCTAAATCGGACAGCGTGATTTTCTTCGTCATGTATTTAACAAGAACTATTCGTTATTCCAGTTGATTATGGGCGGATCGAATGCCTACCAGCAGACCAATCCGGGTACAAAATGAGCGCCGCTGTGAGTCTCGGAACTTTAACTCAATTTCAATTCATTATATTCATAGTTTTGTAGATCTGATATAAAGCAGCGGAGAACAAATGTGTTAATGGTTTCGACGCTGGACGCATTGGTCCATTACCAGATCATGCGTTACCCACACCGGAGTTTATACGCATGTGTTTTTTACTACGGGTCGGGCTTGCGGTTGGTTACACCATGACATTACTTACCCGCAGTTATCGCCGGATCTTGGATGCAACGCGGCTCTGCTCTAACCTGAAGAGTTTCTGAAGTCTCTGGTGCGAGGATTTTACGCGGGGGTCAATTATGTGTTCGTTGGCACTGCGGGTCTTGAGAAAATCAGTGATAAATACACAAAGATTCCTCGCCGCGGCGGGCTTTTGCGTTACACATTATTATACCTTACGCGAAGCATTTAAACAACTGGTATCTAAGTTTCGGAGGCGTTTAATTGGACGGACCTTGGCGATATGGCGAAGAGCCGGGATACAGAGAATCGGAGGGAATTTTAATCGAGTTCGTATTATCGAGTTCTTCCTCGACTCTTCTCGCGTACCTATAACCACAATGATTGACGCTCGATAATTCCGGACACTCCTTGTCGTAACACATCAGCATCATCGGCGGCGTTGCAGCTTGTTGGACTTAAGATCAGAATCTTTATAGCATTATTTCACACGTGGTGCCTTTACGCCACGGAGTTTAGTTATTATGCAACGGTATATATGGTAGACGAAACGAGATGGAACGAACGACGGACAGACCCCTCGTTGCGCTAGAAAATTAGACTCTTAAGAATTCTTCTTTGCAGCTCAGCCTGAAACCCGGAGCGCCGCGTATGAAGAGGGTCATTCCTGCGTCGAGAAGGAAACAACCTTCATCCGAGTCGAGGAAGTACAAAAATTCATGACCCCAGATTCACGACGATACAGCGTCGAGAAATTTTGATTTCATTCTACGTATCGACAAACTTAGACGAGGTTCAGAAAAGAAGATTCCGCTTCAATTTACATGGTCATCCAAAGTCAGAAGGGTGGGAAATAAATGACCCGGGAGATTTTCAAACCGGAAAACGAGGACATGATCGATGCAAGAAAGTATATCGACCGAGCAACGTCGGTAACGTTATTTTACACCGGAATACCAACAAGTCGAGTAACTAATGAACATGGATAAATAATTGCGCTTTGATTAATCGTGATCACGGCGGCAGTTCCGTTTTACTTTCTTTTCATCCCGACTGCATTTATTGGTTGCAATAACCGGCCGTCGATTGCGTTGTGCAGTTGTTGTGCTGGTGGCTTGAGAGTGAGCGCGGAAAAATTCGAATATTAATGATCGCCCAGGGTAACAAGGTGTAACGCTGTGATATGCAAAGTTGGAAACCTGTTACCAACAGTAGTCACACTATATTGCCATCCAGTCCGACCGACTTCGTGTCTGTCACTCTATTGCGGACTGCACTCTTCCACGTGCAAATACACGCAAGTGTAAACCGACTGTGAACTAGCCATGAAGTGCAGAACATGTACGACGGTGTTTCGCTTAAAACTGAGAGAGAGAGAGAGAGAGAGAGATCTATATATAGGTGGGTAGGTTGGTAGGTACGTACTTTTATGAATGATTGGTCTCGCGTTGGTAATTTAATCGAAACCTTCCTGAAGTTGAGAGAAATTTAACCGGTAGTTGAGTGAGCAAACGTCCGAGACGGCAGCGTGAGATAAAAATCAAGTGAGTGTATATACCTATAATACTTACACACGCGGACTTGGACAATAAATAAATATATATCGTGTATCTGAAACGATACACTATACGTATATGCCATTTCCTTCTACCTTTTTTTTCTCTCTGTTAGAGACTGAAATTTTTGATGGAACATAACGCCGTTCGTTAATAAATATACGACGCTTTCGCGTGGGCTATTGCTGCAGAAGCACATGATATTCAAACGTGTAAAAATTTTCAAATACTTAGAATTAAATTAGAAGCGTTCGTCACCTGGACGTAATTACATACTAACCCTAACCAAAAGTTGATGAAAATTAGAAATGCAGAGACAGAGTCTAAGCCAGAGGAAGAAAAAGAGCGAGAGAGATATACCCGGTTCGAATTATACTCGGACTGACAAACGCGGCATGTGTATACCTAGTGGTAAAAAATATGATCGAGGTACGCCGACGAATAGACACCGAATAAAAAGAGATTGGTCATCCCGGTGAATAAGCGAAGGTCACTAATTACTGCCAAGTACTAATTAATTAGTCCGGTAGGTACGGACTAAGCCTGGCGCCATTGCTTTGCGGTTGTCAGACGCCGTAAGCCGCGTGTGCATATCTATAGGTGGGTATGCCTTATGCCCGGTGCGGGTTGAAATTAGTGAGGTTCTTCCTCGCGATAATTGCGCCCACCGATCACCCGTTAACCAATGTTAGGTAATTACTAATTATTACTAATTAATTGGGACGCTTTGTTTCGCTTGTAAATTCGGCGGTTGGTGGAGGTCGAGCCGTTGGGGATTAAGATGGAGGAGAGGTAGTGAACGGAGAGAAGGGAGGTGGACAAAAAGACGCAGTCGGGGACAGGGACCAGCTTCCTCTAGTTCATCCCACGTCTGGCCCACGCGTGACCATGTCGACACATTGAGCTCTTCGCATATCCGACAACCTTCTGTTACTTATCAAACTCAGGTTACCACTGCGGTCAATTAGCGCTGATGCCGAGCCGGATCAATGGTCGTTCCAAATTAACGGACATCCTCAACGAAAGGGTGATTCTTATTATCAAGCCGGTTAGTTTTCTATCTCGAATGATTTCGAAATACGGGGTTTCAAGTACAAATTTCATCTTCAGGATTAAAGGTGAACAAAAAATCAAGACGAACGGCATATTCAATACTTTGAAAAGTGGTAAATCGGGGTGAACCACCTATCAATCATTACCAAGAGACTGTTAGCTTTGTGCGATCCAAAATAAATGATGTATTTCAAAATTTCATGGTTCGTATTCAGGAGAAGTGCACCCTATAACATTGTTCGACTAGATCTAGTTAAACATCTGTTGTTCGTGTCGCGATTTTGATGCAAGTTCAACCCCCCCCCCATGACTCGACCGCAATAAATTCTGATTCAAAAGACCCATCAAAAATATTATTGAATTTCGAGGATACGTGCCAGTGAAAGTGACTTGAGTATCCAAGAGAGACGTGGTATAAGAAGAAGGTGGATGGATCCGGGAATGACGGGCGCTGCGAAGTCCTGATTCTCGAGGAAATTTGAAGATTTCAACGATTTCTGCAGAGATCCTCTACCCTCCCCCCCTCCGCCCCTGGATCGCCGGAATACTTTTTCCCGATATACTCTCCTCAGATAGTTATCGTGTCGCCGATGGGCTGGTCTCTGCCAGCACATGGTTCTTCGGGACTTCTCGGGTCTCAAGTCACAGCATTGTGGTGCCCATTGTATCTACAAGAGTGATGAATGGCCGGAGAATTGGTAGGAATTGAAAGTTGTTACCGACTCGGGCAGATACGGCCAAGATTTAAACCCCTTCTTATGCCAACGAGGAGATAACGGCCCGTAGAATAGTAGGCAGTGTAAGAAGCGGCGTACCAACTACCAAGGTAGGTAGGTAGGTATATTCCACACCGCGACTGCAACGCTATCGCGTCTATACCCGTGTCTGCGGCTTTGCCTGTGTCGAGGAGCGTTACAACTTCTAGCTATAGCAGGGCCGTTGCGTTGGTACTGACGGTGGTGCCGAGTGGATGCTGAGGTATGTGTGTACGTCGTGCCTGCCTTCGGGCGTGCGTATGTAAACTTACTTAAAGCGCATCCGAGAAATCCAGAGGGGCTGTTCAATGTTGGTTAATTCTGATTTAGATGCCACCGTAAGATTGTGCCCAGAGATTTAATAAAGATGTTATACCACGCCAGGAGAATTATGGGATTATTATTTATTTGATAGATTGGATCGATTTTAAAGTTCAATTATATCCAACGCATTTTTACCCCGACAGCGTACCTCGAAAACTCATCACGGAAAGAACCTCTATCGCGTTTTATCATTCGTCTCTATCGTTTGCCTTTTCACGTCAAACAAGCCTCGTCCTTTTTCTATTCGATATCTCTCGATATGTTATTCGTTGCACATCTATCGCGTGAATACTGAGGTTTTTTCACCTTAGCGTGAACGTAACGTTTCAAAATCTTGTACGAGTATACCATGGAGTTTTTTACTACATGGTATCTAGAAAAACGCTACAAAATGTGATGTGAAAATGCGCGTTCTCTTCGCTATCCCCAGCAACTCAATATTCTGAAGATGACTCGATGTTCTACAAACATCCAATTCCTCGAGGCTCCTATTTCCGTGTACCGTTCAATTTTTCAACATCGCGTATCTCGATAATTCCGGTGAATACAGGTAGTTTAATGTCCGAAAGAAAAAAAAAAACTGTATCATAATATTCGATCGTGCCGTGGAGTAAGTAAATCAAATCGAGTGAATATAATGTCGGAATGAAATTTATAATAATATTATGTAAATTGATGTCGGAATCATTCCTCTTGTTTTGAATGTTCTGGATTCAAGAGTCAGCGCTTGTTATACATGTAGGTATACAGTGGCTTTGCATGGACGGTAAAGTTTTATTGGTTTCGAATTAAATTACCATCGGACACGCCAGTCTATTGACTGCGCGAAGCATATAATACGTGTCCGCGGTTATATACGAACGTTGTTGTGTAAAAAAGATTAACACAAGAGGTTCAATTATAATTTTCACACGTGACGCGATACCTACGTATGCACGAGGTCTTCGTGACTTTGGCCGACTCTAAGTATGCGCGAAGACATCAATTACCGGTGCTTCTGCAGGAACTCGCCGAATGTTACAGGCAACCGACGAGAGTTTCCTCCGAGCGGGGATCATACGCGAGGATCGAAGGATTACAGCGTTGGGAAACGCGATACACCTCACCTCCTCAGCGCGGTGTGGACGATTTATTACGAAGATAGGATGGGATAAGGCCGAATTCAATGGACCTCCGTATAGATATCTTGGTCGATTTTTCGCAGTCCGGTTCGATTCAAACGATCTGATAAAGATCCCCCGCTGCTGCTGTTCTCTCATGGCCAAGATCACAACGTGGGTTGAAAATTTGTACAACAAGACATCGGTACCAATTCGGTACAAGATCCTACCGAAGATTCAAGGTGTATAATGCCCGTACACACGGCCCGCAGCTCAGGTACCTACCAACGCGACAGACAAAGAAGAATACACCCGCGGGTGAGGAATCGCGGAACCAGATCTGAAAATGCGATTCAATGAACTTGATCCCGTGCGGAGGCGTGGGGGCTGGGCGTCGCGTTACTTCGGCTCAGGGTATGCAGGATTAGGGGGTTAGTATCGAGAGTTACGATATCCGACGGATCGAAGCGAGGGACGAGAGGCCGAATGCCGATTCTCATTCAATAATACGTGAAAAATGTATAAGAAACGAGGAATAAGAATCGCGGTGGATGGAAGGATCCGTGCAGTCAGTCGCGTGGGCGATAATTTAGATTGGGATCTATCGAGCTGGCTCCCGTTTTTTACAGAGTCGCTTTTTCTGCTCCATTGATCTTTTTTTTCTACCAAATTGGTGTAATCAATAAACCGCACGGCGCCTTTTTCTTGCGAGCATTTATACATACATACACACACACATACATATATATACACTCATGAGTTTGGACTCGTGCGAGAATATGAAGGTGATCGTTGTCTGCGCCAGCAGCTCTAGGCAAAGAAACGATAAAGAAATAATATGATGTCGGAATAGCCGCACGCGCTGCATCCGCCGCACATCGCATCGTCTAATGTAAGCCAGGCAGTTTCACACACAGAGCATCGAGATAAAAGCTTGTTTGTATTACGGTGGAGAAAAAATAGTAATAACAATAGTAACGATGATAATAATAATAATAATAACAATCATAAAACCATAAGCCATTATGTTGAATACGTTCTCGTCGACTGGCTTGCGTGTGAATATGTGATCCACATGTACGTGTATTATAATATCTAGCGCGATTGCGTAGGAGTACTTAATTCATCCGCGTGTTATATTTGAAAGCGTGTCTTCGCCGCCGCCGCTGCCGCCACTCAATATGTAATCCGACGGAACGGTTAAAGAGCGTTGTTGAAATTGAATGTTGCATATTATCGTACACGTGTATTTATTCCGATTAGGAGAAGCTGAGAAAGGAATGAGAAAAAAAATCAAAAAAAAAAAAATCACAGGAAAAGAAATATAATAAATTTAGTAAAGCCCTACAAGAGCTCTTGTCAAAGTTGTCGCGCGTCAACGGGATATATTCGAGCATTCGAATGCAGCCAGGGATGAAAAATACACTGTGTTGACGCGTAAAGCGATCTGCATCCGACTTTGACACTTTGAGCGATTCAAATCGAGGATAAAGGTTATCCGAAATATATACACACACACAGACACACATATATACATATATATACTTTCTAAATATTGGCTCACCCGCGCGTTAATCGCATTGACAGATTAACGAAGATATATTTCTCCTCGGTGCCTGGTTGCTTGGTTGCTTGGTTGCTTGGTTATGCCTGCCTTAGGTACATAATATACACATGGTAATGCTTGTAGTTGAATCACACGTGCCGCGTCTATGGTTAGGTATGTGTGTTCAATATAGGTATCCACTGTAAGCGACAGGTGAGGCCGTAAATTATTAAATCAGATACGTATATCAGAGGTCGAGTGCTCGCTGCTGCTGCTGCCCGAACGGAACAATAATTTCCCCGGGCGAGAGTAACAAGCGTTAAGAATTTAAGATTGATTCAAAAATAGATCATATAACGGTCATCGTAAATTTATCTACGGGTAACGTAAACGATCGTTACAACGAACGTTGTAACGCGCCGCAGGTGGGACAAGCTCAAGCCTAATGGTTGATATGAGCGAAAGTTGGAGAGACGCGCGATTTTTCGTGCGGAAAGAAATCCCGCGAATATAATGCCGACAGGTATAGGTGTGCGTATATTTTTTGCGCAAACCTCGTTACCAGTTGCAGCAGCAGCATCAGCAGCAACGGCAGCAGCGCCGTCCGTTCGTTTCTTCGCTCGTAAGGTATAACGAAACCGAAATGAATTGTCGAATATATTTTCCTCCGCCTCGACCCGACTCCTCTCAATGCGGCAGAGATACGGTGTTTAATAATCCCAGAAGCCGAGGATCGCCGGAGTAAACCAGCAGTCGAACGAAATGAAACGATGCAGACGCTAATGCGCACCGCGCAAAAACCAGCGCAATCATATTTACAACTTAATCAGCCCGTCTTTCTCTCTTACTCTGCGCTCGAAACGCCCGGAGTTTTCCTTCTCCGTTTCTCAGCGCTCGCGTTAAGTTAATATGTACACGCGCAATAAAAAGACCCGGCTTATAACTGAGCAAAATTATAATATCTGATGGCTCAATCTTATTATATATATATATATATATATATATATATATGTATATTTTAACCCGCGTTCGAAGTTTAGCGTTGAATCTATAATAATGTCACGCATGCGTGTCGGTGTAGTTATTATTTTTTTTTTATTCCTTGTTTGGTTCAAATCTTGTCATTTCGAAATTATAAACTCAATCTTTCTCCGATTAACGCAGCGATCATTAAACACTTGTCGGCGAATCATGGAATGTCTGGTGTCGGTTAATGTGTATTGTGCAAGTACCTACATCCTTCTTTATTTTCAATTTATGAATATCATTTTTATTCAAATAAGACCAAACTGCGTGCTGCTGTAATTTCGACAAAATTGGCTGATCAATGCTTACGGATTAAAATTAATGAATATTTTCTATCTCAACGCAAGTTTTTCAAAGCACGTCACATTTCGTTTAAAAGAAAGGGTGAGAGAAAGAGAGAGAGGAAAGGAGGGAGGGGGAGGGGGGGATAAAAATAATAACCACGTAAAACATTCTTGTAAGGAATCCAAGAAATCCGCGGACATGCCCGAGGTACTTTACAAAATGCAAATTATTTGCTGATGTTTATATATATATATATATATTCTTGACAAACGACGTTTTATACAGCAACTAAAAAGTTTATCCCATGATTTCGAAACTTGACTTGTATGCTCGAAATATTCGGTTTATTTTCACCGGTTGACCGGCGTAGAACGTGAAACAGAAACACGAGGCGTATGTAACCCTTTGGGCAAATGGGCATAGGTGGTATATTATACTTGATAATTATATACGCTTGCGTGCGCGATACCTCTGTCATGTACACAAGACGATTATTCGTAGTACATACCTAAATGTGTATCGTAAAGCGGTTACATACCGCAGCTCGAGCATGAAATATGAATATCTGTCGTTGTTGACCGCGAGCGATAATATTCCGAGCACGTCCCATAGTGAATGTAATCGTAGGATTATTAATTTTTCATCCTAATACGATCCGCGGTGAACTCGGGACATCGAACAACGCAAAAGGTAGAAAATATACGTGAATCGTTCATAATTATTCAATTTATAAATCAATCAAACAGTCCGGAGGAGCAAGCATATGTATTACAGAAACACATTATATGTTGCAAAGAAATTATGAGGAAATAATGTATGGAATCGAAAAGAAAGGGAAAAATGATAAAAATAAAAAAAATGTCCCATCTCCCTTTCCCCACCGTCATGCACGCAGTGATAATAAGTTGTTCGGACATTTTATACGTAGGTACATACGTGCAGCGTGCCATATAACCAACCAGTTTATCGATGCACAATTTACGTTTATTAAAAAGGAAATCAGCAGCGGCGGCGGCGGCGGCGGCGGTGGAAGCCGTGCAGCGGTCTTGGATTTCATAAGCGAAAGGGTAGTTATCAGTTAATAACAGGTCCGCATCGGGATCTGAATATTCCCAATCAATTTCGTCGGCAGCGTGGTTGACTCGTAAAAATAATCTCCATCGTTATGCGGCAGGGCGAATTAATGGCCGGCAGCAGCATATTTCGCATCCTCGAACACGGCGATCGAACGATCGGCCTCGAATGAAGAAAACTCTCCAATAGGTACTGGACGAATCAGTTTTCCCCTCCAAGGTCCGCAGTCGACGGGGGATTTTCGCGGTATAATTCGGGGTTCGTTAGGTACGACTGTTTAGAAATGGGGGAGAAGGAGAGGGAAAGAAAGAATGAAAGAAAAAAAAAAAAAAGAAAAGAAAAACGAGGAGGATACACAGCTCGAAAGCTGTGGATGTAAACCCGCGCGGCGGTAATCCATCGATCTATACGGTGCGAATTGAATTCAACCGGGTTTAGAAATCGAAGACGCGAGGGCGTGTGTACGGGCATTGGATCATGGAGAAGTAAGGAATTCGCTAATATTTACAGTTCTCATAACCAAAAGTAGGCCTTGCGTAGGATGTGGAAAAAATCCTCCAAATAAACATTTATACCTATATGGATGGTAGCGATTATTTTCTTAGACTACCGCAATCGACCATATGGACAAGAGTTCACTTTTGCCTGGCGAATGTTAGGCATTATATTTAGACTGTTAAACGCGTGTTAACCAATTATAACACCGAGTACGTATCACGAGGAGCGGGGTAGAAAAATGAAACTCTCGATGATTCTTCAGGGACGAAGAAACCTGCCTCGTCAACGATTTGCCGATTTGCTGATTGCAAGCCGCAATCGGTATTATGAATTAACGAAAATTGCTACAAAAAAGAAGAAAGTAGAAAAAAAAAAAAAAAAATACACCGCTGTTTTCTGCATTCGCTCACTTTGTCGCTACTTTATACTTATACGTATGATCATCGATGAAATTGCGCGTTTCATTCGTGCTCTTTGGCTCGGCCTCTGTCACCCTCTTTCTTCGAATGCAATAAATTCAACGAGAGAGACGGTTTACTAGCGCGCGAAGAGACAGTGGTTCTATAGCGCTATTGCATTGCTGAGTGCCGAGCTTCAACGATGCTTTTACATACATACCTATACTTCAGCGTAGACGAACAAACGGACCGACGCAACGCCGACTATGACCGACGTGATTGAGAAAAAATTGTTGCAAATTGGGTTACGAGGAGAGACGAACGCGGAGTAAGTAGGTATTGTACATGTACTGCAGTTTGTTTCGAAATGATCGAGTGTAATCTGCATGGCAGGGACCACCGCGGAATTCATTCGATTTATTTCTCTCCTTATCTTTTTTTTTCTTCCTCACTTATTTGCTCGGCAAATTAACGGCGTATACACACAATACAGGCTCGCCTAATAAATTAACTATTAATCACTCGGAGCTGGATTTCTTTCGTTATTTAACTCAGTATTTTTTCATTCATTCCATTTCGGCCTGATCTCAACCGGCAACCGCCGCCGAAGAATACGGCAAATTGGTCTTAATCAGTAAATAATATCACAAAAAGGTTTAACGACTGCCGTAAAGGCTAAACCCAATACGATATCAATGACGGATCAATTCTGCATTCTCGGACGGAGAAGTATGAATGCGTTTTTTACTCGTTCATTACTGCGGAATCTTGGAAGCTTGACCTCTTCCAGCTAAAATTTTTACAATTTCGAAGATCAAGTCGATTATATACTTCAACTTCCTTCGGGACGGATAAACGAAGGACCATTTCCACGTGGAAAATACCCGCTTGGTGTATATAGATGCCTTGGCGCGTACGGCAAGAACTACTTTCTAAACCCGGATGATAGGTTTAACACCTAGCGTAATTGAAAGTCTAAACATTGGCAAACAAAGATCGTATCGGTGCCGAATTGTTGGTCCAAATGCACGTCGGAGTCACGGCCCAACCGGAGTTACGCGGCACCGCCGCATTGTGCTTCGTATTCAAGCTTATACATTATACGTACATCGATAGGTATCGATAATGCATATGCATTATGCTCGTATATCGATACACGCACCCACCACGGCGCGATCGAGGATATACCTAGTATAATGGTGGATCCCTTAAGGCCCGTTCACGCGGAGAAGTCGGTGGTGAAATCTCCGCTAGTGTAGTATACAATTCATTAATCGAGAGTTAATTACACCTCGCGGTTTACCGTGTCATTCGCGTGATTGGTACGTCCGTCAGGTGAAATCGCGCTGACAAACATCCGTCGAGAGATAAAAATTAATAACGTGAAAAAAGAAATGATCTATTCTTTCATGGTACAAAGTGATCGTAGCGCGAAATCGATACTGTCTGTTTGTGTTTCTATATTATTAATTATCATTGATACTGAAAATTTAAGAAGGATATATATTTCAGCCACTCCACGTCGAATCCAAAGTCTATATATTCAATGCGAGGTTCATTTTACCACGGAGTTTCGCTTTGTTGTACTTTGCTCGATTATAATACAGGTATAAAACGTTTTACACACCAAGAATTTTATCGAATATGTTATTCGCAGTTTACACGAACAAAGACAAGCCTCAAACTGTATTTAACTACAACTCACTTACAATGCATTTCATTGCGAATCATAAAACTCAATCAGCCTGTCGAACAAGAATCGTGAAAAATAGGTTTCAGAGAAGAAAGGTGTGCCTCGTTTCAACCGCTTTTCAGTGCTTGTCGTGCAGCAAGCCACTGTTTCAAATCCCTGTTCTATCTTTAGCGAGTTTTAGAATTTTTCTCTCAGCGAGACAGTGATACAAATTTTTCGTCTTACCATTCCGCTGTTGCAGAACGTTAGTGATCTACGATTTTTTTCAACGATATTTTTCCTCCGTTGTCAGTTGAGCTATAATTATTTAGAACAAAAGTTATCTGGAATATTTCAGTTGGGCGAGTGAGTAAAAAATTCTTCTCCCAAAATGATAATGAAATGTCAGAGGAGTTTCGTTACGAATGTAACGCGTTCGCTTGGTAAACAACGCGTTGCAGTGCAGCCAATAAAAAAGACGAAAAAATTTCGTGGGATCTTGAAAATAAAAAAAAGGTTTCCTGCTTCGTCTAATTTCGCAGTGCTTCGACGAAATTCATTCTTAACCGCACGCGCAAAAAAAAAACCAAGTACGTAAAAAAGTTTATTTAACGTTGATCGTATTAATAATTATCCAAAGGTAATCCTTCGCCTGCGATCAGACGTCGCGACGCCTCTAGATGTGGACGGAGCTTAAGCAGAAGTTGCATCAGCTTCGGCTGGCTGCACGTAGCATCAGATACTTCCTGGCAAGGCGCTCCCGTTCGCCGCCGCCTTGAGATAGCTATCGATGTGTAATGGTTTCGATAAGTGTATCGATTATTTATCGATACCTGCAGGAACGGCGGAAGGTGATGGGTCGATAGGCGTCTCGGGGCGACGCGGCGCCCAGGAGGCGAGCGCATGGCGATCGAGACGTCAAAGAGCGCGATCTGATAGAGAGTTGACTTCTAACATGTGCCGGATTTGCATAAAAATGAGAGAGAAAAATTTCACTAATTACCCTCCTCGATACTCCGCCTGGCAAATTATCTCACGACCATCGTCGGCCGACGCGACGCGAAGTCTCAGCTTCTTCTCGTGCCTGCGCGACAAATCCTCTGCAACGTAATACAAAATCAGTTACCAAGAAGGCCACGCGACCCGCGTCACTTCCCACTTTTCAAATTCCTCCCCGTTTTCTGTCCCTTTCTCTTCCTCGAGTGTAAATATAATTTTTGTTTAAAATTTTCACTTCGGTTTTATTTTTCATTTCTTCTTTTTTCTTTTCACTGCGCGAAAGCGCATTTCAACTTTCGGTGATTATTCATCTTTCTTTTTCTTTTATTTATTAAAGTAGACCAAAAAACGGTTTGCACTTCAGCGAGTATTATTACGGGTCGGTAATAAATTGTACACACATACGCAGACGCGAGACTCTCAGTTCGAAAATATGTAATTTTCGCCACCGACGATGGCGTTTCAGTTTTCAGTAATTTTTAACTATCGATAAAAAAGTTGGGGAGATAATTGCTCGATTTACCGTTGCAGGTATGTTTAACTGCTGGTTTCATTCCAGGTTTGTATACACGTGATAAATTAACGACTCTTTTTTCCCCCCTCAATACAGGTCAAAAACGATTTGCGAAAACGGCTGTACAGTGTGCACAATGCATGCGTGTGATAATTACTAACGATCACTTATTAGCCTGGTATGTTTTAATTTATCTGTAACGCACTTAATGCATTATGCGTAACCAAACAGCTGCATACCGCAGTAATGACTGACGTTACGACAAGCATTAATTAGCATCAGACAAAACTTTGCTCATTTTTCAAAATTTGGCGCAGGGAATTCCGGGTATAGGTTCAAATTTTTCAAATGTTATGTCATACTTGTACTGAGGGAATTGTCGGTAAGCTTTGATCGATCATAAAATTTAAAGGGTATAATTTGAAGGAGTTGGTACAAAAAACTCATCTACACAACGATAACAATTGCGACATCCGGAGGTTACGCTTCGTACCTTTGAGCCAGCGAATGGAATCGGTGTATAAAACGATCTCTGATTGACAGAGGAATAATTATTTGCCTCTCCCGGGAGAGAACGGTTCAGAAACTAGTCTTTGATATCGTTGACCTACCGCTCAATCCGCGCATCAATGCACGTCCTGGATAACGTCGATATCATCACCGGTGGATGAATAAGTATAAGGCAAGTACCTCAGACAAGCTGAGTAAGTGGACGTCTTTTTCCAACAAGTACAGCAAATAATTTTGACGTCTATGCAGTTGCTGCATCTGCGGTGATCAATTTATTACGTATCTATACCTATAACAGATACGTTTGTAACAATTTTTGCATACTCATTTTCGCTCCCTTCAAAGCGCAGGCAGGTTAATCACGTCGAGACGGGCACTCGGCGAGATTTAATAATTCAATCCAACGAACTGTTCCAAGTTGTTACATGTATATACATTACATGCATGCAGGCTGCAGACGGACTGCATGCCGACACCTGCAGTGCGCCTTCTTGGTGTATAAACCGCGTCAGCACTGGTTCGCCGCATTGTCCCGCATTGCAGTCTCGGCCGCGGGCCACAATCTTGATGATCTGAATTTCTTTCCTTTACAATAATTATGCAACAAATTAACGGTGCAACAAACCCTGTAGTTCGACTTCAAGAGGCATGAGAAACGCGCTACGTTCAGTTGGCTCGCGATGCGTTACGCTGCGCCGCCTTAAGTACCTTACGTTACGTGGTATTACGCATACTTACATGCACATCGACTCGCATGACGTGCCTCGATGTTTATTTACTCAACGTCATTATTTCCCCGGATACATAATCGTCGTCGTCACTCTTCTATCCTCTCAAGTACCTACACTGGTCGACCGACCGACCGACTACCGACTTCAAGTCGAACTTGATTCGAAGATGGGCTGCAGGTATGACAATGTTATGCAGCTACCGCTGTATCAACGTATTACGTATCGTATTCCGCAACGACGGACTGCACTCGTTTGTTTTCTCACTGCAATGACCACCAGCAGCCACTGACCGAAACGACCCTCGCGAGTTCACCGTTCACATATGGATTATACTCGTAGGTGTGCATGATGCCTCACCTGTGTACGCGTTTACACACGAGCAGCGTGCCAGGGTCTATTTCAAGCCTCGTTTACATTGGGGAATTTGCATTGTCCAGATAAACATAAGACTACGTGGCTATGCTAATGTTTGCTTTGCAGAGTAGGTTTCTCTCTTTTCTTTTCTTTTCTTTTCTTTTCTTTCTTTCTTCCTTCTTCTCGTTTTCTTCCGCTTGTTTTTCCTCAGACGCATTTTTACATATATGTAGGTATTCCTATGATACAAATTTTAGTGCCAGGTTTTGCCGTCGAGAAAATATCCAGATGCTTAACAGCATAAGACCATCCCATGAGCATCGGAGTTCTCACGCATGCAGGCATGTAAGAATCAGGAAAGTATTCAGTGTACGTATGTATGATAATTATTCTCGTTGTGTTCTTCGCCAACCTGGGTGGTCTGTGATCTAGTAAAAGATTATAACCATGACCACCGGTTGCCGGCTCGTTTACTCAGCTCAATTCGTTCGGGGATAAATGTTACGTACGATGCGGCCCAGTTTCTCGCGTGTGAGTGTTATAATATTCGTCGTTCAAAACGCTGCAGGACTAAACGTGGTATCCTCGCTACAACCCGGTACAAGGAATTCATCGCGAAATCGCAACACAGTATATAGTTATTCATAAGATCGCAAATCTCATATGAAAAGTTCGTTTTCACGGAAGAAAATCACTAAAATTTATCTCGCTCGTATAATAGAGCCACGGATGTGTAAGTAACACAAGTCCTATATAACTTGTACCAAAGCATCGCCGCGTCTCGTATATTCAGCCTATTTATGGCTCGCGGATGTGTCATAAACGCTGAAGAGATAGACAATCATTTAAATATGAAGACATTAAACTTAGCATAAACGCACATGAGAAGTGACACGCGATGACCTCCCGGAGTTGTTAATGCACCGACAACAGCACCACAATTGCGGTAATGACAGGTAACTCGTGAAGAGTTGTGTGTTACGACCGACCACCCGACGGATAAACGTAACGATTATCTTCCTATCAGTGGGAATCAATTGCCCACCTACCTGCTATCCTGCCTACTTATCCATACCGACTGCGACTGCAAGAAAGGATGCGTGCAGATTACTTTGTTTGGCGAACTATGATCGAATTGCTCGTTATTATCGTGACCAATAAAGGATGCGAAAGGACCTGCAACGACTTGTCACGTGGGGTCATCCCCTTGCGGTGCTGCAGTCGTGTACACTCATGATCGGAGCAAATAGAAGAGCCGCAATTACTTCCACAGCACTCAATCATGCTGCTGCACCCGTGTTTCACACAGTAACGTATTACACGGTAGGTAGGTAGGTAGGTAGGTAGGTAGGTAGGTACTACCGCACATCAGCTTTCTTCACCTTTTCAACCTGCATTCGTTCACCCACTCACGTAGTAAACGTAAACTAAAATTTCTAAACATCATGTGTAGGTTTTCTTCATTTAGTTTTTCCCATACGCAATTATTCCGAACTTTCTAATCTAACGACTTTCAGTTATAAATAATAAAAGGCAAAGCTCACGAGGTTGGATTCTCTCTCTACCACATTCCGGAACCGTCAACGTCGTAAAGTCTATCCAGCTGTTGCTGATCGCTTGACCCAAAAAAAAAATTTCAGTCAGTTCCATGCGTCGTTGTGGTTATCTTTTTTTCTATATCATATCCATTTCAGTGATACAAAAAGGTGATTAAAAAAAAAAAAAAAAAAAAAGAAACCCAACATCAGCAGTTTTTCTATACGCATACAAGTGTGCTACGAAACAATTAAATCCAAGAAGTGATTAAGATCCTAAAATAAATTCAAAGCGAATGAGTTTGAACGAGGTTTCCGTTCCTCGGCTGCACCCTACAATAAAACAGAATGAGTTTTGGTTACTTTTCTAGTTAGCCTGCTGCTATGCAAGAATAAATCGCCAATGTCGTACGTGTGCCAGGCAAGCAGGCGCTCACCCGCGAAACGGCGCCCAGCATGCGGCAGCGGCGGCGGTGCAGCAATGCTGCAAGAGCGTCGCGGCGTCGGTGACAGCGGCGGCGTCGGTACGCGATGCAGCGGTGCAGTGCCCAACGGATAACTGGGACAAAATAGGTTGGTTCCCTACCAAATTCATTACCACGCACCATTAACACGTTATTTTGAGGCGTTAATTGCTTTTTGTTACGCGGCTCGCCACTCCGCGAATCTGCACACATGGATTTTACCCCCGTTCCATAAATTTCCCTCCCTCTTAGTGGGAAGTGCACCTATGCTCGTAGCGCGTGTAGATTACATTGCGCTCATGTTGTCACAGTCCAATCGGACAGTCAGTTATTCGGTGCAGGGACGGATGAGTGTATTTTCCAGACTGTTAGTTCCGACTCTTCCTGCTTATTATTAATTATGCTCATCTAGGATCAGTTGAGCAAGGATCTCTGAGCGTCGCGTGAAGTCGTAAAGCGTAAAGTAGAAAAAGCGCGAGTTATTTCGGTACGTATTCGTCCCAAAGACGCCGTCGTCGCGGGTAACAATAGAGCGGGGACAGGCCGGCAGCCAGGAATGACGGATGACTGGTTAATGCGAGGTTCGACGCGTTGCGGACTCGAGGAGTCGAGAGAGTATCCGTAATACACGTGGGCACCTACAACAATTCCGTTGTGTTTTGGTTGGCGTGTGTAGGTCTATAAATATTTAAGGCCGACATACCTGCACCAACTTTTCTCCCGTTTATCCTCTTGTAGAGCAGGGTGGCCGCGTCGCGTCGCTTCGCTTCGCTTCGGTTTGCAACGCGTTATTCGCGTCAAGTTGGCGTCGCGTCACTCGTCACGCCAAGCCAAGACGTCCACAACAACCCGTTAGCAGCCGCCCGGTTACAACTTGCGCCGTTCCGTTTCGCCGCAGGCTTGTAAAACGCGAAGTAAGCTTCGATAATGACAAGGTCGACGTCGAGGTTCGACCTCGGACGACCATCGTTCATGGTTATGGCTTTGGTTTTACATAATCAACGAGAAAATCCGATAGCCTGACCAAGGGGAAGATCAAGACGAAGAAGAAGAAAAAGACGAAGGATCTGCAGTTTGAAAATCAATCCGAATTAGCATGATCACGAATGATAAACGAAGAACACAAAGTTTCAAACTTGTTATGATCGTACAATTTTTCTGTTTCCTTCATATAGTAAAATAAATGGGGACGCGTAACAGTTGTTCTTTTAAAATTCATCTAGCGAACAGAGCGGTGAACTGTCGAGATATCGTTGCAAAAGCCGGGCAAAAAGGTGATTTATTTTTTATTTAGCTCAGGTTTTTCTTTACCTCTTTTCTTTTTTACCCTCGTCGCTGGAGAATGACGAAGTGAAATATGTGAGCACTTGCAATGTTGCCGAGTGAGTAAAATGCTTTATGATAATCGCAGGACCATACGTCTCGCCGCATGGGACGTGCTTGCTCTCAACGGGGACAAGATCATAATTTGAAATGCTGTTTCGTCTCTGCTCTTCCCGCATTTCACCCGCGTCGAAAGAGCTGCCCGAATTTTACGACGTGCCGAGTCTCGTCCCGGATACAAAAACCCCGATACTTGGTCGCTCGGCCGAGCCCTGGACTCGTCTGCACTGACCGGCAAACGTTACTTCGGTCTTTCGTCAGGTGAGCACTTCGAGATTCTGACTGAAGTGGCGAGTAAGAGGAGTCGGCTTGCGGAAGGGTAGGAGGGAGGGAGGGAGGGAGGGATGAAAAATCGAAGTTATAAACGAGTGCAGTGATTGATGAAAGATTGAGCAAAATAACGCGTACTCTGTCGAATATTTTTCTGAAGGTTGTTCAAGGTGACGATGACGAGTAAGGAGCAGCTGATCTCGGATCTGGACGAAACGGTTCCCGAGACAAAGATTCGCCCTATTTTTAACCAAGCGAGACACAATTGCCCGGTTGTCCCGATGCTCGGAAGCGATTCTGGGTGTATAACGCTTGTTTACCGTCTGCCAGAACACATTTCTTTCCGGAGAGCATCGAAGGAGAAGAAGAAGGAGAAGAAGAATTAGCACCAAGAGTCGCGTCTGGCGCCTGGCACTTGGGGGCTTTTGGTATTCCTTGTGTATGCAGATGAGAACGGAGATCAACAGCGAGGATAAGAAGCGGCGGCACGAGTCAACCGGACAGTCGTGGTAAATTGGAAGAATAAAGAGCGCGGACTAGTGTAAAATGAGTTATGGTATTGCTAGGATTTGTATAAATAACATATCTTACGCAATGTGAACTTCTATACCGATAGCATCTCAGGGTAGCTGATGAAGATGGCTGATAATTACCTGGAACAAAAAATAAGAAAGAATACTGTTTAATAAAAATCACCTTACGCAAGGACCGTTTCGCCCTGCAGCGTGTATCGGTTAAAACTTTCTACTCAAACGAATGATATTCACAATGAATACCATTACGTGGTCATGTATACATTACAAGCGTATAATACACACGGACAAAGAACAAGAGACACACTGTTCGTGCCACAGATACTTTATTTCAAATAATTAGTGCTGTAATCGGTTAGATAAAATCGGTATTTACCGATGTGAATTCGAGTTTCCTGCGCACGAATATCCGCCTCGAATTACTCCTCGTTCATCTATCGACGGTACATGTATTACAATAATTTAACCATTTCATTGTTAATCGGTAGGCCAAATGCAGCTGCGCACTTTTCTACCATCGGTTAGAGGATCGAGCAGCTGACTCGACACTCGCGCTGTCAACTGTCGAACCTTTTTAGCGAGGAAAACCGGATGTCATCTGACACTCCCGCGCACCTGGTACCCGAACGTCGGAATCACTCTGTTGAAAGGACGGACGTGAACAACCATGAGAAGCACGACTCGATTCGCCGATTCGAACATTCCGTGTTTTGATGCTAGATCGGTATCAGGACGGCGGTAAGAACCGCGGGTAACGAGACGAGGCACGAAACTACGTAAAGATTTATCGGCGATTACTTCAAGGTTTAAAGGTTGCTGAGTCAGAATTTAAAAGTGAAGATAACCGTGCCTTTCAGTTTACGATCAACAACTCAGAGGTTCGACAATCGACAGTTAATATTCGACCCGAGTCTCAGTTCCACGGGTAATAAGCCGGGCTTCATTAACTGCATTGTGTTTGCGCGACCCCCGGTTCCCATGCTGATGAACCGGAGATAAAAATCTCCGGTATGACCGACGAGAGAGAGTGAGAGTTGTGAATTTTTATTCAGGTTACTAACTAACGCGCGGCTTTTCTACCGCCTGCAGATCAATTTACACGACTAGATAAGAGAGGAACCCGAATGAACGGAGTGATCGAACGTCGATGTTTCATCTAGCAATAACAGCGTGTTCGCTTTCCTATCGCCGTAAACGCGGATAATCGTCGCCATTATCGGCATCTGATGATCTCCGAACAAGGTTTTCTTGTCGTGTAAGATCGATGTCATTGTTCGATGAATGGAACTACACTCCACGCGCCTCGTAGACTTTCGACTAATTTGAACACCATTGAGAGCCTCGCCATGTCGAGATGATGAGAAAGAGCTTGGGAGAGAGCGAGAGAAAGAGAGAAAGGATCGGTCAGACCGCAGCCAGACGGTGCCGGTGAGGCGAGGACGTCGGCTTCAAAACGATGCATGTGCACTTTTGGACTATCCGCATATAGCGCTGGCAAAGACGCCGCGATCTTCTCTTCCGTTCGCGAGGTGTCATCAGTTATGCAACATCACCAACTGGTTTGCACTACCAAACATCCCAGGCACGTTGTCGTCAGGCGCATTCCAAAGACTCGAAGACCCCCGCTGCCTCTCTTATCGAGGACTTTACCAGGCGGGAAGAAACCTCTCTGCATGGTCCCATAGAACTGCATTCCCGAGTGTTTCTCAGGATTTTGCGGAATTTTTCAAGTCCCACACCAGAAGCTGCTGCTTTGCGAGTTCAGGCTAAGATACGTACATCGGCTCTCTCATTTCTCAATCAAGTTTTTTCCTCCTTGTTAGTAACGAGTCTCTCTTGATTGGATAAGATTTTCAATTATAATCGTTATCTCTCAGCAGGTGTTTGCATGTTTCTTGCCTGGTGACAATTTGCACCGAGTCAACGAGCCCGTGATCGATCGAAGTGGTCGAAAAGCTACAAGGAGAAATGAAATGAGAAAAAAGCGCGTGACCGCCCGGTTAGAAAGGGAGAGCCTTGAATGCGGTTGAGCTGACATCTTTCGAAACCGCAGAATCACTCTGGAAAGAATTTCTTGAAATGATTTACGTTGGCGGTGGTGCAAATCGAGGGATCCGCGTGTCTCCTTGGAAATCCGCGAGCGACTCGGAGGCAAACCGCGACAAACCGCGACCCCAGCAAGAAGAAGGTTAATCTGTCCAATCCTCTCTACCTACCAGGCACCATCAGGGGCCACGATCATCCATTATTTCATAATCACTGTAACTTAGTTTGATTGCCAACCGAGAGCATTTTCACTGCTTGTAACTCTTCCTCTCCGAGCGATGAGTATCTCGGCCTACGAGCGAGTGGAATTATTTATGCAATAAACTTAACCGACGTGTTTGTTGTGGTTGGAAATAGGCCCGATTAGAGGCTTGTGTTTTACGATCATTGTGGCCCATCCTCATATTACGTACCAGCTTATACGTCAACACCATGAACGCGGACGAGCTGCGGAGATGAGACGCGGCGTTAGAACCGCATTAATAATAAACCGATGATACTTGCCACACGGCGCAGGTTGTACAAATTTTCTAATTATTCACAACCGCACATGTAACGACAAAGTGCCAATTATACGTTCGCATGTAGGGTGAAATTCTTTCCTTTGACTCGTCAAGCGAACTCGAGGGACGTCCGTACGCGATACGCGAACGATTCAACTGAGATTTATGGCTGACATACGGATTTTTATGCCGTCTATTGCTCTCGTACGGTTAATTAAATACACGAATGCCGCCGCACGGTGTTCGCTCGCTGTCTTCGCGAGGATAGAGTTGATCCGTGATTGACAGAGTGATTTTCCATTAAACAGATAACAAATTAACGATCCTCTCCGCGATTCTATCTTCGAAAGCAGTACTTACGCATGATCCTTCACAGCGTTGATCCGACTCCAACCAGCTACAATCAAAACTCGTCTACAACCGGACCTTCCGTCAGGGTTAATTCGGGTTGACAAGGGTAGTGTCTTAAAAGCTGAACAAGAAAACGTCGGCTGGACGTGAACCGCGCCTGCCACGTTCGACGTCGCCGTAGGCTGCAGCTACTCGGTCCGTCCTCGTCGAAGGCCGTCGTCGTCGAGTTCCTGTTCTCGAAGGGTTGGGTGGGTATCGCGATACCGGTATCGAGTCCACGAGCCGTCGCGAATATCCTTGCTAATTGGCAGCGACGGGCCGAAAACCGAATATGAATAATTTTCTGCACCGAGAAATATTCGTCCGCTGATATTTGCAACAGCATAGTAATAAATACTAGATCACAAGCGAGCTGCCGGATGATTTCCATATTAATTTCGTTGACATGAGCGATTCTCAGCTGCTCGTTATTCACTATCCCACGTATCCGACAAAGCTGCAAATCTCATACTTTGTAAGCCGTGGAGATGCAGCTGTGCAAGAATACCTAGTATTATAGATGCCGCCAAGTTTATTTTCAACACCAAAGGTTAATCTTCGGTTTCTGCAGCCAAGACGCGAGGTGGTCTTTTATTCACGTGGCAACTTCGCACTTAACATGCATTCGGAAAAATAAATTCTCTGCACCCACGTGATATTCAGGTTTGTCTAATATTTGCTCACATCAAAGAGATATCATAGATTTCGCGTAAATATAACTAAATAATATGTAAGATTTCTGTTGCAGTCCGAGCGACGATCATCGTGTGACCACGAGTTGAAATTTTCTCTCGCACAAGCAGCACGCGTAAATCGATTCTTCTCTCTCTTGTCAGTTTCGCGTGTTATAGCGTAATTTAATAAATCCCCTATCGCCTCAGCAAATTGCCAACTTGTTTCAAGCCTCAATTACCGTGCTTTCATCATTCACGTTCAGCTTCTAAGCTACGTAATTCGCAACACATCGTCTAACCCTGATTTCGTATCTAAGGTTACCTCTTATCCTTGAGATAATTCCGTGAGATTTTCCACACGGCAAAGCGTTCGAGGCGAAGAAATTGCACAATTTTTATACCACACAATCGGTGTCAGGTGATAAGCTCGAGATTACATTCATTGATTTGCGCTGTATTGCGTAGGCGTTGCATTTATAACCAGCCGGTCGACCGGTTAATGGACTCTGAACTGTGTGCCTCTAAACAACAGCAAACACACGTACTTGCATACCTCTAATACTCTCTCTTTCTCTCTCTGTTTCTGTCCCACGTTCGACTCAATAGACAACCGCCGCACTTCGTGGGAACGGAGAATATCCATACAATATTTACTGTAAAACGCGTTGCATTACCACGAACGAGTATCGTGTGTATAACGTGCCACGCATCCGTTTCATCTGCCAAAATTTTAGTCAAACAAAATCTTTGGAAAAAATTAAAGTGAAGAAAAAAATTCAACTCGAGTGGTCAACTCGATTTCTACACAGTCCACGAGTCGTTTCACACCGCATTGTTTGAAGTGAGCTCATTATAATTCGGTGTCTAAATAGTTGGCAATATGCTATTTTCGTCCGATTACGATAATAGCGATACAATGTATGCAACTCGGTCCGTCGTCTGCATCAAAGCGCGGCAGGTACATAGATGTGAGATGAGTGGGCGACATGGCTGCCAAATTCTATCACGATACCGTTCTCGATCTATTCTCATTAGCCTAGGTCTATTTTTGCACCACCGTCGGGTTATATTTGAGGTTGGTCAAGTCGAATTCGGACGGTTCAAGAACCGGCAAAAAGCAATATACCTGCAGTATCGGCTATAGGTATAGAGAATGCCGAGAGCGTGACTCGGAGTAAAGAGAAAGAGAGAGAGAAAAGTGGGACGAAAGGGGAGAGCACGCTGCAGCGATGCATAAGAAGAGCTACATGAGGTGTAGAAAAATGAAGAATGGAAGAGAGAAACATCCGAGACATCCGCAATCGCAATTACCAGATTGTAATCAAGGTGTAATTTGCCATTTCGCTTCAATAATTATGTCTATCGGGATCTCATAGCTTGGGGGTAGATAAGATTTGAGTAATTAATATTCACTTGGGCTAATGACGGACGGTTGCGGTATTATTCGAGCGTTGATTGAACCACTGAATTCTGCTGACTACTCTGAGTCATTATTTTAAGCCCAGGGCCGTGCAGCCCGTTTATCTGTCTCGCTCCAACTCCTTTCTCTCGGCTGAATTGGCAGGGATCAGGCATTTTATCAACGTTATTAATTCTATTATTATTACCCAACGTTGTTAACGAACTTGTCCGTTATTAACGACTCGTGACAATTTGACGGGACACTTTTTGTTCCAAATCTTCACCCATTATCATCATTATTTCGACTATCGTCAACATCGTAAACCATAAATATACACACACGCACACGCTTGTTTTTCTTCAAAACTCTCTTTCACTACCCCGCACGCCTACTCCTCCCACTTTGCGTTACACGCTGTTACACGCGCCTAGCGATACCCACATGCACAAAATCCACCACACAAGACTCTACTAAAGAACTATTACATCGTGTCCGAGGCGCAAGTGTGTCATGCATCAAATGGAGGTCGTATACAACGGAGTGTAAAGGTAGGTAGATACATACGAGCAAATGGTCGGTGGGTAAGCAGTGATATTTCCCACCGGCCGCGAGTCTGGAGTGTGTATTAATATCGTCCTTATTAAACTGCGGAGCTCGGAGGAAGTTACTTTGATCCCCGCCGTTCAGGTGTGGCAGCAGCACCGGCTTAATAAGCGAATTTCTAATAACTAATGTAGACTTCTGCAACGGCCCGACGGTTATGCGCAACGATTTTGCACCGCGGTCTCTCGGTATTTCCTAGTCTTCGTCGCACATGCGAGCCAGCTGCCAAGCTATAAAGTTGTGACAGGCTTCGGTTCGTTTCTCCAACGTTGGCGACGAGGAAGCGACGAACCAGCTTCTTCGTTCGTTCGGGTACAAATTCGACGCGCAATAAGACACGAATATTCGAGGAATTAAAAATCGCCACCGAGTCGTATATAACAATTATTTCAGAGATATCCCAGAGGCGGATTTAATCACGCGGTTTATACTCTGGCGGCTTGTTTTTAAACAAAATTATACTTGGTATTTAGTCCGTTTCCGGCAAGCCCCCGTATACACGACGACGCCGAGTATTATCCGCGAGACTTGTTTTTGCAAATTGGACGCAGCTTCCGGCGCTCCCAATTCGGAAACACGTGCTTAATCAAGGTCACCGATAATCACACATCCAGCCTCCACAAGCCGACCCGCGCACGTGTTTCTGCAAATCTTAAACAGACTGTTTCGTAATTTCGGTCACGTTAACGAGCTATGAACGGTATTTATTTATTTATTTATTTTTATATATATGAAGATATATTTGTAAGGAATCAGGTATGCTGCAGCGCAGCTTTCGGATAAAACGACAGAAAAATTTCGTCAGTTAACGTCAGAACAAGCGAATAATTCAAAATTGGTTCGCTGTCGAGCACACCTCACTCGTTACACCATAGGCAAGTCGATTCTCGAGTACCCCAGAATATCCCGACAATTCCCATGGATCGACGAGTCGTTTAACGGCACTTTATACCGATTTCAAATTCTTTCATAATCAGAGATAAAATAAGAAATAAAAACCGAATCAACATCGTCGACTCGTTTCATAAGCGTCGAGACGAGGCTCCGCAACGGTTCATACCCGGCTTCGAGTAGCTTTGAACGAGTTGACATGGACTTGAAGTGAATTTGAGAGACTCCTTCTCGCCGAGACTTCGTGACGTGAAAAAATTTGTCAACTCCCGCCTGATGCTCTCGGCTTCGAAATCGTAGGTGACAGCCGAGAGGCCGTAAGTTAAAGGATCGACTCT
This sequence comes from Diprion similis, assembly GCF_021155765.1. Taxonomy (NCBI): domain Eukaryota; kingdom Metazoa; phylum Arthropoda; class Insecta; order Hymenoptera; family Diprionidae; genus Diprion; species Diprion similis. The sequence goes on along the minus strand of NC_060116.1, from coordinate 8,435,359 downwards.
TTCTCGAGGATAGTTAAATTTCTCGCTACGAACGGCACTGGATCCCGATTGCCGGTCTCTCTCTCTCTCTCTCTCCCTCTATCTATCTATATATATATATATATATAAATACATATATATATATATCCAAGGGATGTTAATATAAAGCTCCAGTCAGTAGAATCTTCCAGCGTGACTTTGGATCGTTACAAAATAATGGCCCGCTCTCGGAACTGGGTGACATCTTCTATTTCCGTCCTAGAGCGGCAGGGCGTGCGTATGTTGTGTACGATCTTTAGTGCTTTTTATTTCAACCGTCTGTCAAGACGCCCGTGGGCGGCGGTGGGCGGGGGCGGAGGCAGGGAGATGGCTTGTTAGCTCCTCCATCGTTGGTCGATTTAGATCGGTCGTAAAAAATCTTAATTGGCTTTGGAATTTTTACCTTTTATCTCTTTTACTTCGATTTTTCCTTTTCTTGGATTTAAAAAAAAAAAAATTTCATTTTTTCAGGCGAACTGATTTCACGATTTGGCACGATAACAATGTACTTATATGGATTATTATTGAAATTCGCAACTAATACGTTGACATCTTTCTCCACTATACTATGTGTATACGGTTTTTTAAGAAAACAGTTCATTTTCACACCATAAATACACTTCGCGATACCGACGTTGGTGGGATACGCTGATCCCAATTTACGTCGAAAGATTTTTCAAAAAATCGATCGTCGTGTAAGTAATTTGGTGAATCGTTTTGATTTTACTAAAGATCGAATATATGCTGACAATGTACGTAAAGTGGATCAGGAGAAAAATGTCGAAGTAATCGAATGCCTACTCGGAATACGAGTTTCAATTTGGCGAGTATGTTACTTGTATCACCGAGCCCCGTACAATAAATCACGTTGTAAAGAGCAGGTACTCGCTTCACGGTTGTAAAAGAAAAAGGGAAAAGAAAGAAGAAATAAATAAGAAAAGTAAAGAGAAGAAGTAAAGAAAAGAAAAAGAAAAAGAAAAAGAAAAAGAAGAATAAGAATAAGTAAGGAGCAGCGGACGTTCGCTCGCCGAGTACCGGCCGTCAGGGATGAAAAGCGTACGGTAGTTTTGGCAGTCTCGAGCGAAAGGTCCAAAGAGTTTTTACACACTCCTGCGGTTCTGTCCCGCACCGCGTACGCGGAGGACGGTTGAATATAAGTAACGCGTTACGCGCTGCAATATTCGACGGCATGATGCAATTTGAAATATGACTTTCTTGTTACGGTCTGGCATATTTTGACAGGACCCAGGCACCTGGTCGCGGCTGTACTTTAAAAATATATTCTCCGGCCGTCTTCAGAAGAAGAGCATTCATTCGCTTTATTCTTTTTTTTTTTTTTTTTTTTTTTCCCAAGCCGATGCGTACATAGGTATGATGTACTCGGACCAGAAATACTAGAGCCCGAAGTGTGTCGTCGGTATTGGTTAAATTTACAAGGAAAATAGCAAGAGGATAAATATATAAGAAAAAGTGAGAAATATCGGTGATACGTCATAAGACTCGGTAGAGAGCTGAATATTGTATTTATAAAAATTCCCATGACTCAACGACGTCCAATTTCGTGCGCGAAGTATAGCCACTTTACGATGTATGTAGGTACCAACCAACCAACGCCGCACTGCAATGAGGAAATAATCTGTTATTATAATTACGGTGTATCACCAATAAAAAAGCGGCGTCTATTTTTCACGCTGTATAATACCGAGCATTAATGAACAGGAGCGTTTAAACGCGCGTATATATACAGAAACGAAATAATGTCGGTCCTCGATTATTTAAGCATTGTCATTTATCTCGGGATGCGGTATAATCGAATCGCTGGAATACCCGACGTTTGTGTTGAAATAATAAAGGAAGAAGAAAGCTCGACGCGCGTTTTACCGGAGGAAAAAAATTCGCAAGTTACACGTGAATACTAACGCGTGTTGTAAATGACGCTTCAGCACTTCGCCACGGTACTTGTTTCACTTTCATGCGATTTCACACCTGACACGCCGGAATGATTTGCGCAGTTTAGCCCCTGTTTTTGTCACGCGTCAGGGTTATTCTGCCTTCTCGTATGTTTCATTTTCATTTACTTGTACTTGTAGGAGAAATTTTCAATCAGCATCTCCAGCCAAAATTTCATTCTAACTTTTAACAGATTCGGCTACACGGTGTTCCGGTATTTTCTGAACATACTTTTCACTACTCGAACGGTACGAGGACAGGATACACCGTGGGTACTAAGACTTGATATAAAACCTGAATGACCGAAAAGATATTTCACCAGCGTTTATTTTCGAACGGAAGAATAATATTTAGTATTAATTTTGACGTACGAGTGTTTTGAGTCAGCCGTGACACCCTCGATCAATCAAGTACCTATATACCTACCTACGCCGAAAGTAATACCTACGTTGAATAAAAGATAATATAATAATTGATAAGTAACAAGGTAGGAAAATAATATTACAAAAGTTGCGAGGTGGAAAAGTAAGACAGAGACAGATTGAAAAATTAGAATAATTCCGAAGGGAATATTTGTTCAACTGATTGCAGCGCGGGCTAGTTTACACGCGCACAGACACACCGAGATTACACGAACACAGCCAAGTTTCGTCGAGCCTTCTTAACAACAACCTGCATTATAGCTGTAGACTTGCTGCCTCTAACGTCCTTCTTAATTGGCTAAAATGTATTCCAACAAACAAAGGCATTAATTTGCTGGCTTTTGCTGTTCTCTGCGACGTCTACTGCAGACAATAAGGCTGCCAAGCAATTCGTTCGAGTCTCTCGTACGAATACAAGAGGTGTACCCATAATTGCAGATAATGCCGGACAATATTCAGACCGTAATAACAACGTAGTGTAATATTGGGAGAATGTTTCAAGTTTTTGTAAATTTTGGGGAAAAATGACAAAAAAATTTATTTATCGTACTGATAATTGGTAGTCAAGCCGATTGAAAGATTTTTCTTATCAACGCAAGCGATAGGTATTATTCGATTTGAATTGAAATTAGTTGTATCGTAATTTTATTTTTTATACGACGTACGTATCACGTGAGAAGATTTTTTTAGAATAAAATTAAGAAAAAAAAACAAAAAAAAACAACGAAATGTGAAATCGGTTATAAAATTGGGATTTCAATAATTGCATCCTTTTCATTAACTTTCTGTTTATTTTTTTAATATCCCTCATTCGGCTTCGCGTTCTTTCTTAGAGACGATTGTCGTTGAGTTATAATTCAGGTTCTCTGATTTGGGTGGGGCCGACGATCGCCGAGTCTCATCTTTGTGTTACAGAGACGGTGTTATACGTTATACGGTCGTGCGGGCAGCAGCTTTCGCCGAAGGAAAGAATCTCGACGTCACCCGCTGTGCCGATAATAATTATTAAGGAACGGACAATGGAAAGAGAGAAAGACGCAAAGAGAAAGGTGGACGTACGGCTGGTTATTCGTTCGTGGGGATAAACTCCGAAAGATAACGACGCGTCGAAAGGAATAATAATTTGAAGATTCGAAGGTGGTGGAGGAGGCATGTGCAGGTATAAGGTACGTATCACGACGCCGCTGCTATCCGAGGACTTCTCGGGCGAATAATTATACCCGCACACGAATACACACGCGTGTCCACAATGCCGTTGCGAAGAAATTTTTGTGCCTGACATAAAAGTAATTAAAAAGTGACGATCGAGAAGAATCGTCCACCAATACCCTAAGCGTAATAACGTTATACGTATGCGACGTAGCTGCTGCGGCGCGTTGGCGAGAGACGAAATCACTTCGGGGAAATAACAGTTTGAACAAATTGAACGGCTCAAGTTTTTCCTCGATGTGGGAAGGAGGGTAGAGAGAACTAATCAAGTCTCTCAAAAATCTGAAGGGCAAAGAGTAAAACTGAATCGCGTATACCGACCTACCTACTCGGCGCTGTGTGATTTCAAGTTCGTTAACCCCCGGATACTGTAAGACTTTGCGCAGATACTAGACCAAATATATCCACCAATGCAGGAGTCCTAATAACCCAAATGACTCGGTGAATCCGCTCAGCTTTGGCGTCATTTTGAGATTAGCTTCCGAATCATTCAACGCCCAAAACGAGCCTCGAGATGGATATGAGGAATATTTTTCCCCGACGATTATACTTCAACGCCTGGAAGCTAGAGCTGCGAAAACATTTGGCCGAAGCGGTAATCGTGCGAAGTCAGGATTTACATCATCCACTGTTGTGCATTGACCTACGAAAGAAGTCTGCTGATTTACGTGGAACAGATGCGCTCCGGAATGAAATTACCAGACTGTTGTACGTGCAACCGGAAATAGAGGTTCACTGCTGTTGTAAAATATTCTCTTTACCGTTGATCATCCCCTTCATACGAAATGACTTAAAAAAAGACAAGAATAAAAGGGATTGCTGCTACTGCTACAGTGGTTCATTATATTATGTTAGCCTCTGCAGCCAACTCGAATCTCAATCCCTCGTAGTTCGCGTTTAAAATTTGCAAGACAATCTATATCTATCGAAGGTGTGAAATATCGGGGTTAACAATAAGTTCGACCCCGTTGCCGAGGGCGCGATGAACGCGTGATGCGAAACGGTGTGTACGTGTACCAATAGGCGTACGTACGGATCGTCCGAGGATATTGCCGAGGGCGCGGGGGGTTCGTCGGGGGGCGACGAGGGGGGCCGAGAAGTCAAGACGCAAATAGCTCGCCCAACTTAGCCTAACGGAGCAGGCAACCAGCACCAGGCACCGAGAACCGAGCCTCGGCTTCGAGCATCAAGAAACGGCAATCGCCGAGCACGTGCTGACGAAACGAAGCCAAACGAAGCCACGAAGCTATATCATACCTATACGCTCACTCCTCGGCGATGGGCCTTTTTCCTACTCCTCTTCTTCCTCGTCTTCTTTAGGGAATGAGAGCTGGCATATTTGAGAAATGCAGGTCCAGCGCGGCAGCCTCCAAGCTTCGAGATTCTCGTCACGGTATGTATTTGCCGTGATTTTTATCTCGGAACGGATCTTGACCTCGGCTCGCACTTACGGATGCAGAGGACAGAATTCACCCGGAGTATGCGAACTTTTGCCGAGGCGTGTGCGATTCTGAGAAGAAAAATTCAAACTTTGCCGAAAATGGTAACAGTGAACCGCGGTACCAGCTATGTGCGAATATTGAAAAAGAGTGATTGCAGAAAAAAATGCAGACACGAACTTCTCGCGATCGTATCGGATGAAGAAGATTTTTGAAGAAACCATTCTTCTATATCATTGTTCTACGGATATTCGTGGACAATGAACAAATAGGACGACTGAGACGAAATGCAGCTGGACTATTTCGCCACCTGTAATTTCCTACGGCACGGGCGTTAGAAAGTTCTACGCTTCCTGCAGATCCCCGTTAGACAGTTTGGATTGTAATTACAGCACCCTTCAGGGCGGAGTACTTGAGGCGATAGAAGTTGGAAGTGGTAGCGGCCCCTTGATAAGTTCCGATTCCCAGGGAGGGTGGTTTATTTACGTTTCGAGCTTTTAGAGAAGGTACGGAGGCACTGACCGATCTCGAGTTCGTTGGTTTTCTGTTTAGGGCGCAAATGAAGACTGCCGACAGTTTTATGAAATCAACACAAGCGCGTTACCGGCAGGCATGGTGCACGGTGAAAAGGCAGCCCTATTTCGGGCAATATACTCAACTTGGTTAAGGCAGCAGCCCGGACGGCTTTCGGGGTCGTTCAACTTGAATATAAACCGAATATAGATCGAAAGAATAATTATTCACGGAGCTCTCAAAACGGACAGAGAGGGTAGGATACGCACCTATGCATTAGTATTTTGAGATGAACGGAAAAAAGCGATCCCTCATTCTGTCCGTTATAACTAAGCCTGGATAGGTATACACATACGCCTCGGGATGTCGTAGGTATTGTAGGTAGTGCGTGAGTGCGTCGAGGCTCTGTAGGTACACACTCCTAAAAATAAAACTAAGCGTTATTTCGGTTGACTCTTATTTCCCAATTTATCAGGCGAAACCGTTTAGCGGAAGCTTCTAAATCACTGAGCCTCGAAACAAGCGGGCAAGTGGCTTGTTACACGTTCCACCGATATTATTAATAGGCCGAGTACGGCGCTAATCGAATCGTCATGAACTTGCGGCAAGCTTTAGCTTTGCGGAATGCTACGAACAATCCGAACGACGATGAACCATCCTTTCGCACATGGGTGGGTAATCTCATTGAAGAGGAAACGATTTAGGTGATAAAAACCGAAAGAAAAATAGAAGCAACGGAGTGAGAGTAAGTCGGGAGACTTTAAAAAAGGTAAAATGGTGTCAAAACCAAGAACGAAAGCTTACTGCCGGCAGCTGCAAAGCTTCCGTGGGTAAAAAACAGGCCGAGGCAAAAGAGAAGAAACGACGCCGAGTCGAGTCGCGCTCACTGCACTCGCACGAAAATACCAAAGCCGCGTCTCGATGTCCCAGTCGTATGCCACGACGCACTTAGTATATATCTGATATAAAAATATGTATGTATAAACCGAAGATATAAAGACGATACGAGCATCGAGAGCTGTAACGAGTTCGAGTGCCTGTGCGTACGCAAAACGTTGCAGGCGGGCCGCTGCCTCCGAGGAAAAGTTATTGGGCCGTTTGCGATGAAATGTATGCAGGCGACGAGGGTGATCACCTTTTAGAATTTTTTATTTCCTCCCCTGTGCGGCGGAATTCGTCGGGTGAACGTTCGTCGCCGATAATATGGAACGAAGAACCAGCGGTGGTAGCTGTAACCAAGATGCGAATGAACTAGCCGAGCAAGAATGACGCAAGGGTGTGACGGATTGGCCACGACGGAGTGACGATGAGCGGGGAAATTGGCGGTCCTGCTTTGTCAAATGGCGAGTGAACGACAAGACAACCGATCCGCAGAGGTACCTAGTTAGTAGGCGATTCTCTCGGGAAGTTGGAGAGAATCTAGAGAGTCTACGAGAACGACGTCGGCTCAATAAACAAAATAAATATCTCTGGAAGTATCCGAAAGCCGTCAAGCCTAGGTAGTGTAGGTATAAGTATTAAACGTCCAAGAGATCGCGAGCTGACTCACAGAATTGAAGCTGAGAGCCGAGAGAGAGACGTGGAGGAGTGCCAGCCGATGACGGAGAGGGCGTCCTGGCCTAGGAGAAAACCCGCTAAGCGTTCTACGAGCCGCCACCGCTGGTTTCATTGACAAATTATTGACTAACTATCTCGCGGACGGATCGTCACGCTCGTTGATATTCGGTAAGGTTCTCCCCTTCATCCGCAGCCGTCTTCGCACGCACCCTGCGTAAGTATTTCTGTATCGCGTTGATTTGCGTCTCTGTTCGTGTTGCGTGCAATTCGGGATACACGAATGTGCAGCGAGTGCCTGTTAAGCTGCGAAATTCTTGCGCCAACTGCAGCACTCGTGATGCAAACGTTATTGCGAAATCCACGTGGCCGTTTTCCGATGAAAGAGATGCTGATTCAACAGGGATAGCATTTGCACAGGCGTACAATGTAGTTGACCGGTGGAGAATTCGGGCGCGGTATTCGACCTGGTCCGCACCGTTTCACAGATGCGCTTTCGGCCGCGGGGAACGGGAAGAAACTGAACGGTGAGATGAGAGTCGATTGTCCTATGCAGATTTTAGACGTCGAATGGAGGCTAAGCGTTGACGGGAGTAAAGCACCTACTCTAACCAAGGCCTGATGGCCGCGGTGCTTTAGAGGCAAAGCCGAGTGGCGTTACGGCTATTACGTAACCTTATTAAATCTGTTGGTAAATCTACCATACCTACTTTGTTTTCTCTCCTAGCAAGCTTTACGGCCCCGCAAGCATATGTTTCGGATACATAAAATTGAAATTTATAGTCTCACATTCGACACCGCGGCTCAATGGAAATCGACCTCGGCTGAAAGCAATCTATGCCAAATATTTTAAGGGGAAATTCCATCAGCACCGAACAAGGCACTTCGAGACCTTGGCGAAAATCTCATCGCCGATTCTAGCATCAGATCGGAGCATCGATCCGATCGCAAAGTAGTTTCCCAAAAACGATAACTATAACAGCTAAACCTCCTCGATCAACATTTTCCGTACTTAGGCAATGTAGGGAATTTGCGGAAGACCCGTTCAATTTTCTCATACGTACCTACGTCGACCGAAGCTTTCCGCGCGATAACATTTATTCGTCCGTACGCTTAGAAGTATCAATCAACCGGCAACGGCGGGGGGGAGAGGGAGGGGGGCAAATTGCTGCATATTTTCAAATTCATACATCATTTATTCCTCTTTTAGCTCACGCTTCGTTACCCAAATGTTTTAATTTTTACCATCTGTTGAAACAGATGCGGACGCCTTAGCGATGCGAATAATTTCAGTGGCGCTTCTGGCGAGAAAAGATGAAGAGAAGGAAAAAAAAAACAAAAAAACAACGCAATCCAAAAACTCGCGGAGCTAAAAAAGTATCGGGCAAGTTAGCCTGTCTTGGGCAGAGTCGACTAAGTAGACCCGTAGTTGCAGTCGCAGTCGGAGTTGGAGTTGGAGTTGGAGTTGAAGTTAGTGCAGAACAAGGCGCTTTACATAGCATGGCGCGCGTCTGGCCATGTCGGGAATGACGGAGGGGAGAGCCATTACTAGCTAAAACTCTGGACGAAAATACCCATAGCGCAAGGACAAGGGGAGTGCTAATGCCTTGATGCTTTGCTTTGCTTTGCCTTAGCTTTGCTCCGCTTTGCCAGTTTGCCAGCGCCGTCCAAATACGAGCACGAATTTTGTTGTGCGAGTCTCACTTCGAAATATGCAAGGCTTAGCAGCATTGCGATTATCCTAAGATCCTTCCGCAGATGGGAATCCTGCCAGCATAACCAGGATTTTAATTTTAATTGATTCTCGTTCCAGAGAAAAAAGAAATATATATAAGCTTGACAAATTGTTTTTTTAGAAAGAAAACTTCGCGCGTCGTGGATGATGAGCAATTTTTGGGAAACAAATTGCATTGAAGTATCAGAAAGGTAAATATTGAAACATGCAACGAGAGTTATTGTTGGCTGTTGTATTTACTTTGGCAGCTGGTGAGGTAGCTTTAAAAAACCAACAGCTACAGCGGACAACAACTCCTTCTCGTGATATTCGTAGAAAATATCCAAGATTCGTTTTGTAAACATCGAACTAATATCTCTCAGAGTAATCCTCAACGCGTATTGCGTAACAGCTGGCTGACAGCACGAACCTCACCGGAAAATAGACTTCCAGGTTGTATCTGAATGAAAAATCTCGTCTCGTGTACTCAAAACCAGATCAGAAACGAAGTCCTGAGACCTAATTCTTTACCTCATTGAACCAGCATTCTTTGAGCTAAGAATTAAATGACGATCGGATCTTCTTTGCCTGAATTTGATTAGCATTATGCGATTCATCAGGACATCTGGTTCTACATTAACGAAAGAAGAACTTAGTCTGTACCGACGGAGCGTGTAATAAATCGTTAGAGGAACGTATTGAATTTGAGAAACGGGCGTCGAAGCATCTGGAGCTTTAGGGTACAGCAGGAAATCCTTAGAGAATGAGCTTTGTTGAAGAGACTGAAAGGCGAAGTCTTAAACGACTTAATAAAATATACTAGGTGTACTTGGTTTCGTGTAATGGTTGGGTTGTATCCAGGTCACTGCAGCGTTGGTGGTAGTCAATGGCGGCGGGTTGCTCAACGTCGAGACGAAGATGACAGAAACTGGTAAAGGGGATCAACTCGAGACGGACTTGAGTTCCACTCATTAAGGACAACAACGGCAAGCACACCACGTCGCTAACCTCTTCCCAGAAACTGAGCCAACGGCAAAAGCAGACGGTGTCGTACCTCATATCTCGTCTGTCCCAGCGCCCCGTCATCCCGACGTTTTCGCTCATCCGAACCCGGAAACCTGCGCTTTGGTATTGTCTCCGAACATGAAGGTGGTTTAATAATATCTGACAAACGGAGCTAAGCGACTCTGGAATTCGGAGCGAGGAACGAACGCAGGAATTTTCTACCGGTTACGCACAAAGTCGAAAACGCACCGCAAGGTTCCTTAATTTTGCGATCCACGTTTTTCCGTTCCCGGAATTGTTCAGGGATTTCCTTGAAAAAAGTTACTTATGCGTTTGCGCACCGTCGCAGCGGCGGGAGAAAAGCAGGGGATCGCGGTTGACGGCGCGTGACTAAACTGCAAGACTTTAACTACAAGCAAAGCAGTTAAAAGTTAAACTGGAGTGTTTTAACCTCGGAGGACTCGGCTTTCTCGGTTAGCTCAAACGTTACCAACGTATGGAATCAGTAAATCACGCTTCCGACTTTAATATCGGCGCGGCGCACACTTCGTATCAACTAAGGAACACTTTATACAAGTTGGCTAGCCTGCAGCGATCGCTCGCTCGTGTAGAAAACTGGTAATTAGTCACGACCAGAGGAAAAGGTGGTCGTAAGTAATTAATCAAGTTATTATCCTTGCAAGCTTTCGAAATAAACGATCCAGATGCTTTTAATTTCATGTGATCCTACCTTATCGAACCGTCGACAGATTGTCACCGGATGTGGTGCCTCTATTACATCAAGCTAGCAAATTCATCACAAGGTAAACAGACACACAAACACATCTTCACTGCTTAACGTTACTGACGTTAGATATTATCGCTTAGACTGCAGAGATCCTACTTCCGTTCCGCAGTTATCAAAGGTTGAATATTCAAAACCCGTGCTGATCGAAAAGAAGAAACTGTAAAAAGAGTGTGTGAATAAATCATTCAACGGTAAACTGGGCTGAGAATGAAACGGCGATCGCACTTATAGAGGAATTACATCGCGATCAAGCCAGGGATTAAATTTAGCGAGAGTGATTGACTTGAAAACAATCAGCCCTCCGTGACGTCGGTAGGCATGGCGGGTTTTACTAACGTCAGACGCATCGGAGGCGTTGCCTAACTCGAATGACAACTTGAAATCCGTAGAGAAGTACGTACTATTATACAAGTTGCGAAGATTAGTTCAAATCCTTTTCGAAAAGGGATTAGAATCATGCGGGGAATCAGAAAGGAGAAAGATGAAACGGGCCTTAAAGAATTCTAACAAGCGCGGGTTTATATATAAAACTTTCTGTCATCGTTCCGCGCGGTACAAGGAATTATAGTAGTAAGTCCAAATATTTGGTCAGACTGTAACGGCTGGAAGAGTTTCTTGAAAAATAGTGAGAAAAAATTATACGGTAGGCGATTATCAACGGTCGATAAAAACTAGAAAATTATACGATTCTCGAGCGCGTTAGATTTCCGCTTCCGAAAACCACTGCACGTGCGCACGCGCGGTCGTCAGACGCACCTGACTTCCGCCTTGCGGCCGCTCGTTGCCATACATCACACGGTCACGTCCCACTAACGGAGCACATCAGACGTTCCAAAATCTACTTCACGCAATTCCACGACGCGTTAGGCACCAGCCGTTATATGTGCCTAGAAACCCAGTCAATCTTGGCGTAAGAAAATGCGCGGCGAAACACATTGAATGTGAAAGAAAATTGAGGACGTATAAATTCCAGGCAATGAAACGTTGGAATTTCGACAATAACCGGCTTATTAAACGCAAAGATCGCTCGAAGCCGCATTGCCCGTTGGAAGAAAACTTCACTTCGACTGGATGCTCATGGTGGTGAATCTCTTGGTGAAGCAGGCGAGACTGTTCGTGCAATGTCCATTAGCATGTTGGACTTTATCATCATCTAGCGATGCAGTAACGGGTTTATTATTGCGTTTGGCAAGCATCGCCGCCCGGAGAACAGCTGAACGCAACTTTGTCCGAGGACGCAGCAGTAAGGCCACAAATAATCCAGCTCTCGAAGCATAATAAGTCTTACGCACCGTAATTCCCTTGGTTGAAATTCGCACCTGCCAAAAAAGACTCGGACCTCCGGCGGTGCAACGGAGCATCTCGATCCGAAACGGCTGCGCTGGAATAACGCTGCGACTACTGCCTACCACGTTCACCCTGGCATTGGCTGAGGTAAAGCAAACAAATTTCTGAGCCGCGATCAGGTCCGTTTACGATATCAGTGAACCATGGGTTCGGGGCTCGGTTCACTGTTTAGAACGAAGCCCCAGAAGGCACCCTGCCTCGCGGTCGTAAACAAGAATCAGTTCCTTCTCCCTCCGCGGACTGCGGTCTGCTGAGTCTCAACCGAGTGTCTCTCTCATCTGATTTTATTTCGAGGTCACCGAAATTTTCTTGAAATTAGCAGAGGGAGGTTCAAATCAGCGAATCTTGGCATGTGTGCTCGAAGCCTGCAGATCGGCGGATGGAATGCTCGTGGTTCCCGCCTCGTTTAAACAACGGCATTTTCAACGGACTCCGAGCTTTTAATCCCTGATTTGGTTCAGCCATGCGTCAAGAAAGAAGATTGTCTACAGTCGAAAATGCAGAGTCACGAAATAGGTGGCTGCTGGTAGAATATGTGTAACGAGAATGAATACGCTTGACAGGGATCACAAATTAACGAGGTATTACCAATCGATCAAAGTCCTTCTTAGCCCATTCACCTAAATATCAGAGCATTAGTTTTTCTGTTGGTACGGTTTCGACGGGCGGATACGCAACTCGTATGTTCGAGCATAAGCGGTGTGATGCGTCAATGTATCCCCTATAGACGCGTGGGTGAAAAAATAATCTAATTTGAAAAATATCCGCGATAGGATACATATCGTAGACATCTAAAAACGTCAGGAGGTTATTGTCTTTTATCAGAGATGTTTTCGAAGCTCCCTTCTCGCCTACATAATTCGCGTGAGTCAGCATACGTGTTGAGATCAGCACGGATAACCGCATTTCCGAACATGCACGCGGTTACAAGAATGTTGTTATACGTGTTCAAGCGGAATTAGATCGCGAATTGGAGTGCAGCGTTGTTCCGTGCCTGCGAGATGTTGAGTCACTTATTTTATGACGTTTCTATTCCCCGACGTCGCGACGCGATCTCGCTAAATCGCAGAAAGAAAATATTCGCACTTCTGCAGCTGCGCGAATGCAACTCCAGCTCGGTGACGTGGTGACACGGTCACGAATAAACGACGTCGCCTCCGTCGGCCGGCGGTTTGGTTTATTTTTTAGATCATCGTCGCCGCGACTACATTCACTGAAATTTGGAAGTTTTTGGCAAGGTGTATCTTCGATTATTTATCGACATGGTATGCGTGGCGAGTGGGCGATTCTGGCCGACTTCCAAACGGCGACACCACCTTCCACCACCATCCTCTTCGTCGTCACCTCGGTACCACCACCACCACCACCACTACCACCATCACTGGCGTACCGTCACGTCGACGTCTCTTCGTCGAGCTGCCTCATCATCCGAACGCGTTACGAGGCTGCTGTTACTGTGTTATATGCGTTATGCATTCTGCAATGAGTTGCGCGCGTGTCTTACGGTTCATGTTTTTAATACACAACAACGACCAAGTGCAACTGCGTGGGATAGGATATCGCACATATGTACATCAAAAACCACTGAAATGATATACGGCGATATTGTTCCCGGTCGCAGTTAACCAACCAATTGGACAGGTACATCGCTTTCCCTGATGTTGATTTACTAGTCGAGTCTCAAGCAGTGAAATTTTCTGCGATATAGTTGCATATGAATGGTTATGACTGACTTTTGTTGCTGCGTAACTGTTCGGGTCTGTAAGGCCCCCCGGTAATTTTGAGGAAACGATGTTTTGACGAATAACAAACGTCGATTGTATAGAATAAAACGGAAATCACCAGCCGACACGTCCGAAGCCGATTGATGTTAACGAGTCGGAGGATTCGCACGCCTCCCCGGAATATCTGTACGTGCATTTTGTTAGGACAAAATTCTCGAGTCGCACCCAGGAAGATACCCGTTGTCAGTAATCACTGCAGGCTATGGGAGTCAGGGATAAATTTAGAGTTTATTTTCCTTCGACAGCTGTTGGGTTTTACGTTTACGACCCATTTGCAAACAGATCGCTTTTATTCCGATGTCTCTGATTTAAGTCAACGTTTAAAATTTATCCAAGTTTTATTCTTATACCCGACGCGTGGGCATAAGAAGATGTAATCTTGGTCAAAAAGGCGGAAGAGAAAGAGAGAGACAGAGAGACAGATAGACAGAGAGAGGATGAAAAAAATCTTCAAGCCAAAGGACCGCTCGAGTGTATATGAGAGAATTTACACAAAATGTCAAGAATTTTTCTTCTCCCCGCCCAATTTCTACCAGCTCGTTTATCACTCGGCTAAGTTTATTTAACCAGATTTATACGGTGACACGTTAAAGGTCGAGAACATCGTTACACAAGTAGGCGTGTAGCATCTACACGTAGGTACATTTTGATTAAAGGTCCACGCGAATTAAGAAGGTAGAGGGGATGGATTTTTGGAAGTCAATATACCACCTCGATGCGTTAAACTCTGTCTTTTAAATTTATATCAACACCTGCAGGTCAAATCGTTCGCTAGTCGTGGACCATTTGATTGTCATCGCTAGTTCGAGAATTTATGCCCCAAGACAGCCGTGAAAAGCTTGATGAAAAAATAGAATAGAAAAATAGCTTACATAACAGACATTATACATGTACCTGAATGCCTATATTTTCATTTAACTCCCTGCTAACGTCTATACACCCACCCATGTCTCGTATTTTTAAGTTAATACTAAAATTTTTCTGTTTTTTCTATTTATTCTTCCTTTTTATATAAGATTCAGTGGCATCTCTAGAGTAGAAAATTTGCCACTTGGACTATTTTAACGTAGCATATAGACAGTGAAACGAACTTGGTATCAGCCACAGTGAGCCCGGAAAATAAGTACTTGGCTTAGAATGTAGGAGAAGCGAAAAACGAACGCCGATCTTTCGTTGTTCGCGGATTTCAAGCTTGAAATAAGACTCCCAGAAGCATCTGAATCAATGAAACAAGATCAGTCATGTTGGTTGTGAAATTCGTTTCAGTTGTTCGCTGTCAGGGTTTGATATTGCAACGAGATTTTTTCGTGCGCAGTTACACCGTAACTGAAAGACATTTTAAAAGCCTGTCGTGCACGTTCGGCAGTCACAATATACAGCATTCGCAATGTTCTGTATATTATTTCGCACCACCGCTCGAATTCCCAGCTGTAAATCAGGCTGAAGACCCTTCGTCGTTTTTTTTCCAAACCCCATGACCCTAAGCATAAAAGATACGTTCAGTTTAACAGGGTATCGGGCTGTCGTTGGTTCAACGTTTTGTGCAAATCCACGCTTCTAGGAAGCTGAATTTATTCACTCAACGAATGAGAAGAGTTCACGAAAGGATGAATGCTGCGCGAATTCAACACCAGCTCTTTCTTCCAAACTACTATTCTGCTGTCCATCGTCGAATTTGGCATTTGTAAGGCGCCTGCTATCCGAAAGTCAATATATAGCAGTTTGGTTCTAGCCCGGTACATAATTAGTGTCACGTAGGTACTAAAATAATACACACGCCGCCATCTGTCATCTGGGATGAACAAGTCCCACTTCTAGTCCTTTTCCTAGGAGGTAGAAGCGAGATGAAACGACGCGTCTTTAGGCAGGGGTGAAAAGAGATGGTAAATAAAAAATAAGCAAGCATAATGGTTCCGGTGGCCTTAATGAATTTCAACGGTGATCCACGTTCCAACGCCTCGTGCGCTCTGTCTGCCAAACTTAGAGCTTGGAGTTAGTAAAATAATGGTTTTCCGTAATAGATATGTCTTCGAAGTAGATCACGAGAAAAGCAATGTTTTTTAGGTTATCTGTCGTTGATCAGGGTTTACCAAAGCGCCGATGGATGGGCTCGAGGATGATGAATGGTTAAGATACTGGTTTACTGTTAGTAAAAATCTTCGATATTCTTATTGATTTTTCATTCATTAACCACTGTTCAGTTATGGAAAGTGGTTAGAAAAAGTAGGAAGCGGCTTTTCTAACGACATTGAAGTGTCAGTTTCAATTTCCACTACCTACGGATCTCATAGTCAATGTAGGTCTGAGGTCACGTGGAAAGTGAAAATAAACTTTTGCTTTAACGATGCCGCGATGCTTGACATCAACCAGAGACAACGTCTCTTCGTATCTTTTTTTCCTCTCTTTTACTTTTTGCTTCTACATTCTCGCCTTTCTTCCCTCTGTCTTCTCAATATCCAAGTGGGACCGGGACAAAGCGTCATTCCAAGATTTGTGGTTAACCGCACAAGGTCAAAGCGACCCTTGAAGAGGCTCGAGGGATGCGTTGAGCCTCCGATGTGTCTGGTTCAAGATTATTTTATTCCATCGTCGTTAGGTATATCAGCGGCTACGCATATAAGGCAGCTTTATTCGCAGATAAGAAGGTGAACAACCTGGGATAAAAATACGTTGGTGTAGAAGAAGAGTGACTAGTTGGACTGCATAGTCGTCTGATTGGAATGTGCCCCGCGCCAGAGTGTCAGTCCAACGGTACGGACACTGAGGAATGATTGACCTAAAGATAAAGTGCTCATTCTGTTCCTAATTAAGACTGACTTTTCACCGTAAAAGAAATATTTCAGGAGTCAGTCACGACGGTCCGCCGAGTGTCCCACTTTCATCAAACTCTTTCAACGAATGCTCTTCTCCTCCTGCTTCTTCATCCTCTTCTACTATCTCACTACCAGGGCGTAACGGAGTAGGTGATTATGAGTGAGTTGAGGTACGCAAAAAATTAATTATCATCACGAATAAGGATAATGTTGTAGCGAAAGTGGTGGCATAGAAAAATTTCGATTATCGAGGTGGTCCAGTACTTTGCTACGAATATGCTTCACCTAAGTGTTTTCGACAATTTGCGAATAGTTCCTCAGCTAATGCATCAACGCTAAGACGATTTAGAGATAAATTAGTCGTGCTGGCATTTCCAGATTCGCTCGAGTAAACCAGCCTGTATTTGCTAGTTACACGAAAATAGCGCGAGGCAACAAAAATACAGGGTGAATTTTACGGTGTTGCTTTGTTATGCCCTGTCGATGGCAGCAGTGCTGCGAGGTGGATTTACGCAACGATCGAAACGACGACAAAGGTCGACGATCACCGGGTGATTGATGAAGGAGAACGACATGAATTAGGAAAAGCTGACATTTATTATGTTAATTGTTAGTGGTACAGAAAACATACAATTCACACGAGAAAGACGAAAAAAATACAAAGTCAACTCCACAACAATCGTTATATTATTATTATTATTATTATTATTATTATTATTCTTGTTATGCTATGGTTATTTCATCATTATCATCAAGTCTTGACGTCAATTTATAAACATCAAACGACACGCCGACGAATCAATATGGCGTACCGTCACAGTGTTTGCAGCGTTTCGCCCTCGGCTCAGGCATTCTGTGATGACCTGGTGACCTCACCGATATTCCATCGTCGGTGTACCTCCCCCTCTTCAACAATTTCACTTCACTCTTAGTTTAACTGCCCTGAACATCAATCGTCACTGCATTAGGTACATCAGGAACTCCGTTTAGCAAAATAACGTACCCAACTTTTGATCCTCACCAGAACAATGTTCTCGTGATTAAAACAACTCTGAGTAGATTAAGTAAGTTTCACTTATAGCGTCAACGTCGAATCGTTCGAATGTTTAACTATTCGGCGATATTTATTTTTCCATCCTCTCGGAGAGTTCTGTGATGAACAAATAACATCCGTTTATTACGGGCTTGTTCATCAATGGTCGAGAAATTTAGGAAAGAATAACTAAGTCGAGCTGTTGGAATAAAAAATTCTTTTGCGTTGTTTATCTATAAGTTAGCAAGGAGCTGTCGAAAGCGTTCGTGCTTTAAAGTTTATTTAGGAAGTCTTAATTGGCTAGTTTAATTCGACTGGCTGTATAATAGTGGTCCTCTCTGTCTGTGAGCATTATTTATTTACAATTTTTCAATAACTTGTTAATTCTCCTCGACGACTCTGCAACCCATTCATCCTCTTTTATACCTTTCAGTCCTGGTGCAAGATATCTCGTTTGAAAGATTACAGTCCGGTTACTTCTTCTTCTTCATTTGAAAATTTCTTTAAAGGGAATGCTGTTTTTCTCGCTGGGAATGATAAGTCGTAGTTCGTTCGTAATTTAAATTAAAAAATTAATTCTTCTTATTCTTCGTTTAAATTCGTTATCCACTTTCGTTGCTCACACTTGGACGACGGCCTCGACACCGGCCATATTGAACCTTACATATCATTAGCCAGGAATCACAATATAGTCCCAACAGACGTTGGGTAGGTACGGTTGAGAACGAAACCGAAGCTGAGAAGCAACAGTTGTCAGTGTTTTCCCCACCCGAGCTGATTCAAACTACTAGAGACATTCCGCTCCACCTCGAGCCTTAACTGCTTGCGATCCTTGTTCAATATCGTCTCCGTGTATTCCGTTATCCCCGCAGTCCGCACCACGCGACTTTGAGGTCTTGGTCTGACAGGTGGTCTGCCACCAGTCCACCCAGCCACCGAGTCAGCCACTCGGTCCCGAACAACTCCGACGAGCAAATTGAATAATGTTGTCAATTATTTTGCAGTATGAGTTCAGTCCCCGCTACGGTTCGACTAGTTTTCTGTAGAGTAATATTCTGGAATCGGTGACAATCTCTGCCTCCTCCAGACTTGAACCAGGCGGAAATCGCCCGACCAGTTGTCGACGACCTCCTGACCGTCCCCAGAGTCCTTCTTAACCTGAAATCCACCAGCACGAGTCGCTCGCCCGCAGCTTGTCAATTGACGTCGAGCTCAGACCAGGCTTCAGTACGCTCGTTCGTCATATGACAAAACGTGCAGCGTCCAGGTGCGGTCCGGTTGCAATCACTAGTGCGAGCGATTGAAAACACGCCGATCACATCGCGAGGGAGGACGCGTAGTCGCCGGAGCGTCTCGCAGCCATGTCACACACGCACTGACGGACGCCCGACGCCGGGACGCCGCCTTCGGCTGGACTCGGACAGTCGCCTCGGCAGGCGTCGGGACGCCTGGCTTTGCGCCAACTGCACGCCGTCCACGGACCAATGTTTGCTTCCCGAAAGCACATTTTTTTTCTTTTTTTCTTTTTTTCTTTCTTTCTTTCTTATTTCGATTACGACGATTCTTTTTTGTCTCCGTCATCGAAATTATCCTCTTTTCTGCGTTCTATGATGTCAAGCTAGTTGAGTAACCAATGATCGAGAACCCCAATCTCCCGAAGCCAGTTAAATAGCCAGGTGCAGAAAACAAGAGAAAACATGCAAATGAAATTTCCTCGGCCTAACGTGATGATTATTCAATGGACGTCGTTGTGCAGCGTAACTTTGAACCTTTGAGTCACTGTTCTACCTCGGAAACCGTAATCTTAGTCTAGTCATCATTTTGTTACAACATATTGGAGAAGTCATTAGTTCCGTCTCAACTATCGGTTGTTGGTTTCAGGCTGCAGAGCCGATGCTGGAATGTCGGAATAACCGCGCAGACGACGTCGGGATACATGAGGGGAGAAGAAGAGCGAGATGACCGAAGACTAGGGGGCCAGAGGCAGACCTGTAGAGAGGTAAGAAGCTGTGCAGACGTCAGGTAGGCAAGAGGGCGCATAGCATCATTGAGAGTAGGCGTTTTGACGTATGTTTCTGTTTATCTATGACCGGACAGTGACGTCACAGTGCGGAGAAAAGATTCCGTTAAGAGGGAGGGGCACGGTGGGGGGAGGGGGGGGGGGGGGCAGATGGGTTTTATAGGATCGAGAAGACAGCAATCAGACACGCGGCGATAGATTCTTAGGAAACAGAGGCCGGAGTATTTTCGATTGTATACCCGAACCCAAATGTTTGTCTATCGGAATTCTCATTTGGCATCGATCAAACCGGCGGATGGTTCCATTTTTCATTGACCCATTTTTCTTGACCTGATATCAGCAATGTGCAATACACTTTTACGCATATCCTAACGCCAAGCCGTTAATGCATTCTATGCACGACCTCGTCCTTCGGCCTCCAACTTGAAGACGAGCTAACAGAGCATATATATAATGTACGGAATACCGATTCCCGGACAAAAAGCAAACAGACGCGAAAGCCGGGCTTCTAGTCCAGCATCATAGCGAAGCTCGTTGCTTGGCGAATGTTCGCAATCATCAGTGACGTAATTGTTACGATAATCTAGTAAGCAATTGGCGTTTAAACATCCGCCAAATATCTCCTCCGGGCTACATCCCACCATCGTTAGCAAGGCAGTCCATAGGCACGTTGACACGACCAGGGTGGTCGTTTTTTCTTTCCGTTTCTTTGTTTTTTCTTCTTTTAGGTCTAAATCTCGGTTTCTACCGTGCGCAGTGGTAACCGGGACGCGAAACTTTACTGCTGCAGGAACGACCGCGGGGAACAAGCGGGCTAGGAAATGGCTCGAAGAGCCAGAGGTGAAGTAAGTAGAGTGGCAAGAGAAGCGGGTTACGTAACGAGAGCAAACGGCCTAGAACGGCCTTCGCCGTACTTGTCGGAGGTAACGGTTGACCAATTTTTATACCGGGCAATACACGAGCGTACAAAACATGGCGTACTTTGATAGAACGGGGGGGAGAAAGAGAGAGAGAGAGAGAGATAGAGAGGAAGAGCGAGAAACGCAAGTGTCGGCAGGCCAACCTAATTAAAATAAACGAAAAGATCGCCGCTACGGACGCGTACGTCGCGTTAACGAGACGCCGTAGAAAGTCTGTTCTTGGATGATGATAACCAGCAGCCATTACAACAACTGCGAGAGAGGAGTAATTCTGTCCACGGGGTCTCAACTCAACTTTCGTCCCGAATGGTGAGAAATTAAGATAAGAATGAATGGACCCTATATGCATACCTGCGCCTATCTCGCAGTTTCATTCTTTCTTTTTTACAATTTTTTTCTTTAGATCTGATGGCGCGTGCAAAGGGGCATATAAAAACGTATCAAGCTTTCTCTTGTTATTCTTATATATAGTTATGTAAGTATACGAGGATTACAGTGAGATTTCGGAGGTGCAACAAACGACCGGAAATCGTGCATAAGTTTGCAGCATTTGACGAAAACAGGAACAAATCCTTATTTCGGAGAACTGGAACGATTTGAATTAGCAGAAGCAGCGGTTGTGACCGAGAACTGGAAGCTCGCATACCAATTTACTTTGATTTATTGTGATTACAGTTGGTGCTGGTCCCGGGTGGACGTGGACCCCTAGCCTTGAGCCGAGTTGATGCTAGCAAGTACCAAAATACCTAGCGAGATTGATAAAGTTAAATGGCGGAGTGTGGGGGAGGTTCGAACATCAAAATGGGGCCAAATTAAGACGGATGAGTATCCCGTGTATCAATGGAAAGCCGATACCCACATGTGTGTTAGATTTAAATTGGGTAGTGAGGAAGAGGACAGCTAATTGTTGACGGACCTTATTAATGCCCGTGAACGCAATCAGCCCCTGGGCTAAGAAGAAATGAAGGTATAAACTTCCGGGCAAATAGACAAGACGAGTATTAACTGAGCCGTGTTACGTGCTTAATGCACAACCGATCACTGAGAGCCGAACGTCGGCGAATTCCCCGTTTATTCTACACCTTGAGCAAAATGGGACAACTCAGGTTTCATAGCCGCAACGTATATAGCGATACAATCTCGACAGCCGATGCAATGCCAAATGCATTATTTGTACCAATGTATACCATTCGAGTTGTCGTCGTCTCGTCCATTTATGATACGACGATGAAATTGAAGTAAGTTTCACCAGCTGCTAGATGTAAGATCAACGCCATTTTTATATTGCACATAAATTCTGAACCCCTTATATATAAATGCTCGCTGTCAACTTGCGAATAAACTTTTACGACTAAAAATTCAACGTTTTATATCCCGTTTTATTGTTACACAATAATACAAAGAAATTAAGAAAAAAATGACTATTTACACCATCATATATATGTATACATATGTAGGTCGAAACGGAAGCAGATCGCGAGTTTTGCATTTTGTGGCGATTCATCCCAGACTAAAAAAAAATTGTATTATACACAGGTAGCCATCCAGTTTCAGTTGCAGCTCCGCAGCTGGATCGGTTTGTTAACCGAAGTTCACAGTTCATCTCGTAGGCTTAACGAACCCGGGTGAATCACCGCCGAAACTCGTTGATACAACAACGTTCAACTTCCTAATTATACGGCGGGTAACGGGTTACAATCAGCTACCGGATTGGACCAGGTCTTCGATGGAATGAGAAATTACAGCAAGGGCGTTCTACACCGTACCTCTGACGACGGGAACGTTCATCATGTTTGCTACGTGAATTACGCTATCGGAATTGGAGTTGAAGTTTAAATGGAGGCCGTGCGGTATACACTGGATGCAGATGTGAGGCGAAGGTTTGATGTCGAAAGGCGAGGGGGTGCAACAAGAAGAGGAAGGTAAAGAGATGAATGCAGGGTGAGCGAAAGTGCAAGATCCATCATCGAAGTGCAATGCGGAGGAGAAGCGGAAGGAAGGAAGGAAGTAAGTAAGGCAGAGATGGAAGATGAAAGATGCTATCGCGAGAGGAGAGGATTTCTCATTGACTGAGTGACGACCGCATAATTGTGTTCATTCACGGATGAGCATAGCGCAATCGTATCTACAGCGTATAAATAAAAGCAGGGAAGAAGCCAAGCGGAAAAATACCGTGAAGACCAGATTGATTATGGAACCGTGAATAACAGACATACGGAATCGATTGCATGGCACATTTTCAACATGCCACACATGTTTGAAAGGAAGAATGCGGCGAGTTTAATTGGACGAAAAAATTCTAGGCGGAGTTCATCGTTGCATTCACTTTCAGGAAAAGTTTTCTTCCAAACAGTTAGAAACCATGAATCGATTCCCAAACATCAGGATTACATTTGACAATAAATTATCCCGCGGAAATGACTTACTATTCTTAACACGAAGAAAGCGAAAAAATCAAAGTCAAGAATTCTTCGAACAAGGAGATTCACGACGATGTTAGAGAGTTTTCCTCTAACAAAAAACAGATAAGTTTACTGGTGGAATGCGGACGGCGATATGGTTGGATATTTCAGTAATTATTTGAAATAGATGAACAACAGGAAACGCCCATTCCTTAGCCAGAAGATACACGTAATAATATGGCGTAGATTCTTCTACCAGCGAATCCAAACACTGGCTGCTTCTTACTCGTGAGGAATATCACGTAGCTGTGAAGTCATACTGAATCGAGATTAATAAAAACAAAGCTCTGTCATCGTGCGTGACATTAGGAAGAGCAACAAAATGAGAGAAGAAATTTAAAAAAAGAACCAAACTCGGGAACCAAAGCAAAGCGCGCAGAACAAGCGAAGCAATGACTCGGCGCAGGACTTTGCAGTTTGCACCTCCGCAGTTGGAGACCCAGGCTGTCGGTTTGATTCACAGCTTCCTGCGCCTCGGTCGAGTACCTCCTCCTCTTAACGGGAGCCCTCGTATTTTTATCCTCACTCTTCCTTTTCTCTTACTTGGAGTTTTCTTTTTTTCACCACCTCCATACATTTTTTGTTTCATGTTTTGTTTTCTTTTTATTTTTTTAATGTTTATTTTTACTCATTTTTTGTCATTCTTTCTGCCCAGCTTTATCTCACTTCCCTGTGACTGGAGTTACGTACGAGATGCGTTACTGCAGCATTTCTGGGTATATTGCACGACGGCCAGCCATGAGGAATAAGACACTTTGGGACAGAAGCAGGAAGCTCTTTGTCTCAACGAGACGTCGCTATTATGACCTAGTTACTCACGCAATTGCAATATACAAATTACTTCTCACCGCAGTTCAAATATTCCAGGGTGATAAGTTTTTAATTTATGACCCACCAACATTTCATAGATCGTTGCACCTGCTTCTCTGTCTTTTCGTTAGGCGCACACATACGCGTACCTACTGCAGTTGTGATGCATTTTCAGCTAAATTCGTGAAATAAATTTCGTACTTTAATGCAATGCATATGATACACGAAACGGTATCAATTACAACACTTTATTCCAAGCAAGTGCTGTTTTATGACGCGAGTTCAGCTCCCACCAAAGTACCGATTTCACCCTTCACCATGCGTTCGCATCCTGCGGGCACATCGAGTTGCAAAGCGAGTAAAGAAAAAAAAAAAGACCAAAAGAAAAAAACCAACAAACGAAGGGGAAAGGAATGGTCGTCCGAAATGAGGTATTTCGCATCACTGAATCCGTCTGTCACGCGGAATAATTCCCCTCAAGATATGAATTCAACATAGTTTAATGCACCCCGGTTGAAGTGGCGTAAGATGTTAACAAATTGTTCAGAAAGACACCGTTGACAGCGGACAAGGAATTCAGCTACTCTAGAAACAGTCGCCAAATATCCGAACATTACCGAGGGCCAAACAAAACAATATAAACGCGCCAGGTGACACGCGGATGAAACTTATTACAAGCAAGGCTAGAGGGTGTGTAATAATGGAAACGCGTATTGTCTACCTACCAGGGACTCAAACGAATAATTATGACATCTTACTCATGCGAGACTCAGGCCGATGCGTGCGTGCGCAACAATTATCCACGCATCGCGTCCTGCCAACGACACGTACGACACACTATGTGGCGCCAAGAGCGTTCCAGCGGTGTTATAACGGATGTTTATTACCGGCAATAGATCAGACCGAGCATAATGAACCGATCTCTAATGAATCACAAATTACGGCAAATATCTGTCCGCCGTTTGTCTGGCTCGTGGAAACGCATCACCAGGGCTTGTAATTACCGCCTCCTCCTTCTCCTCGTCCTCCTCCTCTTCAAACAGGTATGAGGCATCTACTCCATGTTTCTGATTGATATTTATTTACCGTTTTGGTGGTAACGTCCGCGGGCTGTTATCGGCGTTATTAATTATCCGCTGACGGGTCGAGTGGAGGGAAGAAGAGGATAGAAAGGCACTGGATTCTCGTTTTCTCAGTTTCCATTCGTTTAGGTATTATTACATTTATTGAAGACAAGGATGCTTGTAGAAGAAGGGTTTGAGATTATCCTCACTTTGGCGTCTATTCCCAGGAGCGAATATAAGCAATTATATATAGAGGAGAATAACTAATTGCGATAAAAGGATTAACTAGAGTCGCGGATACAGTCAAAACAGTCCAAGTGAGAAAACTTTCAGCAGACTTTAGGTACGCGCGGCGAAAGAGATAATGACGAAAACAAGTGTAAGGAGAAAGGTAAAAAAGGGATATTTTATTGAGAGATACGCCCGCTGAGGGCGGACCTTAATTCTATTTCTGAACGACCTAGATTTCTTCTCGGATTCAGAACGTCGTTGCAGGGCGAGTTGGTTTCGTCCAATGGTAGGCCAATGATCAGCCCGGCCTTAGACTGTTTCGGGTAATTAACACTCCCACGTTGCATCAGTCGGATGTCGCTTTGCGGTTTACGAGATGCCAATGCGCTCTTGTGCCGATCTCAGTCGTTCCAACTCCGAGATTTAACGAGAAGTCACAAGCTTGCACTCAACCGAAGCTCAGTTCACACTTAATCGAGCATATCTACTTGTGGTTAGTGACTAATCGGGTTCTCTTACCGAATTGTTTAAGCAAGGGATAACGTGAATCACGGATTTTTCAGCTGCCGAAGATTCTCTGAGACTAATGAATATTTCGTGACTCTTTGTTACACAAAATGTGAAGTTTTGATATACATATTTTTTACTCGTAATTCATTGTCCACGATAATTGTCGAAGAATGTTTACGAAATCTTGACGTTGATCACTAGTCGAACCCTGAACGACATATAGACGTAGTTCTTTCGTGAGTTGAATAGGCGATAAAACCGATAGAAAACTTTGGCTGACGACCAAACGAAGTCCCTATTGTTAGAATGTAGCTTTTGCGATTTTGTAATAAAATTAGTCATGTTATCTGCCACGTAAATTCGAATAAAATATGATAAGCAAATTCCACCAATTTTTTTTACGAGAACGTGAAATTTCATGACATTTTTCCGGAGGTGATTGTGCGATGATTTCGTCTAGACAGAACCAGTATTACAAAATGATGAGAAAAGAGAAAAAAATCATTTTTCAAATCCATCTTTTTCCGTATCTCTTGCAATACTGACCTACTAAATAACGGTTTGGCACGCAGCTGTTCGAACCAGCGGACTCGTTGCAGGTATACGTATAATAATCCCGCGAAAAGAATATCAACGGGGGCTGGGTAAAAAAAGAACAAAAAGAAAAGAAAAAAAAAAAACATGAGGAAACCTAAAATACTTCCATTCTACCAGATAAAAATTTCTCATCTTCTTGTCTCCTACAGCAATTCTGCGGCTGGAATTTATCAGTAGCCGCGTGTACTCGTATGTACGAAACATGTCAAAAATATAAATAAGTGATCATATAATAAAGTTGCCCCGTGAGTCGAGAAAAATTCTTAAATCGTACGACGAGTTTAAAAAATCGAATGAAATCGGTAGTTCACATCTAGCGCTGGTATAAAAAAGCATTATCTGTTTCCTCATGGCGGCCCGGAACACGACCGACGACAAATTTGCCACGCAGCGAAGCGGGTTATTACGTAGTATGGCATCGAAAGAAAAGTAGGTGTACATATAACAGAGTTCCAGGGTGGGAAAAAAGATCGGGGGATGAGAAGTGTGGCTGAATGCTCCGGTGGCTAAGAGACAGGATGATGGGAGATAACCGGTAAACGGCAGCTGTTTTTAACATTAGCGAAATAATAATATCGGGCGAGGATAGGTATACCTGACACATGCGTGCAGATATTCCCGACCGCACCGAAAAACCCACATAGACTTCACGCGAAGAGGGTGAGCGGAGAAAAGCGGGGAAGCCAGCATTGACAAATTTAAGTTAACCACACGACGGTTTACGAACAGTAGGTTGTGTTTTTCCGGCACAAATTACAAAAACAAATTGGCCGTTTAAATAACCAGAGAATTGCTATGACGAGGACGAACATCCGGAGAGACAAGAAGAAAAAAAAAGAAAGTTTTTTTTTTCAAGCCTAGGTGAATCTATAACGTTTACAATCCGCCCACGGCAGCATTCGCGCTTTCGATTTTCTCATCTAATCAGCACCTCCATTTTTCTTCTCCTCCCCCTCTCTGTCTTTTTGCTGATTTCTTACGTAAGACGAACGTTGAAAAATTTGAATAAAAAAAATGTTTCATTCCGCATCTCGCATAACGGAAGAAAAAGTAAAAAACAGCACTTGAATGAGCTGATACCTTTACAGTGTAAGAAAAGTTTAGTTGCCAGCGATTATACGTATATCTTCGTCGAATATGTAGAATGCAACAACGTACTCCCCGACATGTAATGGAGTAGGTTGGTGGATGGGTGTAAGGTATAAGATATAAGGTATAAGGTATATAGATATAGGATAGGCACACAACAAGGTTTGTTGCGTAACGGATGTTCTTCATCACACACGACGGCACGCAACACGACGACGTCGATGTCCCAAAGGTAGGTATACACACATAATGCACGTAAAATTGCGTAGGTGGAGTGACTCACTGAGGCCAGAAATACAGCGCCTCACGCGCATTCACAACAAGTAAAACGCTACTACTGTCTCCACCGGGTGCCCAGTGGAGGAGAGGAACGCCTGGAAAAACGGGGAAGAACAAGAAAAGAATGAAGTAGGTACAGTGAGAAGGAACTCCGAGGAGCAAAGAGAGACAGCTGAGCCAATCGACACTTGACGATTCCGCGATCCGACCACCCCCGCAAGTTCGACGACGACGAGGAGGAGGAGGAGGAGGAGGACCTCCCACGTCGTGGATGCAGATACATCTAGCCAGCGGCGACGAGGAGGCGTAGGCAATAGGCATAGATACGTGCAGGCTAACAATAAGTAGGACAGGTCGGCGAGGAGGTTGGGAAGGCGATGAAAACATCAAGAAGAGGTTTAGAAAAGTAATAAATATATCGGGCAGGTCTCAGCGGCAAAGTTTGTGTGAGATCAGGTGGTCCGTAAGGGTTATATAGGCGCGTGATTTAGCTGCGACACTAATTTGTTTTGATAAGAATACGAGATGAGTAATGCGATTTCGTAGCTGCGATTGTTCCAAGTCAAGATGAGAGCTCCTCGACTCGTATTTCTTCTCTCAACCACGCCTTCCAATTATTCAAAGACCCGGATTAATTTTCGACGACACTCGACAATCCAACCAGACAAGTTTCCTATAACGTACCACCCTGGCTTATAGCTTCGTTGATGCTGTATGCGTGACACAACTCGCAGGTAAACATCGGGTGATGCAGACTCCTGCAGTGTGAGGCAAGCGCGAGTTCTGCGGTACAACGCGGTGATTCATACAAGGTGGTTGCATTCGATCTGACGTAACGATGCACACACGGACTCCCCAATTATCCGTAGGTCAGGGCTGACACTCTTTCACATCTCATGCATTAATCCCAACTGATTAACGGACACGTGCAACCCGCATAATGTTACCATCTCATTTCTCTTATTAGCAGGAGACTGCAGCGTGCAGTCTATATGTATACGTGGTGGTCGTTGTCGGGCTGCTGAAAACTGCACACTCGAAATCGTTAGTCCAGAGAAAAAATTTTTGCTGATCAGGATTTCTACTGTTCAATTTTATTTTACAAACTTTGATCGCGAGTGAAAATAGTTGGAGAAACTTTCGTTGCAATTTGGCTGAAGATTGATACGACGCGAGATGAAGAATAAATATAATCTGTAGAATTTTTTCTAGGTGAAGGTTGGAAAACGCGTTAGAAAACGTGAGAAAGGCTAGGTAATAGAACGTTATTCAGAGATCTTCTGTACAGTTGTGTTTAACGTGTGACAAGTTAGCGAATGTTGACATATTTACTTTGCAGTTTGACATTGAATATTTTTATGACGCCACGCGCGTTTGTCGAACAGCAGTTGGTAATAACGGTTGATATATTTTCGGTACATCTATCTACGGAACCGCAACTATTACGTGTTGATCGTAAATTATCGCAGTTAATTTTATCAAACGAGCCACGATGACGACGACGACCCCATGGGAAAATTATTCACCAAAATTCTGATGTCTTGAAATATTTGCGCTGAGTTATGCGATAGTTTAAAAGATCCTATCACGTGACCGTTACGTCACCCGTAAAGGTGAAACAGATTTGTTATAATCGTTGACGCAACACAAGATATATCCAAAGAGTCCAAGCCTAAGAAAATAGTCTCTCAATACCGCAGCCGTCCAATCTTTTGAACTGTAAAATCATGTGTGAATCAACGGTTTCATAGTTGTTTTGAAGATTTCAAATCTTTAGATGTTGTGGTTCTTACAATTGTTCAGAAAAAATTTTTACCAGATCTTACGAATCCCGAATATTTCGGTTTGTGAACCTTTGGCATGAATTGACGAGTTTCAAAGTTTTCCTTTAACAAAAACGAAATGAATAATTAGATAAATGGTTTTAATATCATAGAGTTCTGATGAAAAGATCTTTTCCAAACAAATATATAGACCAAACGGAATAAGATCTAAACAGCGGTTGATCTGACATTCATCAGGAAAACTATGCATTTACTTTGACTAGCTAATTGTAAATCGTAATCGAAGATCAAACGGCATAGCTATAAATTTCAGACATTAACTTACGAAGGCCTTGTGAGTCTTCGCGCAACTGTGCCTGTAGCAGCAGTGTTCAGTTGGTTAAATTATGCAAAAGTATTACAGCATTGTTAGTAACAATAAGCCTTCCCCCATCTGAGATTCCGATGAATCGAGCCTGAAATAACAAACCAACAGTTGACGTCCACTGTCTGCAGTAGGCACGCTGACAGAAAGGAACTGCTGGAAACTCTAATACTGTGCCAAGCGTTTGTCAATTATTTCATTTTGTTACGCATTCATCTATAAATACTAGAGAGTGTACGAGTAGCGTCTCGGACAGTGAGAGGCGGGTGTATTTTTACGCATGTAGCACAATTGTAATGAGTTTGCACTCAAAAGCGTGTACACACAAGTGATACCTGCACCTTATTTCGGCGATGCGAAAACTTATTTTAAACAATTTTCCGCTCGAAGGCCTAAACGGATCACCGGTTTTAGCACTAGGAACAAAAAAGGCAGTGTTATAAATAATGCGGGGATCCCGGAGTGGTGGGTTCGGTAATTTTAATCAGATAGGTAGCCGGCTTCTGGGTATCAAGGTAGACAGCCATAAGGACCGCGAGCGCTCGTCGATGTGGGTAGGCATGACAAAATTGCAGCGACAAAATTCCCGAATGGTAATAACATACGTTATCCCCCTGAGTAAATGATAGTCTCTTAATTAAACCAGTCACGCCAAACGTCTGTTCCTCCAGAGTTGGCTGCCTTATTTTTTCTAAAATAAAGCTTGATTTATGGAGGCCCCCGCTCGCTGCTGTCCCAGCGTTGCCCATCGTTCGTTGCCTGGGCAGAAAGCAGGTCCGAGACAAATTATAACTGGGATTCTGTATTAAGGAATGAATTATTTCTTGCCCTGTACCTACTCGCATTCTTCACCGTCACCAAGTAACGAGTATTTATGTATACCTACCCGATAGGAACTTGAATCTTTTTTTTTTTTTTTATTGCGAAAAGATATCGAGTCCATTGATTTACAAATGCGGGATCAGAGTCGATCGGAAAAATGAATCCACCTTCTTCTGACCGTCGCGTTGGTGAAAAATTCGTAACACGTAGGTCCGGCTAATTTTACTCAATTATTCCTTGCACTGGCGGTTACCATATGTTTGTGTAAAAAAATAATCGCCGTTCGAACACCCCGTAAAGTACATACGGCCACCTCTTTCCCCACTTCCACAGAACACAACTTCAAGAATCTCGGCAATGTCGGGTCTGGTATGACGTGTACGATATACCAACACATGTAGTTTAACTAACGTGAGACGAATTCAGATTTAATTTTAGCAGATTCGTGCCTTGAATGTTGCCCAGGGAACGATGATACGTGCGGCAGCTTGTCTCTTGTTTAAACTCGTTAGCAAAAAAATGGAGAAATAAAAGAAAGACCTGCGATCGCGAGGCGCTATACGCGTACCTACAAGTGTATCGCGTGTTCCATCCTTCCGCTCTAACACACATGCAGCATCAGAGATCCGCGGACTGGCGAAAAGGAACACAAATTGAGGCACAGAGAACACAATTGTTAATTTCTCTCTGGCGTATTGTTCGAGAGTCCTGACGAGGACAACGACGAAGCTACAAAGCTTGGGGAGAATCTCAACGAATGAACACTCGATGATACTCAACGTGGCTCCCCACTTCATGGTAAAGGGAGTCAGTCGACTCTGGAGCAGAACGGCTTTTGATGCGTCAAGCCGATTCTCTCGCTTTGACTTCTGCAGTGGAACGTGAAACAAAGCTATCAAAGTACGGGCCAGCTCTTTCAACGGGGCAATTAGGGCAACGCTCATCCATCATGATCCTCATCCAGGAAAGAGTCATCGGGCACCACCTGTGCTTTTCTGACTACATGGGCGAGCAGCCACTCCGCAATATTCCTCATCATCGGATTGTCCAACGAACGTTTTTCTATGCAGGAGAAAATCCTGTGCCCGCTTATCTCGCTTGGAATTCTCTACACTTTTCTAGTGCACTCGATCGTATCCGTTCGCAAGTTGCACCTCCGAATTTATCGCGAGACAATTGGACGCGGTATAAAATGCCAATGGCGACTGTCGCGCCTGCAGCGAAACGGAGCACCGGAGGACGCCGACCGTAAAAACCATTCTTGCGGACCCTGCAGGGTATCGATAAATCACCGATTTTGTGGTCACGTGTGACGTTGTTGGCGGTTATCTAACCGAGGCATCTCTTCATCACGTGCACAAAATGCAGCGGGTTACCTCCTAAATCATTCATCGTATAGTGGGCAGCGTAAACAGAAGAGCTTGTTTCATTCCACGCCTGTAAAGCTACCCGGTCGACACTGGAGGAGGTTGAATCCACGGTACAGTGTGACTATGGTATACATATAATGCGTCACCGGAACAGGCAACGCGTGTAACCGAACCTCGTATACGTCGGGGAAAAAGCACGCCTGGAGAAGGGTTGTTGGGACTGACTGTGGAAATTTAAATAAATTTCGGAAACTTCAACAAACGTCCGCCATCCGAGTATGTCTACAGAGCTGTTTCACCGGGCATTGCGCATCTCCTACTGTTATAACCGTAATTCCGTCAGGCCAACTGATACATGATGTCTACACACAACAGGCTCAAATTATCTGTTTAATCACAGTCAACGCTTAAGCTTGTGTATATGTATAAAAGAGGAACCCCGAGGTGTACGCGCAGCGAGATTTTCCTGCCTACCTTATCGCGCGCACGCGATCTTCATTAGGAGATAGTGGATACATCTGGAAGGCGGAAAAAAAACAGACACCATACCGTTGGTGTGATTCGGACTGCCAAGCAAACGCCAGGTGGTCGGTCTCATGACATGACAACAACAACAACAAAATTATGGGGTTTAAAAGAAAGACAGAAAAAGCGAAGAAATTTCCGAAGTGGCAATGCACCTGCGAATGTCAACGAGACAGAGAGGAAGTTGAAAAATTGGTAAAGTTTTCGATAGCGCTAGACAAACAGGAACAGCAGCAGGAACAGCATGCGGGGGAATCCGAGACGAAGAAGATCTTGAACGATACATCAAGGATGGACGGTTAATGAGTGTTAACAGTGTCTTTCCGTGGAACCTCATCAATTTATTAAACTTGGCAGAGAGTTTTGAGCGTAAGCGGGGTCTCCGTCACTCGGTGCATACACTCGTCAGTCGACGACGTCATTAGGTACGAGGACGTAGAGTATAAGCGACTACGTAGCTCGAGTGAGATCGGCAACACGCAGGAGACCAGGTCGTCATCGATAAGCCACGACGCTGAATTTGATCGCGAATTCGCGAGATGTTTCAGAGTATGGATATTATTACACATGCATATTGCATATATATACATGCGCGTAGTATCGAAGAGGCCCACGTGGATTGCTGTACTTCGAAAATGTCAAACGGAACTATTTTGAGATGAATATGCGCGTGTCTAACGTGGACAAAACTGCTGCAGTATTTTCTTCCACGGATTCACTTGCGATCCCGGTGAAATCATCGGGATAAAAATAGACGATATACATATAAGATATGTATAGTATGCATACTCGGGGGTAAAAAGTTTCGTTGAAAACGCAATTTCTACACCGCTTGGTTTTACTGCAACAAGATCCAGCGTTCCTACTCAGCTTGAGTGTTTGTTTCTACGAACGCCTAGAAATCCACGCCCAGTTGCCGCACGCAGACTCTAAGATTCGTGCCTCGCGATCGTAACTGCGTTGCATTATGAGCAGCTACTTGTCCTCGCTTCTTTTTTTTTTTGGTGCATGTGTTTTCAATATTTTATGAAACCTAGTTGAGCGAGTAACGGTGCAGTGATTAAGTTTCCTCGACAATTAGCCAGTCCATCCTGCGGCTCCTGGCGACGTTCAATCCTCGCCATAGCGACTCGTTTATCAACGTTGAACTCGGGGTAAATTGGATATTTTCGACTGGAAAATACGTGGCAAGTTCACGAATTCGCGAAGGCCTGGCATAAATACAGCGTTCGGATTGCAGTGTTTCACAAACATTGCTCTACAATTCGTTCCGATTCGAGTTTCATAGGTCCGAGTTAGTTAGCGGCATATGAACAATACCGGTGTTATAGCTCGGTGTGGGAAGGTTGCGAATTTTAAGTGCGGGCAATTAAGTTTTGCTAGATTGAAATTCTCCGCCGCTCTCTCTTTCTCTTTTTGTCGCTCGCTTCTACTCCTCCTTCAATTCAAATGTTCAATTTTCATCCAAACTGCAGACAGGCAAGGAGCAAACATTCGCTCGTCAAAATTAGGCTCGTAAAGAGTTTTACAAAATACACAGGTAGGAAGGTAGTTTTCAAGTTGAAGCATGTGGTTATCCAAACAAATTACCATGCATGCAAACTACATGAGTACAGGTCACAGCGTCGTGAAAAATTCAACGACGTTTCACCGTTTCCTCGATATATCCGGCAAGAGAACAACTACAATTTAGATTTTTACGTCAACACCCTTTTTTTTCCCGCTACTTACTCAAATTAGCGCGTACCGTGTACATATCCTTTGGCAGGCTCAGAAATCTTGTTAGTCAATGTAAATCTTGAAGGAATAAGAATGTGAGCGTATAACGGCCGTTGGTCAAGCATTACGGAAAGAGGAAGATAAATAAGGAAAATAAAAAAAAAATAAAAAATGAAAAATAAGAAACATAAGAAGAAGCGACGCGCGTGTGGCCGAAAGAGGTCCACAAGCGTAATCTATCAACTCGCAAGCCCAAAACGGAGTCAAGCTGCGACGCGATTTCACGTCCATCTGTCAGGTTCGGTTAAGTTCGCAAAGACACTTACGCACACGAATGTGACTCGAAACGTGGAAATATCCTGTACACGACCAATTATGCGCAATGTAACAATAATTATTGATGTCACGCTGAAGTATATTTGTAGCGAGAAACTCTAATTGATAACTTCTGCAGAGCTTGGCGTTGTCCGATTTAAATAGTTCGATCACCGGATGTAATTGAGCACGGTTTCAATCACTCGATCCGCGTTATTCAAAGAACTGTCGAAAAAAAAAAAAAAAAATGTCCCAGCAGGTCCACTAAAATTTTTAGGTTCATTTTACCATTTTCTTAATATATTGCTAAGTGGAAAAAAGTAAAATTTACCAATTAAATGTTGATACGACAGTTGAAATGTTAAAATTTTAAGAAAATTGTGTCGGATTTGCCAACAGAAATGCAAAAAATAACACAAATATAAAGAATACCTGCCGGTACATTATGTTTGGTTAAATTTTTCTACCAGTGTATAAATATAGCTACCAAGAATAAAATATTACGAAATAGAAACTAGTTTTTACGCAATTATATCGGGAATTGCAGAGTAACATTATTACATCGGACTATAAGTAACGATTCGGAAACTGTAGCCCGTAGTTATTGATGCAAGGGTACAGCTTAAAGCATGATTTAAAGAATTGATTCCGATCATTTTTCCGTACAGCCACGATTTTCGATTTTTCTTTACACACGGTCGTTTATGAATTCGGCATTAACTTCTCCCTGACATCACCGGTTTCCGGGGTGAGTAAGACGCCGTGAACAGCGGCCATATTGACACTTTAGCGAAATAATGCCTATAAGCGGCGACGAGAAGTTAATTACGTTGTACACACGGGATGGTTGGAGGTAGTTATGGCTATTAACCCGCACGGTCAACGCGGGGTCCGTTTTATTATTTATTTCAGTCGAAGGTAGCCGGCAGTAATTGGATTTTGTAACGGAACTTCTTCCTTTGAGTTGCACTTCGTTTCACGTGAAGCGTTGTTACAACCTGAGGACAAAGACGTACGGCGCGTAGAGACGAGTGTATACTGGATATATATACATAATGGGTCACACACGTCGTGCAAATGCGTCGCGTCGACGAGATTTAGGAAAACCGGGGCACGACGGACACTGATAAAAATTTTTGAAAAAAAAAAAGTTTGTTTCAATATTGAGAATTTCACAGGTTTGTTTAATATGTGTTCAATTGAAGTGTGCAACGTTCTTTTGCGACAAAAAAAGGTTTTTTTTTTAATATTCTTCAAAGATGATATTTTTAATAAAGGCCGTTTGCTGCGAAGTATAAATTTTTGTGGTCATACATATAATTGATAGATAATCATTGATTTATCCAATACAGGTAAAATTAAAGGATGCAGAGTTATTTAAAAACACATAAATGAATTTGTAAAAATTTTTGGAGGGGTCCGTCGTGATTCGTTTATATTTTTTTTGTTTTCAAGTTCCGGGAAAATAACGATAAATTTGTTTTAGATAGTTTGTAAGCATCTTCCACCGTTTATTCCTCCCTTTACATGGCAAGTAAATTTTTAGTCCAACGTTAATTGAAACGTATAAATGTGGTGAGAAAATTCCTGAGATATTGGTTTTTGGGATTGAAACTATACTTGCGGATCCGCGAGAATTGTATTCCTTTATAATTTCCTCAACGAATGTCAACCTCGCAACATAACCTTACCCACATATGGGTAACCTAATTCAACGGTGAACCAATTCAGAAGAGGATTTCTAGTTCCCTTTGAAACTTTCTCAACGAGTAGAATTATTCTTATCGGCAAGTCAGATTTACGACCGCTTTTGATCCGAGCAGCTGCTATCCTCGACTCTGTGTGGTTCTGTTACGTGTGTCGCGTATTGCGCGCGTGCTGCAGACAATGCCAAGATCTCAAGAAAGAGAGACGATTTTCTCCGAAGGAAAAATCCTCGGCGATGAGACGAACGAAGAATTTCCATACTTTCAAAAATCGTTAACAACACGGATTTTCGAGCTTGTTAGAACGCGCTGGATAATTAGTTGCGGGAAAAGAGATTCACTGTCGCAAATCGGGGACACGAAATTGCAACGAAGCCTGACATCCGCGTTAGCGATCTGCGGAAGAAAAACTTTTAATATAGCCTTTACGGCCGGCGGTAGTGCAGAGACGCCTGTGTGCAAGCCGCGAGTTTTATATCCCCATTTCCTCGAGGTGGTGTGAGGACGCGAGTGGACCATCGCCGTGCAGCTTGCCGTTGATGCCGGGGGGTTTTGAGAGCACTGCCTCCACTCTCGCTGCGAGGAAAACGATAAACGCGGAGAAAATCCCATAAACCCATCCCAGTGCGAAATGTATCCTTGGTTCAATTTATCTGTTTATCTCGCATAATGTCCCTGCAGTGCTCCTCTCTTATACACACCGCCTACAACTATATAATACTCGAGTAGTTAAAACTTGTTAATCTCGGTATGCTTTCACCCGAAAACAAACGTAGAGAAGAAAAAAGAAAAAAGAAAAACTACACCAACGAAAAGAATATAATAAAAAATTGACAAGCAGAAACACCGTAAAACTTGGCCAATAAATTTTTTTCATTTCACTGTGTCGTCTCTCTCTCTCTCTCTCGTATACTGCACACCTAGGTATACCACGTGACGTGTATTTTTCTCGACTTTCAAATCTACCGGTTCTAAATATAACGTTGGCAGGGTCACTAATCATTACGAACCGGCATAACTTTGAACGTCGTAAAAGAAGTCGGCATAAAACAGACATCGCTAATTGCTGCGTGTAAGTTCATTTCTTCGTTGAGGGTAAGTCAGTTTATCCCTAGGTTTAATAATCAGGAAATCCTTCTTCGTCAGTCTGATTCGATAACATTGGAATACGACCTTCATTTAGCGAATAAACGTCGCTTGATTTTGCTTCAATATGCCATGAGCGAAGGATGTGAAATTTTTTAAAACGAATCAGGAAATGGAAATGCAAACCTGCACTCGTTATTCGTGAGTGGACAAACAAATGCTGACACAATGCAAGTGTAAACTGGATAGAAAACGACGACAACCTCGTTCAGTCAGCCCCTTGTCAGCCATCCGTCTCCGCGGTCCACCCACGTGGACAATGCTACCGGTAATTACCTAAAAGCCACCGCAACAAGGCTGCCTCCCCGTCGTCTTTTGGCATCCTTGACCTAGTCACAAAGGTACCTACACGAACGCCATCGCGCTATTGGAGGGTTATAATTACGAGAGTAGTGATTTCTTTTTAGGTTTTTTCTCCGAAATACAATTGGGGCGTTTCGAGCGTGTTAATTTCCGTTTGTCGTTATACGCTTATAGGTGTTCTCATTTACGAGAAAAACGGCGTTGGGCTTATTCTAGTCATTCGATCGCGTAAAAAATTTGCTTGCATCAGCACTCCGACATCAAGGGGTGAGTCAGAGAAATTTTCGTTTCGTTAAATTCCGATAAATGTTTGTTCTTTGATCCCCTTCCTCTTCCTGGTCCGCCATGTTTGTATATTGGAAAAAAGCCGCGCGCGCGAACACAGGCGAGCTATTACACAATAGCATCGCGGCGGGTCTGCGCAGCCTTGCAAATCGGACAATGAAATCCAGTGTTCTTGTTGGAAAAGCTAATATTTACCAGAAATACCGATGTTGATCGCCGGCGTCGATTGTGATTCATTTATCCTTGACGGAAAGTCAATATTCATCCGTGGTGCAGCCGTTTGATTACGAAAATCAAGCTGTCTCTCTGATCTACAAGAGATATAAGCGAAATTGATGTATAATGAACGCCCCGCGCAACGCCAAGCTCCAAACCGTAGAACGCGCACACGTAAATATGTATACATAAATTAATTCGTTCCCGTTTCCGTTTCTCCTCATTTCTTCTTTTCTTTTCGTCAGTTTCGACCACAGGTAGCGACGCGTCACTGTACGGTAGATTAGCGTTCTCGTCGTCAGTTTTGTTTCGACTAGCGATATCAAGCACGTTTCCACATCGCGACTTGCAACTTCAAACGAATTGTTACTTAGGTAAACCGGCAGCTGTACCTCACCTCGTGCCAACTGTCAAAGATAATTGATACGTCATTATTAGGCAAATCATTTGAAACTCTGTATTCATTGTCAAATCGAGGATGCCATCAAACCGTTCAAGTTGTTCGAGAATTACCGAGCAACAATCATGCTTACAGCCACAGTTCCGGAATTTGGTATTAATAAAGTATATCGAATGTGCGCATGCGCCAACTCTGTTATGCAGGAATAAAGCACTTCACGCACGCTACGCAAACCTCGAAAATGACACTTTCCAGACAGGTGTTACAAAAAATCATTTTCACCCGCCCGTGTTCCTGCTCTATGATCGAGGACAGATGCGCTCATGGCTCAGGCAAATTTTTTTTGACTGAATCGCATTCCGTTCAATCAAATTTCCGATGCTGAATGAATGGAAACGAGTTTTATACATTTTGCTACAAATTCAACTGGAATGATTTTTTTTCTGACTTTCTGGCGGTGAAACATTAATGTATCCACAAATTGATAAGCGGCGAAGAAAAAACCGTGGGAATCGCAGTAGCTATAAATAATCAATGTAAAGTTGATTCGACTAAGAAGCATTGAAATATGGTATATCAAGGTGCACAATATAGAGGCGAGCGTATGAGACTGTAGCTGTGATATCGTAATCGAATTGAAATCAGGTCATAAATAATATAATTGCTTTACCTCACGCGGCTTACGGAGATCTCTCGGACGATCTTCACGGACCAATCCACTCAGAGACCTTGCACGTCGTGCAAACGGATCTTTTACCGGATTAACATACGGGTGAGAGAGCTGGATGGATATTCATTCATAAAACGTAAAGCGAATCAGGTTTGATTGCGGTGAAACCTGGACGCCCTCGTCAATTTCTGCATATTATTATACCCCGATACATTTTGTATGTTGCGCAGGTACTCGACCGTCTGAAAATCTTCAAAGTGTTTTCAAGCGCGAGAGAATCATTTGGATATCGCTCAGTCGATAAAATGGGTAAATCTGATTGAAGAAAAAAACGAGCAGTTACAAGCCGAGTTTCTCGATTGAGATTTCTACTGTTCACAGGTATTCTCAAAAGCCGTTTTCAGAATTCCAAATTTCGTTTCACAGAAGGAATTGGTTTTGCCCTGAACTGAATTGCAAAGCGAACAAGACGAGCTAATTTACGCAAGCGAAAAAACAAGGAGGAGAAGAGTAGGTACAGGGTAAAAGTCGGCGTTTGGTTGACGACGTCCTACTATTCCAGCATAGTTTTTTTGACGTATAGAAAAATGTCCCCCCGACGCGTAAACAACCGCGACGTACCCCGAAAATAGTAGCACGGTCTAAGCGACGTTCGGGCGAAGCCTAGAGCTAGATATCTGGCCGGTTGTGCCATTTGACAACGCCCACGCGTTCTTCTGCTCGACGGAGAGGTGGATATTGTACCGGCGGCGCCTGCCTCTTGCCTCTGCCTTCTTCGCCGACTAAGCTGATGGAAACGAATTATTATTGGCCGGGTTTAAAACCTTCGGAAATGCGTGTTGTGTGCCGTTGCCAAACCGCGACGAATACACGCCATGCGTCCCAGATCCAGTCGACGTCCGGATTGCATTTAGGATCGAGAGATGAAATCAGCTCGTGATGCACCCCTTGTGACGATAGATCGGTATGAAAAACCATGGAGCTCTGTTGAGTTGGGGTGAATTGTATCCTTGCGTTTGCGATTATCTACTTCAGCCCTCCACCCCCGTAGTAAAGAGGCGATATACGTCGCCGATCATTTTTCACAGCCTGAATTAAGGATAAGCCCTTGTTCTTCCTCTTATCCCTGTCTCGTCTTCTTTCACTGTTAGGCAACGAAAGGCAGGCGGGGAAACGGGTGTTATAATTTAACACCCGTCAAGAAACGAGATAAATTGGTTTGTTTAGAGCTAACGATTCCGATAAATACGACCCGTCGAAAGCGTTTCAGTTTCATCCAGGTTTTCACGTTCAATTTACATCAATATATGTAAA
The DNA here is from genome assembly GCF_021155765.1 of Diprion similis. NCBI lineage: Eukaryota > Metazoa > Arthropoda > Insecta > Hymenoptera > Diprionidae > Diprion > Diprion similis. The sequence goes on along the minus strand of NC_060116.1, from coordinate 8,394,850 downwards.
AGTATATCCGTATTTGTGTAGAGGTGTATACATATGCGACAAAGACAAAGACTAGCTGCTACACGCTTTCAAGTTTATAGAATACAGTCGCGTGTTCTTTAAAGAAAAAAAAAAAAATTTACAATCGTCTTTTTAACGTCAGCTCCACATATAATGTGACACACCTACACGTGTGTAGGTATCTATGTATATAGATATATGTGCAATGTGTGCATGCTTTTCTTTATACACCCATACATATATATACAAGCGGAGAGGTTAACACGGGCCTCGGAAAAATTTTCGCCCCTTAACTGACAGCCGTCACACCCCCGCACTTGACACTTGACATTTGACGGTTTGTTGCTGCCTTCCTGACTGGCACGAGCAAAACCGATTCGAAAATAATTTAACATCCGTTTTACTACCGTCGGTTGTAAGGCGGCCCGGGTCACCGGGAGGGGCAACCTTTGACGACGATGAAAGATTTGTTGCGTTCGCCGCTGGATATTCACCGACTCTCGTCGTCTTCCTCGAACCAAGTTTTTTTCTCTATCCTCCTCCACTTCCTATAACACGATCGGAATTTCACGCGTTTATTTTATTTTCACGTATGATGGATCGATTCGTGTTTATTTTCATTATATATTTATTTCTTCTTCGTTTTATATATATTGTTCCTGAAAGGAGGCGTACCAATGGTACAGGTGCTCGAGTTCACGCCTGATATCTGTCCAATAAATTTGTCGAAATTTGTTTCACATCGTTCTACGTCGTCGTCGCCTTTGCGATGCAAGAGGAAATAAAAATGAAAGTGAATATACAAAGAAAATAAGATTTAAAAAAAAGTGAAAAATATATCTCAGAATAATAATGAGACGGTGAACTAGCGAGGGAGGACGAACAAGGAATGAGAGATTTCAAACGGTAGAAAAGAAGAATAACAACTCGAAGAGTGGACAACGCGCTCATCATCGCGAGCCCACGCCACGCATGTTTTGACCTCTTCTCCAGAGGTCCGTTTCTTTCGAATGTACGTATCACGTGGTTCATCATTACACAAACTCGCGGGTTTTCGACGGCGTTGTAAAATGAGGCGATGTAATTCCTCCGTCTAAAAATGAAACTGTTTTTTGTTTAAAGAGAAAAAGAGAAACCGAATAAAAATTAAGTCAATTTTCTGTACAGCTGTTTGGGTTTTTCTTTTTTTCTTCATGACAAACTGTGGCTACTGCACTGTACGTACAAATACTGAGAAAAATTTGATTAAACAATAGAAAAATCATTCAAATGAATTGAATGAATGGTTGAAAATCGTCGAATAAATAATCAAGATAGATCAAGTGTGAAACCTGATGATTATGCAATTCTATAATGTGAGATATACATTCTTAAGAGGAAAAACCTCAACTGCAACAACCTTGGAATACGAAAGAATCTTTCGTTACATTCACGCATGCGAATTGGTCGCTATATTTGCACACTTGGTTACCCACGGGTGGCGCCTGAAAATTTTGCAGTCGGTGTTTCGCACCGAGAGACGGGGAGGATTCTTCTTATTATTATACAAATTGGCACGGTCTTATAGGCTTGACATTTAACCGCGAGTCCCTGTTATTCGCGAGTCAAAATTGCTACCTTGACGCTGGCTTTGCAACCTCGCGTCCTTAGGAACACAATCGTCGAGTCCATCATCGCTGTTTTGGCAGACGGCGCGATGAGGCAGAAACTTGGTAAGTATAACAAAAATGACAATTACCGACAAAAATGATGAACAAGCTTAAAATCAAAGTGATGTTTTTTCCCCTAATTGCAAATCTCTCTAAAACCGATACGAACCGTACGTCGGTATAGGAAAGAAAGGACGTCTTTGCAACGCATTGCACGCTTTTGAAGCGCTGCAGCGCAGCTTCGGGGTCGAGTCGCATGTCGTTTTATTTGCGAGATTGCGGGGCGCGTTGCTGCAGGGCAACTGGACCAGCGTCAGCCTCTGAATCGGAGTGGTGCGACTTGCGAGGAATTTAACGGGAGGTTACTAGGTGCGACACTCGGGAAAGTGACGAAATGTCTTTTATCTAATCTTACGTTCCCGCCTCGGCTCGACGGCAGCAAAGACGAAGAGGAAGACGACGACAAGGGGGATCGGCACGTCAGTTAAAACGAACGAAACGAGAAGACCGCCTTTTTGTTTTCACGCCCGTCGACGGTCCGGTCAGCGTTGTTATTCGCTCTGTTATACGTGGTTGAAGAGCTAACATTAAGCCTTGAAAATGATTTCCTCCAATAACAAAAGGGACTCTGATAAATACCCGACTAATCTAGTCCACAAAGACAGGGAGACGGGAAACGAAAAATTAAAGAAAAGTCTGCTCCAACGATCTTCGTCTCACCGAAATAGCACACCACCAACGTCCACTCGAAAACAGTCTGCTGGTGTGAAAAATTATTATTCCCAAAAACGGTGATGATGATGATGATGATGATGATGTATCAGCTGTGAGTGGAGTAAAGTGAAATACATATATAAATTGAAAAAAAAGTAAATAAATAAATAAATAAATACGATGCTTTCGGGCTAATAATCGCTTGCTTCCCGCCATAGAAAACGCGGGGTATTGTAAGTCGGGGTGTTGTCGAGTGTTGTTACAACCTGGGTATATTCTCAAGCATATCGTATAAGACGAACGAGGAGAATAGCAGCGGTGCACAAGAGTTTGGTGGTTTAACGGGGGCGTTAAATCAAAACCGGTAAAAAGCTGCCAAGATGACAGTAATACCTCAACAACGGCGCGTCCGCCGCCAGGAAACCTCCTCGAGGTTTCAGGTACATTAATAATAATATACGCGGTTTGAGAGGCTATAAACAGTGCCAAATATTCGTCCCGCCTTGCCAAAATCGATATAAACAATATCGTCGCCCTGCCGAAGTTGTCACGGCAGTATAAATCCGCCTACGAAACGCACCGCGTCGCAGCACAGCATCCCTTGCCGCATTCCTAACGCCTCTGAATAATCCCGCAAGATTTGAACCCGGGCTGTATCCGGTGCGGGGAATTCGCTGCGGTGCACCGGTCGAATAAAATTAGGGCAAGGCTCTCGGGAGCCTCGCTGTAAAGCCGAGCAATTTGTACGTACCTACTACCAGACAAAGCCTCTCTCTGGCGTGTTTTCGCAGGTATTTTGCGGTTCGACACGTCGTACCTTCGCACTTTTATGTTGCAGGTACCTAACCTAACCAGGCTGACTGTCTGAATCTGGGATGTAAACGCGCGCACCGGCCGCAACTCTCTAGCGATGAATTTGTCTCAAGATAAAATGACCGCTTCCGGTTTACGCCCTTGCTCGAGAGGCGAACGAAATTCTCGGTGTAGATCGTATCGTTGACGTATAAGATGAGAGGATAAAAAGAAAAAAGAAAACGAAATAAAAAAAAAAAAAAAACCACGAGAAAAATGAATGAAAGTAAGAAATTGCAGCTGCAAACCGTTACTCGCGTGGGCGCTAAATTCATGAATAAATCGGTTCGTATCTTGGTCGAAAATTTGGTCAAGCAAGGTTGACGATGTCGTAAGTGTCTTATGCCGATTTAATAACCGGGGATTCATTTGTCATCGTTTTACCATGCCATATACAGCGAGGTTTCGGGGTTTGAGGAGTTTTTTTTTGCTTTGAAAATCTATTGCCTGAAATCATTCTTTCTGTTTGGATAAAGGAACGTTTTAATTTTCACCGAACACCGCAGCGTCGATTTTATGAATGACGTCACGAAGCGTGCAACGGGGCGTAAAATTATGAATGGGCATTGTCACAGAGTTTCTTTTAAATCATTACTTGTTACCAAATATGTTCAAGCGTGTGAGATTGAAAAGGGTTTTTAAAAATTAACCGGATCTTCCTCAGCTTTCTCTCAATTTTTTAAATTATTTTTTCTTTAGATTCGTTGCAGTATGTATTTAATTAGGGAATTAAATCGCCCGATAAAGCCAAAAATACTCATCTAAATTCTAATCCGGCTCTCGGCGGTGTATTTCCATTATTTCCTGTCATTTTTTTTTTCACACAACTTGTCTACACCTATAATACTCATTTCTGAAAATCTAGAAAATAAATCGTAAATCAAAGTCGGTGGTAACGAAAACACGTTTTACGATCAGAGCTGAGAAACTAACCGCACATAAACTATTGCAGTGCCACTAATTTTTCGCCAATATTGTTGCCAATTAAATTGAAGCGTTTGTAAATCGAGTTAAATTCCAGCAACTTACATAAAACCTGGGATCACGATCTCAATATTAATGCGAGTATTAATTTAATTAACCTGTGCATATTATACGGTTGCAATTGCAGCTCGAATATAAATGGAAGGAAAGTCGATCGGAAACCGTGACGAGGCTTTTTAGATTTCCAAGACTTTGTTTTTAAGCTGATCGACTTTATAAGGGCTGCAATTACCTCGACACACTGCGAGGACGGAATAAATTACATCCTACAAACGAATTTCGATCATCGTTGCTGCGGCGTTTCCAGTATTTCGTCCAACAACGTGTGTGGTCCGAGGCTCGAAGAAGAAGGAGAATAAGCACGTGTCGCAGACGCGTTCCCGCGTTTTTGCTACATTCGCCGAATTTAATCGTTTCTTCGTTTTTCCCCGTTTTTATGCGAGATTCCAAAATTTTACTGACTGTGCTTACAAACGAGCGCGCGTCCGAAAGGTTTACGGAATGCGGTGAAAACGTGTCGGAAAGATCTTACAGCGGAGAGAATAAAATTAAAGAACAAAATAAGCGGAAACAAAACAAAACGAAAAAAAAAAACAATTGAAACGAATTATTTTTTTTTTTTTTTTTTTTTTTCAAAGAAATAAAAATACGTCGCGTAATTACCGCGATCGAGCGAATCTTTTCTCTCTTCCCCAGCTTTACAAAAGATCGATACAGAACGAGAAACAAACCGCGATTATTTTTTGTCGTATAGATCCAGCCGAATATCGATCGATCTCGCGTATACCTATGTATACAGACTTCGGTTGTAAGAACGCGAAACTCTCTTCAAACGTCGACGTTTCCAAGGATTCACAATCCCTGCGATTGTCCTCGTGATTGAATAAATATACATAAATTTATATTATTATACACAGACAGCTTATAGCAGCACGCCTCGAGTAGCTGCACACACTAGTGACGTTTGAAGATTGCGTCTACGCGTTATAAATGATATACATACATATAGGTATATATAATTCAATGTACCTTACTATATATTATACTCTTACAATCGATGAAGTGAATCATACGTAATTTGGATTTTTATATTCATTTTCTGGCCCACGAGATTCGTTGTTTTATTTAAATAGCTGCGAGTGAAATTTGAATTATTCTAACAATTCGATGAATAGCATTCAACACTTATTATTCATACATCAACATAAACTCTTTGACGCGTTACGTAATCCACTGCACGACGGATAATATTTTTTTTCTCGATGACGTCACCAAGTCGATTTCGTGATTCGAGATAAGAGTCAAACAAAATATGACACAAATACCTGTTACCATCACCGCACTTGCGCAATCGCGATATAAATCGGATTTCGATATGTACTTTGAGATAATGGGATCAGATCAAAATCATGGCCGTAAGTCGGCAGGATAGCGTCGATTTTGCGTCGAGCAATAAACAGCATAGATCCAAAGACCGATCGATCGGGATGGTAAAGTTTTGCGCGAGGCTATTTGCTATCTAAGCGAACGATTAGCTGCTGCAAATTGATAGTCAAATAATAATAAGTTGTATGCATGCACCTATGTGTGTGTGTGTGTGTGTGTTTTTTTTTCCCCCCCGATGATACAGCCGACGCCCACGATAGCTGAGCTGAAGCGGATGAATCACGCGTCAATTTTTAAAAAGAAATATACTTAAAATAAAATAACAGGCAGATTTCTGACCTGCACGGTGACCGGTGGAGAAGGCAAAAAGGTAGTACAAAAGAAAAAATAAAATAACGACAAATACGCGATTGAGGAATGAACAAGGGAATCAAAGCAGACTACGGGAGACGGCATCAAATAAAATCGCCTACATGAAAATTGTAATTTACGGAGGAATTTTTTTCCTCTTTCCTATTTTTATATATATATATATATATATATACATACAAATATATACACCACACAGATATAAGAATGTATACATATAGATGATACATGTCATGGATATGGTAACACGCAGAAACTTTTGCTGCGTATATGTATACCTATACCTACACGTATATGTCAAGAATATTCGCGAAATGTCGCGAAATATCCACATAGTTGTACCCCCCAAAGACAAAGGCATTTTCCATAAATCTTTGGCTATTTTGGCACAAGTCGTATCGCGGTAACGCGGCCTCGCATTATATTACACGAACGACGGTTTTCTGGCGAAAATGTCATTTGTTTCCTAGCAATGCGGCGGTGCCGTTGCTGCTCCGGTATTTTCATTCGTTGACAAGTCTCATTTATACACAGTAAATCGTTCCATCAACATAAAAAATAGAAACATATAGAAAAAAAAGAGAAGACAAAAAAAAAATAATGAAACGGTTATTTAGAAAAATGGAAAGAGAAAATTCGGGGAAAGAAGAGAGTAAAAAAAGTAACAACACAGTTTGTCAATGTCTGTCTGTCCGAGTACCCGCACCTGATGTTTCTCGCCAGCGGAAATACACGCTAAATCATCGCTTCTCAAGGGGATGGCCCAATGGCCCACAGTTCTGATTGAAAGAGCCATAGTAACAATGACACAGCGCTTTGGTGCATAGTTATAAGGGGCACGGTTCAGTGGCATACAGTTCTATGAAACACATAAATAAACGTCATACCTAAACACTAAGTGTGCATGTTTTTTTTCAAAGATAATGAAGTAGGATATTGAAAGAGAAAAATCAAGAACGCGTGCACGATGACCTGCAGGTAGCTAAAATAATCGTTCGACTTTTATAACACCTTCGATAAAAAACTTCTAGACTAATCCGAATTACCTAGAGTTTCGGTTGAAGGCCAATTATAAGAGTGCAAACGCGAATTTATTTCGTATAATTCTTGCTGGTTTTGACTGCTGCACCCTTATAATTAGCGCTGAACCGAAATACTAGGTAATACGGATTAGTTTCTAAATTTTCAGCACAGATGTGTGGAAAAAGTTTCTCGCGATATCGCAAAACTTATGTCACTGACGACTTATGAACTCAAAATTGTACAGCATGCTTAAAATAATGAAATTGTGTTCGAAAATAAAAAAATGAACTCGCATTTTAATAATCATTTTGTATATTGCTTTCGTATATTGCTGTAAATTTATCAGATCAGAATTGGTAATAAATGTCAAATACTAGGAAAATGTATATTTACCAAGTTTGTAATTTGACGGGTTGGAATTTTTCATTTTGGCTGTTCGTACGGCGATGGGGGGAGGGAGGTTTACTCTTCTAATTTCCTCGGTGATAGACTCCTTATTTCACTGCGTCACTATTTATGCCCGTATAACCACGATTGCCTAGACTTAAATGTCATCCGTTGTTAATTGATATGCCATAGATAACCTTTTCTTCTCGCTAATATTTTATAACACGATCAGCAGCGTCGACTTTACCGAATAGAAGAAAAAAAATTGAAGAACGTTCTTCTGTTGTTCCAAGATTTGAAAAGTTTGTTCCGACTGAAGTTAGTCGAGACAAGCTATTCGTTCGATACGTTGTTCGAAATACATAGTATAATAATCCGAGCCACAGATGGATGAGAAAGAACGGCAAACGGCAGGTACTCAAGTATATACATATAAATGAAAGAAAATTTTGAATCTTACCAGAAGTGAATTCGTGAAAGAATGTCAGAAAAGACGATACTGGAATAAAACAATTGCATCTTCTTACCGCCGAATGCGAGGGATCGAGACGGGCAGCGGTCGGACGGATAGCTTTTAAAAAACATGAGCATCGGTGACCGGGTGCGCCATCTTTTCGCGGTGGGTGGAGGCGTATAAAAACGGACGTTTTTACCGGCGCAATTGGTGTGGATTCGTTCAGCGGACAGCGAGAGGCGAGCCAACATAACCCAACCTAGCGTAAACATAATCATCACGGAAGCGAGACTGGACTGTGAAAATCGTTGGGAAACGGGCAAGCCCCGGTGCTTGGAGAGACGCGATTCGAGTGTAGATGCACAGCCGTCCGTAGGGGGGGTGATAGAATTTTTGGAAATTCTGGGGCGGCGATCAGGCGTTAGGAGAGAATTGAAATGCGGCCCGAACGATCCGCCGAAGCGATATCCAGCCGCGCACCGTCTCGCGAATCGTCAAATTTCGTCTATGCGTATTAAGGATTCTGGGTCTTACCTTGTCGGGGGGCCCTAGGAGGGCCCTGGGGGTTCGGCCAATGCGGGTGAGCGGCTCTGTCGATCGCGGCACTCGGAATTCAGGCCTCGCGAATTCACTTGTCACAAATTAAAGCAACACCTCTGACGGCGGCCATACTGCGATCAGCCATCGCGAGTCGACGGCTCTGGCAGCGCTTCGGAGAATCAGTGTTTGCGGGGTTCGCCGTTCGGCGTGCAGAGGGCGCCACCGTGCGGTCTGAAGGTGGCTTCGACCGGCGTGCGAGACGCTGCCTGCCGACAGATATTCGCCGTCGAACTATGGCTGACAGTTTTTGCTATTTCAAGATAGCGGTTGCGTGTGTGACGACGGTGTGTGCCGAGTGTCGCTGAACCTGAAACAGCCTGTCCGCCGCTGCTTTTATTTTCGTGCAAAGTGAATCCTGCTCTACTCGAGATGTCCGAGGTTCCAGCACCGATGGTAAGTGCATGACATTACCCACCGTTCGTCCCCCCCCTCCCATTGTGCCCCGGTCAATTGACAACATGCCGGACATCCTCGACTCAAAAATCCGGCCTCTCGTTACGTCGTCAACCACTCGTAAAACAAATTGTCACCATTATCCTTATCGCTATGCCTCTCTCTTTCGCTCTCGCTACGCGTTATGTCAAAGTACGCACACACGTATTAATGTACGGACAGCACTCGACCGGCCGCCGGGCGCACGCGCCGCCTCGACTTCCTTCTTTCCTTCCTTCCGTCATTCCGTCCTTCCGTCGGCGACTCGTCGACGCTGCGTGTATGGGTGCGTGTGTTTACGCCGGCCGACGCGGCGACGGGGTCAATGTGATCCCTTATCAATGCTCAGCTGTGCGGCCGAGGCCGCCCCCCTCCCCCCTCCCCCCCTCCATCTGCGCCTCATTCATTCCGTTCGAAACCCCGTCGCCTCTCTCTCCCTCTCGCCTTCTCGCTCCTTCTCTCTCCCTCTCTTGGCCATGTGCACCCATGAGGCGTGGGTGAATTACAGCATTTAAACTCTTGACGTCATACGGCTAAGTCGACGATCGCACTTGTCGCGTTGTTTCTACGGTGCATCTGTCCGTTTATGCACTGTGGGTTTCACATGCATGTACTGTGACCTACAGCGTAACTACGCGACGAAGCTGATCCTGATTTATTCCTTCCTAATTACTTTCAGATTTTTTCTGCTAATCATTGTTGCCCATGTTTTAACCTCCTGGCTATTAAGCTAACAGTTGTGGAATTTTTTTTCGCTCGATGTCTCGTTGACGGTATTATCTTGGAATGTTGAGACATAATAAAATTGACTTATGTAAGATTACGGACCAAATATTCACTCCCATCGGGGACAGTTAAAACGGAGAACATTAAACGAAGAATTTTCGACTAATCGAGTTTAAGGGAATCGCTTCTATTTTAAATTCCAGAAGATTCTATCATAGTATCAGATTTTCTGTACATTCATTTCACACTTATAGATACGGTTCTATGATGGGTGAAAATATATCTTTACTTGATAAAATCCTTTTAAAAAAACGTCAATTACCTCGTTCAGAGCGAATCAATATGATCATATCAAAACACACCGGTAAAAAATTACAGGAAAAAAATAATTGTAGCAGCATATAGAGTAGCATCAATGAATTGTTGAGTGAATTATAATTAAAATTTTATTAACCATACCGTCGGATCTTTTCATATCGGACTATTATTTTTAAACCACTTTGCTTCCGTACTGTTTTTAGTCACTGTACGTATAATCTTGGTAGAGAAACGCACTACTTTCCTTCTCATCCTGATCTTACTTTTTTCTCCTTTTGAACTTTGGTATAATATCTACAGTAAGCGTGTCGTTATTCTCGAAGTAAATATTCCCTGTTCTTAAATCCCTCTGTTTACGTAATCGTTCGTGACTCCATTCCGTCCACCACACGTGCTATTAACAGGGTCTCGTATCCCCGTTATCGCATCGTCGGAGAACGCCGCAGGTGCCTGTACAAGAGTACATACACACATTTTATCGTGAACATCGCAATATTATTCGCAATCGCGATTTACGTGAGATTTAGCAAGGTACTTTATTATTGATTGACAGCTATGAGATTTCCAACACCTTCGATACGCAGTTGAGCTTACACCTGACTGCATAAATATGCGCCGTTATACTCTGAAGTGTTTGGTGTTTAAATTGTAAGAAATGGACGTCGAACTAATTTATTTCCTTGACAATGTATAGCATTATATATAGTTACATTAAAGGAACTTTTGCCAGAAATTCAATCTCAAGAGGTTTTATTAAATTTCCCACGACGATGGACATGGTTTTGTGATATCGAAAATTTTATCACTGCAACGTTTACGGTGTTTGGAAAATCCTCCGATTCAACAGACATTTACCCTAACGAGTAAATGACCTCCAGAGAATATTATACAGAATCTTATGTACAGAAATTTTATCCGACCATTTGATGCGCTTGTCTGAAACTCCAAATGAGTCCAGTGATATTTTTCAAAATTAAGTACTGATTCGAAGTTATTACGAAGTAGAGAAACAGTGTTTTTTCTACGTTTCGTTACGTTAAAGTTACTACAACTGCCGGTAACTTCAACCTTATGAAAATGTCGTAAAACCTCAAACAATTCTGAACTAATTACCTCATTCATATTATCAGTATTAAAAAAAAAGTGACTAATATTTCTTATCGACCGTTAGTCTTGCTCTTTCTATGTTTCCAATCTTTCTTGTTTCGCCATGCAGCGTTTTTACCGGAAACCCACTACCATGGCCACCAAGGTCTTTCAGATCTTGAACCTTTCGATAAAAAACGGTGAAAACCGCAAAGTTCTCGATTGCGGTTTGCGTGAGCTGAAATTAAGGCACCTGGGCTACCGTTTGTCGAATCAAAACCCGGAAACTCGGCGTGTATCATGTATTTTAAATACACACAGATGCAAATACAGGCGGCGAGGCTCACGTGCCTTTGCCGTATTTGTCAGGGATTCGAGCAAGAAGCGTCCCCTCGAGATGATTTCCATTACACAAAGTTCCGGGCCGTGGCCTTAAAGTCCGCATGCACGTCACGTTCCTCGATTCGAGGATGTTGTCATTTGCGTACTGTCAAGCATTCGCGTTTGTTGTTATACCTACGTCCTACGCGGAGTATCGGAAAACAGATGAGTCAAAATATCGAATTTTCAAAGACCCCAAAATATCTTTCATAAAATTCAAAAATGCCTGAGACACAGTCCAAATGTAGAATAGTTGAAGCACAAAAAGTCAGAATATAGAATCACCAATCAGAATTATCATGCTTTTCTGTACTTTATTTTTGTACTTTTTCACTTCTATGTATTACAGGTTTCTTATTGTATACATTTTAAAATTCTGCAAAATTGATTTTCGCGTTTTTTTTTTTCATACCGACACCGCGATCTTCTGGTATTTTCTGATTTTTATAAATCCCCCCCCTTCTCTGCTCTTCCACATGTCTACTTTTTCTCGATTATAATTTTCAACTGCTGCCGTCGCGTCGACTCGCCTCGTCTCGGTTAATTTTTTTCTCATCGCACAATAAACGAATTGCCGCATAATTGAATATTCACATATTTATAGGCAGCTAGAATTTTACTTGGACATTTTTACGATTATAACCGTATAAATCATCATTACTAACGCTATTTTTTCCTCTTATTTTCATCTCCTCCATGCAGCAGCAGCTTTTATCGTTCGCTCACGCACAGCAATCACTTATCTCTCGTCAGGTCGTGCCAATAAGAATTCGAAATGATTCTGATGTAAAAATACGAGCACTTAGCTCGCGCTATGTCGTATGGCGCGCATGTATTATGACACACACGCACACGCACGCACGCAAGAGTGTCGGGGCTGCGGGCTAGATGCTCTCGGGAATTGCTAGGGCCGTTCACCCTGTGACAGCCGACCTTGTCCCGCCCCCAGGGGTTGGAGCACTTTGCTCGCTGTCTGCTGCGCAATATATACACGCTAGATGCCCGATTATTGCCTTCCGGTTTCCGCGTGCGGTTCTTCTGTCGCCGTGTACAGCCTACGCAAAAATGAATTAATGGATGTGCGCGAGAGGCGAATCATCGTTCGTCAGAATCACCGTGTACCTATTCTTTTTTGATCGTTTCAAGTTTCTAACCGTCGATCGATTGCATCAGGATATGGAGTAGAGCAGTTCGTCGTCTCTTTTCTTTTTCTTCTTCTACATTATTATTAGACGTTGGAGAAAATGCGTGATATCTTCGTCTAAATTAATCGGGGATAAATATTTAGCTCCGTCTTGACTTTCTCTTATTCGTGTCCTCTTCGTTTGCTTTTTTCTTTCTCCAGACTCCACCTTCTTATCCTCTTCTTTTACATACATATTTAGCTACCATGGGATTTAGAAAATTCAATCAGTAGTCCGGCGCGACGCAATTCGAGAAGTGAAATTGAAATTCATCGTGCTTTATATATTTCGAGAAAATCTTACGTGACAAGGTTGCTTAACATTAGGCTTTGAATGTTTGAACAGCTATTTTTTCTATAGCCTGGATTTTCGTTTCACGATGTCGAAGAAGCTGGGAAAAACTCTTGGAAAACTTGCGCATATCTTCAATCTGTATAATGTACCTATCTAAAAAAATATACAATATACAAATACGACAACAAGCAAGCAAAAAAAAAAAAAAAAGAACGAAAATTATCTGATCGATAGTAATCAAATTCACATTTTTGAGTTGAGACCATATTTGGATTTGCGAAGTTCGAATCTATAAGCTTGAAAAATGACATTTTTGTATTTGAACACCACAAACGGTTTACTCATCATAAAACATCAGGTAACTTAAATTCCATAAGCATGTAATATTTTTACTCGTAGTTATTTGCTTTTACTAAAAAAAAATGCCAGCTTTTTAATTGTGCCACTTTCATCGCCGAGGTGCGAGAAAATTTTTTATACAATCCGTTGAAATTGTTTTCGACTTTTTCACTTATTTATTTCACTTCGAACTTCCCAGTCGTCGTTATTCGCAGCATTTTTTTCGTTCTTTTTCTTTTCTCTTTGTTTGTTTGTTTGTTTTTTCATCTCCTCTCTTTCTCTCGGAAGCCGGACAGACCGAGGACGAGAGTTAAGCAAGTGTCTGCAAGGTATTTTTGGAAGGGTTTAATGCGAGATGCGCGCCACCCACAAACGGTTGCGGCTGCCTACTTATACTAGAGAAAAATCATTTCCCACGCACCGGCACGTGCAGACCGGGAGATACGATCCTAGAAGATTCGTCTATCCAGGTTTCTGCGCACTTTCAAGGTCGACCTCTCTAAATGCTACAAGCTATAGCGACTACCGCGGCAGCTCTTTTATAATCTTGGGGAAACGTTTTATGACAGACTCGTTCGTGCCAAATAACCATTATACTTACACTTTGCACCCGTGGTTCTCGCGGCTTTAAGAATTATCAGATTTTATCCTGATGCAGACTCACCTTGATCTTCGGTCATATATCTACCTGCAGTCTGGCTGCGCACGATCGTTTATGCTTCATTTTTGTATGGAAATATTCCAGACTTTAGTTCGTCGTACGAAGTTCACTTGTAACAAAGTCTCCTTGGAAAAAGGCGCGGACGGCGTGTGTAATAAATGGATGCAACGTATCTTCATTGAATTTATTATACTTTCTGAAAATATGATCCCAACATTGTTTACTCTTGTTGAAAAAATTTAGGAACAATTTACATGCAGATTAGAGACGATTGATTGTAAGATTTTGATGATTTAATGCGATTTTCAATAATTTCACTCCTTTCACGCCATTTCTCAGGTTACTTTAGATGATTACAATTTCGAATATATTACATGCAGACGAATTGAACTTGGACTTCGCACAGTTTTCCAGTGATTTCGAGCAACCGCAGATTCAACTATAATTTGATACGATTCTATACGGTTTCAACCATTTCTTAGCGATTTAAAGAGATTTTCAACCGATTTCTCACAGGAATCACTTAAAGTGAAGTGGTTTGCGATTTCGCAAGGAGTGAATGGCTCCTGAGGAAAACTCTCATTCCAAATAATTCTACTCACTATATGCATTTTTTAATTACGGTATCTAAAACCTGAGAATAAGGTGTCCATAAAAATTTACAAGGATGATGGAATTGTATAGACAAGTTTCGATACTTACTTTCGGCTTACTTACGGCTCGTGGAAAACCGGAACGTATAACAAGTGAATCAGGATAGGAAGTAACAGCGATGCCCTTTGGGATTGATCCTCGTGACCGATGTCAGTAAAACGTTAACGATCAGGAAACCGCATCAAGGATATCGTTGGGGAATACGCATGCAATAAATGTGTAGGTGCGTAATCGGTGGCAATCGGCGATAATAACCCTGCATAACGATCAGCGATGGTTCGGTAGTAACTATGGCTTGGATGGGCGGAAGGGGGCGATTTTACTTTAGGATTGGCGCAGGCTTTCCAGCAGCAGCAGCAGCAGTGGTTACAAGACCGGCTCAAATGTATGTACGTTATACATCCATACGTATAACGATTCCCATTGTGATCGTCGGATATTGATCTTAATTTGAATCTATAGGGATACTTTAATTCGGATCAATTGGTGATTGGCCATATTGGGGTCGTATCAATGAATTATCTTATTGGAAAATAATAAAACTGACCGCCGAGACTCGCGTTCACATTTACGAACTATACATATGTATTGTATTACAGTGTATAGTAGGTCCTGTATTTTCAAGGGGAGAAGATAATACAGGAACGTAAAATCATACGTAGCAAATAAAAAGAAAAGAAATAACAATTATTAAACAAAATCTGCAGGATAACACGACGAGGCGTAATAAAATTGGCGTTCACACATGTGTACTAGTTTTTCTTTTGATTCACAGGAACATAAACAATCGCAGAAATTTTAAATTCGTCAACGCGAATAAGAAATATTAACTAAAATTATTCAATGTCATACGAGTTGTTTAATTATTTATCCGATCGTTACATTCTTCTTCAAAATATTTTCACGCACCTCCATGCCTAGAATTTGCCCACGATTTTTCCCCGAGTTTTTCTATTATTCTTTCACGTATATTATACAGCTTGATCAATCATATTTTTATACCCACGTGTACACATGTATTATTATAAAATATTGTATAAAAAAATGTTTAAAAGGAAATTCTCTGAGTATCTCGCGTTACGGAGATGCCATTTCAAATCTGCTTATCTTTGAACGTAGACCGCGATAATTTCTGGTTATGGTAAAATTCAGATTACAATTTATCTTCCTTATTATCATGATCGCTGTTATATGTACACGTTTCTGCAACGTAAAAATAATTCAGTGTAATAAATCAAAGCGTGGAAAATGAAATTATTGCGTGTACGGAAGAAAAAGAAAAATTCGTATAATCCTTGTGGGATGCAATTAACCGCTAACCCCGGTTCTCGAGATAGGTTGAGACATCCGCATTTGAAGTGCGGCAGGATGACGCTCGTGACGTCATATCGCGAGAGCTGCGACGAAAAGAAGAGTCGACTGTCGTAGCCGGTCCAGGTTCGCCCGTAATTTGCGGTGAATTTAATTTCTCCCGATTGAATTTCCCGCCTGTGGGAATTTCACGAGGAACACCGGAAACAATAATCTCAATTTAGACAGCCGCCGCGATTCGGCAAAGCATTACCCCAGCATCCTTTGCCGGCCTCAACTTATGGCTGTAACTGGATTTCGACCAGAGTACAAGGAACGGGAATTGAAGGGTGAAAGGGATTTCTGTCTGGGTCGAGGGAATGAACCGGCAAACAGAAGGTACACCGGATAGATTAAGCGGAATCGAGGAGTACCGGGCATCCCGGTCTTACCACATGCCTATAACCGCAAACAGCGGCTGATGTACACTTGGCCGCAGTGATTCGACGGATCGGTTACGTTGGCAATTCAGAATCAGCCGGAAGCACCACCGCCAGCCATCTTTGTCAACGTAACTTAACCCAAAAATACAAACTCGCCAGTCATCGGTCACGATATGTTTACAAAGATTGACGATTGTTGTGTCGTTTTTTTTTTTTTTTTTTTTTTTTTTAAATTTATTTATTTGTTTTTTCCATTGTTTCTTTTTTATTTTGCCACAAAATTCAACCTCTTTTGAGGAAAACTCGAGAGATAATCGTTTCATTGCTGTATCGTGGAATGAAAATTTACCCACGATCTCGAAATTTCATTTGTACTATGAATTTCTGTTCTTTAATATGTTGAAAGATAAATAAAACAGACGCATCAGTATTGAGATGATATATTCTCTCGAGCTACACTTTTTATCGTCCGCCGTCCAGATCGCGATTTTAAGATTATAGTTGCCTGCGGGCGTAATTAGCGGCGCGGTCTATTTTCTCGCTTCTTTCTTCAAAATTTCTTCTTTTCAATTATATGTAATATGAGAGCCGTACTCGTGCGATCGAGACACATTTTTTTTCCTTCCTCGTATTGCAATTATCAAAATTGAGGAGGGCGAGGAAGAGGAGGAGGAGGAGGGGGAGGGAGGGAGGGAGCGCTTCATCGAGTGCGACCGGAAATTTAACGAGTCCAATAGCTTAGTCTCCTCTTCATTCTAGCGTGAATTCGTGTTCGCTGGTGACTCGAGCTTTTATTGTCCAGCTGTGTTCGGGGGGCGTCGCGTCGGTGCTATTATATTACGTAGTTGGAGATCTTCACTGGAAAGAAACGGGAGCGGCTGAAATCACAAAGCGAGAAAGAGGAAATCAGAAATTCCTAAAATTTTCTTAATTTCGGACGGTCGATTTATTGGAAACCGGAAGTCAGTCGTTCGATGTCTTTGATCCTCTCCGTGTCGAATCGGTTAAGAAAAGAAGATAAAAAAAGTATTTTCCAATGAATGAAATTTCATTCTATTGACGCGTACATCCGCTGAATAGATATTGTTATTTTACAATCAAATGATGTTTCAATGTAGCAGAGATAAATTTGAAAAGCGAAAAGAATCTACGTAACGAAAACATGTTTTCGGTGAGATTGAAGAGACGCTGTTGGTCGGTCGGTGGAAAAACATGAGATGAGCAAAAATACGGCGAGATAGCCCGAGTCGCTGCCAGAACAGTTATCCGCTCTTCCGGTATGTCTGTTCGATCGCCTCGAAGATTAGATCCGTTTTCTTTTCACTCCAGATCGTCGTCGCGTCGCTTGACTGTAACAAATGCTTATTGTTGGATGTTTTATTTAACAACCAGATTTCCTTAACTCTAATTATTAATTTTTTGTCGACGTAGGTACGTATTATAGAGAGAAACTCAATGACACATAGTTGGTTGTTTTTTAACCAATCCGGTACGAAAAATTATACTTTACCAAAGTAAAAAGAAGCCCAGATTTCCCCTTTAAAAATGGCTCGAGATAAAACAAGAAAGATTTTGAGTGAATATCGGTTCTAGAGGAAACGCAGGCCGAAATGTGATTTGTGTTTTATATTTGATTTGAAAAAAAAAATATTGCGGTCAAATCCAGAACTCGTGTATTAAATTAACCTCTCATTCTCTTTAATCCTTATTTTGTGCAAGCATGTCGGCATCGCTATTCCTCACTGGGCGTAAAATTATTTCAACCTATAACCATATTCATCCTAAGGAACGGCGTTGTAAATATTTTTATATAGATAGATACATATATGTACAAGAAGCTGTATTATTTTTCGGCTAGCAACAGCGTCTCGTCCAGGGCCAAACTTAACCCGTAGACCGCGGGTCGATAGCTTTGGCAGATCTAGCGGATCTTGTCTATAGCACATAGGAAGTGGAAGATATGAGTGCGATTTGTCTATCATCTACCTATAATTTTCACGGCCAGATCACATTATGTAAGCGTTGTAGCCAAAACATGTTTGCAACGTGTCAGTTTTTACACAGGTTTTTCTATAATACATCGATAAGCGAATAAATTTGCGAAAAGACTTCGGGAATCGCGTGTGTCCTACATACATATATAATAAAATAAATGTCCTCCTGTGACACACACGATGTCGTTTAAACGTGGCTTCGAATATTACGAACTTCTCACCGTCAGCTGGTCGCAGCCTCAGCTAACAATCTGTGCAAATTTTAACTCAATCGATCAGTTGATTAGCCAATTTGGCTTCGAATTTGCCCCCATCTTTGAAATGTTAATAATATCGCGTATCCGGGCGGATTGTTTCAAGTTCAAAAATTCCGCGTTTACTTCCGCCGTGTTTGCGGCAGTCAATTAATTGACGCGTTTGCGTTTCCTAGAGCTGAATAAATTTATACAGTGTATATACATATATACATATGTGTATCTACATTTTACATGCATACTTGATTTTGGCAATTTTATAGAACGTCACGTAGTCGCGGCTCGATAGCCAGCAGTTGTTGGAAAGATATTTATGCGTCTGAGTTTTGACAGCGCCCAATAGAATTACCGACGCGTAGCGATGCTTCCCAATTTGACACAGTCGCAACAACTAATCAGATACTCCTCTAGTATTCGTTATTTCGTCTATTCGCTTCTCCGTCTGCGAAAAAAAAAGTGAAAAATTTATTTCATTTAATTAATCAAAATACTGTACAGCTGTTCAATATTAAAAAATTAAAAAGCTACGTTCAATTTTTATCGATTTAATTCTCACCCTACGTTGAGAAAAATTTCATTTTTTTATACAGAAATAGGTATAGTACGAGTGACCGTAAACGAAAATAATAGCACCATACCGCACTATAAATTATTTCGTTACGGCTATACCAAACTTGTTTTTATCTTTTACCCATAACTGTATTTTTTGATTACAGTAGAAAATTAGAATAATTATAGTCCGGACATAAACCATTCATAGTAGATTCCATTATTTTTAAAAAGCTCGAAGTAACCTCTCGGTCATCGCTTCAAATTTGAAAATGTCGCTGCTTTTAATTAGACGGCCCACGCTACGAGATTTCAAATCTTATCGTTGGACAGGCGAGTCGACTGAGCGGTTTTTGTGGAACACCCTGTACGTAGAGTCATATCGTTATGCATATAAATTCGTCGACGCGTGAGGTGCGGTGAAAATTTGCAAAGGTAGTTTATTTACCGCGCTTGTAAAGCAGCGCGTAATATGTTTATGCGAAAAGTGGCTGATAGACGCTTACGGAATACACAGGAGCTCTAATTTATTTCGGTTAACGTTGTGGCTCCGCCATGTTAATCAAGATCATTAATAGTGGCCGAATCGTGCAGGACGATTAACAGATTTTCATTGGAAGAATCTCTCTTCGACGCGGTAGATCTACGTAAAAGTGATTCGCGTCACTTTAGATTGCTGCATTATGAATAATGTCACGCGTATTTATACCGTCGTCAATTCTTTATGCACAGTGTTTAATCACTCTTGAACCGCGGTTTACACGGCCGTTCGAACTTCTATGAAATTCTTAAAGTCACATGAAATCTTGTAAATTTTGTGAAACTTCATCCAGTCTCGTGTAATCTCATGAAACCCCCGTTAAACCTTTGAAGATCTTGTTGAAACTTTTAAAGCTCCCGTGAAATTTGGCCCGCGTAAATGATCATCCGAGTATTAACTTGTATTAAGCATGAAAATAATCAACGTGCAGAAGGAAAACTTCGTGTTTAAAAAATATTTTACATCAAACCACGGTTCACGATTTCGCCGATTTTTTCTTCCGAAGGATTCAGAAACAATATCCAGGAGGTTTTAATATTGCATATCGGAACTTCTTCGTGGTCAGTAAATCGAAAGCTACACTAAATACCTCGCTAAATACTGTTCGTCGACTTTTTATCAAAAACTCGAACCAAAATTTACCGCAAGAAAAGCTAACAACTTAATTCCCGTTTCTAAAGATTCGAATAATTTCTGCATCCATAAAATTCAAGATTCGACATCGAGAATCGAACGCATCTTTAGGCCAGCGCAATAAACGTGAACCATGATCTGGTTATAGTGTAAATATAAATTTATGTGACGGTCTAATGCGAGTAGGCTCACGATTTCCTCTTCCTGCAGCGAGGCGAGCGAAATACTCAACAATGTTAGGTTTCGTCTGTTTCGTTATTTTTTTTCCGCTGTTCGTTACCGGAAGAACAAGTAGAAAGAAATTATAATAGTTGGTTAGCGATCGCCGCGGGCGTCTTTGGCCGCGCACGGCCACGTTATGACCAAGTCGTATTTGTAATCAACTGTCTAATCTAAATCATAATTTTTCTATCTTTTTTAATCATCTCCTTATACCCCTCCCGAAAAGCTTAATTTAGCTATTCAAATGAGTTTACTGATCCCGGCAAGCGCAAACTATTGCCTGCCAAGCGTAAAATTTAAAGAATTTATTTCATCTATAACTGTATAATCAGGCCCCTACCGGCTGGGAATCACGGAGGCCTTTCGATAGTTCAGCGTCGTTAGACAGTCGCGATTATGATAAATCTTTCAATCTGTCAGCGGTGAGTCTTAAGTCAAAATTCAATTGATTTTATATGCTGAAGAAAAGAAGATGCCTGATCGTTTCGCCGAGAGCGAGAATATTTTACGACGAGAAACTTTAAGGATCCGGTATAAAAGATTTTTCCTCTTTAAATAACGTACGCATTACAGTATAGTACATATACTTATGTGTGACTATAATTCTTATCTGGTATACAAGCTTGTGCGGTCGACTCAGTGATAACGTGGAGTCAACATTTGTTTATGAAATGCGTTAAGCAATTACTTAGTGGAAATAAAAATTATATAAATAATCATATCACAACAACACTGGCAATTTTCTGTTACGGTGTATTTTGTGTATTGTGTATTTGACAAAAACTATACAAGAGTTACGATGAAAATTCGAAATTTCATTTCGTCGTCGATTTGCATAATCTTAGGAAGCATATTTATTTATCATCGATTGACGTGTAACTACTATAAAAGTAGAATCGAGTGACTTACCGGATGGTAATAAATTGTGGATGGAAAGAGTTGAATTCAAGCGCGTACCGTCACATGGCGGCATCACTGCCGAAGTGGCGAACGAAAGAACTCTTAACGATTCCGAGAGATGGCGCTCAATGGCTGAATATTGCGACGGCGGTCGAGTTACACCGAAGTTTCAATGCGTATAGTCCATTCCGCGTATACCATTTAGCCAAATGGTATCTTATTCATAAACAGAAGTTTATGTGTCTACATACATATATATAATCAATCTATAATTAAAGACCCTAAATCTCTGAACAGTCCAACCTTCTCTGTATAAATAAAATGCCATTTATCTTTTTTGAATACGACAATTTTTAGTTAGAAGAGCAATTGCATCCTTTTCTTTTCAAGTATTCAAACTCGCATTTACACCGTGCGCGTGCGGCACGTGTTATGTGTTAATGGTACGTCACCATAAACAATCGGGTTCAACCATACGCGTTTTATTTATTTTTTCTTTTACTTCAAGTATCTCGTTTCTTATTCTTTTTCACCTGTCTTTTTGTTTTTTTATTTATGCTTTCCCGTGGTTTCGTTTTGATTGCTTCTCCTCTACAATTTACCGAGAAAGATTTATGACGCTTCTAACGTTTTGTAACTATCGACGCCGTCGATACCTGCTGGGATTTTCTTTTTTCATTATTTTTTATTTCTATACACTTTCTTACAACTTCTTTTATTTGTGCCGCTTTTTTCTTCGTTCAAACTTCTTTCTATTTCAATACTTTGAAATATTCCTGTTTTCGTCTCTGGCACCGCATCGCTGTCTTTCGTTTATACAATCATCGCTCGGCGATCTCTCGGATGATTTTTGCAACAAACATATATTTCACACTGTTTTTATTGTTATTCTGTCTTTATCATTGAATCGGTGGAAATACTTTGGTGAGAGGACGAAGAGGCATGAAAATAAAAATGAAAAACGGAACTAAACAAATAATAACCTCAAGAAATCGAAGACGGTATGAAAATATAAAAAGAAAAGCGGTAGTAGTGCCATGTGACAGCGGCGGCTTGTTACACTGTAGGCCGACGATCGCCCACGCTTGTATATCTAAGACCACGCTCGGTGAGCAATTCACAGAGAAATATGAAAATATACAAGACGGCACATTCCGCGGGTGTCATTGTGCTAAGAATAGAGTTTGAACGATGTCACGCGCATTGCCATCGTCGGCCAAGCCTGCACAGTGACATCACTTATTGGGCATAGCTGGCTGGTTGGCTGGCTGGCTGGCTGACTTACGGCATGCGTGAGGGATAGACAACGACGACGACGACGAAGACGACGAAGACACCCTACACGTATCACCGTCATTCCTCGACGATTAACCGTTTCCCATAATATTCTGGACCTTTCAGGCAATGAGCTCACATCATCTCACAGGCACACGGATAGAAGTACTTTGGTATTCCGCACAGTGTTATACACAATATGTATACACGTATCTCATACGCGTTATAGGTACTCCGGGACGTGTCCGATGGCATCGTTTTTGTTGCACCGCGGTGCAGGGAATAAGTCGCGTGCAGTTGTGTGCGTTATTACCTCATTACCGCGTAACGATAAATATAGATCACGTTCACGTTTCTGATATATGTATAAACGTGCTCAGCGTCGAGTAAATCTAGGCAACTACACATCCGTACACCCATGATGCACGCGTGTATGTTCGCCCTATTGGCATGTCACGTGTTTACAACGCCGTGTCAGCTGTATAATATATGCGCCAGTAAGAGGGAATTGATATACTTATACGTAGAAAGGGAAATACGCGCTACGTGCTCGTATAACATGTACGTAACATATTGCAAGTACGTGAGTGGTGTGCCGAGGTATATGCGCTATAAACCGAGATGAGAATATAAGCAGTGACGCAATTATCCAATAATAAATATATGCCTATGCATAACGTATGTGTAGGCACTATGTGCATTATATTTTTTTGTGTGTGTGTTCGTTTGCGTGGAAATACTTGGCGATGACGCGGTTGTTTGTTACAACAATAAGGAGTTACGTCGTGTATCATCATCCTTGGCTGCGGCATCAATGTGTTGCCGGAGGTGCCGTGATCATGCCGATGATTCACCCCGCAGACGCTTCAATCTGCTTTTTCCCTTGTCATCTCTCATCTACGGCCCGATCGTGAACGTGTCCCACGGACAAGGAGGAAAAAGAGAGAAACCCATGAAGAGCTTCTCAAAGTTTTATTCAAACTTACTCTCGCGACGCGATTCCGCATTTTCATCATAATTGTTTTTCTCCCTTGATTTTCAACGTCTCGCGTAGTGCTATTTGTTACATCAAACTATTTCACACACGTCTATATGTATCATATACAATAATATACATATATTAATATTACAGATACATTAGGTATGTATGACATAAATATACGTATACATAAATCTGTGTACCGCTTAGCCGCCACATGTGGCTCGATGTCGGCTCGTATTATATATGTATGTAATACAACGAAATTACGTAACATGTATGATAAGTATATTTCGCCGTCGGGCGGACTCTATAACTTTTGAAAGATTAGACGCACCTCCTTGTCAGCCGATCAATTATTCAATAAGTTCTTGATCTATACCGTCGAGACGTCTAGTCTGAGCAAATTGTACATATGTACTCACGTATGTTACGTGTAGGTACACACGTTGGCACAGTGTGTATGGGCGTTTTTATCGATTGCCAACACGTGCAGCCTAGGCCGGAGGAATTCCTGTACGGCCAAAAATATGCGTTCAGATATGATAACAATATTCGCTGTTAGGTGATTGCCATTTCTCATTTTTCATTCTTTCGTTTCATCCTTATACTTTTCGTTACTTTTCATTTTCTTTCTTTTTCGCCATTTTAATTAAACGAAGAGGCCATGCGGCTACGTTTTAACCACCTATTGAACGGGAAGAACTACGACTCCACTGGTTCGAAATTCACAATTTTTCCCCATTTCAAATCTACTCGTATATTCTCTAATTCAGCACCGTGACAGGGGAATTAATCTCTTCGCTGTGGTCAAAGCCGAGCATTCATCCTCGCTAATTATACCCTATATTCTCGCGTGTTGTTATTGACTGGCCGACCAGATTTCGAAAGTATTTTAAAATGAAAATGCAAAATCAAACAATTTTACGCTTCGCTGACACACTATACAAATCGGAAGATTTTCCTTATCCGTGATTATCGACGAAAGTGTAGGTACTCCGTTTGAGTTTTGAACCTTTTAGGCGTTTTATACGGTACGTGATGGTTATCTGCGGAACATTCAGGAGAGGTGAATTGAAATGAAAAAATATCCGCAATCTAAGCTGTGTACCTAAGTGTGTAATTAAACTGCGGTGTTTCGAAGAAGTAGGTATCTTAATACAAAGTAAACAGAAAAGGTATAAAAGTAACGCTTTGAAGCTTGTGTACCCTCAATATTTTTCACGGTAAATACCCACGTCAACCGCAGATCACGTTTCCCAGCAAGCTCAATGAAATCCACTGGAAGCTGGCCGGAGCCAGTACATGCGTATACCTACCTCCACAAGCGAATGATTCGCGGAAAAGATGAGTGTATATCGCCGGCGATGGCTTCACTTAACCCTTTCCTTGAAATAATTTGAAATATGCAAATTACTTGTACCGCGGGTGGCCCTTGGTCTCTGCGGCCAATGCGCGTAAACTCTCATCCGTATGTGGGTATATGTGTGACAAACATCGGTGTGTTTTACCCAATGCCGACTCGCGAGTCACATCAACGATGCCGGGTATACGTGCGTGTATTCTTGGGGTAATCTAACTCGCGTGGCTCAATTCTCCGGGAGCCAATCTGACTTAATATGCAGATGCCGTACGCGGAACGAAGCGCGAGACGGACGAGGAGAGACGCCTCGCGTATGGTTCTGAGTCATGCTAACTGGCGGGGGAAGAGAGATGGATGCATCCGCGGATGACAAATTATTTTAACACGTGTGAAACCAGCTAACTCGGAAACGCACGCTGGACCGAGTTTACGCCACCCACATGCATGCATGCATTCATTGTGCATCCATGGTACGACACATGCAGGGTGGATATACGTGTGAGTCTATCCCAGCGGATGATGCGCGAAATGTAAGGACCTACGTGCGTGTAACGTACCTTCCGCGTTACAACTGCCATGTAACGTTGGTACATGACGCCAATGCACATATGGCAGGGGTTGTTGCAGCAGCGGTTTTCGTTCCGTTAACTTACGATCCGGAGCGCTAGTTATCGTGTGCACGAAAGATCATTCGTTCCGTGGTTACGCCGATTTCGAGGAGACCACAATGAGGGCTGAAAGAGCCTGTCATCGACGCTCTGGTCGCACGAGCTGTATACCTGCACCATACTCGTATACTAGAAACAGCAGCCAACCTCGGAACGCGCTGGACTGGAATCGATTCCTGGATCGTTGTTCGAGTCATGCTTAGCTTTACATAACAATGTAAAGGAAAGAAGGAAGATCCTCCGCAGGAATTAACTCTAGTATCATCTACCCCCCTTTCTCCTTCGCCGCCTTTGCCTCCCTTACTTCTACCCTCGTGGGCTACTTCTCAGGCATCCCTTTATCCTCGTCTGTTGTACCTCCTTAATCCACGCGTACAAGACTCGAGTACACGTCTGTCTCTATGTGCGTTAGATTGCGCATTTTCCTGTATCATATGCAGTTACCTGGCGTTACTTCACATTTGTAACCGTCTGTATTCGAAGCTCGAACTTGATTTTTTCAGTGCATTCAATTTTGGTTGGGTTGGGTTGGGTTGGGTTAGTTTCACCTTGTAAACGGAGTCCCTGGATACATGGTCCCTGCAGCGCAGTTGTCTTCTGATTCACGAGTATACTCTGTACGAGATGCTGTCGATTCTCGAATCGTGTACGTTATTATTATACGATCCATCTTACAACTCTAACGTCAATTCAAATGTCATACTAGTTGGATGAGTTCAACTGATTGTGAGTGAAATCATAACCGCCGTAAAAGATGCTCTTACGCATTCTCGACATACATATCCATATATGTATAGTATCGGTTCGGATAATGTAATTCAATACCATCCTTGGAGGTTGCGGTCGAGTAACACGGTTTTCACTTTATTATCATCTTTTTTTATTCCCAGAAATGCAGGAATGTTCATGCATTAATATATTATTATTACAATTATACGTAATGTTTGAACCAACGATAAAGTCACTCGTTTTAAAATTTCAGTTTTATTGAAACCATACCGTTTCCTATTTTCCAAACTGATGATTTAACTAAATAAATAAATAACGTATGAAAGTGGGTATTGCTAGCATTCGACCGAGGGCCAGGAAGCTTGGTCGACGTTCCGAAACTTCCCACACTCGTCACCCTTGGCCGGGTGTACAAAAGGCACCCGAATGATGTTCAAGTCATAGTTGGTGTTGACCTGAAGAGCGTTGATGGATATGATGTTCAATTTATTCGCCAAATCGTCGTCCTGTGTAGTTCCGGTGACGGGGTTCAAATATCCGCAGCGTGTCTTCGCCAATACGCAGGCGGTAGCGTTCACGAAAAGCTGGCTTAGCTGAACGTCGGCACAGTTGAAGCTTGAGAACATCGCTTTAGCCTCGTTGACGCATTGCGCGATCTATAAGGAAATAACAATCATTGAGAATCGATTTGGGGGGTTTGTCTTTCCGAGTAAAAAATCTTTCATCCTCGCGATGCAGATTTTTGAAGAAGAGAGAAAGAAGAAGGAAAAAACAAGAAAAAAGATCAACGTGAATTAACGGAGCTATTTGTAGCTTCTCATGCATTGGCAGTAAACGACTCTCGCTGAAACATTTATCAGTACTCTATCTGTCGATTCACCTGAATAAATTATCTTGGATTAAAAGGTTCCGCTCCAGGTCTTACGGTGTTCCCATCACTTTCGCGTCTGTCGACAATGACGCAGATCGACTTCCTCCGCTGCAGGTTTCGTCGGCTAAATTGGAAGCTTGCAAAATAGTGGGAGTGGTGTTCATTGTTGTTACTCGCTGTCAATACGCTCGAGGTCTCTCGAGCCTGCAATCGTCTCTGATCGATCGGTGGCGCAACCTCGTTCGCTTCCTGTTTATTTGCACTTTATTTACAGTATTTACAGTTTTCCGGGTGAATGGTGAACGGCGGCGGGGGGGGGGGGGGGGAGGGGGGGCGAACGCTGGAAAACCAGCGCGAGGATACTTGCAGCTCGTGGTGGTCGTATAATTGAGATTTACTCCTGCGGACTAAAGCGAGTCAGCGGTGCTCAACGTTTTAGATTAAAAGGAGGGTGAACAGTAGAAGAGTCAGACTAAAGAGATGCAGAAGACTTTAAATTTTCTTACGAATTCAAGCGTTCAATTACCAGCATGTTCTTGTTCACTTGACGAATGCACTCCAGGAACGAACAGTAAATGATTCCTGGGGTTGTGCGGGTGGATATTGAATTTGTTGCGTTCTAGAAAAAGCATATTGTTAGTCGTACAAGGTGTGATTACGAAGTTACACTAGTGGTTTCGTGTACTCGTATGTTTAAGGTTGTATATGACGTTTGTTCGCGAACATCGACCCTGACGGAAACGTCTTCACCCAGCCGCTAACAACGTTCGCGACGACGGACAGTCAAGTATAACTTGGACACACACGCCTCTCATATGTGACATATATTCTTTCCACTTGGCAAGTCCGCGAACGAAATCAACTGGCTGCGTCAGTGTTTTCGAGGGTCCTACGTATAGGAGAGGAACTTCATTCAATTGGCATTGTTAAGGAACTCCAACGATCGTTGCTCGTGGTCGTGGACCCAAAACTTTTTCCTTATTCTTATCCTATATACCTAGCCTATCGTGCGCTCGTTCCGCACTTGCATTCTAAGTCTCCTGGTCGTACTTGTGCGGGTTTTATTGTTAGTTGACATACAATGTGTGTAGTATTTTGGACTTGCGGCTGTTGCGAATAGTAAGTACCCTCAAGTAGCCTTGGCAGTGTCCGTAATCCGTGTTGTTGAGATACGTGTCAGCGCAGGAAGCCATCGTCAGAAGCATCGGATATCCGGGGGACTGATTGCTGGACCTGAAGAAGCATCCGTAGCAAGCATCGGTCCTGACTTCATCGTCCTTCTGCGACTCGTTGCACAGCTGATTCAACAACTGAATCGTTCTAACGCTGGATAAACCGAGTTTTTCAGAAATGAGTTGTGAAATAATCAGGCAGGCGATGTTAAAAAAACAAATTGACCCGATGGATTGTGTCGAACACTTTAAAATTGTTTTTCCTGATGGAATTTTCACTCTGGTTTGCTTTTTCGCTTTTCTTTGACTTCGACTTTTATTTTTCAAATTCCATTAACAAAATTAACAAACAATGGCTCGTCCGTACTTCGTGTATGGAGTCCAAGGCCCGAAGACTTTGGCAAGCGCTTCCTGGACGAATGGCCCGGAGCTGGCTGCTCGTTGAACACCGATTAACACGAGAACCAACGCTTTGATCACTTTCATGGTTAATTCCATTTCGCAAAATGCACTCATGAGAGAGAATATATCCGTTTTATACCGGGCGAGAGCTCCCTGCAGGCTTCCAGGGCCGTACCCAATAATTTTCTTCTATATCACACGATCATTCAATTTCCACAATTTCCACAATTTTTACCAACAGCTGCAGTCCCCTCCTCTCTCCACTTTTTCCTACTTTCACTCATCCGCTTCGGTTTTAGTCTCAATTATTCAACCGGCGAAGCAGAAGCTGTGAATTTCAGCGATAAGTACGCGTTAATTTTCACCAACGTCCCACTATACGTGACCACTAGACACGGCTCTGGGCAAAGCGTTCTAGAAATCTCGTGACAGTGACAATGTGTAACAGTGCTTTGCTGCTCCAGCATCCGTACCACTGACCCACCAGATAATAAGTATTACGCATTGTTTATACCCATGAGATCGGAAACGTCAGCGTGTTGATTATCGTCGGTGCACGCAGGGACAACGGGCAGCATCAGAAGCGCGGTCCGTGTGAACGCGCGATTCTGATGACAACAACAGCAGCAGCAGCAGCAGCAGCGGATGCCTTTGAATATGAAATCCATCCGATACCGTTGTAATTCGTATAACACGGAAATATTCAGCTTTGTTAGCACTTTACGCCAAAGGTATTCATAACCATCCTGCCTGCCGGATACAGGAGTTTTAATTATCTTCGTGTAACCTGCACCGTTGAGGAAAACGAGCATGCATACCGCGCGTCATTTCATCGCATCGTGGGAAAGAAGCGTTGACACGATGGATTTAGATTTTTCGCATCATCCTGCCGAGAGCATTGGCCCCTGGATAAATTCGGCGATGTCCGTATAACCCCGGGTTCTTGAAAATTTCTGATTCAGCTTGTTGAAATTATCACGCATGGGCTCGGGCTCTCGGCAATTCACTGTAACCTTGTATTGAGGATGTGGAAATAACGGAGCATTGACTCTTTAATCTTGAAGTATCGCGATGTGTTTTATTGCCATACCGATTTACAAGCGGACATTATGATCTACATTTCATCGCGAAAGACTTGCGGTACGGTTTACGTTACACAAATGCACATATCGATGACTGATTTCCTGTTGTCGAAAGCAGCGATCTCTGTGTCTTATAGTTCTGTTATCGTCGTTTATAATCTCAAATTGCAGAGTCCGTGGAAACTCTGTTATTCACATGCAACTTACTCCCGGCGCAATAACTTACAGTGAAAGTCTGCGGACTCCTTTCCACGTTCATTTAAGTACCATCAATAAATAGCAAAGATATTGGTACTTGCGTAAGCGTAATCGTCTGGGTGAACCAAGAAGTAACACGGGGGCTCGAAACTGCAGTGAAACATGAAGAATTCGGAACAATTATCGTCCATCATTCTACGATACAAGTTTTCGTTGACATTGTTTTGCTGCGTAATGTCTGTTCATTGCAATTCACGTGTTCGCTTGTGAATTTCTTTAAACTTCCAACTGATTTACGCGGGTGAATTACTTTACAGTGAGTA
This sequence comes from Diprion similis, assembly GCF_021155765.1. Taxonomy (NCBI): domain Eukaryota; kingdom Metazoa; phylum Arthropoda; class Insecta; order Hymenoptera; family Diprionidae; genus Diprion; species Diprion similis. The sequence goes on along the minus strand of NC_060116.1, from coordinate 8,364,469 downwards.
AGCCCACCACTTTTTCCACCTGCACACAGGTTGAGAGAAAAAAGCTTGCGATCTTCTCACAACCTGTTTGTTTTTTCACTCTGCGTTTGATTGAAATTAATTGAAATTCGAAAAATGCCTGTAACACCATATCCGTCCACAAGACTAGATTCATTCCTTCGTCGTCGTTGACTTTGAGCTAGAAACGTTATTCGGAAACTCCAACCAAGTTATATTACACCAGCAATGAAATGTATGTAGGTTGAGTATATGCCTATAGCAGGTAGATATATGTATAGGTACATACGTGTCTACGCATGCGTAGACAGACGAAGGGAATCGTTTCTTCCGTGACTTTGTTGACTCGACACGATATTCAACGGTTCTCGGACCCGTCCGAATTTTTCCACCGGATAATTTTATCGCTTTTACCACCCCCTTACCTCGTAAGTACCGTCGAGCATACGAACGATCGAAAATAGTGGCGGGGAAGCTTTTTGCGCAGTCATACTATGTAGGAATTCAGTTCTTACAGGGTACGTCTCGAATCTTCCGCGAGAAGCGTATCTCGTTTCGACGACCCCGATGCGGCGGGTTGCAATTGCGGAAATTCCAGGAATCGAGGACTTCAAGATATGCCCCCACGTCTCCACGGCGGACGGTATTCATTCCAACTTTTCAGAATTTCACCATCCTTTGTCTAGATGGAGCACATATCCATCTCTTCTTTTATATACACATATATATCTGTGTATGTATATATATATATATATATATATATATATATATATATATATATATATATATATATATATATATGTATTATGTATAAAATCATCCCGATGCGATTTTCCGCCCTCCTTCTCATCCGCCGAGTTTTACCTCATTCCGCCGCTCTTTATCCTCAAATAGACTTACACACGGTATGGCAGCTGCTCCGCGCGCGACGAAACGTAACGCATCAATTCTGCATCCCGCCGGCTCTGATTTAAACGAATTTGTTATACAGTAGGTACTCGGAGACTCGAGGAGATCGCCGTTGCTTATCTCTACGAAAATAAACTTCGCTAATTTAGGCATTTTTATAGAGTCGGGTGGAGAGGCGGCGAGTTATGCGACTAATCGTAAGGGAGCTGCGGAGCCCGCAATGCGCAGACAGGCCGACAGCCCCGAGGAGACTCGAGAACTATTCCGAAAGTTGTAACACTCGTTCGAAGCTTTACGTACGTAGGTACATCAGGTGCACTCGAGTGAACTTATACGCGACGAATTTGCTCCGCTCTGCTGCTGCTGCTGCTGCCGCCGCCAGGATATCGTAATTGCAATTACGCTGGCGTGGGTTAAATATAGAATCTGACCTATGCCGTAGTACGTCGTACGTCGGGAGTTTTTAAATAATTAATATATCCTATCCACGTACGTCGGGCATGCAGGGATAGATTAACGGTTGTAGGTATTATATCTGGCTGCACATGCGCTGCAGCAGCCGCCAAAAATCCGATGACTTCGCAGCAGCGACGATGTCGGTTTCTCTCTCTCTCTCTCTCTCTTGGGGTCGAGTCTCGTGACGTCGACGGCGTCGCGTCTAAATTCTCAGATTACATAAACACAAATAATCCATGACTAACTAATTCTGGGTCGGGGATTGCACCGGGGCGACGATAGGCCTCGGCTTCGCGGCACCGTCAACCGTCGACGTCGTCTTCGTCTTGTCTTCTTCTTCTGTCTGGCCCGAAAATAGACAGCGACGATACCGCTGCTGCTGCTGCAGGTTCCCCCTTGTACACGACGACGTCGACGTCGCGGATGCAGACGCACGTACTTACACAAGATGCCCCAGTTTTCTCGCCGATACACATCCGCGGTCCGGCCGACTCGAGCTCAATTAGGTGCAGAAACACGTCGCCTGCATCCGGGCCTTCCTGCCTCCCCGCCGATATCGCACGTCGTCCATTCCTCGCTGTGGAGAACGCGGATTTTCAAACTAAAAAAGCTTATTTATTTACGTACTTATCACAATGCGACGCTGTCTGCTCGACGCTGTGCAGCGAGCACAGGATAATCCTTGAGAACACGGGATTTCTTTTCTACTCCCGTAGATATACATCAACCCGCTTTGCTGATTCGTATACCAACTGCAGATTTCCATGAAAAGCTTTTCCTCTCTCGTTCTACTTGAAAGGGTGGAAATTATATCCCGGAAAAAAAATTCATCGCTAATTTATTACGATTTACTCTTAATTTTTTTTTTTTTTTTTTTTTTCTATTCTTGACTTCATCTTGTCATTGTGTTGTACGTATAAATTATACAAGTTATTTTTTTCTGCTCTTTGACGAGATAAATCAGACTCTCGACGCAAATTGTATAGAATTTTATATACGAATATTACGCACAGTCGAGCACCGCTGGTGTCCTCCCAGGAGCAACATAGACACCATGCGATAAGCGTTTATGATAAGCATCGCAGTGAGGACTTGTGGAAATTAACAGCTGACGACTCTTGAGCTAACAAAGTACTCTCGAGCACGACTAAACGAGCAAAATTTACCAACGTGCATAATGAATTTTCTTTAGCGGTTTGTAAGCCTTACATTAAACACGACACATACCTACAGGCTTGTTGATATCTCACATAACAGGCTTAATTTCTACCGCAAATTGACATCAAAGTCTTTTGGCAGCGCGTAAAACGATCGAAAAAAAAACATATATTACTACCTCACCGATTTATTTCAGTCACATGTATATTTGAATTTCATGACGCAACGTCGCGTCGTATCGTACGACGCAAAACTTTATACATATTATACATGTGTATAGCTTTGTACCGTCTGGAAATTTTTCGAGATTCGTGGATGCCTGGTCGTTCCGCAACTAGAGACGAGACAAATATGCCGGTATAAGAGAAAGATCCTCGGATCTCGGAATTTAACCTGTTCGCTCTTGAATCATCCCGCATGTTGCACGAGTAGCAGGATGAAGGCATCAATTAACTCGTCTTTTCGCATCGTACAAAGTCGAATCCCTGGCTGGGCTGCTCGTCTCTTGCTCCCTAAAAGATGGCTGGCCGACTGCCACGGGGCGGCGAATAGATGGTCGGGGCTTGAATTAAGGTAGGAGCGCAAAGGCGTGGAGCTTAATGCCCATATCACTGTGGGATGTCGACCAATTTCCGGGTACTACCACCAGCCCCCGGAGTCCTGCTAATGCACCTACACGAAATGAAGGGAAGTGTTGTGCAACGCACCACGGGTATACCCGGATCATGTAGCTATACTACTTCGGGGCTGTTGTTCAATTCGTTAAAAGGCCAAAACATTTCCGCAATCCACCTGCAGTAGCAGCAGCGTGCAGTAGCAATAGCAGTTTTCTCCTCATCTGCGTGGAAACAAGGGTTGTTTTCGCGGAATTACCGAGCTTCGGTACGAAAAAATCCTCTACCGGGATTCGTGTTCTTCCTACCTCATCTTTGACTTCCTTCATCTTTTTACTCAATTGAGGTTCATCGACCCGCGGTTATTATAATTGGACGACGTTGGGTGTAGGAAATATTCTTACACACGGTACTGTACCTCTCGACCATTATGCCACGTAACGCGAGGAACTGTCCTTCGAAGGAGGATGAAGAAACACTCTCTTGAGTTGCGAAACTGAAAAGAGAAAAAAAGAAGAAAGAGTCGACTTGGCATTGTGTTTCATGTCAGCCTCCGATGTGGCTCGCGTATCACGTATACTCATTTTCGTCCTGCAGAGTTGGTACAACATAAAATGATCTCGCGGCGAAGATAAATAGCTGATAGATCACTCGATCGTACCCACATCGACCATCCTGTATCCACGCTGTGCATACAAACTTGCGAGCAAAAGTGAGGAAAGATTTCGCCGAAACTCAATACTAGAGTAGCTTCGTTGTCAGTCCGGGCAGCGGCTGATGAGCACTTGACCAGCGCTACGTCGAGAGGTCTTAAATTACGCATTTCATCAGGTACTGGTCTCCGGACGTTGATCACCTTCTCAAACTGAGTTTCCTGGGTCGTTTGAAGGCTGGCTTCGCTGGTAAGGATATCGCGTGTCAGAGGCTCGTGCGTCGCGCGTGTGTGAGCACCGGCAAAAATCACATAACCGAAATTGTTGGAGCGTATACCGTGTGCCAAGGGACAAGACGTTGAGGAAAACTGCCCGAGACCGCAGGGGAAACTCTCGGCGGTTCCGTGGGCGAGTCGGTGGTGAACAAGCGGAATTCCTTCCATGGGTGTTTTGACCTCGCAACCCTCGCCCTCCTCTTCGTACCTGCAGCAACCTCCCCGCCTTATCTCTCCACTCCGTTTTCCATGCGGCTATTTGCGCCGGCTAACCCATCGCAAATCCAACAGTTCCCGCCTACCATACGCACGTTTTGCAAATTTTGCCATTCAACGTTCTTAATCTCTTTCTCCTCTTCTATATATCTACGTATAACCGCCTGCGCGTCAGAAAAAAAACCTGGACTTTGCTCTTCATCCGGCAGTCTCTGCGAGATCTCGATCCAGATCGATGGCTGGTAGCTCCCCCCGCAATCTGCGCCCCCCCCTCCGGCCCTTCTCTTACTCCTCACCCCTACGCGCGCAACATCATCGCCTCTTTCTCATATTCGCTCGCTCGTTCTCTCGTTCGGTCGTCGGTTCGTCTACTCGGGTGGTGCAGGGCATTAATCTCGGCGGGAACATACAGCGCGCGGATCTGTGATAAATCAGCAGACCTCAGGGATCTTATCTTGTAATTGGAACGCACCTAGCGCTGCGGGCCCGGCTCAATCGAACTCGATCGAACCCCGTTGAACGGCGGGGTGCGGACATCCGCGGTAGGTAAACACACCCTTCTTCGCCTCATCCGTCTCTGTGTTTCCGTTATCCTGCCGCCCTATCTCCCTCCCTCCCACCCTCCCGTAATGGTCAGCGAAGAAGGGTGAGTTTTCATCAACCACCACCTACCGCCACGTCGCGAAGTTGCCCCGGTTGTTCTCGTGGGCGCACGGTCGACCGTCCGCAACCCTTTTCCCTCGATTCGCTTCGTTGGTCACACCAACCAGAAATAGTGGCTGTTTTTTACGGCGAAACCCCATTTTCTTTGCTCGCCGCGCGATATGATCGTCGCGGTTGATGAGCGAGAGAGCTACGGGAAAAACAGCGTTGTTAACCGCGTCTGCCCTGGTGTAGGTACGACGAGTGGCGGTGAAACGGAGGAGAAAGAAAATGCCGGCAGCTGTATAAGCCGGGTGGAAATCTGTTTTGGTGATAAAAATCAGTTGCCTAAGCGAAGTGGGCCAAGTCAGTTCTCTGACACCTTTGGCCTCCCCTTCCCTCGGCTATATTGGACTCAGGGGTGCGATCTCTGGGTCACATTATCGTTATCCTGATGGATATTGGCCGGACCTATTGACGCGCTCCTCGGCTCTAGAAAGCAAGCTGTTCCTGCACCGCGACAGGCTCCGCTTCGTAGACTGTCCCGAGGTACCTACCCCGAAACGCATGCCGTTGTACCGCCTTACACCGATATTGTGTCCCACGCAACGCACCCTGTATACATATATATCTACGGCATGGGGCACGACCCATCTCCGTTAGTATTTCACTCCCCGTGCACGCCATATGGGCCTTCGATTCCCCCTCCGCAGCATCGCCACGTGCTGGAGAGGAGATACGTGACACATTCTGCGCGCGTTATGTCGCAAACGTTACTCTGCTTCTGCTTCTAACATAAGGGTAGCTATGCTCTACCGCCTTTACATGACCTCATAACTTATTTATCCTCAACGTTACTCGGCTGACCCCAGTTCCTTGCATCTGCTTTCGCAATTTTTTATCTCTTTTTTCTTTCTCTTATCCCTTTCAAGAACGTGGAGTTAAGGGCGGCGGGGGGGGGGGGGGGGGGGTAGTTCACATGCTTTATATACGACGGATATACGTTATCCACCACTCTCTCGCTGCTGGAGGATAAGAAACTCCGGGTATAACGCGGAGGGAGAAGAATTCGGAATGAGGAAGACATTCCGTTAGAATTCTGGAATCTGCAGTTCTCCGGTATATTGCGTGAACAAAGTCTCCGACTTCCGAGAGTGCGAGGAAGACAGTGGCGAGCAGGGATATATCCACGAAAGGAGAAAAGGGTGCGGGAGATAAGTAGAAGGGCCGGGGGAGGGGGAGGGGGAATTTGGCCTAGGCATCCCACCACTTCAGACAAACATCGTCGCAACTACTCTCTGTGCTGCTACAAGCCTAACCCGCGTGCATACAAAAGGGAGATGACAGAACTCGGTGGTGGTGAACTGAAACTCGAGTGAATATCAGAGCTGTGGAATTCGCCGGAGACACGAGCTGCGTAGGGGGAGAAGAAGGCCGAAGCCGATATGACTAGGAGCACATAACAGTAACAATAACAATAACGGCTTTGTACGTCCTTTTTTGTGCGTTGGGCCGAAACGCGAGCGCGTCCACATTCCAGGCTTAGGTAAGCTTCACGTCGGCGCGTTGGCCAACTGGTTGACTCCGCGGCAAGTTTATACCCGCAGAGCGCGAGAAGATTCGCCCGAGAACTGAGATTTGAGGATATATATAGAGTCTGGCTCGCGTATAAATATGTCCTCCGTAAACTTTGACTCCGTTTTCGCACGCGAGGAGGGCATTGTGCGTGGGGAAAGGGAGAGAGAGGAGAAAGCGGAAGAAGGGGGACGGAGAATTGAGGACCACAAGAGGACGTTACTCAGGGCGCCACTGTGCCATTGTGAGAGGGTTGTGTACGACCCTTGAGCCGAGGCAATAGGTGGGTTTAATTCCGTTAAGAGCACTCGCCAGATATCAAGGCAACCCTGTTGCGGTAAATTATTGCGATTCTTTGGTCACTTTACAAAGAGGGGTTGAGCTCAGATTTTTATTCCGTTTCATTTTTATCCACTTTCCCTCCATCCGGCTCCGGTCAAGGTTGAACGGACCTGCGGATGACCTCTGCTCCAGAAGCCAATTCCACCCTAACCGTGCGGCTTACATCTTTCCCCGCGACTCAACGTCTCACCCGGAAGAGTCTGAGCACGCGTTATATCCGTTTTATGCAATATACATCGGGTGGAAGGGCAAGCATTCAGGTGCTAAAGATGGAGGACGACGAAGCACCGAGGATTCGGGGGTGAAACGGGCGGAAAAATTTAAGCGCCGAGTAACATCGTGTTTCTTTTACTCCTCTTGTTTGCACGCGCGTTCCGCTCTGCGAGCTTATCGAGGGAACCGATGCGATGGGTGTATAAGCTATTTCGATGTATCTCCACAAATTTCTAAAAGCTTCCTACGCGGGTCTGCAAGAGCCCCTTAAACTTTAATCACGTCGAACGATCCCCTGATTTAGGCCACTCTTTTTCCCATGCCTACAGGTCGATAAAGAGTATAACTATTTTACCTGTCTCTATCTATCTCTCTCTTTCTCCCTCTGTCTCGCGAAATACGACGCGCTTTGTCTCTTGAACTTTTTAGTTTACAGTATGCTGCAGAACGGTTCCAATAACCGTGCGTCTAATCCGTATAGCAACCAACCGGGCTCATAAGTTTCATGCAAATCGTTCATGGGGCTAATTTAACTTCGGGTGACGCAATTATAATATGGGGCAGAACCGTCGTGTTCGGAACACGTACGGAACGAGCTCTACCTGTCGATAGCCACCTATTAAATAAATAATACTGGTGAGTGTTTACGGGACGCTGGGAAACGCTCGTCGTGCGTGCCAACTAATTCAACCCTCGTGCATTATACGTAACTACAGCAAAAGGGTCGTGTGAGCTGAAACTTCGAGTGGTAGCAAATAATTGAAAAAAAACAAAAAAACAAGATAAAATGAAATATGGATAGCAAAAAATGGGCGGGAATATAATTGAATACAAAAATGACCTGCAGCTTGCGCCACACAAAAACTAGATCACGATTGATATCAGATCCGCCCGTTCCTTGTAATTCCGATTCGACACGCCTCCCGCTCGCTTTTTTTTAATACCCTCCATCAACGCATGCGGAAAAATAGGGTATAGGGTGCAGTTCGACAAGGACAACCTTTCCGGATAATGTGCAATTCGTCAACTGATTCGCTTTCATTGCTATTGCAATCAGTGCGGGATTTTTCATACCGCCAAGACGATATGAATCGTATTTAAATATAATTTCTATTCAGTGGCACTTTACCCTCCTTGCTATTGAGATCCACTCTCATTTTTCATCGCATCGCCCGACTCCATCGAAAGCTTTTCAAGATCAGGCATCGGTGAACCGATGCAGAAGAATGTGTCCCGTTGCATACGCGTCACGTCCGTTCGCGATAGGTACATTTTGTGTATAAAGAGTGTGAAGGAAGTGTGCGACGAGTGGCGGCTAGGCTGCATGGTTTGGCCAGGCGGGATACGATTTTTCGTCCCGAATACCCTCGGGACCGGAAAAGTCTTCCCGCGTGTCCTTAGAGCAGTCCTTCGACGGTTTCATTTTTACTTTTCAAAGATCCCTATCTTAACGACGCGTTAAACGACACTTGCTCTGAGCTACCCTGCTCTCTCTCTGCCCCTCGATTTATTTTTATTTATCTGCCTCGCGATCTTCAGCCTTTCCCGCTGATCGAACCTCGCCGTGCCTCGCGACTACCAACGACCTCAGAATTACAAAACCACCCTTCTTTCGTCTCCCCGATTCCACCCCCAGCTCCGTTTTGCCTCACAATTTCAGCAGTCACCAGGTCCAAAATGACTAAACGGCTGATGAGCAATTTTTATTCAAATGTATTCAATGTCGTCGCGGTATACGTCAGCCTCTGACGTTAAGACATTACGCATGTACCGGGTGTGATCTTGAGCCTGCCTTCCGGCACTTTTTATACGACCGTAAAGGTCTGGATTCTGAATTCATCAGAAAAAACAGAATTCGTTGTCCACCTGTAACTAAATTCACCAATACTTGGAAGACGGTGTGCGATTTGTACATGGATGGAATTGGCACGTGACAAGAAATCCTGTTTTTTGAGTCACCCGAATGAATAAAATTTTCTTCCATAATTATGGAGACCCGAATGTTGGAAAAACCGAGTGTGACAAATTTAAGGTGACGCGTCAGTGACAGTCCAAACGTTTTCAATTGACGTTTAATTTTCACCGTCAATAATGTTGCACGAAGTGTTTCAATGTCTGTTTAGAGTATCGAGATCTAAAGACTTACTGGACAAAATCGATCAAAACAGGCGGGAAAATACTGACTTTATGAACCTTTGCTGATAGTCCAAATTTCACATTTACGAAACAGAGTCCAACGTATTTTATCCTATATCCCAAACTTCCTGGAAGCTCAACTGCCAAGCATATTTCGTAAGACACGTATATCTATAACAGTCAACGATAATTTCTGAATCCTTCAAACGCGAAACTAAGGCTTCATCGCCGGAGCTTCTCCATCACTGGATGAAAAATTTCGATAAGTCTCTCCTGCATGAACTCGTATATCGTAGACTTCAATCTAGAAAACTGTTCAAACGTATCGAAGGGTGTCTACCCCGTATACAAGGTGCAGTAGCTATAGTATATAGTACATATAGGGCTACTCGCGCGCGGCGTTGCCCGATCAAGAATGTCAGGGAATTCGGATCCGTTGGAGGCGTTAATCGCACCGAGTCACGAGATAAAACATACTCTCGCTAATATACATATATATCATTTTTTCAAGAGGTAAATCTAGATCCCTGAAACCGGCCGCTGAGCAATCGCGGGAGTCTAGATGGTCCGAGTACGAGGAGGGGGGAGCTAATGCGAGTAGTACGTGCAGGTGAGAAGAGTAGGTGTAATAAAACGAAGTTTCGTCCGTAGAACAAATGAAACCGCGAAGGATAATGAGCAAAACAAACGAGCCAAGCAAAACAAAACACACCCTTTTTCTCACCCCCGTAGCATACACCGGCTGACGTAGCCTCACATTCTCCTTCTCCTTCTTCTTTTCCGATGACGACGCCGCCGCAGTCGGATAGCTGCTGCAAGTTCGCCTTCGCCAGGTTGCTGCAGGGGCCGTGGCGGCGGCGGCGGCGGCGGGGATACATATACGAAAGGCCGAGAGGGCGCGGAGTCGCTTGAGAAAAATGGGGGTGAGTTTTACCGCGCTTTCCCGTCCGATTCCCACCCCGAAACGCTTCCCACCCCTTCACCCCCTCTCCGCCGTCGCACCCCGCGGCATCCCCTCCTGCCAAGCGCCGGTGCCGAGGCGCCCCGAAAGGGAAAATGGATCAATACTCTTGCACTCAGACGACGCAGGGCCGAGCTGAACGCTCCACGTGCCACGTCGCATGGTTTCGCACTCTCCGTGCAAGAAGGCCAATGATTCCTCGCCAGGGTGCAGGGGAGGGAAGCCTGTTTTTTGAAACGATGAAAACTTTGCCGCAGATATGCCTGTAATTCTGCTGCAGCGACGGAATCGGGTTAGGGCGAGAGCGTTTGTCGAATTGAAAGTGGCGGGGCACGCGTGACTTCTCTGCACCAACTGCGGGCGATTTATGATTTTTTCTTACCGTCCGTGTCGCTTTACAAACACCGCGGGTTCCAAACCGTTCTGCGCAGCTTTTTACGCGGTATTTCACGACTAGTCGATTTGGCCACGTGTATACGTGACTCGTAGAAATTTGACCTTACCCTCGATTTTCCTCATGTGCGTGTGCCTGCCACTCGTTTCGGGCTATTTTTGTTCTCCGAGGAGGGAACGCGAGGACTAACCCTTGTACGCGTCATATATCCGCTGCTCACTCGGGCATCTGGGTAACATGCGTCAATCAGGAGCAGGGAAACAGGAGAAGTGGGCCGAATGATGTTGAAACAAAAAGAGGAAAGGAAGCGAGGAAAGGGTGCGCGGGGTTCTTCCAGTAGGAGCTCTGCATTAGCGGTCCTGACAGATTTTTCCGGGCTTTGGCCAGCCTCCGTCACGTTGTAGCCTCGGTTGGCGGGATTTGGAGATTCTTGCCGCGGCTCCGCGAATTCGACTCGGGGGATGAGCGGCCTAGACTTTGATACTTGGAAAGTTCTTACGAAGATCCTGTCGTAGTTCCGACGGTGCAACAACGTCGTCAACCGTCAACGAGATCACCAGACTTTCGGGCCTAAATCCGCTACGACGTGCCGAGTCACGAATTTATAATCTGGTATAACAAACTGAACCCGAAGTAGCCCCCGCGTCTTTACTTTCCAAGTATCTAGATACACGCACTTCGAACAGGGATTCTGAACTTTTATCAGCCGCTGAGCAAAGTTTCCTCGAGGTTTTTGGAATATCTTATACCTTGTGTGTGCGTGTAGCTATAGCTCGAGCTTTTATTATATGAAGACATGATTTTGTCTTTCCATTTTGCCCAGGTTTAACTTGGCGGCGTACGATAAATCTCGAATAAAAGGTTGACTCGACATTGCAGTGAACTCCTGACATACGTCCACTCCCAGAATCAGTCTCTGCAGGCGCGTGTTGCGAAGGGCCTCCGCGTTTCGGTACGTCACTGCCGGTTTCCTCCCCTACGTGGGAGTGCTCGCGTGACGTAGTAGAGTGGGGGCGGATGACGTCACCGGTCGATACACCTTCTCGAGTACTACGCGCACCCAACCTGCCCCGATTCCCTCTCGCGTACCTACATCTCGTTGCTGCCCTGGTATGAGGCTCTCGTGGGTGCAGCCTTCTGCTGTGGTTTTACTCAACGCAGCGTAATGAGGGCAGGAAAAGAAGACAAGTTGTCGGTTCGAGGGAAGAAACGCGCGAAGAGAGTCCGGCGAACGGAAGGATCGTTGAAAATTAAGGAGAGCGGAATGGCCAAACTTCTATCTCGATGATCTCGGTTGCTGCAGGGACTTGGAAAGTATCAAGCCGGGTGAAGGATGCTTCGTTCAAATCTCAAACAAACCTCTGTCCCAGAGCTTTCGCATCTGTGATCGTAACAATGATGACTTAACAAGTGGCATTACACAACCGACGTTGAATAGCGACAAAAAGAGCGATGGAAATTGCGGAGAAAACGGTAGACGTCGAAACTGAACTTGATTGTTTTTTGTATTTTTGCGTATGAAATATTCGCAGTAAAGAAGCGTCCTCGCTATGGATGTATGAATGTTACATATAGTTATAAGGTATACGTCTAGAACATGGTTCATCCTGGAGTGTAAGTCGCTTGTCGCCGGATGGAGGAAAAGTCGCGTGCCAAGTCGCGAAATCTGGGGGACACTTGACAACCAGTGAGGTCAATTCTAACGGCCACTTTAGTTATTTATGAGGGCGTTTCACAGCCGATTACCAAGGATGCGCATGAAAGAAGCACCCTGAGCTCGGGCGTAACTCACCGGAAAACTGCAAGGACTTCGATTGTTCGTTGGCCAAATTTTGTAGCCTTTTGGCCAATCACCAGGAATATCTTCTTTTTTTTTATTTCCGATGCAAGAAAAGAAGAGGAGTCGGAGGAAAAGGGAACATTAAATGGTGGAACAAATTTTCACTAAAATATGGTCTAGGAAGTAGGCGACTATTTCCCAAATTTCACCCGCCCTGTATCATTGCCGGAAGCTTTATTCCAAAAATATGTATTTTCACAGACACCTCATGGCCTGCCGAAAATTATCCCTCGGGCTTCACCCTCTGCCAGTCGTATCCACCATGGTCCAGAGGTTTCGCGCCATCTCCTTCCGCCATGTTGCCGTTGCGAACGCGTCGCGTGTACCTCGTCCTCTCTATTCGCGAAAATTCAGCTGGCAACGGGATGATCGAGATGCCGTAGCGTTGGAAGACCGCTTCCGATCGTTTGGAACTCTTTAAGGATTGCGCCTCGTGTACCGCAAGAATGAACGCATTGAAAATCAAATCTGTAATAAAGATGAGATATAAGGTACGTGCGATGAGGGGCGAAGGAGGGCGAAAGAAGGGCGTGCCGCGCGTGGCATGAGATAAGGAAGGAGGACTCGCAGTTGGTAGGTGGATGCTTTATACGTAGGGCCGAAGCTAAGGGTATGGGTACGAGCCAGGAGGTACAGGCGGGTGTAGCGACGCGTCGAACCGCGGCAGTTTCTTATGGGGTGTCGTACCCGGGGCTTTAATCCAGAGATGTATACTGGCGAGGCAAGGCCAGGCATAAAATATAAATTGGGATTTTTAGGGCCAGTAAAGGATAGATGATCCATTTCTGTATAACCTTCGCAAAAGCTCGTAATTGGACGTAAAACTTGTTTTTCATGATTGACAGCGATATACGCACCATTGGTATTGCCAAGGCTGACCAATACCCAGGCGATCACCCTATCATTATTTTCCACCATTATGATACGGACGGTAAAATCCGGGGGGACCGCCTGTTGTGTTCAGTCGCGTTTATTGCAAATCATCTTATTCCTACAGCTTTAGAAGGGATAACCGAGAGCGAGGTATCTTTGATCGTTATCTATCCGAAGTCGAGGCAAGATCAGAGGAGAAGCATATTTGACCGAGAAACGACATCCCGATAGCGATCCCCCATTATACTTGTAGAACCATATAATTCCCCGAGTGTAGGCATGATCGGTCTTCCGATTCGCCAAGTTCGATTCACTAGTAACCAGAAACGAAATAGCTGCATAATTGACCGGATACCGAAGCCAGGCGTGATAGTGTGGCATGCTTTTTATCGATGATCGTAACAACCAGCTATTACCATTTATAAATACTTGTTCAATATACTCCCTGGCTGTACCTGCACCACCATCGGCCAATCAATTCCACAGCCATGCTGTTAACGACGAAGGATTGACGAGGACTGCAGAGGCATCGACATGCAATTCTCTAATCAAGACTGACGTTGTTCAGAGATCCGCCTAGCCTTCCAATGCTAAATGTCAATTTGCCACGAATGGCCAGGACGCAATGCGCTGCGCCAGAATCGGCGTTATATCGTTTATAATTCACTCTTGATCGTGTACTCCACTGGGGTTAAACTTACACCGTCAATTATCCACCGTGAACAAGCATTTTTCTTACTACTCGCAGCTCGCCTTGCTTTTAGCGATTGTATGTGCAAACTAACTACGTGTAAGGCAATAGTTGAAAAAGTGAAACCGCTGTTTTAAACCAGCCCGAAGAAAATAGTTTATACACCCCTGGTTGTTCAGACCTTACTGAACTGGGATTTGGGACTTCTTCGTAGAGGATATAAAGTTGAGAGGAAACGGCAGTATCTACCTTTAGCAAAAGAAGCGGTGCAGTGACGTTGGATGTTTCTTCCGAAGAGCATGGTTAACTTTGACCAACTAAAAAGTAGAATAGAATGTTTAGAGGAATCTTTTCGCGCGAAGACACCGAGTTTGAAAAAGCTCAGTGCTTCGGGTATACAACCTCTACTTTACTCTCCTCTCCTCTCCTGCCATGACCGTAGCAAAGTGTTCCATTACTGCCGGTGAAACGATGGGAAACTTTGTGAGGTTTATTGCTAGAAGCAATACTGTGTAGCTGTGGGGTATGCTCACATACCGCGTGCCGTATCGCGTAAACTTAGGGAGCTGAGGGACAGTCGAGGATGCTCCGAAAGCATCGTTTCGTTTACGAGGAGCCTTCCTCGACGCCCGCTTGACAATGATTATCACTAAATGGCGCCCCAAAAGTTCTTCCATGTGCCTCAGTTCTATTTTTGGATTCGCCAACTGTAGATGGCAGGCCCGAATTAACCAGCCATGGCGAAGAAGTTTTTCGCGAAAGCCTCACGACCTCGCTGCTTCGTTCGATTACACGGTATGTGGAAGCCTATAGCGTTCAGTTATGGTTATCGGTCAATCGCCTCGGTAGGGGGAAATATTTTTTATAATGTCTTGTTTACGGACAAATGTCCCGTACTGTACTCTGTAGCGTGAAGCAATCAATTGAGAATACACAAACAATCGGTTATCGCGGTGGAGTTATAGATAAATATTTATCGTCGTTGCCCACCGGAGATTGAAATCCGTCGAAACTAGTTACGGCTCATCACGGTCGGGGCCATCGCATTTATACGTGCAAAAATAAACGAATGAAATTACAATCAGCTTGAATCCACTTTCGTGCGGTCATTAGTAGGCTGGTAGGGAAGAGCGCGCGCACCATGACTAGTTCTATAAATAAAATCTGTTGTGATATGTCTAGACAGCTGTTATGTAAAATGTCGCGAGGTCGTTACCAATTCGGCTCTGTGCTAAATTAAATCGAAACTGATTGGTCCAAGTGTTTAACGTGGGAGAGCCGATCAGGGTGTCGTCGTTGAATGAAAGTTACCAACGACAGGCGAACAGTGACGGGTGTCGCGAGGTGGGTAAAAACTCGAGGATTTATTCAAGTCGCATTTGGATCGACAACGGTTGAACTAAATCTGGATTCGGCAAGACTGCCGGGCTCTCGTCTCGCGCCGTTAGTTATAATAAGAGAGACATGAATATTGGTGCAACGTGCAGACTTTGAAGGAGTTTAATTCATTCTCCACGAACTTACAAATTGACAGGATTTCAGATATAACTTTGACGCTCCGAAGATTGTAGAAATAGATTTTATAGCCAATTCGGTAAATGCGGATTCACAAATGCTAAAAACGAGTTACCGGACGTTCTCTGCAGAGTGCCAAGTGTGTTCCATTGAAATAGGATGCACTCCAGGTATCTCAGATCGCATTTAATCAGCACACGTCACAGGCACGTATAAACATGCATACATTCAAACGTACGGCTGGATTTCATAGAGTTTCTCTCCTAACAATTATATCGCGTTAATAGGACGACGCCTCCTCCTCTTTCTCCTTCTCCTGCCCCTCCCTCACCCCCATCGTTTTACCCCTCTTTCTTTGTACCGCAGCAACAATCAGGATTGTATAATATAAATTAGAATAAGAACAGAGATTAAGTGGAGAATGGCGTAATTTTTTATCGCCTACTGATTGCCAGCGTTGTACCCTGTAGGAGCTTGGAGGGTGACATTGAGGCGTGGCGTCATTTTTTGATGAAATGTCTGTCAACCCCGCGGGGCAAGAAAATACGATCGATGAGATTGCGGCACGTAAAACAACAACAAAAAAAAGGTAACCGTAAAAAATAAATAAAAATGAAAACACCACTAAAAGCCGGAGTGACTTGCACCGAATAGGCAATCAGCCACCTGAAATTCTCGTACGTCGGATGTCAGATCGGGCCATGTTGGGGTTGACATCAAAGCACACCGCGCCAATATGGTAATGGTGACCGCCTCCTGACGTCCCTTGCCAAAAATATCCGGATACCCCTGGAGCGAATCGAATTTGACCGTAACAAAGCGATGTAGAAACTGCTAACAATGAGTGGAGTGTATTATTAAGTATAAGTGAACCCATTATTATGTCGGTCAACATTCTTGTTAATCAGACCGTATCGAGTTTCTATGCATACATATATATGCATATATATTTAAATCTCATCAAAGCGCGCTGTAATTCGAATTCAGTGTATTAGAGTAAAAGAGGTGAGAGGTGAAGATCGAGAAAAGATGGAAAAGGTGTTGAAAGAAAACGGTGGGCACTGGACGGAAAGGAAAAAAGAAGTGGGGCAGAAACGGAGAAAAATAAAAATGAAAGTGAAAGCCAAGCGGGGAATGGAAACTCTGGTACGGGAAGCGGGGCGTGAATTAGCCACAAAGGGTCGCCGAAAATATTATGAATGCGCTCAACGGCAAAAGAAATGAAATTTGCTTATGAATGGCGGTGATTAGGGTTAATGCTGCGGTGTTAGGCAACGCATTGTGCGCTCGTTTTGTGCGCACGGTTGAAGGGCATTGTGATTACACAATCGTGCCTATGTACGATCGGGTCCGTCGTTCTTGCGTTCGTGAAAGAAAATTATCAAATGCGCCGTGAGGATTCAACAATTTTAATTATTTTCATCGGTCTGCCACTGACTGATAGTATTGAATATCGATCAAAGCCCGAAAAGAACGAGTGAAAGGAAGAGAGAAGAAGAACCCGTCTTGCCTATTGCTCCATTTGATCGGGACGACGAATTGACATCATGCGTTTTGCATATTCTACCTTACGGAGATGAGTTTTCCTCTATGTGATCGACAAGAAAACGGGGAAATATAATTCGTAAGTATCGTTATACTGCGAATACATTTGAACGATGATGCAGGAAAGAGTCAAACGTTTTCTACACGAAGAAGATTACAATTTAACACTTGGGCAAACATCCGTAGGTACCTGTATCGTTGTGCAAATAACCCGTTTCTCGTTTCAACACCACCGTGCTGTGTGTGCAGAGAAGAGAAAAAGAAAAATTTGATCCTCGCTATAATAACGAGCCGCGAAGAGGAAGGGCCTTGGACTGAAGAAACGAGGGGGTGGAAAAACCGAGTAAGCGTGCCGTGAAAACCAATTAAATAATTACGAGGGCCGCGAAAAAACACGTGGCTGGAGCAACCCGGCCTCGAGTAGCGTCCCGACGCCTGCTGGAGAGGGTTGCGAGGGTCGAACTTGTACTCGCAGGTACAGGCGGTCCACTCCCACACGAGTCGGAACTTGTTTCGGACTTCAAAGGACCTGCCAATGAATATACAGGGAATTATAATTATCGCGAGGTGCGACAGCGGAGGGAGGACAGCCGATCAAAGGTCGGCTCATTCTCAATTTTTGTAACGGTTCGTGAAAGCTCACGATTAACCTAAACGGCAAAGTAGAATCAAAAGGAACTGATAAACATATCTGGGAAAAGCGCAGTTCGCGGCTTTTCTAGCATCGAATATCGTCTGCATCGCTGTTCTGAAATTTTTATTTCATAAACATCAAACAAGGATCGCGTGATTTTTATAATAAACATAAATGTGTACTACACGCATCGTTCGAGTGTCGCTACAAAGAGGTATACAGGATTGATTTGCATTTGAAGAGGACAAATAAAACGCTGCGGGCTCGACACGCTCCGACGATGATTGAATATCGCGTAAAAAAAACTCCGACGTTTGCACAACGCACGGCTATCCAACGAATTGAATAAGCCTAATTTCGTTTCTAATCAATCTTAACGTCACCAAACGACAGTTCGGGGTCGTACGCTTTGCAGGACATCGTTTTAAACTCTGGCCGGGTGGCCGAGCTATTGGATATAACTCGGACATCGCGATAATTGAGTCAACTTTTGAAAAGTTTCGCTGCAATCGCTGATTCTGTGGTTGTAAATCTTGTAAATAGTATTCTAATCGTGGCAACGAAATCATCACCGTTGATTCACAAGGTATTATGGTACCGAGTTCCTTACCCACAATCCCTCCATTTTTATTCGAATCAAGAAATGATGAAACCTGTAAGGAAGAATCTCGTATCAACCCCCAGCTGCAGATTCCACGACTGATGGCGTAACTAACTACGAAATCGAAAGAACCTGGCTGTGCTGGGCTAGTCAGCGTATCCTGGTCCTTCTCGGTGTTTGCGGAGAGCCTAAGTTAATATGTATCGAGAGGGAGAGTCCGGTCCCTGAGTGAAACAGAGACGCAGAAATTGTATTTAAGGTCGTCCGCGTTGTGCGGGTGATTCCAAAAAGCACCATAGCCATGGAACTGGCTGAAAGATAAGAGGAGCGAGACGTACGTGCAAGCGAGCAGCACCCGAGGAGTGCGTGAGAACGCGAAAGCGTGGCAGAGGATAAGCTCGAGACGAATGACTCAGTCACGTGGGCTTACAACTTGCGGATATGTACCTACCCTGCATCGGGGAGGAGAAAGACGGATTACCGCTATACAGGGAAGTAGGGTAGCTGCCGAGGAAACTCTGGTACATCAACTCCGAGTGGTGGCAAGACCACTCCTGTTGTTTCATCTCCTCGCCCGCCATCCCCCACGTAACCGCAAATTCAAATTTAATTGAATTCTCAAGTTTGAAATCCCCCCTCACCTCGAGATTTCTTATTCCCGACGCGTGTGTCTTTGCAATTATTTACGACTCTGCTCATAAAGTTCGCACAGGTTGAAGACGTGCCTTTATATTCAAGTGAAATCAATACGCATACGTGAGTGGTCAATCACCGCAGCATATCTTTGAATTACATCCTAAAGGGGACTCTAAGCGTGAAGTGACTGGCGTAAAGAGACACTTTATACAAACGAAAGTTCGGTTATCCCGAACAGTGTCACTTAATCGATGATCAACTCCATGATATAAGTGAAGAAATTATTATTTTTCGACAATGTAATTCGGTCCTCAGAAGGTTCCGAACTCAAGGTTTGGTCAGATTACAACCTCCAGAGCTTGAGTTGCCTTTCCAACTTGAAAAGGTTCTAAACTGGGAATCATAATGGGCATTTAACCACTTTTATCGTCCACTGCCCATGTTCGTTAATCCGAAATGGATTTTAGCTTAAACTTCTTTAGCGAACAACTTGCACTCGCTTAGTGACAGAGAAAGAGACTAAAGTTTAGACGAACATGGAAAAAGTCGAAAAGTTTTCAGGACACGAAATTTCCAGCGGTACCCAGGTATCGTTCCGAGGCTGACACATGGTTCCATGCGTTTCCGGTTGCACGACCTTCCCGCGAGAAATGCACTGACCTCTCATATTCCGTAGAACCGCGTGTGTACGGCGAAGTAGGAAGCGGAAACTCCTCTTCCCCGTACATCGGGTCGGCTCCAATCTACATTCAACGCGTTATACACGTTCAACACAGGCTCCGTAGGTTGTAGGTAGTACCTACGGTCCGCGGTGCTCGCGCGTGTTTGGTACGCTTTTAACGCTTGTTTGTTCAACGGAAGGCGACTCGACTCACGTATGTTATGATTCTGTTACACCAGCGAGTGGGCTGTGGGAAGGTAGAGGCTACCCGTTTCCCGCCTCCTGCCTCCGCCTGTGTGTGTGTCCTCTGTGAGCGTCTGTGTGCGCGTGTAACGCCCGCCGGCGTAAGTACCTACGTGAACTTTGTCGAGTACCGGGTGTTTAGGAAACATCAGCAGCAGCTTAGATCCATTCCGTGGAACAAATCACGATCAGCAACGATATTGATTTAACACCTGCCCTCGTCTCATCGCACATCGGCCAAGATCAATTACACCGCGTTGGCAATCCTTGTCGGTTGTCACGATGATATCAATCACTCCATGGGGAACCCAATTTTTTACCTTAATCAGCGGTCGAGGCCCCCAAGTCGGCCTGTCAAAATTTTTGAAGATATACTCGCAGGGTGGTCTGGCGAAGGGAATTGAGCAGCCCCCGATCATGATTCGGGATCATTAGCGTCAGCGCGTCTGAATTTACCTACGGATCGAGGGAATCGCGATGACGTGACCCAGCCAGTCACAGGACGGCGCCATTAGCGACGTCCACACTCGTTCCTGGGTCACACTTGCCCCCGCGGCCTCTCCTAATGCATGGAGCTGAGAAGAAAGTACGATAATGTATCACGTGGAAAAGGTTAACTGCTCCGGGTATACTGTCTCAGTCGAAACGTTCCGCACGGATTTATGCGTCGTAGAACGGAGTAGCTTTACGGTTTGGTATGTAGGAGGCAGCGGCATGGCGGTGCGGGTGTGCACCGCTCTTTGAGTGTGGCGACACTCCGTGCATGGGCATGAGATATCGTCGTAGCCTCGAGTCTAGAAATTCCGTTAGAAAGCGACTGATAAAAGGAAGGTAACGAGACCGGCGGTGGCACATGGGCGTTGGCGTTGCGCGACGTTGCGGCGAACGTTGAGGCCGCGGCTGTACCTACCGTAATGCGTTGTCTCCTCACCGTCATCCCTGAGAGACAATACCAGACGATGCGTGTAACTCTTTCGCGAGATGTCTCGGTGCACCGCGCCTGGTCGCCCCAGGCGATGCCTGCACCACGCGTCGTTCATCAACGTCTGGAATCTTTATTCCGTGAAATCCGCTACTTTTGACGCCGCTAAGAGCGAGTCTTAGGGTCGGAAAACCGCCTGGAGAATACCTATCTCTACTACAACCTATACTTACCTAGACGCCAGGTTACTTGTTTAGGACGGAAGACTAGAGTGCGGAAATCTTGTAGGTGGGGAGAAGATATCCGCTTCGCGATGTCTTCCCTTATTTTCTATTTCCTGTTTCTTTTGCTTCTGTTTCTTCTTCTTCTTCTTCTTCGTCTTCCGGCGACGCCACTCGTCGTTGGTTATTCCACGAAGCCCGCAACCCGGTGTTTAGAATTCCTCGGGGCAGCAGCCCGTAAATGAAAATTGCAATTTATCGCGGAACTGCGGTACCGCTGACACGCCTGCTGCCATACCGACGACGACGACGAAGACTCGTGCCACCTACGCGAGCCACGGTTCCTACTGCGTGTGACTGGAATGCCTGAATTACGAGGATGTAGGGAGAAATTCTAATTTTTGGTCACCCTTTCTCCACATCTGTCGCCGTGGAGAGTCCCTAGAAGCACCCCTATGCCTATGCACCTCCGGACTTGTTTCATTTATGTCTTGGAAGTTAAGTTTTGTATAAGGCTGCGTTTCCTGGAACAGGAACGAGCTGTTTTACTCAGGACTTCGTACTCAGTTAGGGATCTACAGGCTCGACCTTAATCGCTCAATGTCGTGTATCAACGATTTCGTTGTTGATACGCCCCAAGTTCAGTTGTATCCTATTAGTTGAGAACTTTAGATGCAAGAACGATTATTTGAGTAGCTTTTAAAGCTTGTAAGAAAATTGCCTGAGACATTTTAATATAGGTTTGACATACATCGTCGTTGATTTTATTTTTAAGGTAAAACATTATATTTTCATCGCGGTAGCCAATTAATTAGTAACTCACGTGATTTGGTAAAGACTACACCTCAGCTGTCGTGCGTATTTAGTGAACCGTTTGAATCAAAGTATTCGATTGAAACTACTTGCAAAGCCCGCTTCGTTGTGTTTCATAACATCGCACAAAACAAGTAAGTATATTCTTCCATAAGTAGAGTTCATTACCTTTGCATCTGTCACGTTCGTGAATATTTTGTTCTTCGAAAACCGCTATTGATTTGAAAACACGATTGTACGAAGCAATCTGAACCGAGTACCTATATATCCAACGAGACTTTGATCAGGAAAGAAATTCCCATCTTAGTTTCAACGGTGCTTATACGTGTTTCGACTTGCGTAGCTCTTCTTGTTCGTCTAATAGACGAAATTATATTGAATCGATTTACGCGACGTTCGCAAGAAGGTGAAGTATAGAATACTGCCTAAGCCGGTAGCTCCGACATGAGTAATAGACTGAAATTACTTTAGGTACTAATTGCTGGTTGGGCGATTATCTTTATAAAATATTCATCAGCGCCTGTGTGGGTCTTAAAGCCTGCGGCTTCAATTATGAATTAATTAACTCGGGGCGGGAGGGTAGGGGGGGGGGGGGGGTCCTACGCGATAGTGCATCGAAATAAAAAGAGATGTTGGAAAACGTGGATCTGATTGCGCGAAATGTCTGGGCAAAAGCAGAAGATTCGCCTTCTTCACAACCCCGAGCTGTACCGACGATCCTAGGCAATACTCGTAGGCGACAAAAATAAAACTAACGCGAAGGTGAACGCTGAGGCAAAGAAAAGGAGGAGGATAGTCTGAAAATAATGACCGGTACTAGCTGACTGCAAAGTGATGCCGCCTGTCTATCCGTGAAGAATCGTCATGTCTGATTACAAGGTGACTCCTTTACACGGCTATTCAACTGAAATAGCCTTGGAGACTTGCTGCAGCGTTACCGTCGAGACAGCCTTGACTCTGGCCTCCGTTCGCACATTCGTCTTCCGAAACGTTTCGCGTTTAGGAGTTGACCCCGGGAGAAGAAGGAGGAGGAGGAGGAGGCGGAGGAAAAAAAGTGGTTAAAAAGCGGAAGAAAAAGCGTCGGTGAGGGGGAAAAATAGTGAAAAATAAATAACCCAGGACGGATCGACGCGGAGGAACAAGAGAAGAACGATGTTTTCGATTTAATCTTACCGCCGCTGAAATCTCACGTGATTTTGAACCGCGCTTACTTTTACTGCCTCTGCTCATACATAATCCATCCACCTTCAATGCAGCACGTCCTGCAGGTATTATTATGTAGCGGCCGGGCTGCGGGGGTTCGACCGTCACTTTCGACCGCGTCAAAAGCCATTTTACCGGGTTGAATAACCCGAAACCGAAGTTGGCCAACTTTGATCATTAACACCCTCATACAACGCCCAGGATAAACGATAACTGCACGCCGCCGAGGAGCAGGAACCTCCTCGTCATCCCTTCAACGCCCGCGAGCTCGCGTTACACACATAACACCGTCGCGTCGCGGCGTTCCTTTGATACACCCCGCAGTTTTCGGAACGGGATCGGGATCGGGATCGTTACGCCGCACCGTTCGCGGCGAATGGTCCAAGTTTCACGTTGACCCCTTGGAATTAGCTAGGCGTCACCTTTCAGAAGGCGCAGTGACTGTACGGGACTTTGTCGTTCCGTCAGATACCCACACCCCCTGACCCTCCCGCAGGATACGTGCAGGATTGCAGCGCTTCATCGTCGCTCTTCCGGCCTCTCCGCACCCCCGAGTCAACCCCGATTTAATATAATTCGGGGAGCCTGTTCTTCGGGCACGGCCTAGTTTTCGCCAAGTTATGTAAATCGATTCGCATGAAGAAGGTTCGGCAAAAAGCGTCGGGAATCACTCTCATTGTCAGCTGCTCGAGTCAATACCAGGCGGAACCTTTCCTGCCCTTGTCATGTCGAGAGATTGTTTCAGGTCGAAGGATCTTGTCAATGAAACGCCTATTAATATCGAAGAATAAGCTCAACGTCGACACTATGAGAGATACGTTGTAAAATATTCCGCGAGTGTCGAGCCCGCGACGTCAACCCCTTTTCGAGGCAATTAATCGCGACCGGAAGAATTGATACGGAGCCTGGGGGTTGCGCGGAGAGGGCACGGCACGCGAGTACTGGGAATATAAATATCTAATCCGATCAAATCTAATCTAATCGAAACGCAATCCAGCTTAATAGAGGCGGCTGGCGGCGGCGGCGGCGGCGAGCGAGGCTGTAGGCAGAGGCAGAGCCAGTGGCTGGTGACCGAGTCGCCCGCTGCGGATGAGGGGTGGAAAGGGTGTTGGTGGTTAGCAGTCGCCAGCTTGTCTGGGTCATCGCGTGTTTCATGAGCGATCGCAAGTCAGGCGGGCATTACACGACTGGAATTCACAGCCGAGCTGCTCCCGTATTACACGAAGTACAACCCTCGGCCTCTGCACCTGCAGCTTACCTAAGGTGGGGGAGGGTTTCTTCGACGCTTGCAAGACTGTTTTACCTACCGAACGAATATAGTCCCGTTGCATGTCTCGCCTGTAAACTTTTTGTTGAAATTTTTCAAATTATACCGCCGCCAAATGGCCGCGACCCGCGAAATACCGCTCGATTATTCATCCGCGGTCTTGTGAAAATATATTCGCCTTCTTGCCGACGCGACAGAGATTGAATCCTTGTTGCCGTTTTGGTTCTTATGTTATAACTACATGTTGATCGTATCCACATTGAAGGGGGGATACAGCTTGAATGGTCAGAAATCATACTTGTTTTAGAATTTTTTGCGGAATTTTTTCATCGAAATGAATAACAAAATGGCGGTATGGCACATATAAGTAGTCAACGAGACTCTGACCTCGAGGGCTTTTCCTGTGGCGCGTCTCCTGACGTCACTATTCCATTTGTAAAAATAGAAAATTTTTTTGAGTTAAAAAAGTTTCGGGTCCGACCTCGTAGCCCAAATCTTGAAAAAAAAAAAACTTTCTCACATATATACGATTATCAACACAAAACATTTCGTTTTGCCAACAAAATATTATAAAAAAATATTGTGATTGAAATTCAAAAATCGAGCCGCAAGATCGAATCAATGAACAAGTTTTACAGACTTTGTAAAAATTTGAAGTTTGATTGGATAAAATTTGACCGAGGAATTTGCGCCACCGGGTTGAAACGTGGTCGTTTGCTAATTACACGCGCCATGCCGTCATTTTGTGATTGATATCAATGAAAATGTTCTTTAATTATGGAACCGCGTGCACACGAGCGAACCGATCTCCGAGTATTCGAACTTCGGGCGCACTGTGTACCTGATCATCATTTCGTGCTTGGATATTTTATTCGGCGTCTCTGTTCCATTATGGAAGGAACGACGGAGCCGTGAAAACGACGAGTCAAATAAACAGACCGAAATTAGTGCCAGTCGGATTGCCCAGGTGGGCGGGCATCGAGCACAAAGGCAAGTCGAGTGTAATAAAGGCAAACTCACCATCTCGAATGGCGCAAAATTTAGGTCAGGTGGGATTCGTGGGCATGCGGCACGCGCCCCTCTTCCCACTGAATATGCACGAATTTAACCTCGGCTTTATAATTTTTCACCCCCCATCCTCCGGTCGTTTGATCAGTTTTCCGCGCCCAGCGATTCGGCTCGAAATCTCCCTATACCCCGGTGTCGCTCGGTCACCTGTCACGTTTCACGCTGGGAGTAATATTTGCAGAAAGAACCGGATGCAGGATTAACAGCATTTGTCTCAAAAGATGATATTTATACAGCGACTTCTCCTTGGAGGAATAATTTTTTAAGGGGAGATGATCGCGGTGCCGAAGGAGCGAGAAAATCGCATTTCGCAATCCTCGAGGTCTTCTCCCCATGAGTAAATCGAAATCGTTTGTAATTTTGGTGAATGATAGTTTTTGCAGAAATTTTACTTGTATGTTTCCTGAAAAGAGCTCGAAAATTCTCCGACGATAGTATACAGACTACCTCGCTGTAAGGGTCATAGTTATAAGAGGATTTACCCTTCGTTCTGCTTCAACGAGTTTTATAGCTTCCCAGACTCTAATCGAATTCGTGTACATAACTGTGATTCTCTTATAACAAGGAGTCGTAGCGTTCATCGACACACTCGCGCACATGCGATTTCCGAGCTTTCCAAGCTCTGATGGGAGTGCCGCTCCGCCGGCAAATTTCTTGGAATGCTATTCCCCTAACCGCCCTAACACGCTCTTATAACGAGGCAGTACTGTATTCTAAATTTTCTCGCTAACCATGAGTGTATTTGCGCAGAGGTTGAACATTCGCGACGCTAATAAGAATGTGTGGATAATCACAGTGGTGATGATGCTCAAAGGCACCAACGTACCGAGGACTCGACCATCGCGCCAGGCGCCATCGGGGCATCGTCTACGGCTGTACGTAGATATTTGAGAGTGTGTTTATAGGTACACGTATGCTCGAGTTTATCCTTGCAGTGTGAGAGAAGGGGAGAGAAGGAGAGAGAGAGAGAGAGAGAGAGAGAGAGAGAAAGAGAATAGAGAGGAGAGCTATTGGCAAGGCAGTTACATCGCAGCTAGAGTAGACGAGGCAAATATAACATCAAAGTGATAAGTCGTGGAAAATTGCTGCAAACGGCATTGCAAAGCTGGAAAATTCAATATTGCCCCAGCTAGGGTATTCCCGCGCTTCCTTTAGTTCACCTGGCCACGTCCTTCCTTACCTACTTGCCTTCTTCACTCGTCTCTACGATTCGCGTGCACACTGATCCTGAGGACCATCTCACTTCACCCACACGTAGATGCACCCGTGCAGCAGCCTGCAGTCGGCTACCTTGTTTCACGTTTGTGCAGCAGTACAAGGTATCAGTCCTGCACCGAGCCGGTGCTTCACCTCCTTCCCAGAATGCATTAAGCCGGAGCCAAAGCGTGTGTACTATACATACCTACGCACATAATACATTCCGTGCATAATGTACCGGCTCTGTTCCTATATTTAGGGGTATAAGGGGCGAGAAGATTCGAATGAAATTGCTGGGAGACTATGCGTTGCGCAATTATTTCCCCGCGTACATGCCCACGTGGACGCTGGCTTACGCCGCGCGGCGTTTCCTAATTACTTTAACTAATGCGCGAAGGGGCTTCCGGAAGGAAGGAATAAGGAACCTGCGGGAGGTTGGAGCAGATTCAACGCGTCTTCGCGAACCCTCCCCAAACGCTTCTTGCACGGAGGGTGGATCTCGTCGCGAGGCAAGGCTGACGACGATGTAACGGAAGTAAAGTTCCGCTCCTTCCTTGGGCTGACCCCGGGTTTCCTAACGGGCGGAAACTGTCGCATTGATTGCACTTCCGTAGCGGATTGAACAATGCCTTGCATTTTTGGGGCTGCGAGGCGAGCGGGGAAGGCAACCTTTTAAAACGGTTAAATGCAGGTATACCTATACGTATGTAAGCGTTTCTGGTTCACCGACGAGGCCGATAACTTTCCGGATTATCTCCTGGCCGCGTGAACTCTGAACTTATCGTTAGTCCCGCTGCAGCCACCCCCATCCTTTTGACCCATGAACTTTACGCGGCAGCTTTGTGCACCGTATCTTCGTTCTCGCCTCTGCTCTTCTTGCATCCACCTTCACGTGCTACTAGGTAGCTACCTACACCATGCTACTGCAGCAGCGGATGCTATCTGGACGGCCGTTAAAATAAAAACGCCTGTTATAACGATCTATAAAATGCAACTCGTACAGCTGCATCGCTCGGTCTCGGCCGTTACCAGGCGGTAGCCGCGTTTTTATTTATTTTTTATTTTATTTTATTTTTCTCACTCTCCTCTTTTCATTTTATTATCGCGTATACTTGCCGCGGAATCGTGCGTTTTCTTCACGCTTTCCATGTATATGGTTTCTTTTCCCCTCCAATTTCTTTCGTTGTCGTCGTCGGTACCTTGTGGGACACATTTCGTGATTTACAATCGCTAAAGGTTATCGCATCGAATAATCTACGTTACGTAATACGTCGATGGAATTTTCGCGAGCAGGATACAGCTGGACTGGTTTTGATATCTTTTTACCTCGCCAATGCACCTATATAAGGATATGTTTAAACCATATGCTAATTTATTTTCGAACTCGTCCTGATTGATATACATTATTTATAGTTGTACGGGTGATAAAATAGTTATGGCCAAAGATCTCAAGATGGCTTGAGCTTTTTTCTGGACGCATAAATTTCGGGAATTTATGCCTGCTGATAATAAAATTTGGTGCACGGATGCAAAACTTGTTTGATCGATAATCGAGACCGGTTCTGATTGGGTAACAAAAAACTGTAATGACTTCATTTGGCTCGTCGTTGAAAAATTAGCGAAGGTCCGAATGATGAGAAACTGCCGCGGTGGTGCCACGAACGATAATGATGGGCAGAAAATAACGATCGTTCGAACCCGTTTATATTATACGGTCGAATCGTCTCGTCTCTGCAGCTGCGTGTCTCGATGTAAGAAATTTTTCGTAATAATTTTAACGTTACACCCAGCTACTCCATGCCTCGCCCCCTCGAATCACCGCACGGGAATTCGATATCCGGCGGATTAAGGCGCAAGCAAATAAGCAGGCGAGCGAGAAGGTCGTAAGGTTATACTTCAACGGGCGGGACTTCTTTATGGATTATAGGCTAGACCGGGGAACGGGTGTCAATTTGTCGGATAGCTGTGCTCTCGGCGATATACCCAAGTCGTTAAGTCCGTCAACCCACGCCTCGATCTCCCGCCCCTGAGAGTGTGGGTGTTGAGAAAAACACGCCGGATGCGCGTTATAGAGCAAGAAATTCGCCAACACCTACGTGTGCAAAGACTTTCCTCGAGGGGGGCGGACCTCTAGGCTGAGAGGTGGAGGGAGGCGAATCGAGTACCCGGAGAAAAGGAGACCATCGCACCCACGTCTTAGACACCCTGGTGCAGCTTGAGGGGAGCGGAATTGGGTCAGTCACATCGACCCGCCGCCGCCGCCGCCGCCGCCGCCGCCCCCGCAGGACTTGCCGTAATAGCCAAGCATTTGTTATACTCTCCATCTAATTTTCCGACCATTTCTACCCACCGGAACCCCGACCGGGCCCACCTGGGTGCGAGAGCCCGTTGGAAAACTAGAGTATCTCATTTTCTTCCCCCCCCCCCTCCCTCTTTCCTTCTTCCTCCCTCTCAACCCATCGGCCGCGCCTCGTTCTTCCTTCCCTGTCCGCCACCCTGCCCACAGCATAAAGCGATTCCCGTAGATCCGGCAGCAGCCGCGAAAGGTGACGAGCACGAGCAGGCGATACGCTCGGCGAGTTTCCGTCCCGTTTTTTCCGCTTTAACGCGACGCCCTGCCTTCCTCTTTTCGACGAGTCGAGCCTAAGCTAAGCCGAGTAATTTATTAAGAAACAGGATTTCAGCGTCGGATCTCAAAAGGGCCCAAGTTACGAGCCCTGCGGCACAGCTACGCCCGACCATCTCCTTTTCACCCTGGGCTCGGTGCACCCGCGATGAGACAGCTGTTGAGCCTTGCTTTAAGCTACGACACCGCCTGCCGTCTGCCGCCTTTATACGCACCCCTGCTAGGAAGTCGCCGAATTTTTAAGCTCGTTGCGGAAACTCTTTGACTAAGTTGGTATATTCGAGCTCGTGTCTCTCGAAAAGCTCGAGAAATTCCGGCGCGAATAACTGAAATAGCTACACGTATCATCGTGTGTATAAAAGGTAGAGCAAGGACAGGTTGTCTTCTTCTTTACTTAAGGACGCTGTTTCTTCGGAGTTTATTACCAGTAAATTTTTATCGGACTAAGCCTTATTTGTAACAAACCAAATTTGTAACCAAGTATCACAAGAAGAACTCTTCCCGTCGCTTTATTTCCCACCTCGTGAAGTCGATCGGAATTGATTGTGAGCGAAGAAGAAGTAATGTCTCTCAATCTCGCGACTGCGAGCCTCGGCTTACAGGTCTCTACTCTTGGGGGGAGTTCCTTGGAACGATGAAATTCTTTCTATACCCTCATGCCTATGCATATTACAACAATGCGAGTATAATACTGTTTACGTCGAACGAGGATCGTCAGAGCGAGACCTATCGGCGTCAGGATAGCCCCATTCGCAACGTCACATTTTTATTTGCGTTAAGATCGTATTTGCTCTCCCTATTCTGCACAGTGGGAATATTTTATTTTACTTTTATCGTCATCATTTTTTCTCCACTCGATCACGCCCTCGTTTCGAGACATGTCAACAAGTCGTAATAAAGATTTCGGTACATCAGCATCCGCTTGCAGCTTACGATCGAACGGTTCCGCAGAAAATATTCATGCGTTTATAATACACAACGAAACCTTTTGCAATTAGCGTTTTGCAACCCCTTTCGAATCCCTCCAAACTTCCCTCACAACAGCTGCGCTACACTTGAGCATTCGCACGCTTTTATGCGATATCTCGTTTACTCCCAGGAATTACGTCTTAAGGTATGATATTTTCTACGGCGATTAAGACTCGAATATAAGTCTGATGTTCGACCTGCTGTCGATGGAATCGTCGAGGAGGTTCGGGAACCTCGGAAAACACGGGAAACGACAATCATTCCAGCGGATAAGTCAGAAATGGTCGTGACGGCATTATGAAACGACAATCCATCACTTACCGAGAAGAGCATATCGCCCATTTTGATTTACAAGAATAGTTTTACGATAAGGGGGAGAAATATTTTTTATGAGATACGTGACCCTGGGATGATTCCGAGGCCTTTTCTGTCCCATATTGATTCTATTTGATTTCTCAGAACAAATATTTCCGGAACGA
Organism: Diprion similis; assembly: GCF_021155765.1. Lineage (NCBI taxonomy): Eukaryota > Metazoa > Arthropoda > Insecta > Hymenoptera > Diprionidae > Diprion > Diprion similis. The sequence continues at coordinate 8,333,924 of NC_060116.1, read as the reverse complement.
TTTCGGAGAGACACGCCACGCTGACTTCGCCCTCGAACGAACCCTCATGCGTCCTTACGGCACGGCCCACCTCTCGACCGTCAATAAATTACATCGGAAATAATTGAACCACGATTCATTTATTGGATTCGTTTTCATTTTCGGGTTGATTCAGGCTCTCAAACTCAATGCTGTACAGCGTAAGACTCGCATATGTGTAAAGGAAATGAGTGGTATGATCTCTGACGCGCATAATATGCATTTGAATCTTTGACCGCGGAAGAGTAATCTTTGAGAATGTAAGAAATGCGACGGAAGGAAAGAGGATGGGGAAAAAAGGGGGAATGCTTGTACGAGCTTATTTTTGCGGAGAGAGTGTAATCAAAGAATTTCGGTCAATCGATACCGATTGTGTAAGCTTCGAAGAATATATATATATGCCTAGCTATTACGAAGTCGAGGTTTGATTGTGAATTTCAATGAAACGAGATCTTTTGAATATTTTTGGGAAGCTTATGACGTATGTCGCTCTTTGATATCTCGGCCCCCGGTTTCATTACCTCTCGATTTCTGATCGGGCTTGAGTATTTTCTTCCCCTCTCCTCCCTTTCTTTTCTATTATGTTTCTCATGGAATGAGCCTCGGAACGAGCCCATCGACCCCGTGTAGCAATCAAAGACGAGCGACGCTGCGGACGGACCGAGATGAAGGCGAGGAAACTTCGGCCGAGAGCCACTGGCTGGTCGGGTGAATGGCACGTAGGCGTCTCTGCCTCCAGGAGTTTCGCATTTCCCACGTGTACCGCGGGTAACTCAATCGCCTCGACTACCAACTCCAGCGGACGAGCGGACCGACCCTCTCGGACAGCCTGCAGGGCCCTTCGTCAGGACGAAAATAAGTCTCCGAAGTGACGCGGCACCGTCCCTCCCGTACTCTTATTATACGGGATTGGCAAACCGGTGAGGAATATAAAAAGTGCAGTCGGGGGTGAGTATAAAAAAATACCCCGAGAAAAGTGCCGCGACGTTGTATCGTCGGCTGAAGAAAACGATGAAAAGCGAAATCGGACAACTTGTAGTTCCGATCGAAGGAAGTCCCGGAGTTAAGAAAATCGTCTGCGACGAGGCACGTGTGTACGAAGTTCGCTCAGCCCGATGCGACAACTGGCACCGAAAAGTCGCGCGGACGACGAAGCGACGGACGACTGACGGGGTGCGATATACTTCTTCGAGGGGGTTTCCTGCAGACTTCTCGACGACGGTAGTAAAGTAACCGCGAATGCGCTAGTCGTCCATCTCGTCTCCTTTTCCTCCTTCTATCGTTGCCTCTCTCACACATCCCGATGTCGCGTCGCGTCGCGTTGCGGTGCGGCATTGCACCAGCACCAGCACCAGCGGCAGCGGCAGCGGCACCGAAGCGCGTCTCTCTTGAAACGCGAAATCGGAAGAGTTTAGAAGACCTACGGCGTCGCGACGCTCTTAGTGGATTAAAGTCGTATCTTAGCTAAGCGACGTATCCTCCGTGCCTGCCTGCCAACCTGCTAAAATTTCCAAACCGAAACCCCTCGCGTTGTACGTTCTAATGCTGCGGGGGGAGGAAAAGATTCGCCAAACTTTTTACAACGCGTTCGAAAATTATTTCCATCCTCTCGTCCCCTTCCCTTCCCTTCCTTTCGCTCAGCAGTCCCTCTCTTCTATCCTTCTCCGCGACGCGATATGCTACTCGCCCTCCAACCTCGACGGCCTCGTTCAAGATTTCGTGAAAACGATAGCCGCCACGTGTACCGTATCCACGGTCGACTCGAACTAATCTCACGGTCCCCGTATAATATTCGACGTGGCAGAGACATTCACACCGCCATCCGAAATTTAAATCAATTTATTACGCGTACGCGTACGTAAGATACGCGCGTGTCGTCAGCCCGCCTAACGGATATTCATATAATCGTTAAAGCGTTGACGCGTCGCCGCGCGCTAACTGGCTGCCATGGTACTTTGAGCCAATTACTAGTTATTAGAGCATGTGATCTGCTCTATCGTTAATCTCTATTTACCAAAACGAAGTCTTACGGGGTCGTACACGTGCGTACCTGCGGATGTGTGACATCAGTCCCTCCCCTTTCTTCCCCTCTTCCTCCTCCGAGTTGATCCACTGAAGAAATAGTATTTTCATTTTTCACGCCGCGCCTGATGTCGTTTGCTCAATACCGTGTATTACAATAACACGCAACATACGGGGCACCTGTTCACTCACCTGCACCTGCTTCTATAATATTTAATGCACATGCCGTGCCACTGTCGTATGTATACGCACAAACGTATTCCGTTGACAGGGCCAAGCTGTGCGCGATCTAGCGAGTAAACACCTTCGTTTACGCGATGTAACTACTAGTTTGCGCAGCACTACGTCGTCGCGTAGGTACTCGGACATCGGCTACACCGCGGGGATTACGGACGCCCTGCGATATATCGGTGTGTTTGATACGGATCCACCCACGCCAACTTGGGTCTCTAGTCCAGGTTCACGCCGCGTCGTATAACCTGGTTTTACGGTGGGAACGTGATCGTAACCCGACATATGTATTCCCTACTCCCCTACGCCCACGTGTGACATTGGTGCGCACGATGCGTATGTGCCACATAGATATGGGAAGCGGCGGGCTGTCGTCGTTGAAATTAATTACGCGATCTAGGAGCAACGACGACGAGCGCCCGCTTACATCGATATATTTTTTATTGTTTATAGAAACTGATTTATGCCCATTGTTTCTTTTCAACGCCATGTATCCTCATTACTTTATTCCTTTATTCTTCCCTTGACAAAACAGAGAAGAAGACACAAATGTATAAATTCAGAGGCTAGAATGTATAACGGAGATAAGTCGAGAAGGGTGAAAAGTCATATACGCATCATGGCCAGTCGCCACTGGTTCACGTGGGTGTAAAACGGACAGTGGAGAGGAACAAAGTGATGATAACGGATAGGATGGGGAGGGTCGAAAATTAAGATGAAAAAATGGGGAGAAGAAGTGCCAAATAGGGAGGGAGAGAGATACAAAGAGGGAACGAGGAAGGAATGGAAAAATTTCAGATTGCGAGGCTTAAACCAACGGACCCCATCTGGATGTAGGATTCGCAATGGTTTTGCTTCTCCGGTATCCACGTGGAGTTTTTCGACGGGACTCTGCAGGACCAGAGACAGGATGGGGTATCCTCGCTCACCCATGAGCTGAGCCCAGTTGATGGGCTTTGTACCGGTAAATAAAGCTATACGTGACAGGGGCCACCGAGGCTCCACAAACTGTCCGATCGGACGGACTTGGACTCTCGGAATGTTTAAGCCTTGGTGATTCTTGATCTCTTTTCTCCGCCCCCCTTTCGTTGAGCTAAATTTATTTTTTCGCTCTCGGTAATCCAAGGGCTGACGTGATTTCTTTTCAAATGTAATCGTGAGTTCTGAAAAATACGAAACATTACGAGTCATTTAACCATCCGAGCGTTAATTTCGTCGGTGTATATTATATATGCATTGTACATGTTGAGCTGATGAAACTCGCCCGACATCTGATTAATCCTCTTTTCACCCCAGGAGCAATTAGACTCCGTCCGCCATGAGGGTCATTGTACGTTCTTCTGCACCCTCTGGCCGCCTAATAAGAGCACGGAAAAAATAATAATAACAATAATAAAGAATGAAAATCGCTGGACCAGCAAGAAAAGTGTCTACACAGAGACAGACGGGAAGTTTGCTGTAGCGACAGAAAATTTTAATTTGTTTGCTGCAGTATCAGAAATTTGGCAATTACGGTAATATGGAGTTTCCAATTCACCGAGTCCGTTTAAGTATTATGTATATTTGCGGAATTCTAGCTGAGCAGAAGATTTCTCTTGTATAAATACAATTTTTTTGGCTTCGCTGTCAAAATTTTAACGACAGTGAGAAGTGTAAAATACGAAACTGCACAGACGCCTTGCCTCTTCTCCGCGTCAACGCCGGGGTCACCGACGCGCGTAGTCATTCCTAAGTCGCGATACGAAGGTAGACGCCTTCGACAGACGACCACGTAGGCCGCGAGGTCTCAGGTAGGCTTGCGTACGCCACTGATAGACATCCAGCCTCGGGTTTCAACAAAAATGATATCTCGTCTTGCGATACTTGAAGCCGAACCGCATTCACGTAATTCTCGAGACTGTACAGCCAGCAATCCGCGGAGAAAACTCCCCCATCATGCGACAATGTTTCAGCGTTATTGATTCCCACGATGGGAAGACGGAAAATGGTTTTATTCCCACGTCTTCCTGCAAGGACCTATTTCAATAGCGATAGATGAATCTTTGAATGCCTTTTACAGGATTTCAGTTGCTGTTGATGATCGTTCTTTTGATTTCTTTATCAGTTTTCTCAGTTACTCTCAGAGCGTAAAAACCTGAAATAAGTAGATGGTAGAAAAATGACTAAGGTCCGATCGAATCAGAGCTTGCAGCGGGTATCGACGAAGTGATCCGCAGCTTCGGTGCAGACCTAGACGGGGTCTGATCTCGTAGAAATTTTCCTCCCTCCTCTCGATGAAAAGTTTCTAAAATAGCGGTGGTGAACCGTTTGAAAAATCGTTCCTCGTATATTGTATTCCCGAAGCTAAGAGCATAATCCCAGGAGCACGAGTGGTGTAGGTAATAGAGTAGAACTTACCGGATTTAAGGGTAGCGCACCGCTGCCGTGCCGCGCCACGGAATGGAGTACTTTTACAGGCAGTAAAAGGTTGATTGGAATCTAGGCTATCGTCTTCGCGTCCACCCCGTTGGTCCAATGCATACCAAACGTACCTACCTATCTACCTACCACACAGGTATCGCACAACGCCCGGCTGTCTGCCCGGTATCGGCCATTACAACCTTACGCCGACCTACGACCGTCAACCCCGCGTCCAACTCGCGAAATGCCACCGCCACGCACCCGGCAGTAAAACTTGGTTTCAACCGCTGCCTATTTCCTTATACCGTCGTCGCGTGGGTTTCATTAGCATGTAGATGCGCGCTGCGGGCGAAGAAGAAGGGGGAGTGCACCCTGTCGAAATGGTAAATCCTGACAACGATCTGAAACGTGACGACGAAGACTCGAATGTTTTACGAATCCGAGATTGGTTCCGCTCAAATTATACCACCGGAGAACTTTAGGGCTTTTCAACTTGAATAAATCAAATACGTGAGTCACAACGAAATCACCCGGCAACGGTGCAGGGAGGACGACCCTCTTCTTATTTCCACGAGTCTTTTTACATCCTACCACCTGAGCACGTGAAACATTAATAACGATCAATGCTAATTCTACTTGAGCTTGCCTTCTCGCTGCAATTTCGCCACTCCGATCGACCTGTTCGACTGTTTCGATATACAAGGATTTGGGAAAGAAGATTAACGCCGCGTGTACCTACTTCAAGTTTAAAAAAACGTGCAGCGCGCATCCACACTTATACAGCTTCGCCGAGTTCCCCAATCGCTCTTAAAATTGTCGTTTTTTCCCCTTAATTCTGGATCGTAAAAATCGTAACACTTACATGTTATATCCACGGGAAATTGCTGTAATCCGAATTGAGTATACGCCGAGCTATAACGAATGAATTGTGCTGAAATTGGATTGGATTATTTCTGGATTACTTATTGCTTCGCGTTCATCGCCGTCCTCCATGGCGCACGGTTCACTTCTTTTTGCAAGAATAACAAGAGCTAGATTTCCTGGAGTCCAGATTAATTTTCAGAATTCTCTCAAACGTAAAGAAATTTAATCACCCTTCCAATTTGCTCATCTTCGCATCTCGCATTCAAGGCTCCAAGTCATTGTGTAAGTTTTTTTTACTACAGCCTATATACGTATGTTCGTAAATTACGTACGGTGTGCAATTAATAGTGAATACCGATCATCAGCCCCAGGCGTAGTAGGTACGTGTACGCATGCCGTGCAACAAGCCAGACTGTAATCAGTTTTACGATGGAAAATTACTCCTGTCTTTAAGGATTTTTCGCCCCCAATATTACGCGGTACATTCTTACTGTGAATACGATCGTCAATCATGTTTCAAATAATTCATTGTTACCGTCTTATATACCGCCTGTGGTAAGATGGTAATAGTAGTACTGCGGTAACATAAGTATTACGGTGTATTTCTGCTCACAGTACGGCCTTCTTGCGTCTAGCGTCTGTGGAAATTCCTTCGAGTCTCCGAGTGAGTTGAGATAATGGATCAACAGTTGGAATTCATTTCTGCACCTGAACTCGACGCTAGTCTATAAAATGGCCATCGACGCAGCATTCGTTTATTAAACTACCGACAAACACCAAGGACGAAGGATCGGGTTGAAGTCGTTTGTCGAGCAAAACTCCGCGGCCGATTAGATGTTGAGATTGCAGTATTGCGGTCGGACTGTATGTAAAGGCAGCGCGCGTAAAAGTGCAGCTGAATGATTTTTTCCTATCCAAGTTTCACTGCTTGCCAATCACCCTGCACTCGTTTTCACTGCAGCTACACGTAATCGCGCGCGATTGACAAACGATCGAATTACACGATATATGTAACCGGTTCGTTTAACCTCGGCCTATTTACAAATTGCTCGATTTCTCACCCCGCCTCGGTATCGATGCTCCCCCTCCCCGAACCCGGAACTCGCTAATTCGGATCAGGGGTGGTATTACACACTTTTAAACCCCAAATGTTCCACCCTCAACCCCGGCGTCGCCGTGGGCGACACGTGCCCACTGTTATCCACCACGTACTACTGAATGGCCTTAAAACGTATTTACCGTGTAAGTAGGTATCTTCTTCTGAGGCCTCACCCCGAGAAACCCCTGCATGGACTATCGGTAACCTCTCTCCCACTTTCCCCCTCTCGCTTTCTCGCGCCAAGAGACCTTAGAAGAAGGTTTCACTTTGCTACTGATCTGTCGCGTTTTCCTTGTTTCGTTTTTATATTCTCTCTCTTTTTCTTTTAATTCTATTTCAAACCGCAAAACGTTTCCGCAATACAAAAAGAGATCCGTTCCTCGCTGCCATCCTCCAACCCAGAGTTTCCTGATCCTCCAATACCGTCGATCACCGCCACGCAACGCCGGAATTTTGCTGGAATTAATTTGGGGGTCGTAGACTTTGTGTCCGCGAGCTTAACGGCTTCTGTTTCTCGACTGAAGCGACCGTACCGTTAACGGCTCGTTCCAACTTGTCGCCAAAACGCAAAGGTAGAATTGTCTCTCGGGTTCACCAGAGCCCATTACCCATCGCCCTTCCAGTTGTAGGATAGCTACTGCAGAAGCATAACGCATCCTCGTGACATTTCCGGGCGACCAATTCTACACTAGAATTAAGGCATTGCAATGTAGGTATAACATTTCCCTGCAGTATGTCGTGATGCATAAGGGAAGCATAAGGCTTATGCTCCGCAGGGGTGAGAACGTCTATTGCTCCTAATTGGCACTTTTGCGGGGTGCCTCATATCCCTCGTACGGTACCGACTGGTTTCCATGCCACAGGACCAAAGCCGGACACTTGACGACTCGGTATCACCGAATAAATGATCGCTCGTTTGCCTGGTGCTACAATGGCAGTGCCTTCTTCAGAAGAACGGAGCACCGCGCTAAGGACGCGTCGAGGGCGCTCAGGAGACCGCGAAAAGAAAAGGGCTACGGGACCGGCGGCGATGACGCCGAGCGAGGGCCCAAAATCTCACCTAATTTATACCGCTGGTACTAAGGAACTGTAATTAACATATTTAGAGTCCCCTAAGGGGGAGGCGACGAGTTACGGCGGGGTGGTAATTTTAAGTAATGAGTCGTCACTCACCTACCCTTCTTGCCTCGTGTCATATGTTTCTCAGACATCCGCTTCTTCCCGATGTAGATCCTACTGGTGGTATCAAAACAACACTTTCACCCCCTCGTTGATCTTGTGACTTTCTTCAAAATGGGACGGAGTTCAGTGTGTAGACTTACTAATGTCTTTTTGTTTCTTTTTTTTTAGAGCATTGAGATGCAGAGCAATGTTTGCATGGTAGCAAACCCAATAAGCATGTTCTTAATTCATCAGATGATTACTCATTTGAAAAAACAATAATTAAATAGTTGTCGAAATAATTTTTGCTTTTTATTCAATACCGCGCAAGTTTTACACTGATTTTTTAAATATTTGACAGAGAATTATTTTTGCTCAGAAGTATTCAACTGTTGGGCGATTGAAAACGAATGATTGACATTTTTCCAGATGTTGAATAAAACGCTGAATAGGAAATGGACGTGAAGCGAATGGTAAATAGATCAGTGGGCTACTATAAAATTTATAAATTATTATTCAATCGACGAGATACACGTTTTTTACAAAGTAAGAATGATTTCTTTCAGATTTCTTTCACCTGCCGTTCCTTTTTGAATTATTCTAACCACCTGTCTACGGTATCCAATCGTGTACAGTTTATTTTGCAAATTATTTGATCAGGCTTTCAAAACAATTCGCATGGCATGTGTATCAAAGAAACTGCTTGTTCGTTTATAAACTCAATAAAATAATACTCACACCGAGAGAGAGGATTGTTTAGATCAACATCACGGTTTCCTTATGGTCGGAGAAAAACAATTTTTATTTTGTGCTTGCCGTAATCAAATATTTACTGCAATAAAAAAATTTCTCTCGACCTCCCGCAAAGAAACTGTTATTTCAAACAAACCTGTTTCTCAATGTTTGCCTTTACAAACGTTTAATATAAAATTGAATTTTATAGTCAAGTGTACGTATGTATACAATTGTCTTGAGCATTTTAAAAATTCACTTTTCAAACAACGCTGTGAAGGCCAAGAGGAGGGAAGTATTCAAAAAAAAATCAAAATGCAAATAGCCGTCAATTGGTTATAAGAATGGTTTCTTTGAGGAAAAAAAGTATTTTGGTATCAATTATTGCTTTATTGGTTGTCCATAATTACAACGAAATGTCGAAGTCTAGGAATAATCGAGGTACTGTAATAGTCAGTCCTATTACAATAGGAGTTCATTTATAAAATTTCTATACGAATTATTATAATCTCAACGAAGATGAATGGGCATTGTGGTGTTTGGAAACAATGTTATTCGCTGTTGGCAAATCGGGAGTGTGAAAAAATGATAGAGTAATAAATAATAAGGTTCTCAGAAAAGCAGAAATTATTCTGAAACTAAGTATTGCGAATAACATAAGTTGTCAGAAATTTATGAAACTTTAGTATTCTCGGTAAGAACGCGTAATAAATTGAAAGGCACTCATGCTTTCTGCAACTGGGATTTGAAAGGAATTCTGAGAAACTATACGAAAAAGTGCCGAATGTTTCCGAACTGTTCCAGTTTTAGCCGGTGACCAGACCCGCCACTACATTAGTTTGCGCCAATTTGCGTTTTGCGTCCATGATCTAACATATGTGTGAGGTGCAAAATAATTTTTTCAGACGCTGTATATTTCGTTGCAGTGTCCATACCGAATTTTAGTCACCGATTTGTAGACGAAAAACATACAAGTATCATCCGAATTGTAAAATAATTTTCAAGTATGTACTACCTGGTAATAACTTGGTTCAGTTATCGGTCTTTTTTAATACAAAAAACATTTTTTTTCTAGATCTTTATCTACTGGATTGGTTGGTTTCTAAATGTTAAAGTTAAATTTAAAATTTTATTTCATACAAAATTATTATAATTGAAGTTTAATGTAAAACTAAATGTTGAAATTTATATGTGGAAAGTGTTTGATGCCATGGTGGAGATAAACGTACCCTTTGATGTCAGAATTCAATATTCTTATGGGTCGATCTAGAAAGATTTATTAACTCTGTATCGTAACGGTCATTATGCAATTTCTTTTAACCTCGATTATCCCCAAATTCGTATATGTTATTGTAATTATCGACAAGTCATCACGCAAACAATAATACCAAAATTCTCTCCGTTGAAGGTATCGTCATATTATCGAATAAATTTTCATAAAATTACTCACGGCTTATGAAATATTCAGGAAAACCGCGGCAGGCTAATAACGTGCTAATATTTATCAAAGTGACTCGATCTTTGAACCTCGGGCATGAAGAGCCCTCGGATCAGCGATGGGTTATGCCAAAATTCAAAACAACCCCTTACAGAAGCGTAGCGGTCGCCTATCTCGAGTATCGAAATATGCGTTGTGGGCTCGATTCATTCAACCGTGAACTGGTGTTGGGTTGACAACGGATTAGCACCACCACTTGTGCGCGGTGCGTCAAAGTGCCGAGCCGCCCTCTCTCTCTCTCTCTCTCTCTCTCTCTCTCTATCGACAAGCTGAGCGCATAAGCGTAAGTAAGACACTTTTCCCGCCGACTGTACACTCCCTACAGTTTGCCTTCGCCTTCGCTGCCATGCTGCATGACACTTACCGGGTCTTATACCAAGTGCCACAGAGTTTGTTGAATCCAACGGAGGTGTGTATAGTTCTGTACCTGCAGGCCAGAGTGGAGGAGTTAAAAGTTTTTACTCGCTATCGGATTTTCTATTCCACTCAAGTTTACCGATTTACCCTCGATTCTTTATTTTACCGTTACATCGTATACCATATCGCACAGGAGTATAGAATGTTGAATTCAAATTGATTTATTATTAGCTGCTCGATAGGTGTTTCTTACCAATTTATTATTCTCTTCAAGCTCGTGAAATTCTTTGGACAGCTGCGTGTTTCTTGTTCAAGCGAAAGTCGGACGCCAGACGACGGGTTGAAAAAATATTATACCTGTCGCAACTGACGCTCTTCCGCAGTTAACGCTACCTGCTATTCATATCCGTAAGCCTAAGGACACGGAGGAATGCACCCTGATTGTCCGAAGACTGTTACCCGATCCATTGTTCACCTATCAACTCATTTAGCAAAAAGATGTACCTTCGTTTTCACATTACATCACACAAGCACGGATAGTTGCCACGTGTCTTTCAATCATTATCAATTTGTGACAACTCAGGACTTGGAATCATTTAATCTTATCGAACTTATTCACATTTAATGAAATTGAACCTTACAGCTTACCGAACTTATCGACCGAGCTGTATCATGAACCCTTTTATAACGAACTTTAGGACATGTACAATCTATAAGTACCTTTGGAATTTTGAAGCATAAATTTAAAAAACCTCAGCGGCCACGAACTTTATGGCGGCAACATCTGTGTCAAGAGACAGGTGTATGTATTTTTAACGAGAAGAAACAAGACCCGCCCATGCGGCCTGCCTGCGGTCTATAAGTGCAAATACACGTCTCACTTATTCTCCCATCCAAAAATAACAATTATGACACCAGGCGCCATCGGCGTTAGTATAGGTCAGTTGAGACATTCCGAAGTATTTGCGTAATAAATATTGTGTTTTGACTGAAAAAATTAATGGTTCCTGTCTCGTACGCCACGATTCCGTTACACGATTGTAGCGCATAGACTACCAGGTGTGCCCAACTCGGCTGACGAAATTTGCATACCGAGAACCGAGAAGGAGATGAAAGAAATTTGCCAATTCCAAACGATGCCCCGTCTAAAAATATAGCCTGCTGTTTCTTTGAACATCACCTTTCATCATTATCCCTATGACTTTGATCGAGTCTTCTCTTCTCAAAACCCGTCCGTCGAGACGTCGCTTCAGGGAAACGAAAATATTTCAACTTCAGTAGGTACGTACTTGCTTTATAACCGAATTATCAGTTCAACGCAAGCGTAAATCAACCAACTCTTTCGTCCGAATGAAGCTTTCCCCCGAGTATGGTGTAGTGCACAACAACACCGGGCGGCGGTAATGATCAAACGTGTAATTGACGCAAGCGACGACAAATTGCACCGGGTTGAAGTTAATGACGGATAGAAGTGACGTAACGGTCCGACGTGAGAGCAGGACGGCTTGTGCTGCTGCTGCTGCTGTTGAGTGTTGCTGCTTCTTCGCCGTTCTCCATTATCCATCTTGATAAACGATCGCGTCGCTAGTTTTCAGAAACGCAACTAGGTATAAGTCGGCGACTCTGAGGAATCTGAAGTCCGTAGCAGCGGTGACTCAATCCAGCCTCTCCAGCCCGCACCTTTTGCATTTATTTTCATTCGCATTCGGTCAGAGACTCTCTGATCTCATCCTGTAGTCGAGGATCCGCGCCTCTAGCCTTGTTTTAAATACCTAGTACCTACCTAACAATCAAGCAACCTACCTACATGTCTACCTACCTACCTACCTCGGCTTCTTCGGTGGGTGGCCCTAGCCGCTATAAATACCTTCTGGGTTATACATAGACGTATAATAGACGGACTAGCTGGGTGGACAGGTTGAGAAATGCACGACACATCCGACCGCGTTGTGCTCATTGTGTCTAGCGCCCTCTCCTCGCCTCTCAGCCTTCTCCGAGAGATAATTGGACGACACAGAGCATGAAAGTCACAACAGCCTCCAGACGCGTCAAACGCCGTTTTACACGGACGGGCACCCGGGCATATCTCTTCTCTTGAACGAGACGCGGACTAATTTTCAAACTAAGAACAATCCACGAGACGCGACTGGAGAATTCCACGGTGATATTCTTTTGACGTTTCCTTCTCGTTTTTCTATTTCTACGTAACATGTTTCGGCTTTTCCCGCATATCTTTCGGTTCTTCGAACTATGCATAGTCGTATGAATGTGTATCTGAGAAATATTTCCAGCGACGGTTCATCCCATAGCGGTGTTGTTGAAATTTATATCAATATATAACCCAGTAGATTCTTCGTAGTTATAAATTATTAACTGCGGCAGCTTGAGAGAAATGAGATTTTTGTGCTGTAACCAGAGAAATGGTCGTCATTATTCTTGCGAATTACATTTTGATACGCCAAATTTTGATTTACGTTTGAATGCATCGCGTATTCTCGTAACGTTTAACGTATACGTAAATCACTCGGCATTCCTAACTCTAGCTGTATACCAATGACGTGCTTTTAAATCTTCAAGCTACCCGAAACTCATTAAAAACATTGACGCGAATCGTATGTTTGTCTCAAATACTCTCTCGCATGACTTCAATACACTTGATCGCTAATTATAAACGAACGAACGATCTAACGGAGAGTGACGATTTTCACAGAAAACGTTGGCGTTTGATTTTCGAGTTAAAATTCAGACCAGGCAAACATTTTAGCTTCAAATTAGGTAAAGCAAATTCCATACCGCCAGGGGATAACGATAATGTGGAGGTAAATTTTGATTCGCAAATACAAATATCAAGTTATATTGAACGCGATTTGTATATTTTCAACGAGTTTCGTAGATCTTCATGGTAGCTACAAGTAGCTGATAAAAATTATTGAAAATCAAATATTCGTGATACTTATTCAAAATATCAGAAGAATGATAATTTATTTTTGCACGAATTACTGATTCACATGGTTGTATACCTGTCTCCATATATTGATTGTACTCTTTACTATACCTTATTCTCATTTATTATAAATGAAATTCTTGTTTATTTTGACAGCATTCTAATTATTTCACCTACTTACGTAGTCCTAGTAGCAAATCAATTAACAGTGTAGTTGCCCAACGTCACGATGAAAAGAAATAATAAATAAGAACAAGTTTATTCACCCATTACAATACTCACCCCGTTGCTCGTTGGTGTACGTGAATGATAATCAAACCCTTCCACGCAGGGTCGCAGAGCGAAACATTATACCTACATTATAAGGTGAGCCAGGTGTTCGCCGTCCTGCGACTCTCCCGTCCTCTCTAGGTGAATTCGCGGAGCCGACCTGTCTGGCAGCGTCGGCGCCAGGGATGGCTGAGGGGGTTGGCACCGGTGAACTGGGGCGGTAGGGTGAAAAAAAGTGGAGAAAAATGGAAGAGGTAGAGGGTTAAAAAATGGGTCAGACGCGAAAATGCGTGCACGGGAGAGGGCGAGGCGCCCCCTCACCGGATCCACCCCTGCCCCGGTATACCGGAAAAAAATTAACGAACGAAGGGATGGACGGACGGACGGGGAGACGCATACATGGGTGTAGAGAGTTGGTGCAACGCCCGCGTTGTGTATGGATACAGGCGCGCAGGTGGCGAGGCGGAGAGGAGAGGAGAGGAGAGGAGAAAGAGCGCGAGGGACGAAGGGGGTAAGGGATTCGCCAAGGGCCGGGAAAGGAGGCCGGGTTTCACTCGGTGGCGAATGAGGGCACTGAGGACCAGAGGGTGAGGCCAGACAGGGGCTATTGATCCACACCGGTGCCTCCCCAACCCACGTTAGTGGGATAGGCTCGGTTTCAACGACCGACCCACAGAGATCGCGCGGGTGTGTAGAGAGCGAGATAGAGACAGAGAGAGAAAGAGAGAGAGAGAGAGAGAGAGAGAGAGAGAGAGACCTTCTCTCCGGTGACATCGCACACCTCACAACACGTACTACCTGCAGCAGCCCATTCGCCGTTGCAGGCTGGCGGATCGCGCGAAAGGGCGCGAATATCGCCGTGCGACGAGAGCCCCGTGTGTTCGTGCGTGTGCCTGTACCAGAGTTCAATCAACGCCGTCTCACCCTTCGACGCTTCACGCAGCCAGCTATTGGCGACTACCTATAGAAGCCCGCGTGCTTTGACGTGCGTCAACTTCCTCATTCGCTTTATCACTGCACCGGATCTTGGAGTCCGATGCGACGCTCGACGTAACAAGCTACAGCGAATTTGAGCTTGAATATCGAGCACGAACACACGCTCTCTTTGCACCCCCTGCGTCATGGTCGGTTCGATGTCCCGTAGGCATGCGGGAATAGTCCGAGCTCTCTCCTTCTCGGTCTCTGCAGCGAACGTCGGGACCAACTGCTGCCCGTTTTTATTAATTTATCCTTGAATCTTTACAATTTTAATGCAACTCGCTACGGCGTAATGTTGGTGTACAGTTTACGTGCAGGGGTAGTTACTGCACTCTACTGCTGTTGTTTATATGCGACGCGCTTGTAGGTGCGGCGTGATGCAGTTACCTCGGGATTAAGAAGTCGGAGAAAAGTGGTCCCCTCGCGAGGATGCAGTTTCGTATATTATACTGTATATACGGCGAAATTTAAGCGATTCTGAATGCATCGTCTCTTGCGTGTGTGTCTGAGCGTATGCCGCGCCGAGTCGTCTCGCCGGGGCAACGTGCCGAGGATTCGTTTCGACGTATATCCATTTTCGGTGTCTGCATTGTAATGCCGCAAATTGGGGGCATTACGGGGATTTATAAAGAGAGAATTTTTCTACCGTTTTATTCAATACCTACGGCGGATTTGGCCAGAACACGCAACGGGGAAGTAGATTGTATTTCCAAGTGAAAACAACCGGCGGCCTGCTTTCAAACACCCTCGGTAACGCGGAATTTCACGGGAACTGGGCAAAGCCGCTGTCTTTAATTTATTCAAACGCCAACGAACCAACCAACCGACCTGCAAGCCTGCGGACGGGATGCAAGACCCCATTAGGGATTTCCGCGAGGTGATGCGAAACACACTCGATCAGCATTTATTCCCGAGATCGCGCGGTGTGATTGATTCGTTTTTTATTGAACTCTTCTGCGACAAATCCCCCGGGAGTCCGTCGAAATCATGTATCCGCAGTCGATCGTCGCAAGGGCATTTCGAACAGGGAGAAAGTGTTTGTTCAGGCAACTAAAGTTTATTTAACTCGGCCAAATGTCGAGGAAATCTCTCCCTCTCCCTCTCTCTCTCTCTAGCTCTGCTACTCTATTTTATTCTCTATTTTTGTGAAAACTCATATAATTCAATATCGCCGAAATGTGAATTGAAACGCGATTCATTCTATATTTGATATGGAAAAATCTCTTCTTGAAGCGAATCATTCTTCGTCCAACGGTGAATCTGTTTTTTCCTGCGCGGATTTTCTCATCCGAGACTGGACGATTTCGTTATTCTAGAGCGTGGGGTGGCGTAGGACCAGGCTTGATTATATATTCTCCACTCGGAACCCACCCTCGGGATGATGACGGTACTTGGCACCTTTCGCAACAGAATTATACTTGTTTACGAACCATTTCGTGACTCTTAGCTTAGAGCTGCACAGCAGCCATCGAGTTAATAATAGACACGACGGGGATCAAAAAAGATGCCGCGGGAATTCAGGTCGTTTCCTATTATTCCCGACAACTTCAAACGGCGTTTATAACAGAGTTTCTTGGAATCAAGGATGACGTAAATTATAGCAGCATGATTTTATCCGTTGCTTGACAAACCCGCCGCACGAGGCGGGCCGCGGTTGCGAAATTTTCACTCTCCTCGCCGCGTGTAATATACGCGTTAATTATACCAGATGCAAATTCCGGGCCACTTTCACCGCCACCGCGTGCAACCCAATCTGCTAACAATAAATATCATTACCAACGTCGAGTGCTGGTTCGTCTGATCTATGTGCACCGACAATCCTATAAATGTTGACCAAAATTCACGTCACGTTGTTTGATTTCTTGAGGTGAACGGATCTGAAAATATGTTTAGTAGATATTCGATTCAAAAATATTCAGTATATCTAAGTTTAACTTTGAGTCGCGAAAAGAATATCGGGAGCAATTAAAATATCCAGAATCGTCTAAAACTTTCCGGTACTGGCTATAATGAAAATCTTTTCAAAGAAGGAATCTTACCCCGAAAGTAACTCACAAGCGGCTTTGCCGATCTTTATACTCAAAATTTATCACAGTTCTAAGTTGGGAAGAATTCGTATCGATTTATGTATTTATGTATTCTCGGGATATCATCCGATGAAATGTTGATCACAGAAGCGTATACACCCAGGCATGCGTCTGAAAATCATCGGAGATGATTCTTTATATATGAAAACTCGTCTTCCTATTTTCGGCGTTATTACAATAAAGTTTTTCCTTCTCTAGAAAAACTAAAGTCAGGGGAATTAATGAAGAACCGAAGGAAGTAAGGAAGAGGAACTTATCCAAATGGAATAAACGCAGACCGCATAAAGTCTCAGATTCTTCTTGTTGAATCATAGCCAAAAATAAGTTTATGGAAAACGGCCCGACGCACAAGAACTCTAAGCTCCGAGGACTATTTGCGATTTAGCAAAAAACAATTCTCGTTCGTCAGACTTACGATCGCCCTACGATTCCTCGCCCCATTCGACTCTTAGCGAGATTT
This sequence comes from Diprion similis, assembly GCF_021155765.1. Lineage (NCBI taxonomy): Eukaryota > Metazoa > Arthropoda > Insecta > Hymenoptera > Diprionidae > Diprion > Diprion similis. The sequence goes on along the minus strand of NC_060116.1, from coordinate 8,316,803 downwards.
CCACCAACGTTAAAAAGCCATTTCATATATTCTCGATAGTTGCCCACGATTAGTCGCTTACGTCTGGAGAAATACTGATCAGTTTTGTACGTTTTTAGATAATGCTATAATGTACAGATATTACATTGTTGCTGTTATCACTGTTTGAAATTGTTCGTCTCTATATATTGTAACAACTGTTACAATTAAATATATATGGATTCTCCGATTATAATGCAAATGTATAGTGAAACGCAGGAAAATATTATGGTAAAATCTTATATTCAAGGGAAATAGGAGTGTTCAAGTTTATGTCTAGAACAAGACTCGATCTTCAATAATCACGGTTGACGCAGCAACCAAGCGATTCATTTATTCGTAATACCATCTTGTTTGAATCTACAGGGTCAGAGGGTTCCTTTGTAACAATACATTTAATATGAAGTTTTGATCGTTGAGAAAAGTTCCGACGTCTAAGTTACAACTAAAAATAAATAACAATCTAACAAAGTAGCCTCTAAATCCATTGAAACAATTTCACTGAATATAATCCTCGTCCGGCCGGTGTACTGCGCTTCCGTTATCTCTCTCTCACACACACACATACTCCTTCTACCCTCTTCCTTCGGCAAAGGAACCTAGTCACGACTCCATTTTATTGTGAAAATAGTTCCTCCTCCACTTCTGAATGATATATGTCACGAGTGGAGTATAATGCTTGTCAAGGGCGATACTTCTCTCTCTCTCTCTCTCTCTTCCTTGAGTCTGTCGACGGCAAAGCAGCGGAATCGCGTCACGCGATGGAATTCAAACCCGTCCTCTTGCCGCACTATATATTTCTCAGGGTTTGCCGAAGCGGCGTGAACTTGATGTCAACTGTGCCAGCCAATTAATACCCTCGACTGAAATCGGTGGAGATACGGGGTCGTTCACGTTGGCTCCTGATCAACAGATGTAATGACGCGGAAGCGGAATCCGCGGTATCGCCCCGATGTTATAAGGTGCTGACAGTTTATCGCCCGATAATCTCATATCGTGCCGGATAATGGTACGTCGGATAATCTCGATAAACGATAACTGCGTAGCAAAAATATTGCGTACCGCACGTGTGTCGCCAAGATACGAAATATCAAACAGCGATTGCATCATGGAAGCCAAGTGCCAATGGACACCAATCAATTATTCTTCATATCTGTTTATTGTTGTTCATTGACTCTGCCGGCTGTCGCATTTGCAAACGCGAACGTGAAATTCGCTCATCCGTGGTTTTAAACTTACGCAGTAGTAGTGGTAGAACAATTTTTTTACTTTCTCTTCCTTTAACCTATTGAAAAAATTTTCAAAACCCAACACAATTCTGCGCCGTTTCCGCTCTTGGCTTCAATAATTAATCACTGCTTGACGACTATCCTATTCGATTATACTGATTATAATCTCATGATTCACGACCCAGCAATGCCGATCGATATTCGCCAATTGATGAAATCTATCGGTAATTTTGAACGAACAGACAGATGATTGCCAGTTGTCCACGTACTATTATAATTTGCAAACAAATTGCGCGTGGCCAGTGTTATTAGTTTCAATTTTCCATCGCACGTGTCACCCGGAAGCATTGGTGAAATTGTGCGTGTATCCTCAATGCCGGGGAGAACGACGACCATTAATAATTATGATATTCCTCAATCATACCGCGACGCGATCGTTATTGAGCCTTCGAATCACGTGACCGAATTCTCTATTGAACCTAATTTCTAACCAACTCTTCGCTTCCGCAAAATAATTAATCAATTTCCTTGATTATGTTTCAGATTCACAGTCAAACAGCCGGTAGCTTGCTCCTGCCACAAGTAAGTCTTTCACTCTTGGTTAAACCACGTTACATGAGATAATTCCATCAGGTCTACTGATCTCCTTTGATGATCCCTTGAATTCAGCATCGCAACATGTTGCTCCAAGCGTAATACATGCCGATTACCTCGAGCCGTTTAACACTGAAAGGAAACGTAAAAAATCGTAGACGTATTTCGGAGAGAATTGATGGGTGATCAGCCTGTTGCCTGGAGGCTGATTCATCTGACTTTACTTGTTTAGGTAATATACATATACGACGCTTGAAAAAAACCTCGAGGGTTGGAATTTTAGTGGAAAAGTTGGCAAGTACCTATCCACCGATACTGCGTAACAATAATATCCCACGGCAATTTGGCGAGAGCGTGATTCTGCGAAATCTGACCGATCGATCCCTCGTTTTTTCAGGGCCGTATTTTGGCGCGTCGAAAACGCGTGGCGCTAAACCCCGAGAACTCTATCTTCTTTCTCTCTTTCTCTCTTTCTCTCTCTCAATCAGTCAATCAATCAATCTCTCTTCTCGATACTGGGGTTTCATTTTGGTGAAATTCAAGATCGCAGACAGTTCTTAAAGAGAGAAGTCATTCAGGGTCCAGGGAGCGACAAATTTTTTCCCATAAAAATGGAAGGGGGGGGGGGGGGGAGGCAAAGAAAGGAGGCAACTTTGGAAGCAGAAACGAGGACGAGACGCGCGGCCACCCTGCTCGCCTATATAATCAAGAAACGATCGAGGGCTTGGCGAAGATCTCCTTAGCGATCCACAAGGGTCTGGGCGTGAATCCAGTCGGGGTTCTCGACCGGGGTCGCAGTTAAGGAAGTCGGCCGCGGACTCCTTCCGGCCCTTCTCGCACACCCGTCGCCCGACACCCTTAACGTCAGACTCCGTTAAGACGATCGTAAATAGATGCGTCCAGAGGGGGTCGTCCCGTCGCGTCTCAATTTTCGCATCGTTTTACCTCTGAAAGGCCAATTTTCCCGATTACACCCGTGTAATACCGGAGGGAGAGGAAAAGGCCTGACCTTTATCTATTCGGTGAAACATTCCAACGTCTGACTAAACGGAATTAATTTCAACAATAAAAGTTAACGGTCAACGATACGAGGTGGGGCTTTTTATATCAACCCCTGCGGGTAACCAGCGCAAATTCGCAACCCGCCAGAGAGCTATCAGACCTTAAACTGCCTGGCAGTTGGACCAAATTTCGGACCAAGATTCTTCACCTTTTCTATATGCAATATCTCGATATGTTTTGTCGGGATTTGACACCCTACTACTAAGAAATATGGACGGATCTTCTACCTTTACACCTACCTCCGGAAAGAATTCCGTGGAATTTTGAACCACTGCGTGGTATTGGTCATACGGGTAATCTTGGGTCGGTGGTTGAGTGTGGCTGGGTCAGGAGTATTTAGTTTATGCCCGAAGCCAGGGGGAAACCTGATCCCTCGAGTATTCGTGAGAAGAAAAAAAATGTCTATGTACATATATCTATATAGACACGGTTTGATTCCGACGAGAGAAAATAGAGAAAAGGCATCTGTGGCTATTACCGTTTAGTTATCATTACTTATTTCGGTCCTGATCCCTGGCGTAAGGTTGGAAATGGTATGGATACGGAAAACCGATTTCTCCAAATATCAGATAACTTGACATGTATGTGAGAATAGCAGGGACTAAGGAAGGAAAAAAACGACGAGGAAGAAAGATAAAATACAGAGAAAAAAATCGAAAATGGGCCCTTGAGCTCCGAGCATTACCATTTAGATTGTAGTCGATAGCCGGCGTGCCCTCTCTCTGCCAAACCAATATAAGGGCCATCCTAAGCGACGAATTGAAACCTCTCTTAAACTTGATCAACACAGTTTTCCCCAATCACAGATCAAATAAAATGAAGAATTTCTATTTCGTAGCTTTTCAAACTTTCGATTCTTATACGGTAGTGTTGGCATTTTTTTAAGGTTCACCAACAGAAAAGAATTCCGCATCACCATCAACGACACGATATCTGTGGAAATATCTTAGAATTCAAGTCATATCTTGACTTGATGGAGAAAAGGAACACTAGTCAAGTGGAACGCGAAATAAACGTCAAAGCCATCACTAACGTCGGTGCCTAACGGTCTTATATTCCGTTTCGTATTATAGCACATGGCACACCACGTGGCTCCTGGTTATTTATTTATTTATCACCGCTATTCGGTGCGTGTCCCTTCCCAATTTTCCGGAACTCCGTCTTGAATCGATAACAACCAGACCGTTGTTCTCCCCCCCCCCCCCCCCCCCCCCCCCGCCCCCCTACCACAGCCATGATGAACACATCAAAATTGGATTTTGTGACTAGGGTACGGTTCTAAATAATGCACGAGCCGCCCGGGTGTCCGAAATAATTCATCCCCGCGGAAAGCACTCCGGAAGTAGCGGATATTTACACGACGGGAAGCGTTTTCGCGTCTTCTGCCTCGGTACCGCCGCAGTATTCACTTCACGCACGCGTTTCTCGTTTATAACGAATATTTATTTTTCTGCAACGTCACATGCCGCCAAAAAAATTCCACCGCTAAAAACTTCTCTAAATAATCTGTGTATCGTACAACGTAATAATAGATAAGAGAAAATAAAAAGAAATATTTGAGTGTAAATTCAACGAAATAACGATCATAAGAAGGGAATTTTATCTTGGAAAAAATGTAACTCTTAGAACCGTGATATTGACGTCTCATTATCCGTTGGCTGCAATACCGGAAACCGAACGATATTCTGTATAAGGATCTAGTCGCAGGATCGGGAAACCGGGCTTTGCAATATCGGTAGCTATTCGAGCCGCAACGTGTAACAATTCCCTTGTAAAATCCGCACGAGTTTCCAACGAGTTGCTGGATGCCGGGGGTATGTGTGTAAGTACGGTATAAAATGCACCAAGGATATGTGCACCGAGGCATGGGCGTGTTACTTTAGCGTAGCACGTAACCGCGTAATGGGATGCACCCCAGCTGTAGCCTCGTTTCGGCCGGCTCTACGAGGATCCCTGAACGGCGGATCAGGTTGGAAAAAGGTCCGATACGTGTCTGTCGGGGCTCAATCCAATAACCATTTAACACCGTTGCTTACCCGGTACGACGACCGAGCTGCATCCTTGCTTTATAACCATCGAACGTACAGCGCAGCTACTACCCTCAGTCTTTTCAGGCGGGGAGATATGCCGCGTCGTCTTGAGGCCCGGAATACTCACAATCAAATTAACACTCCTCAACCCCTGAACGAGAGGAGCTCCTGGTACCTACAATGCGATGCCAAAGAATAATGAGACGCTAAGTGGATTAAACGCGTTTGTTTAGACATCTTTCAGAGTATGGGAGAGCACCCATTGGATTCATTTCGCATCCGTGTTCTTAATCGGATTCTCCACTTTCATTTTCTCCTATACGAAATCACGTGGAAGGTACTAGCTGCTCGTCTCAACGACGCTGACGATCTATTCGACATTTTTCTTATTTCTGGTATTTTACCATGAGAAAAAATCCAAGAGAACTCTCATTACCAGAAAATCTGAACATTTTCACCACATACCTTTTTGGATTAGAGACTTTTTATCAGCCCCACCAGTAAAGAGTGAAGAACGAACAGCAATAAATATTTCATATAGGTATATCCATTGTGTTTGTTACACGTACATAGGTACGTACGGCTATAACATGAAGCCAGAAAAGTTTCTGTGAGTTGAATAAATTTTCAGCGTTATTTACCTAGACGCGTTATTGCCGTCTGGAGAATTTATTTTCAAACGATTTGCAGTAACATCTCATTGCGTACGCTTCGTTATTTTTCAACAAACACCCGCAGAAACTGTCTGCGCCATGCAGGAATTTCCAACTTGGAGCATACCACCGCTGCTAGTTTTAACCGAGGTGAATATGTTTCGTGCGTAATGAAATAAATACGCTCCCTTTGTCAGACTCCAAGCCGGCTCAATTACCGTTGAAAAATATCTTCGTTATACGTGTTACCTGTGCCTGTATACAATATAGGTAAAGAACACGTGTTTTTAATTCCTGCGTGCTTAACAAATGGGTACGTATACCACAAGCTCGTTGTGCAGACAAAGTGGCAAGGAAAGTCCGTACAGGGTCGGTTAAATTAATACGTTAATTCGAGGCCGTAATTAATACGGTGAAAAAGTTTAAGATACGTTGCTATTATCGGCATGAAATCGTTGACGTTCATGCTATCATTAACTAATTGAATTGACTGTGCGCTCACGTCGCGTGTAAATATTCCGTATCAGTTTACATCGTTTACAATGTTCCCCGCATAGTCATTTATATGTTGAGAAACGTCCGGTTAGTGTAAATCAAACTGCTAAATCTCCTTCCTCCTTCTCTATCTCTCTCTCGCTGCTTTATAATTTTGTAAATTTATTGTTTAGCGTAAGAAATTTTTCCATTTCTTTCGTCATTTTCTTCTCAACCTCCTCCTGGTTGTCTACGTTTTATTCGCTCTTTGCTCTTCGTCTGTCAAGCGACTAGCCAACTCAGTCGCATTTAGTGGTACAATAATTATTTTGAGTGCGCCCAGCAATTAATCTGTTTGGCCCTCCGGACGTCCCTCGTAAAATGTAGATAAAATTAATGAAATGGCTTTCTGCAGAGTAAAGAAAATGAGGCGACTGTGTATGCGTACGTATACACGCAGCATCCCGGAGCCCTTATGTATACACGTACATACAGAGTAATATGCAACGAGACGAAAGGAGGGGGGAGAAATCGTAATGGAAATTGTAATACTCGGTGTTCCACGGCATCGAGATGCGTCAAATCATTCTCCGACACGTTTCATGTCATGCCGGTATACAGCAGCGTCACCTCTTCTTCACCCTTTTATGTAACATGCTCAGACTGACACTTGTTATACGTTTCGTTTAACAAACATCCGGCAAACCTGCAATAGAAATTGCTCGCCTGCAAATAAGCCGTATACATATAATACTATATGCACGTGTGTACCTATATTGTATTGTAATAAAAAGATGTTTTTTCGGATGCTATTTGCGAACGAATCAGCACACAAACGTATATCTAAAGAGGTTATTGAAAACGAGAAGAGGGGAAAAAAAATTGTTTAGTCAACGTCGGTTCGATAAAAATCAAGATCGGCAGTCGCCGATCGCGCCAAGTTCATTAAAAACATGAACGTGTGAGTGGTACTTGGCGGGCCTTTTTAGAAAAATATCTTGAGGAATAAATCAAATTCTGTCATTATCGTTACATGTATGCATCATGACTTGAAAAAGTCCCGCAGAGTACCACTTACTAATTGAATATTTTTTCTGGATTTTCATCAAAGTATCAGTTATTTTGTTTTTTATTCGTACTTAATTATCATTTTTAGTTGGATAAGTTTATTAGGCTCAGTCTCTAGGTGCCTCAGTGTAGCAGCATTCTGATTCCAGATAAATGTGAAGGCTAAACGTCAAGTTTCAATCATACTTTCATTGTGAATCAACAGATATGTACTTGACGGTAGTATACGATTTCAATCTTTTTTGATAAAGGTTGAAAAGTCATTTTTAATTTACTTGGCGAAGGGTTTTGCACCAGAGATGCTTTTCGCAGGCGTACGCATATTACACATATATTACTGTTATACAGAATAAAGAGGGGCGGGCGGAACTGCAGCAGTTGTACAGGCGCCAGAAACTTTCGCATATTATCTCCGTGTGGGAAATCCAAGCTGATATAAATGCGGGTGGATAACATACATATTTGCACAGGTGATTCGGCTATTAAGTGAGTTTAACTTTCTATTTTTGGCATCGGCTTGTTTACCTCTTCGCGGTAGGTATTACACCGGCCTCCGCGTTCACCGATGCATCACTGCCTCCAGAAGCAGTCCGTTGCATAGACGTTCAAGTATATACTATACATAATGTATGTATGTATGTACATCGTTCGCGCGTTACTTATAATCCCGCCGAGTCGAGGACACGCGTCGGGAACGTTTATCGCGTGTATTGCAAATTCTACGCGTACCTACTCGACGGAGAACGCAGCCAAGGACGCCGTCGCGGCGCCAACGTCTTCGCTATAGGTAAACAGACGTGCGTATTTATGTGCATTTTCCATCCACCTACCTATGCAAATCTATTATACGTGCGGAAATTCGTCTAACGGTGAGACCCAGGCCGCCTCTCCGCAATAATCTATTATAATATTGGGTCTCTTTGAGGATACCGTGCAGTTATAATAATATCACCGCCGACGGCGGCGAGACGTCTAATTAAATTATGCCTTATTGTAATCTTAATGGAGCAACTTATATTACATAAATAAATTCATAACCTTATATATTTTCCCTTTCGCGTATACCGACGCGGCTCAGCCTCGCTTATTCCTTTCCACCTCTCGTCAAGATACAAATGTATGTATTGTATAATTTATATGTACGAGTGTATACACATGTATATATATATATATCAAGTATGTAAATGTAGACGCATCAAAGGGGTGGCGGTGTCCAAGTTTCATGTACGTATACGAGGTAGAGAATATTGTTACGGAAAGCCTCTTCCTCAAAGAGTTCACCCCGCGCTTGGCTTCGTACATCTCATCGAATTAAACCCCCGGCGAAACTATACATCCAGTTTTAAACAATATAGGTATTCGCTCTCTCCGGGGCAGACTTCCGTCCCCCCGACATGCTTTCGTTTGATCTGGGTCTCTACCTCTGTCGACATTTCGACAAATTGTATTCCCGGCTAGGTACTACTCTCGACGAACTATCCCGGAAAGGACTGACGGACACCTAAGCCCCTCTACTCGTCGGTACGACTCAAGTCGAGGAGTGTCAGGACACGGCACGGGGCTAGTCCGTGTGCACCAGAAGCCAACCGAAAGCCTGAAAGCTCGCGAAGGGTTCCCGCGTAGGTACTCCTAAGCCCGGCAACACACGCGCATGCAAGGTTTATTTTATTACGTCGACCGTCGAATAGTTGCCGCGATTCTCCCCCTCGGCTCGTGCCTTCCCAGCGCCCTTGGGACCAATTAGGAGACATAAAAAATTAACGCCGACCTATTCCGGGGAAAGGTACTGCAGCTGTAGGTGTCTGTGTAGGTACATCGTACGTACCTAAGGTTCACTTTAGACAATTGACTCTCGTGTTGGTAATCGGCCTTGCGGCTTCACCGAAACGAGTGAGGCGTTATGGTGAAGCACGGTGTACGTTCTAGGCGATACGGTGGAATTTTATGGTGTACGACAAGCGCACGCCTGTTTGTGCAGGAACTATTTGTGAAATGACACGAGCAGAGTTCTCGCATGCAACTTGATATACGACCACGGGATATTTGACTCAGCTTGCGCGCACGCCGTTCAGCTACAGCTGACGAGAGAAAAACTTCGTCCCTGATTTACTCCCACGCGCGGTTGATCGATGGACCAAATAATTATTTCACTCGGCAAGAATATATCGCCGAGGCACGATGTGTCATCGGCTCATTCGTTATATCTATAGGTATCCTGGTTTAGCAAAATCAAAAAAATTCCTCTCGCTCGCTGTTATACGAATTCTGGGTAATCGGTTTCATCTAATTAACGGAATTGCTTCGTTCATCTAATCAGCAATACTTATTATCGATCGGGCCGCCATATACTCCTGTACAATCTCAACGTGGCGCTTAAATTCAGACGGGGTCGACGGTGGGGAGGGTTGACGAAGATGTAGGGTCAATTACTTACGTCAGATTCTTAGCAAAATTATCTTCCACCCGAGTTGGCCCAGCTTTACGATGTAGAAAAGCCGCTCCAGTCAAAATGTCGCAATGGATAAAAATTATTCCCTCTAATTTGAATCGCCATCCGGACCATTCTGGAAACCCAAACTGAAATTCAAAGCTCTTGACGTCGTCGCTCGTTCGCCAGTCGCAGGGCCACGCGGAAGCAGCCATGCACCTCTTTTTCTATTATACATTAATAAATTAGGGAAACAATGGTTGGGTCCTCACGTGCGTGGCATGCTGACTTTTGCCGTACATACTGGAAACACGTAGGTCACGCCGCGGAACCGGTGTCTTTCGCATTTTCTGCGGCAATAAAAAAAAGCTTGGATAAAGGCGGCACGAGGGTACCAAGATCTCGGGGTTACTACCCGAGGCACTACGCGCCTAGCCCATGCTGACGATGTTCTAACCCCTGTACTATAAAATGTTTTACAGCCGAAAGGGGATACCGCAAAAACATTGAACACCGATGTGACCTGGGCATGCCGAGAATTCAATTAAAAAACAACAGACAAAGAGCTGATAAGTTTCAGGACTTTTTCATCACATTTGAGAACTGAACCTGTGGTCTGCCATCTGGGCACCCGGCTTACGGATGTAGGTACGTGTACCTTATGCGCGAAATAAAAGGGTCGATGTTTATTGTGTCGCGAGTAACTGCAGGCACAGATCGGCGGCATGTGCTTATCAAAATGATGGACGAGCAAAGGGAAATTAAACAGACGGTTAATGAATATTAATGAAATCGAACGGCCTTCTTTATTTGTACTACGAATTGTTCCTGAAACATAATCGCAAGGATAGTTATAACTTGAATTCTGAAAATTTATTCGTATTGTAGATACTTTATATTATCCGGAATACTGCACGTTTCGTTGTCAGTCATTCTTTCCGAACTTTTCATCGCTCGCTATTCATGCGAGACAGAAGGGTGGTTATATACTATTATTGGCACCCAGGTCCATCGATCTTATGGTTGTTTTACATTGGAGAATTCGGGTTTCGAAATCCGCACATCTCGGGGCATATTCGATATCTTCCGGCCGATTTGATCGCGCGTGATCGGAACAGCCAATCGGGATTCTTCGCGCCCGCGATGATACGTGTGTTTAAATAAGGGAGGAAATTTTATGCGCCATTTGCGACCCCTACTCACTTTTGGCCTTGAGTTTTCGGCCCGCTTCATTGTCCGGTAAATGTACCCTGAAGCAGCGACCGAATGAATATCCCCCACCGTCTTCATAGCGACCGGGTTTCAATTTTTATCACATAACTTGAGAAGGAGTGCGATATCGGCCGTACGGTTTCGGGTGGAAATTCAATCAGATTCGCCGACCCCTCTTATGCAAAATATCTCAGCGTCGGTTTCCCGGTGCACTTCGAGTGCTAGGAACACACTACGTAGGTATATTCGGTTCAAAACAGCGATCGATGCGAAACGCTCGACTCCGCAAATATCCGATTATTATCCCGAAATATTTCTAGACGGCAAAACGAATGCCACATACCAATATTGAAGTGATCAAACATTCTTTGCGAAATGAAAATGTGAACTCGCAAAGACTTGTTCTGTTAATTTCGTCGACGAAAATGAATCCGGCTACGCAAACTCCACTGTCAACTCAAAGCAGATGAAATATCGCTGCTCTGGTTGAAGACAAGCAGAGAAGCGCAGCAGTAGTTGAACCGAAGGTCTGACAGAAGGCCCTCGTCATAACGTGGTTTCAGGCCTGAAGCCTGCTAAGGCTGGAACAAGATCCGGAAATTTGGGAAAGCTCCGTTTAATCCGTCACCCCAGTTGGGAATTTGCGAACAAGACGTAGAAGACGTATATTCGCGTCGTATACTCCACGTCCCCTAGCATTAGGCAAGTTGTGACGCACCCGAGTGTGCTAGAGATCAAATCTCGAGTTGGGCTCAACCGGCGTGTCAACTTTCCCGGAAGTTGGCCGGCTCGAGGCAAGACAAATCGGAAGGAGCAACGGCGGAGGCTTGATTCTGGTTTTTTTCACCAGAGAAGAAACTGATGCTGCTGCGATAGAAACCGTCAAAGTAGCACCTTGGACCCCGAGTGGAATTTGCCCACATTCGAGATACGCGGCTCGAAGCGATATCCGCGTGCAGCCGGCAGACGGCGGGAAAATATAAGCTCCCCCATAAATAAGAAAAGTTGTTGCGTCCTGCTCTGGAGAGGCTGCAGACTTAGACTCTCCAGACTCTGGAATCCGAAGGGAGGACCGCGCCTCGCTACGCGTGGTTCTCTGGTGATATCGAGTGATTTGTAGCGACTTGTTTCACTTCCCGTTATACCCGCATATTCCCGTCCAATTTCTATTATCTGCGTATAAGGTGCTTCTTCGCCGGAGAAAAAACCCGCCGTTTCTTTTCACTCGATCGCGAAGGCTCTTCGAAGGCGGAAGGCCATTAGCCGAAACGGATCGTGCTGAGAATGACCAACACGCGTCTCGAAATTTCATGGCTGTATCTCATGTTCACATCCGCAATTCGTGCATGTTACTCCGAAGAGTCGCCATCGCGTGTCTTTCAAATTCTTGCGCCGTGAACTCTGCGAACTTCGTCCGTAAATAAGGATGTGCACTTTGCTCACTTGGCCACTTCGCAGACACCTCTCGATATGGGGCAAAAACGTTGGCACTGAGTTCAGGGTACAGATTCACACTGAATTTCAACTGATATCTTTGATCGAATGCGGAAATCGGCAGTGATTTACCGGATTTCAACCAACACTAGAACCTCAGGCCTGTAGCGTAGATCCATCCCAACCCGGATTAAAATCGGATGGTGCAGATATAGGGCGGCCAGGACGCGGGTGCAACGTATAAGCCCGTCTATTTCATCCAGCGAGTGGCTGTGGAGATGATTCGATCGAACCGAACTGGATTATAACCGTATCTACGTGCACGTGGAGTCTGTGCCATAGCCGTGCCGCAGATTGATAGAGAGTGTATTAATATCCTGTAAGAAATAGCGCGCGCAGTAAATCCTCTTACTCGTACCTGTACAATGCAGACTAGCTTGCAGCTTAGCTCTGGATTTCGCCGTAGCTCCTCGATATGGATTTCAACGGTAATACGGATGTACGCGTGTGAACGAATGAGCCTTGATGAAATTTTTCACACTTGTTTGTCAAATGAGAAAAGGAAAATTTAAATACACAGATCGAGTAATAATGAGCATTGGAAATATATCGCAACAGTATCGTTCTCGAGGATAAACCCACTCGCTGTGTGCTCGTCCAGCCGTTCATCCGTTTTACGAGCTCTCCTCGTTTATCGAATCTCCGAGTAGTCCTCCTGACACTGGAGCGCAATAAAAAGTATCATGAGTGAAAAAAATAATACAGAAAAAGAAAGAAAAGGAGTAAAACGGGAGATACATCAATTTGCAATTTGAAAGTGAAGTGGTACTTGAATCGAGAGGCAAACTTGATCGTCGTGCAAGGATTAAGCCATGTTGGAACGGTTAAGTGAGCCAGAAGTAACATTGATATATTTCGTGGCTGCTGGGAAAAACGGTATGGCGCGTTCACATTTACTTCCATCGTTTTAAAGTAATTGTATTTCAATAACCGACTGAAGAAAAAATTGTCAAATGGAAATAATAGACGACGATGTAATGGTTCCCAAAAACGTTATATAGACACTATCTACCTTCATGTTTAATCCCAAGAAAATAGTTTAAGTTTCAACTATAACGTGTATCGCGTCGCCGAAGCAAAAAAACCATCCGCTCCGACTTAAAGTCGTTTGAAAGTAGTAAAATGGCGAGTAGAGTTGAAAAATGAATTACCACGGTGAACTTCTTAAACTTGACGAGGGATTAGCGTGATAGGAAGAATCTATTATAGGACTTGTCGTGTTTTTGACGATCAAGGCATCCGGCGCGTCACACCGCCAGGGCGATCAAGAAAATAGCGATGGTTCGATCGACTTTGGAACGTCACCGAAATTCCCTCGCGAAGTTCTTGCCCCTTCAAGATCCCCTCCGAGTTCACAGCCTCCGTATACGACTCGGCTTACAAATTGCCAAACTTCTTACCGGAGCTTTTTCAAGGCAAGAAACAGAATGAGGGGGTGCGCCCAGCCAGTGTGGATTTTATCAAGAAGTTTTACCCGATTTATTGCTACTCGAAACTGCCAAGAGATGGAATCGATTCATATCGTTCCCACGCACGCACACGCCTGTCCTACCTTCACCAACGTAATTTCTACTCGTCCGCATACGTGGGCATCTGCAAAATATTTACCCTGCAGTTAGTGCCTGCGTTCAGCACTTTCATCGCGTTCGTTCCTGCCGGGGGCCCCGGTGGCTTTCGACGTTCAATTAATCAGCACGAATGATTCCGATTCGTTTGTCAAGCAGGTCCCAATTCAAATACACGCCACTTCTCACGTGCTCTCGATTTTACACGGCTAATTAATCGGATGCCTGGTATCAAGCCTCGGGGTCCGCAGGGGCGCTCACTCATCTCACCGTGTGGGAGAAAGGAAGAAGACTTCAAAGGTGAATGTATCGTTGAACTCGGGCAGAGATCTTTGATGTCAGCACTGAGCTCATTGTCCGTAATTACCTTAAAATATAATGAAAACAAAGCAATCTTCCGGACGCATTCTGGGATGGGAATGAACCCACTGATTGTAAGTTACTTCAAAGGTATTAGAGGATCTTTTATCTTTTATAACTGCTCAGCATTCTGTCTTCCTCTCATTCTCTATTTCTCTGCATCTCTTCTTTATTTTCTCTGTGACCTGCCTCTTCCAACATTTTGCCGCCACTTCCGCAGTTCACTGCGCCCCTAAATTCGCCGAAAACAAGGCGGGTCAAGGTGGTAAAATTCCGGGGCGAATGAGAGCCGGAGGGTGACTTCTACGGAGGCCTGAGCATCGCCCTACACACTTTGAGTCTTAAATAAGGGGGACGAAGTCGGGGATTTTTCCAGAATCTACAGGTAGCATACACTCACTTCAAGGTTAAAACCTCGCTCATGCCTCCCCGTACATCCATCCACACCCACGCCTTCCGCGTTCGCGCACTCACCACGTGTGCACACGAGCTCGTGCCATGGAACAGATGGGCATGCTCACCGAAACGTACTGAACCGAGCGATATCAATATTGGTCTGTCGTTAGCCCAGCTGATGCTTAGATAAAGCGTATCCAATATACGCGTGTAAGCCTACGCGCCTATTCGGTGGCTGAGGTTATTTATTGTTCACTCTGTTTATTTTTATTACCGTTCAAATCTTCTTTTGCAAAATAGATGCGTCGAGTGATTAAGAGTTATTCTACTCAATGGTTGTTCTCTTCACGGGATATTGCGTGATTTTAGTTTTGACCTTCTAGCTATTGATTTTTGTCTGAATACTTCTTTTTCGGGTTTTCTTTCTGTTCCCTACGCCGCATCGAAAAACATCTTCCAGGACCGAGTTTCAATTTAATAATTACAAAATGTAACGATGCAGAAACGAGAAGCTTGACTCGAACGGTTGACCGACTCGAACGTTCCTGTATAGGCTCTTCGTAATCAAGTCATTCGGTTTTATTTCTTGAAGATAATCGAGTTACCAGAGCCGCCTTGGAGAAGGCTGGGGGAGACAACGACATCTCCGACGACGAGATGGGCATAATAAGAATGGCCGCGTTAACGGTTATAAATTTATCCACTATTTATTCCGAGTCGGTGATCGCGTCCGTTTTAGAAGCAAGAAAAAAACGCGGGGGTAGTTGGTTTTAGGGGAAACATCCGCGGTTCCGTATATTATCTTGCTAAGATTCATAAATTTTCAACAATCGCGTTTAATATTAAAAGAAAGTGGAAGACGAAGAAAAATAAATGGAAGAAGAAGAAGAAGAAGAAGAAGTATAGAGTAAGAGGAAGTAGAAAACGCAAAAGAGTAAAAAAAAGAGAGTATGAGAAAATAAAATAAATAAATATAAATCAAGCAAAACGTCGTGGGGGCCACTTCGACAAATATTCGAAATTTAGCATTTTTCCTCTACTATTGTGCTCCGCGTGCATCTTTGTACCCACATATTAAACAACTTTTTTCTTCTCTCTTCCTCTCTCTCTCTCTTTTATTCACGATTTCGTCCTTGGCCATAAATTCCTGCGAGGACGTATATGCCTAGAAGAAAAGGGCTTTTCATCGCGGCCGCGTGGCCGTTGCCCGATACTTCAGCGCGTGCCTTACCCCCGATACTGCAGGGCTTGTATAAAGGGGCTTTTTGCGTCAGAGTCCCGGACCGCGCCGGTGTGTATAAATATGGACTTCTGCGGTGCAGAGGAAAAATAGCTCTGTCCCATCCCGGCGTCGTTCGATGGGCCCCAATCGCGAGTGAGCCACTTTCATATCTACTGGGTGCGCTAAATCACCTCACCTGCTGGTGGCTCCCCCAAGAAGTGATCGATGGCTGCCGATATTGAGGGCGACATATGGAGTATCCGGGACGCGCATCTGCCCGACTCTAGGACCTACTTCCGTCCTCTATCCTCTAACTTTGCCAGCCTCACTCCCTCTCTTTCTTCTCCATTCTCTCTCATCTCTATTGTACGCGTGACCATGTGAGGAAGCTTCTTCCCTCGCGGTTTTCAAACGCGCCGCGGCCGATCCTCTTCGATACGACACGAGGTTACCACCAGGTGATCCAACCACTTTTACCACCAAGCATCCCCTCCATTTTCGTAAAAAATTTTGTGCCTATATGGCTAGCAGACGTTGAACGGAGAGAATAATACGTTCTTTAACAAAAGCGAAATAAGCGCGTCGGTGAACCGTTTCTTGTTTTCTGAAACTGATCAGCCCTTGGAATGGTCTACGTTTATTTTTATCGGGTCGTACGGATACACATGAATATATTCGATTGGGTCAACCAGACTAGGCTGCATTCAATAACGTTTAAAACCCAGCTGTCATATGCTATCCATCGATAGGTAAGGTAACTGAACAAGAATAGTAGTTCGCCGTAGAACGTCGTGTTTAAAAATAGTAACCGTATGCTCATTGACCATTGCAAACCTCCAAGAGCGGATTGATCAAAAATTGATAGGTTGAAATGCAAAACCGTGATGTGAAGCGTCTTCATTGCTCTCAATATAATCCACGAATATCCCGTGCGATTTGAAATAGAAATTTAATAGTAATAATTATATCATTCGCTCTTCGCATGCAGCTCCGCGCAGTAATTCCATCAAACTATAAACAAGTAAGTAACCTCGTAATTTGTGAAGGGTGGGGGAAAGAAAATTGTCCAAAATCCATTCTCTCACCCCGGCACGAACAGAGAAGGTCCTGGGAGAGAGGATGCCTGGTTTTGTTCGACCAGTTTGACACACCAGCTTGGGCCTGTGATCGTAGACAACATCTTGTTCGCATTTGCCATAACTGTAACGACGTAAGCGTGCATAAATATACGAAATCGGTGTATGACATGGAGGAGGAGAGAGAAGAATCCTGCGACGGCCTCCTCCTCCCACCTCTTGGCGAAGTGCCGTAGTATACGGGAACAGGGACCAACCCCCGGCCCCAGTAATATATGATTATTATTTTCTGCTTTATTGCTTTATCGGTGGTGCCGGTGGAGAGCAGACGAGGGACGACGAGGGACGACGAGGGACAACGAGGGGGGCCGGAAGCAGGCAAGAAAGCAAGCAAGCAGCCAGGCGAGCGAACGAGCACACCTATTTTGTATTCCCGAAGCATTTTACCGCAGCTAAAGCTCTTCGGATAAAATTAATATTCGACGCGATACTTGATCGCTATGGGCGAGAGAGCGAGCGGAGGGAAACGGCCAAAAGTATCTCCTTCCGGAACATCCTGGCTGCAGGGAGAACGGCGACGAGACGCGACGCGACGCGGTACGATGCGGTGCTCGTTACGTGGGTCCACTACAATCCTCCCTCCGCAAATCTCAACGTGTAATCGCTGAGTACCCGCCTTACTCTACCTACCCACTGCAGCAGGTTGTTGTCCATCGTCCCCGGAACTTTTACGACTGGGACGTCGTTCTCTCACAGTTAATTACGCCGCCAAAGAGCATACCGAGTATTTTTAACGAGCTGCGCGACTTTCGCCCCGCGTCGGGCGAACCCGCGGCACTGCCGGCTTAACCGTACCCTCAACCTCGAACATTTCACCAACTACAACCAACCGGGCTTAACTCGCCGTAATTGTTTCCTCCTCTCTCGACGTGTACCTTTCGCCCACCTGCTCGCCGTGCCGCCCACCGTTTCGTCTGACGTATCGCCGATTACGCACCCAACGACGCGACCATCGCCGCGCGTATCAATAAGGTATTACAACGACGCGACAAGATTTATTATACGCCGGTGAATCTCTGCCGGTGACCAGCCAAGAACTACAATGTCCTCCGCTGATCCATTCCTTCCGATCCGGGTCCGATGGCTTCCGTTTTTATCTCTCTCTCCCACGGTCGGATCAGCCCAGCCGCCAGCGAGGCCTCCCAGGCGCACCCAGTGATTTATTTCATCCATTTCTTGGGATTATTTTATTTATTGCCCTTGTAATCGATGCGCTTCCGGAACTCTTCCTGATTTCGGATATCCTCGGGCTCGTCGCCCACCGGATAGCTCGCTGCTGTTGCTGCTGCCGTTGCTGCACCCGCTTCTGTATCCTTATTCGACCAGCGTTACGCCGATAGAAAAAAGTGGTTTCTCCGGTCGACAAATACATTGTTCTATTCAGCGAGAGCTTCACGTGTTCACCAGTGAAGAAATATCCTGTTTGGCGTCGTACAGAGTCGATTGTTCGTTTTTCCTCGTCTCTTTCTCTTTTCTCTTCTTTAGATGCAATCACGACGTATTTTCAAGCCAGAGCAATACTGTTGACTCGGCAAATCCTTGCTCTCCGTGTGTGCTCTACACAAACATGAGTATTATTCGCAATTCGAGGTTGTTGGTAGCTTGTGCAAACCGTATATGTGCCACCCGGAGCAAGGTGAAAAAATTCGCTGGAACAATACTTTACTCGTTAATTCACGTTGGGAATCGACAGCGTGCCACCTGCTTCCAACTCGAACATTTATTGGGACACCCAGGTTCTTATTTATAACGCAAGTCCTTCGGTTATGGCCTTTCCCAACATGCGTCGTAGAGTGCTCCGCATCCGGATGCAATCTTCAAGAGGACGTGTAGCCGAGCTGTAGTATCGGATGGTTCGAGTTGTTTGAAAGATAACGGGCGTCCAACGGGAGTGGCAAAAGTTAATTACGAGCAGCGTCACGTCTTGTCTAATTCAATTAAGTGTATATGTTTAGGGGAATCGCACGAGAGTCAGAGGGCGTGTGCACCAGTAAAGCTCGAGAGTTGCGTGCGGCGTTTCACACATTGATTGTACCCAAAAGCGCTGAACAACGTTAATCGGTTGTTAATTTACATTAGTTCTTGTTGCGAAGCGCCTCGATACCGCGAGATAACAATGGAATCATCGCGCGTGTACACGCACCTCACAAATTTCCTTACATATCTCTACGTTATGTACTACGCAGCGACCTTCTGCCGAATATCTGGTTCACCTAAACGACAGACTAGCTCAGCCGCGTTATCTCGTCCCTCAAAGAGCTCGGCTGAATCACGTCAAACCCGAGATAAGATTTCGGATGTTTGCAAATCATTCAAGAAAAATCGGACACGTGCTACGCTGTCTGTTTACGATTTTAAATCTCATGTCGTATATATATGTATACGTATATACACACGTGTATACATATCTACAAACGTTGAGCCTTGGTAGGAGGGAAGTGGCGGAGAGGAGGTACAATGACTGGTCATTCGAGCAATTATACGCCAAATCATCGAGGAATGCGCCTGTGCCTTGCGTAGGTTGTTTTCACACGTTCATGCTTCACTCGGTGGACGAATATTACTTAACCACAACGTGAGTCGCCTAATCTGTAGATATTATTCCAAAAAGAGGGTTCGGATAGATACCACCGTACATTTACACTCAGCCAAGAGATTTGTGTGCGATTACATCCAACAACTATTTCATTTGCATCGACGATGTCTTTACGATGACTTACCGAAATTGCAAGATCTACTCCAACGCATCAGCCTAGCATTCTTATTCCTCACCGTAATTGTTTTTGAAGATCACACAGCCACTCTGTTCCGGGTACCCTGGTGAAAGCAAGTTCCTTTTTCGCCAAGACGTCTCACAACCACCCTTCCTGTCTCCTCTTATCTGGAGCCGTGAGAGTGAAACAAGTGTGACCCAAGGGGCAAGTGCTGCTACCACTAATAGCACATCGCTTGGCTGTATGTTTGCAAGCGTGAACATGCGTTCTAACACCTGGATGTCGTGCTCCCTCGAACATCCTTCACCATGATGACGTTCAGCAACGACGACGAGCAAAGCTAGAGGTAACTTTCTTCTTGAGATGAAAAATAAAAGGGAAATACACGTAGGAGGAAAAAAGAACGGGTAGTGTGAAAATAATCGATGCTATGTTGTATTCTGGCTTTGGGTGAAAGCTTAAAATGTGGTTGCATCACGGTGTCTCTCCGCCTATCGATTTAATTTTTATAAAACTCATTCACTTACATTATAATTTTTAACACAAAAAAAGAACGTGGACAGAGCAAAAATTTTTTATGCCACGTATGAGAAAATTGCGTACTTCTAAGATTCACATCTCCTGGTAAAATAAAGTGCAGAGGTCTGTCCACCGGCTTAAAGGTGCTAAATTTATTTAGTGAAAACACAGTGGGGCAAGAGTGGCCATAAACTGTGGGGCTACGGTGGCATGGCCTTTTCATGTGAATAGTTTATCATTGCTGAAATTCATGCCAACCCGTCTACTATACATTTACTCCATTACATCATTGGGGCACTTTTGAATTATCGACGAACTACAGATGATGCGTTTACGTCAGAACATTAAACATTACACCCATGTCCCAAAAGTGCTTGCAAACTGCGTCGTTCCTGTCACCTGCCAAATACGATATTTGCCTTTCTTTATATCTATTCAGAATCTACAGATAATATACGAGAAAAATGTCGAGTAGAAAGACAGCCTCCCCTTGGAAAAGTCAAAGTTGACCTGCACCAGCCATTACATATATATATATATATATACATATATATGTATATATATATTCTCCGGGCGAGAAGTTGGACTTGAAGAAAGCAGCATCTGGCGCTGGCTGGAGTTTAGACCGTGACGAATGAGAATTTGAGTAGCAATCATAGATCGGGTGGGGCGGTCGGCGAAGCTCTGGAAGCTCCATGGGCGAAGGACGTCTTCGTCGTCGATTGGAAAGTGAAGCACGTTCTTGTTGCTTCGGGGCCCCGCGCAATTCAATCTAATATCCACTCGTCCCGAGCACCCGCCAAACCCCCGTCTACCACCTATTCGCCTCGCTTGGTTCCTTAATAACGAAACGGCGTTATGACAAAAGTTCGCTGACGAGGCTAGCCCGCTCGGCCTGGAGATGATCACCAGCCGGGAATTCCTCGCCGCGAAAAGCCGGTGGAAAAAGAGCCCGCTGGATCCCCGGTAAGGCCACGCAGAGGAGCGCGCAGGGTCGAGGGGAGTTGCAGTTCGGATTGGGGCCAGTCGTCGCTGTCCCCTGTGCCTTGATCATCAGCGAAGGACAGCGGGAGACGTAATACCATTGACAAGTGGAATCACGTGACCAGAAAGAAGACGCAGCGCCGATCGCACGCAGTTTTCTGCCGCCTTAAAACCGGCGCTAAACGCGAGAGCGACGTTCGCCTGGGTAATAAAAATTTTATATACGCGCATGTAATTTGTGTGTACGCATGTATAGGTACGCGTGTTTAGTGACCTCGACACGTGGAATCTCATAGCTGTGACATACACGCGTATCATTTTGGGCGTAAAATTTCACACCATTTTCGCGTCATATCGTCGAAATGAAGCTCCCGTCTCCTCGTGGCTTCTGCACCCCCTGCACTCTCCTATGCTGTTCGACCACGAAAATGTAACAACGCTTCCTGACCCTCGATACTCATGATCGAGCACAGAAGGTTTGTACCTTGTTAAGGAGCGGTCGTTAGTATACGGTGTACCTAATAGTGCGAGAAAAGTTTTTAGCCGCTTCTAGATCAGGTTCCTGGTTATTAGTACGGTCTGGATGTCACGATCACCGTGACTCATTACGTGCTCAAACAATTGTAAGATCCGGTGTAATAACTTATCTCCGATGGCTGAGTATGCCGGCTGAAGTCCGAATAATGAACGCGTCTTTACGCGCCTGATGAGTCTGAAACAGTGCTTCGGCTGGGATTGGGCATTTCTCAATTGGACACTGGTAAATGAGCTTTCAGAATTGTCACGACATAAAATTCCCAGGTGATCGAACGGTCGTGATCTCGTCGATAGAGTGTATATTGATATTTCGAACCTCTATTTCTCTCTCTCTCTTTCTCTTGCTGATATTTCGCTGAAATGAATCGCCTCAGAATTTTGCAACATCAGCTCCCTGATATCAAATCGTACCTACCCACGCACGAGCCCGTTAACTACTCAGCTAATATTAGCTCAAATGTTGCGTATATAAATATATATATGTATTATATATATATATATACCTTGTATATTAGATATATATATGTATATATATATATATTTTATTGCGTGACTTTATACACAACACGTGCTGTTTCGCTATATACATATTAGTTAATGATGTCGATGTCATCACTACTCATTCTGCTGGTAACGCCATGATTTGTTTGTCATCGCGAGTGTAAGATCTGGAAAATTTGCAAGAAGTAACCCTTGGGTCTCGTAAACAATGCCGTATCGGTAGCAACAATATTATTCGATCTGCATATATTTAGAAATGTTTTTTCACTCTTGGTTCTTGACGTGGTACACGACTCGTTGCAGTTCAGCGATTATCCGTGTGATCATTGTGATATATTTTCAAAGCATCGATGCGCTCGAAAAGCGAAATATAGTTGCAGCAAAGAAGCATAGGCGAGTGAAAAATTGTTGTAGCAAAAATCGCCCTATTACTGCATGCGAAAGTGAAGAAGAAAAAAAGCTGGTTGGAGAAGGAGCTCCAGTTCATTCTGATCCTTTGAAGTTTTCTACCAACTAATGGAAAGGTCAATTAAATCTTTTCAGGTACATAAGAACCGGTAACAAACTTGCTAGCAAATCTAATGTAATACAACCGATGAAAACGATAATTTATTCGACCGAAGGAAGTGCTCGTGGGTCGTTGGTTCTTTCATGTCAGGTAAGAATGCATCAAGAAATTGCAGGTATGCATGGAGGTATCGACTAACGGCCAGACAGCTTGATTATCCGATCTTCCGCTCACAATGGAAGATCCGAAGGTGCAGGTAAACTCCTTGTTAGACATAGTTCAACGTGTAAGTGCTTTGTTAGTCACACTTGCATAGTCTCCGCTGTGCCATAATGATATTAATGGTATTACCGCGGGGCTCTGATACCTCAACAACGCACCTATACCCACCCGTACCCCGAACAACCATCTAGAGATCTTCCCGCTGTTGTTGTTATTTTTTTCTTTTTTCCACAGAGCTCCCCCCTTGTTTAAAATATGCTCCGTTGGCCAAGCATGAACCTACTTTTCTTACGTTATTTGATACCTGCTAAGAACTATAGGTTTACAGTTAAACCGCGGAATTCAGATGACTTTTTTGTGTCACGGAGTCCACGTGTCCGTTGAGTACAAGGACACCTTTGAATTCATATACTCACGTCACATATTACATATTACTGATAATATACCTCCGATTTTCTCGTGATGTCAAACCTAGGCGGGAAGATGCGTTATACGTAAAAACGTCACATGCTTGCGAGGTCGTGGTGATCAGTTGAACTCCGTGAACCGAGTCAATTCTGATAGATAAGTGACGATATATCAGGCGCCATCGACTTCGCAATGGCAAACGGGTTGATCCTCGTCCCGCGTGCGTAGCTGGGAGAGTGCAGAGTGTAACCAGGAAGTGCCAATCAAAACAAAAGACGTTGCACAACCGTCCAACACGCTTGACGTACCTACTCATAATCAGATGATGCCGCGCGTTTATCCACATGGGAGACGCGGCACGTCCTGGATCAAAGGCCAGTCAGCACGCAGTGATCCAAGCTTCACTTGTCGGTATACTGGGCGCCACGTCTCGATGAGCTTTATAATTCGCAATTCTTTTCATACTTCAATGTAGCCGACCTCACATGCTCCAGGACGAAACATACTCGTTAGCAGTCTACCACATGGCTTGATTCCCACTAGAGCCGTCTTTGGCCTGCAGGAAACATTTCCATTTTTTAATTAACGGAACTAACATACATATATATAAAGTAGAGCGTCTGGAATGAAGACTTTGATATGCAGTAAGAAATACATTTCACGCTACTCTAATACTGATTACTAGAACAAGTGTGAAATTCTTTACACTACTGGATATACTGGAATAGATCTCGGATTTCACCATCTCCCACAGTTGTTACAGAATTTATGTTACTGGCTGATAGACAGTAGAGCGGGAGGTGAACGAGGAACATGCGAGAACGTTAGGCGAAAATTCGAAATCGACGCCAGTCCATTGTTATTTTTTCAAAGGGCAAGGCGAAATTCAGGGAATAAGAGATGAGAAATAGGTCGATGACCAGACAATTCGTAACGACTTTACTTGCAATGAATGATGAACAGTGACGTCACAGGCATAAGCGTCAGGCACCATTAACGGGTTGTTATAAACAGCTGGCTAATTGGTCCCTTGTCCCTTATTCAACATTAGGTGTACCGCGGCTAATTACCGCTAATTGATATTTCGCCTTGTTCAGGCTTATCCCGACGTCACGCATCGTCTCGCGTCGTGTTCATGCGGCGTAGGAACGTAATCGGCACGAGTTACCGCGGCCAACCGAAAAAGTGCATGTGGAGCGAAGGTTGGTGCATGTTCGCATTCTACCAACCTACCCCGTAAATGCACCGTGTAGGTACATACGTAGTTACTCGTCGCGACGCTCACCGTCTGCCTCGTAGTCGCCACGCCTTTATCTGTGTGCACGTGAGAATACGTGCACGTATGATAGGAAACTTACCGCACTTAGTGGCGTATAGTCGGGCGCCGACGTTTGCGTCGTCTTTGTCTCTACTGAATAATTCACGAATACGGCGCCAGTGGTTTCGCTCGGCAAAGCTGGTCCGAAAAACGCATAAACCTTACTTGCCGTCGTCCGTACTATATGCGCGTACCTTGTACTGCATGCCTGCTTTATACCTACCTTCGCACGTGTCGCCTCGCGCACCGCGAGTGAACACCGGAAAAGCCTCGACGGTTTTGCGCCCGGGTTCATCGCTGATCCCCTTTGACCTGTGAAACCCTCCGAGCACTTCGAGTCACCCAGTATCCTGACTGACACAGTCTAACGGTGCCTCGTTCCAGCGTTTTCTATACGTACGCGATGATATTTCGGTCGTCCGAGCGTATAGGTGCAAGGTATGTAAGCACTACCTCTCGACGGGGCACCAGGTTGTAAAATATAAAAGTCCAATGGCACGAACGGCAATCGCCGACGTCGCTCACCGTCACTGGATAAAATCCTTAAGTGTCACGTTTTACCACTGCGCACGCCCTTTTACGCCTTTTTATCATCTCGGACGGGAGAGATGGATACCCTGCAGTTCAGAAGCGTATTACGACCTTTCGCACGTCAACGTCGCCGAATGGCCAGAAGCCGTTTCCTCGGGTCATTCTTGGAGAGTTTTGAAGACGTGACGCCGACGAAGAAGTAAAACTTTGTATTAACGGCTGAGTTCGAGATCGGACTGAGCGCGATTAAAGGGAGGACCGATTGGCAAAGTTTTTCTTTCTCGTTTCTATCATTATGTCTTATACAGCATTTTCCGAACCAAACCAAGCCTGCAAGGTTCCCCTCTAGTATCAGGTAATTTTTCATCATTCAACCACCGACGAGGTGGCTTTCGCATTTCTTGAATTCTCGCAGAAGAATCACAAACATTATTGGTCACATTTCACCGCAGTGTGGCAAGCAGCAGATTCCTACCTACATTGCCTACTCTCAGGTCAAGGACTGCGGTAACCGCTTTAATCCAAGATTCCGTAGACTAAGGGACCCGTTACCTTGACCGGCAGACAGAGTGGAACGTGTCACGCATAACTGCATAATGTTCCTGTATTCACTTGTGACAAATGCACACCGAAGGTTGCTGATAACGTCCGTTGTTTTGAATCACGGGGTATTTACTCTTGAACGTGAGTTGATATTTTTATCATATTGGTGAGCGAAGGTGAGAATACTTGAAGGACGCTGCAGAGGCTAGTTATAAGTACAATTAGATTGGCGTCCGTTAATAACTTGAGAGATTACAATATGAAAAAGTCGTTGCAAAAAGAAGTTGACAGACACGTACTTCTGTTAAATTTGTGTTGTTAAACGATGAGAAACAACGTTGGTGTGGTGTAATAACGAATCAGGAATGCGGTGACTTGGAACAACAAACTGTATCCGGTTTAAAGTGCACGGGATGGTCTCCAAGACTTATTTTAAATACCCCCCGTATGTAATAAACCTGACACGAATACTGCAGTGCAAAGTCAAAGTTGTTGGAATAAAAATGATGATGAGAACGAGACAGCTGAGAATCTAATTCGGAAGTCTGCATGAGTTTTAAATACTTTCACGTGAGTCCCAGAAAGAAATTCGAAGAAAGTAACATGCCACGTTGGGTTTATTAGCATAACACAGTGTATGTGTGAATTTTGAGCAGCCAGCATGAGACCGGGAATACCGTAAGAAAGCGAGCTGCATTTCCTTAACAGTCGAGGACGGCTGGTTACCGTTCTCAGAGCTATGAATGAACTCGTGTGACTCAATGCGTCATGTGGCTCGGAGATAAAATTTCGTGGAATATTTTTGCAGACATGAAGATATTGGGCGGTTGACAAACGCGACAACCGCCGCCGTCGTCGTCGTCGTCGTCGTCGTCTTCTAAGTTTAGACTTCGACGCTATCTCCACACAAGCGAGCGTCGCGCCTCGACTCGACTCAACTATACTTTAGTGGTAGAAGTCTCACGCCGGCGACTCGTGTTGTGACTGCGAATTCTTTGCAGTAAAACCAAGCGTCCGTTAACGCTTCTCCTTCGGCTGTACGGCCGCCGCGCCGCGTCGTCAAGACAATCCAACGACTCTCCCCGCTTCCAGGGAGGTCCGAGACCCCGTCTGCGTGCCTGAGAGCCGTATCGCTACGGAGAGAGTCAACTACGAATCGCTTGAAAGCTGAGACTGATGCGTCCTGGCCTCTTCCCGGTAAGGGTCCTTGAGTTGGGTTAGCCCCGGTTAGGCCGACTTGGGACGGCCCAAGTTAGCCGAGAAGTAGAGCGCTTTGCTCGGGCTTTTCCCGGCACCTTCTCTAAACCCTCCTACACACGGCAGCCCACTCCAGATAGACTCACTCCCGGAGGTCCGACGCCGACCGCAATGTAAGCAAACGTCTTTCCGCTGCCCCGTCAACTTCGCGAAACTACGTCGAGGGTTCGGTTTTCGGTTACCCAGAGCTGCGGGAGCGGCCGCCGTTACGTCGACGGACGGCGGCTCTGCTTATAACGCACACTCCCAAGGCTTATCCGCGAATAATGATTCATGGTTTTCAAACCTCAGCCCGCCCGTGCAGGACCGCGCGAATGAATCTGAAATTGAATCCGCGCCCGAGCTAGGGGGGCTGAATTGCATCGGGTGCACGACCTGCCCCGTCTAGACTCACTCATTCACGTCTCGCTGTGTTCGCGACCAGCTGCCCTGTCAACTCTACCCCCAAACGGCAGCGGCTTTCGCGTTGCCAGACGATGATGATTTTTGCCTCGAGAGGTAATTCGCTCCCCGCTACCCCAACCCTACGAAAGCTCTTCTCTATTTCCCATTGCATTTATCTCCTCGCAGCATTGGCTCGAACTCGTCTCCGCACGTTGTCTTTATCCTGTAAATCTGCAACCAATCCAAGTGCTACCTCGCGTGTCAATCGACGAATTTCGGTTCGTGTCGCGTTTCTGATGCGACGCCGTTTTTCCCCCAGTGTTTGGGCTGAGCCTCGAAGTATTCGCTTACGACCAAATCCACCCATCGTGAAAAATATGGAAATTTGAAACGTATGAAAAAATCTATTCCCACGAAGAAACGGAGTGACGCTTTTAACTGGCAGATTCCCGCGCCTCTGATCAACGGCCGCAGTTCCGCGTCGGCGTCGTTGCTTCCCGAAAATTAAACTTCTCCTCCGAATCCTTCCCAGTCAATTCCACATTCTCTCTTTCCTACCCCGCTCCATATCTATTCACTTTTTCTCTCAGTTTTTTTCACCCCTGGCCACGGAGCGCATTCAGAGTCTCCGCGGTGCTCTTTTTCCATCCCACATCGCCGTCTCGCCTCCATCAGAGACTGAGCCACAAGGAAGAGAGAGCGAGATGCAAGATCGAGGAAAGGAATCTTTGCTCTATTGAGAGAACGTGCCGCGCGTCTAGTCTGGATATCAACTATTTTTCTCTCTCCCACATAAAGTCGGTAAGATGACCTAGGAGCGCGTGAATCAGACGGAGACGGCGCGGCGCTACGGTGACTAGTTCTTTCTTGGTGGTTTGAATATATCGGTCCATGAATCGGTAATAGAGGAAGTCGGAGTTTTTAGTTTATTTTTCCAGGGTGCCAGTAGCGTAGTTCCAGGAGAATTATGGCGCTCGGTAAGAACGCGGAAGCGCGACCGGGGTTGAAGATCGGGGCCTGAACTGGCAGCTGGGGTATGACGAGAGAACCTGAGGGCTGCATTATTTTTTTCACCCTTTCGCATTCAAGTATTCTGGATTTCGAGGGCGACATACGCGTTCCGCGGGAGATTTTGACGCGATCGAATTACTCGGAAAGTAGTTTGTGATTTTCACCGTCCTTACCGCGCGCCCAAGTTGATATTAAGTTTGGCAAACTCGCGAGACATTGCTAATTGTGAACGCTTGCCTTTATTTAATCAATGCGGAGCGTCTACGAAACTGTTTACTAGTCCCGTCTCGGCTCACTTACTGTACCGGGATCATTTAAATAATTATGCACCAGCTTCTTCTAGTCTGCCATAACTTTTCTTAAACAAATACCACGAGAAAGACGAATGAGCGGCTATTACGTCTCGCTATAGAAAATTCTGCGGACGATATTCACCCTTGAGAATCGTCCATCCTCAACTAAATTACCATGGACATTTCGTAGCCGTCTCGCTGTACGGTGTCGTCTTATTGCCAGGCTCATATTTCTCTGCAGCACACTCGGTGGGAGGTTAATGTATAATGAGTTCAACCTACATCACGTTTTCTCGAAAAAAAATATTACCCATGTTTTTCAGCCGTGCCACCTTGAAACTACGCTCCTGACGATGAGAGATCGAATGCTTTCTCCCAGACAAAAAGTGCTGCCTGCCCACGTCACAATAACATTCATGAAGAGAGATTATCATATAGTTGGATGAATTCTGAACAAAAGAACTACAGAGTGATTCTATAATGCTGAGAAAGAGATAGATAGATAGATAGAGAGAGAGAGAGAGATAGACCAATAGAGCGATATTACCGATTGGGTTTTAACTTGATTTGGCAGAGTTCACAGCAACAACATATTCACGAACCAATAAGTAGTGGAAATATGACGCGGAATACAAAAATTTGAAGTTTAAAGCTTTCCCGTACAAAAGTGTCGAATCCTTCCATGACACATCACGAACCATTCGAGGAACCAGGGCGATTTTAGCAACAGTCGGCTCGACCCGTGTAGGGAAAGTTTGAAACAATCTCTTATAATCTTGTCGTTGCTTTTCATTCGACAGTCACGTAAGCCTTGAACGCGGAAACTCCTCTCCGTTGGCGTTGTCGTCCTGGAGCAATCGGACTTAGGAAAAGCGACTCCCTAGCTCGATCTATCGATGAAACTTTTCACCGCAAGAATTCCAAGGCCTCGCCCCGCCCAAGCTTAGATCGGCAAAGTCAGATAGCCGTCAATTCGAAGGATCGGCCCCATTGTTGATTGTCTTTCGGCAGAAAATTGGTCCTGAATTAAACTGTTTCGCATGAGGGGATCCAGACCGTGATTCGAACCAATGGTGTGGTAACATCAATTTTTAGCCCGTTCGCATGGTTCATATTTTCGCACGAGGTGTTGGATCAGCCATGCTGTTTCGGGTTTGGATATTCTCTATTTTATCACGTTTGCGTGAAACTTATCGACAACTGGGGAGAAACTCTCGGGACTCGGGCCTCTCAGTAAATGTGTTGACGTTAGATAACGTGAGAAAGAAGAGGAGAACGATGAAGAGGTTAAAGGTCGAATGGAAGTCCTCGACCGGGAGCGTGACGGTGCGGGGTTCCACGTGTCCGTAAGCCTGAACCGGAAGCTTCGCTTCGTCGCTCGGAGGGCGGGTGTTTTTTCCTCTCTTGCAGAGGGAAGGGTCGGGCGTGCGGGAATAAGATCCACTGGTTCCGATGGTTCTTCACGTCATTAATAATCCTATGGCTGATGTTTTCGCCCCCATTTTGACATAATGAGAAAAATAGAGGTTCGAATCCTTTTCTTTGTACCATACGCGCTGCAGTTGAAAATATTTTCGCTCGTACGAGCCTGGTCTTATTTTTTTTCGCATTTCTTTTTATATGCAACCCCCCCCCCCCCCCCCTCCCCTCCCTCCGCAACAACCGGCTTCGTCCTTCTGCCCGCTCCGGTACTCAAGTTGTCTGCTACGGATCAACAACGATTGCCCCCCGGCCTTTATGCGTCAAAAATATGTCACTCGACGAGCCCGATGAAAATAAGCCTGCGAGTGACAACGAGGGCTCGTCGGTTGGCCGGGGGAATGGAAAAAAATATTTTCTGCTCTAGCCGAGTGAATCATTGTCGAAAACTACCCCAGGGGTTAACTATGTGGCTTCTGCTGCCGCTCTTCCTTCTTTTTTTCACCCCAACCGCTATTTAGCTGGAAATATACAGCTCGTTCCATTCGTATACCTGTGTCATGTGTCCGTGGTACTCTGTGATGATTCCTGGCAACTCTCAACGTAAACGAGGCTCGGGTGTCTTTGTAGGTGATGTTGAAAAAGGCAGATCCCGGCACCAAGTACCAGTAAAATATATACATGTGTGTATTATGGGAATCGCGCGCGGAATGGGAGCTTCAGGAAAAGTAAACCCGCTAAATTTAGGCAACGAGCCGAAGTCTTGGCCACGTGGTACCGTGACTTCGCGGTCTTATTGCTCCCAGGACAGTCGCGCTCGCGAGTCGGACTCTCCCGGTGTGGAATCCGAGGAAAAATAAAACAATACGAATTACAAGCGTAGGTACGTCGTGTGTCTGAAGGAGGGTTTGCTGGAAGTGGACGAGCTTGCTTGCGGTCGGCGCGACGACGTCTTCTGTACGGGCGGCTCTTGCAACGTGGGGCTCTCAGAGGGTATTCAGTCCCAAACTGCGTGTACGAAACGTCTAACATTCTCTGGCGCCACGGAAATTTTGAGACTTCAGTAGCGAGGTGGCTAGGGCGAGCCTTAAAGTAAACTTAGCAGAGTGAAATAAAACGAAACGACTGGGATTTCGCCCGGCAGGTGAACCTCCGGAGGAAAACACCTGGCGTTCGATCACTCGTCGAGATTGTAGCCTCGTATCTCTGTAATTAATTCGTTAGTATACAGGGCTGAGAAGGTGGTTATTCTTTTTGCGAAGAAGAAGAGAAAGAAGAAGGAGAAGGAGAAGGAGAAGAAGGAAAAGAGGGAGAAGAAGGAAAAGGAGAAGACCACAACCTACGTAGACCAGAACTATACTTTAGGCTTAATTATCTCTTAGAGATAAGAGTCAACGGTGCTCTCGTTGCCTCTCCTCTCTTCTTTAGTTTTGTTTCCACCTTCCTGCATGTTCTTCTCATCTCTTCCCTCCTGTTCCTCTCCTTCTCTATTCGCTCTTCTCGGCTCAGAAGATTTACGGTTCACGGTTGAGAAGACGACGGACGGACAGGCAGACGCTGCTCGAAACGACTAAATTTTACGACTCCACGGTTTAGTGCGTCTACATACCTATTTCGCTTTCATTTACCGCCTCGTAACGTGGCGCGACGAGAATCCCCTTGAAAAATGCGAACCGACACCCCCTAGTCGAAACTACAATCGCTCAAAAGCCAAGGCTCGTATTGTTTCACCGTGCCCCCATTCCCATCCCCATTCCCACATCCCGCTTCCACGTATCTTGTCTTATTATTTTCCCCAGCTTCTTCCTCTCGTTCTGCTTCCGGCGCACGTAGACCCGACGTGTATTCGAGTCTTCCACCTGTCCCTTGTACCGAGAAACTCACGGGGGTGCGTGAACGACGCATGCCGCGTGCCGCGCTCTGCACGCATGTGCGCGATAATGACACGCTCTCTCGCCATTGCAGCGTGTATGCACATTTTCCATGTAACGCCCTTATAACCCGATCGGTCACGCAGGTCGTCGACCGACTCCTCGAAGTCAACCCTATGTCAGATCTGCATAAATTTCTCAAGCAGTTTTTAAATCGGCCCAATTTCGTTCCAACGTTCGGCACAACGAGGTAATACGCGGCAGGCAACGCGCGAAAATGGGAAAATTTGCAGCGATGAAATTCGCTAGATGCACAGATGCATAAATTTTTCAGCGGGCTGAAATTTGAACGCGTTTAAAAATTGTCGTGGACCCGCATATACTCGGGCAACATAATATACACTCATGGGTGACGTTAAAACCAACGATGCAGGCATATCCCGGTGCCTTTGCCGTCTCGACGACGCTGCATACTGCAGCAGCAACAGTAGCTGCAGTCGCAGCTCAGCAGCACCGGATGCAGGCGCGACGTCAGACCGTCCCGTGACACGCAAACCTGCATTGCATTCTATACCCGCTATTACGGAGTCAGTGTCCTCTCCGCGCGACTTCCCGCCAACCCGTCGTTGTCGTAGTCGGCGACGCATTCAGAACGCGAAAGAAACCAGACGACAAAAGGAAGGATCACTCCACCCGCCCGTTCCTCTCTCCTCGTCCTCGTCACCCCTCCCTCCCTCCTTCTCTATTGCGGATTGCTTTTCGCGGTCCAATACGCGCGCGAAATTCTTCGCTACTCGCTCGTAACGCGACTGCATCAGCACCCCGCCGTATTTTCTCTAGAGAGAAGCGAGACACGGTGCGACGAGGAATTCGCACCGGGGAATTCTGTGCCCCGACATAGGCTGCGCCAGGAGTTCCTCGCAAAGTAGGTGCCTGTGTGCAAACCGTCTGCCTATTTCCTATCCGCTCTACAACCACGCCTGGGATCGTAATGTCGGTTTCGATATAAATACCCCGACTGGCATCCGATATATCCAACGGCTGACCGGTTGCACGGTATTAGCGAGGTGTTGCTGTACCCAATTAGGAATTTGTCTCCCGGTTTATCTTCCCTCGGAACGCAACCTGCGCTCCATTATTCCCTGACGCCCGCGCGGCTAAAGACCCGCGGCAACGTGTACCTACTACGCCGCAACAAGCCGTTGCTCTTTTCCTTCTCTTCACTCTTTTTTATTTCACATTATTTTCCCCTCCTCACCCCTCCCTCTCTCTCTCTCTCTCTCTCTCTCTCTCTGTTCTCGCCGGAACGGGCGCACATGGCTTCGACGTGGGATGTCCGGATGGAGCACCTGCGCAGCTACGAATATTATACATAATTATAAACCTTCTGATCTCGTAATCGGCGTCTTCTGATTACTCGTAATGACGCAACGCTTCTGCAGCACACCAAGCTGGCTAAGTGCATCGTTTGCTGTCCTTGCGTAGCATATCTGCTCCAGATCACTGATAAAGTGTACAAGTTTTTCAGAGGGGATTTCACGCGAGCGATCGACGGCCGAGCGATGTTTTAATACATATACTTGAGTAGGTTTGCAATAGTATTTAACGTTTTATAATATTCATAAAATAATATTCAATCCAGTTCTTGGCATGTAATTTTCAAATACCCAAACCTTTTCATAAGCTACCAGTCTGTGGAGAAAAAAAGGTCAATTCTTTATTGAGAAAAAGATAATTATTTTCGTCGTGAAGTTTGAACTAGTAAAAATGAATCAAATATCGACAATAGAAGAAATAAATCACTCAAATGTCAAAATTTGCAATTCTTGTTCCTTAAAAAATTCAAGGATTTTGTTTTTTTTTAAATCCATGCCACGAATAAAGAATAACATTTGTCATTTTGAACTCGTAAAAAGATTTCGTAACCTTTTCAATGCGAAGATTGGCCGTAAACTTATTCTTACGTATATTCTTTCCATTTTTGTCCCTCTTTCCCAAAGTCCACGCACTACAGATTTCGCATGAAATATTTGAAGCAAGGAAACGTCTATGAAAAACGGTTCAAAGAAACTAAACTTCAGCAGATGCTTTTGTAGAAGATTTGGCGATTTCCGCCAAGATCGCAAGGGATCGCAAAGGAAAACTTTCATTGGCTGGAATTTTTTCGGTAGAAATTTCTCACAAGAGGAAACAAAAATATTGATTCACGAACAAAAGTTGTAAAAACTTTGAAAGCAAACGAATTTACTTTACGAATTATAACTTGGAACGATTTTGAGTTATGTCTGAAAAGTTGAAAAAATCTTTTGGAAAAAAAGGAGCAAGTCTTGTGCGTAATCTGATAAACGTTATCTTTTACAAGAAGTAACTCAATTTATTTCGCAAAGGAAAACGATATCTGGATGAATCTGTAATTAATCATAATAACAACTCGATCTGCACGTGGCTGCGTGAAAACTTGAGAAGAAAAAAAAAACCCGCCTGTTATCAGCATTTTCGAAAAATATCTAAAGTTTCGAATTCGCTTCTGCGAGAGTTCCGGAAGAAGTTGGCGCGGCAGCCTCATTTCCATACCATCAACTGCAGACACAAGTGCAATATTGCGCGAACCGCGTGGGTACGTACAGCGGTCGTACGGGTGGTTAAAAAAAAATAAATAAATAAAAAATGTTTACCGTATTCGCCGCGCCCCGAGTCGCCGCCGGCAGCGCCGCCTGCAGTCTCGTTTTGCCTTTGTGTGCGCACGATGGTGGCGTGCCGCACACATCCCTAGGCCACGATGCCGTTTCCCGCGCGCGGCAAGTGCCGCTCTGCGGCGTGATTGGCGGGCCAAGGGTGGAGTGGGGTGTTCACGGGGTTGGATGGAGTGGGGAGGCCATTAGCCCGCGCGAGACGCGACTACGGGAAGGGGAAGCGGCGCGTAGTAGTATACTACAGAGTGTAGTGCCCCACGGGAAGCGTCCATTGATCCCTGCCCCCCTCGGGCCCCGCGCGCCACCCTCCCGCTTCCCCTAGAGTTCCCCAAGAGCCCGCCGCGCCGGAGGTTCGTTCGTTCGATACGCCGCGTTTGCGGAACTTAAGCCCGGCTTACGCGGACGGGTCATTTATTTGCCCAGGTAGGCGAGAGCCGAGTTTACCGATATGCCCACACGTCGTGCGTATAATAAGGTATAACGTAAGGCACATACGTACGTACGTACGTACGTCTACCAGCTGCAGAACGCGAAGATAGTCAGAGGGGGCAAGTCGCCTCGACTCGGGCTGGCGCCGCGATCGCAGCTTTTGATAAAGCAATTTCTCACTTTTTGCACACTCGCACACGGAGCTCGTGCTGGCGGCGAATGGGAGGAGGCAGGCGTCGCGTCGCGTGTAATCGAGACCTTACGTCCGGTGCGTACGGCTCCGTTGAGATCCCATTGATTGTTCCGCACTCCGTGCTGCTTGCACAACAGAGTAACGTACATACATGTCTTTATGGTGAAACCCTAACGGCCGACCGCCGGGCGATCGACCGGAAACCACAATTCGAACTCCACCCACCCACCTCCACCCCAATTCGCGGTGTCGTTTCGAGTACTGCTGCCGCGATGTACGTATGCGGGCTGCTTCATGGAGGCGGAGGATCGTATGCTCAAGTGCCCAGGTTACGGCTACCGAACTTCGTACGTCTATGCATACGAGTATAGATATACCCATGTCGAAGGCAATAAGGGTGGAGTCAGCCCATCGACTTACCAATCTCTGGTGTGCCGCACAGGGGGTGCAACGTGGGCTCAACAATTTACACAGTTTCTGTCTAAATTACGTGCGCGTTTTCATTTTTATTCATTTATTTATTTTTTTATTTTCTTTGATATTCCTCTCCGTTCTTTATAATTATATTTACTTTTCCATAGTGTGTGTTATTCATACGCGTTGAATATGCATATAGGTATATTAGGTTTATATCGCTTCGTCGCTAAGACATAAATTGCACAATAGTAAGGACAATGGTTGGTATCTATCTAGAAACGTATGCGAAGAGAATAAATCGACCAACGGTACTTTCCAGGACGTTTTCTTGTCAGAAACTTATTGAACGGTTAAACAAGAAGCAAAGGAGAAATGGCGAGACGGAGAATTGATACGCGAGATATTGCAGGCGTTGCGCAAAACGACAAGTATGTGTACACATGCACGTATATATGTATTTGTATATATCATATAAATATGATATCATATATATTATATGAATATAATGTACATTGCCGGTGCCTATTCGAGCAGAATTTTCCAATAGATAAATAATGGAAACGTTCGAATTTATGTCGAGTAATCGATTGTATGGAAATCTATTTCATCCGCGTTATCGTGAAGGCCTGTGACCTCAACGCGTGAATAATACGCGCTGATTTATCTATTGTTTATTTAACTGCAGCAAAAACTAAACGTTTTTGCAAGTTGTACGAGGGTCAAGAACTAATTATCCTACGGCATATCAATTTGCTTAAAATTATTCAAACTATCGTATAATTATATCAACAGTTATTTGTCAGAATCGCTGATATGAAATTGAATTTGTGAAATAGGAAGCTTCGCGTTTCAATATTGAATAGCGTAATTAATTACTCACACTGAGTTTTGAATATGTGGATATCCAGCATCGCGTTTCTTTTAGAATGTCATCGTGTGCTAACAGTTATGATACATGTATTTATACATGAGGATATAAATCTTGGGAAATAAATCTGCCAGTAGGCATGTAAGCTGTAATAGGTTAAAAGTCGAATGAATCTGGTCTTCAACAGATATTGCCGAATTGATGCCAGAGGCTGAACAGCCGAGGTTGGGGCCTGGGTAATCCAAAGTACTCAAATTCCACGGCTAGGTACCCACTTTCTGGATTCAAGAGTGTCAGTTTAACTCTCTTAGATACTTATAGGAATATATATCCGCCTGTAGCGGAGATCGACGAATCAAGCATCTCAAGTTGCTATGACTTGTCCCCATTAAAAAGGGAATAAATTAGCCGGAAGATCGTCCCCCTCTCTCGTCGAAGGTACACCGCCGAGTACTTCTCTTGAAACCGCCTTATCGACGAGACCTTCGAAGATTTAAGTAACAGCCGATTTGAATCGGCAAACTTTTTAATTACCCACCGGCGAGGCAATAAGTAACCCCAAAGTGGAGCGTTTCCTTCCCTTCTGTTATAATCGAGAAACAGGTTTCGGCTGTTAAGCCGCGGTGGGGACCTCGAATTTTCAGGACACTCATTGCCCCGGCTGCAAACGTACGAATACTAGCTGCCATGCCTACTCATAACAAGTTCAAAGTTTCCAACACGAGTAAGGCTCGAGAGCTGCATCGACGTTAATCGAGAAGCATGGACACCCGGGCAATAAAAAGGACTCTTGAAAAGTGGTTGGCCTGCAAAACGTATAGGTAGAGGTAGGTGCGGCTACAGGAGGACCGAAAACTTGAGTACAGGGACAGACGGACGAGTTTAATGGGTATTTTATAGGGCTCCTTTGAGATTGCGAATTGGCGATGGGAATACGAGATGCACACGGAAGTGGAACCGGCACTGTCGACTGAGTTAAAAACTTGAATTTCATTCGACGTCCCTTGGTACCTACTCCGGGGAGAGAGAGCTTCGCCCCGTTTCTTCGCATAACCGACTAGCAACGCGTGCGTAACAAGTAAAATGAAAAAGAAAGAAGACGGCGAATAGAAGTGGAGAGGAAAGAAAGAAAATTTCAAGAACACAAATAAACCAGCCAAATCGAGCGGCTCGAAAAGGCAATATAGAACGGTGGTAGACAGACACTGAGACAGACAGATAAATGTCCCAGTAGGGTTGAAGCAAAGGGTCCGCCCCGCTCGGGGACAGTCACCCCTATACGCGCTGTCTGGGCTTAGGGTGCCCTCGTGTAGCAACACCTATACTTTCACAAAAGCTGCCTCTGAAGCGAAGTATTTGAACGACGCTCGAGTTGATCACGGTGCAAATGCAGCCGTAATTATTTATCCACCCGGGGGTGAAACAGGGTGCGTAAGTGAAAATTCAACACTGCAACCGCGCTTCGCATCCTTTGAGATTTAATTAAAAAAATTCCCTGGTGGGAGGTCGAAAAGTTATCTGCGTTGTACGCGAGTATTGTTCTCGTAATCAGAACCAAGCGAGGCCTCGAGTAAAGAGATGCGAAAATGAAGAACCAAGATAAACGTTGTAAACATCTGTTGGTGGTGCTCACAGTGCTGAATGGATCCGCGAAGATGGTGCTGAACTTGGCTATAATGCTGTTATAATGAAATTGTCGACAGGTAATTGAAAATTTTGCACGAAGAGATGAAATTCTTACAGAAACGTATATTTTGAGTGATAGTGTAATGAGCCTTCCAATCCTGTTTGGGAGATAATTACCGATCCTCGCAAGTTGAAATTCGACCACTGATAGTATCCAGTTATTTGTCAGTCCGGTCAATTTCTTGCCTTATATACCGCAGAAATACGATTATCGACGACAGTTTTTGAAACGGAAAAGGATTTTAAGACGAGTGCATTGGGCCTAAAGTTTCATCGGAATCTTGCCAACGGAGCAATAGTTGTGAAATTACAAAATTGTTTTTAGTAATCAAAATAGCCATGTATGGGTAGCAAAAATTTATTTCTGTACGAATGGTTTGATGTGAATTTTTCCGGATGTCTGGGCACCCAACGAACACGAAAATCCACATCGAAAAACCGAAGGACAAATTCCTTCGGAGAAAATATGGGGTTTTCGAATATCGGAGAGATTTTCTGCGTTTTTCTCGATCTCAAATAAATACACATATATAATTTAAATAAATATTCGACGGAGTTAATTTCCTATGCAGCAATGTTTGATGTCAGGCGTCACACTGTCCGCCGCAGTCTCATCGGGTCGGGAATTGCAAGCACGCATGTAGGTACACGTCTTGATCTAATTTATTCGACCGCATCGAATGCACGTGACTACGTAGGTTGTAAACGGCGTTCGTTCCTCGGAACAACCGCGAAGACGTGCATACCTGTATACCTATCACATCCAACACCCGCAGGCGCTATTTCCGTCCGGCAAAGCCGTCGTGGCGAATGTAGCAGGCTGACCACCAAAGTAATGGCACGCGATATCATCGCCTGGTGGCTCGTTCAATTCTACATATTTTCACCCTGTTCTCTCGGCGTTAAAACCTCATGTGACTCCTGGCCGCCTTGCGTAATGAGGACGATCACGGGGCTCTAGAGGATCGAGAACGGGATTAATAGCCTTTTGCGATTGGAGTGAAGTTGATCATTCTACCGAGGTGCATTCTACCGCAGAAGACGAAGCCTTTGAAGCCTTCGAGTCCTCGGTATGTACCCAACTGCGCAATATCGAATTGCGTCGCATTCTCGACGGATGTTCTGAGCCCTCGCTACTTGGACGGTTTCGAAGGGGGGTCCGATCTCTGTGTCCATGTTCCACCGAAGAAGGGGCAATAGCCAATACATCGGTGCGTCGATGCGTCGGTGCGTCGGTGCGTCGGCGGTACGTACGGCGTAGGGCATAGACCTCGCCATCACCCCCTCCTTCCTCGCCGTGTTTGTCAACACACCAGCGCGCTACTTTCCAATGGTGCAGCTTGATTTCTACGCGCCTGTTGTTCCCGTCCTCCTGGGGCGAGCATACGTGTGCATCTAGTGCACGAACACACGCACGCCTGCAGCCTGTGGAGCACAAACATTTACACGTGCAATATCCGTGTGCCCGAAGCGCTGCATGCATGCACTTGGTACGCTACGTGGGCGGGTCTGTGCATCTACCCATGCAGCTTGCACACATGTACACTGTCTCCACGCGATGACAGACGGACAGACAAAATAATCTTCTACTCCTGCCTCGATTGTACTCGGTGTATGTATCTCATCTCCACTCCTACCCCCCGTTAGAACGGAGCTATGCTCTTGATGACTCGTCAGTTGAAATATGTCACGATATGGACCAACAGTCAGAATTAATGAACACTTGGTATGCAGGGGTGGGAGGAGGATGTGGTCCGGGGATCGCGGAGTGGCAAATGCCAGCTATTAATTTAGGGAGTAAAATTTTAAATCTAAAAAAAGAGAGACTCGTGCTGATTCATCATTCCTTTTTTTATTTCAATGTTTTTTTTTCTGTTTTTGTCTTTCACCGATCACTGTTCGGAACGCGAGACACATCGCCTGAGCCTTCGCAAGACAGCCTCGTCAATATTGTCTCTCGCGAGAGATTGATCGTTACTGTATCTGCTGATCCCAGCCTGCAAATTCGATGCGAAATTTGGGCAAGGAGAATGAAACGGGGAAAGTAAAGGAACGAGAGAGCATTTGTGTGTGTGTGTGCGTGCATGTTACGAGTGCGTGATGGATAAAAGAATGATAAGAGTGCTATAGTCGATTTTCTTCCCCTCGCGATTAAGCTCAAGTCAGCTGTATTGGCAATTCGTAATAATTAGTGGAGCAGGAGAGGGAATACTGCAATGGTGAGTATACACGTATACGAAGTACTTGGGGTGCATATTGTGTAAGGGATTACCATTGATAACTTATGAGGTTGCACAATGCCGTTGTGGAACCTCCCAAGCCGATTTCCGAGACGACGATTAACCGTGTATCGTAGACAAATGTAAAAAGGGAAAGAAACAGACCGCGTTAACGACCAGGATTACATTCTGGGTGGAAAAAATTCCTATAGTACGGTTTATTTTAGAACGGCGTCTTGTTGGTAGCAGAAAAACACGATAACCAAAACACGTATCACGGTAACGTGACGTCACCGCACTAAATTGCGCTTCGGATTTCCTGCGTTAAATGAATGAAGACCGTTTAAAATTTGTCTAGTCATTGAAAACATTGTTTCTGGAACGATCATTGTATACGGAAGAAACTCATACTCATTCCGATTACTTAAAGCCAATTCAATCGTCGTGTCAGAACTCGTCTTGTCGATCATTCTGCAACGGTATTTTTCTAATAGCTGCAAATTATTCTAAGATTTTGTCAAGCCCCTTTTTTAACGGTAACAACATGATTCGTATCACATATTGTTGAATATTTGTGAAAATTTTTACCCGTTCAAACTCAACACGACGGGGTGAGAGTCCTCGCGGCTGCTTCTAAATTTGAAAGTATAATAATCGCGGTGCAGCAGTGTCAGAAGTAGCTGGAACTAATTAACAGCCGCATAACGAATGCCCACTCTCATCGGCGATACCGCAACTAGGGTTCTCGGGAAAGTTCCGAGTAAGCGAACAATTTATGAAAACATGGGTCATAACGCCTAAAGTACTACCTAAACTCGTAAGCCAAACGAATGTAGCTATAAATAATTTCGGAATTTTACTCATGGTGCAAACAACCCTGCTGCGCCTAGCGCACGGGGGTCCTGGCGAAACGAAGAGGTATTATACCTAACTCGCCACTCGGATTTGCTGATTTTATAATATGCGCGTTTGCGCCCAGCTGCCATGCGAAATTTACTTCGATTGAAGTGTACCAGATTTCAAAAATCAATCTTGTATTTGTACCTTTTCGAATCGGGAACGGCGTAATAAATTTTCATTCTTGTGACGCAGGCGGTCGGAAGGGAGGTTTTCAAACCGGGGACGTAACATATATTTCGCAGTGAGCGTAGCTCAATTCGGCCCGTGTCCGTCAGCCTTTGCAAATCAACCGAAAGCCCTTCCCCTGCACGGAGTTTCGAGTTCGGAGTGACACGGTGATCAGAATCGTCCTGCGGGCGATTCTCTTCGAAGGATTCTTTCACGGGCGAGCGAATTTTAATCTCTTCCAGACGTCGTCGGCTCCGCCCGTTTCCAGCTTCCGACAGAAGTGATTCCCCGCGTGAAACATTCCGCACCGGGGGCATGACCTTTAATTCGGGAACTCCGGCCCTCCCTCCGCAAGGGTAGGAAGGGCGCAATTTTCGGCTAACGCGTCCGTCGTCGCGTGGCGGAGAGAAGGAGAAGGAGAAAAGATAAAATTAAAGAAGAGGGAAGCACCAGAGTACGTACAATAATAACACATCGACCGCGACGCGGAGCGTAAGCTGCATCGCGGACACGCCTCGGAGAGTCGAGTCCCTCGGGAACCCGGCTGCAACCATCTGTGTGTAAGGTACGCACTAGTCGCACGACCCAGCCATATTTGCCCGAGGTCGTACGTGCGGGAGCCTGTAGGGCTAGCGTTACGCCATGCGCCACAGACGGTATCATAGCGCAGCGCAGGCACCTCGTAGAGAGAGGAAACTCGGAGTTGCCTAAGCTCGGCACAGTCTCGGCGTGGCGGGGAAAAAACGCCTCGCGGTTCGTATATCGCTCCTGGCTGCCGCGGGCAT
The DNA here is from genome assembly GCF_021155765.1 of Diprion similis. Taxonomy (NCBI): domain Eukaryota; kingdom Metazoa; phylum Arthropoda; class Insecta; order Hymenoptera; family Diprionidae; genus Diprion; species Diprion similis. The sequence goes on along the minus strand of NC_060116.1, from coordinate 8,274,484 downwards.
TCACCCTCGGGTCCACGCTCCAGACATCCCTCCTCCCCGGCCGGCTACGCCTCCCGTTCGTTGGCCGAAGGGTCGTCTATGCAGCTAGGGGGACACACGCTGTATGTACGCGGCATTCGCAGCGTAGGGCTCGACGTGCGCCCCGCCTGCGCTGCACCGACCACCCCTAAGCCGGCATTCGTTATTATTAACCGTGCGGGGCACTGTATGCAATTATACCGGGTGTTTGCTTTGCAAAATTTACACCCATGTGGACCGCTCTGCTTCCCAGCCCTCGCATATCTGTTGAATGCCTGCGTCTTGCCGAATCTAACTCACTCGGCACTTTATCGGAGGATCAGCCGCTTAGGCGTTTTCCGCATAGAAATATTTGACGCGGTTATACGTATGTCTGGCGCCTTTTTGGAATCGTGCTTTCGACGCTTCGCAAAATTACATAGGAAGATAGCTGATGACAAGGATTAGTTCTTCGGGGAAATTTAAAAACGTACCGATCATTGGCGTAACAAGAAATACTAGAAAACTTCACCATTTTTACTGGGAAAAATATCCCCTGGACTGCGTTCCTGGGAACGAAATTTTCTTACGAATTACGGAATGATCGATTGAGCTTATTATTACTCGATTTTCTGAAGACTGATCAGCAGTCTTACAATTTCTGAAAAGTACCAACCGTCTTAGAAATTCTCGCTGCACGGCTGCGGTTAGTAATGGAGATAACAATGTTTCCGCACTTTTGAAAAATGTTTCCTCGGTGAGTGCCGTTTAGTTTCCAGCTGCCGCTACTTCTCACTAATTTGATGCATCATTCATGTCTCTGTATAAACTTGCACCGTTGCAAACTGCGGGCGGCTGGTCTATTGCTAATTGAAATATGATATAAAGTTTGGCTTCCCCCGCCTCCTTGCGGGCTCAAGGATATATGCAAAGGCATGGGGACAAGGCGTGGCCAGTTATCAAGTTAATGAATAATGTTCGTACTGTAACCGAGCGGTCGAAGCTTTCCCAGGAGGATTCTTCGGTTTTTTAGGCAAAGGTAAGACAAGGTTTGTGGAAAAATGGCGATGATGAGAGCCTCTGTGATTAAATACCAGCAAATCCAACGTAACTAGCCATTAAAACATCCCTCCCTCGGGTTTACCCACCACCTCCTCGTGGCTCCTGGCACTGTAGCGGCCAGGCTCCTCGCACCACCCCGTCTGGCCCGACAATGACTCACGTCCCTCGAACCCTCGGTCTCTCCATCTCTCCGACTCTCGGTCCCTCTGTGACTTTTAGCCAGGCGCTGCCGCACATATTCACGCGAACGCGTTCATTTTCGCGTCCGTAGATAATCACCCGTCGAGAGGCTGGAGTCGCTAATTCCCCGCCGCTCGACTCCACACCAGAATATCAATTAAGTGCTGAAGAAGAAGAAGAAGAAGACGAGGAAGCATGACTAAAGGAGAAGTCTCGGTGGAAACAGCTGAAGCCAAGACGAAGGGGAAAAGATAACGAGGTACTTAATTCGATTTCGATGAAATTAGGCAGGTATTTCCAAAAGAGCCTCATAGTTGGCAGAAGGATTCGCGGTTCCAGTGCAAATGCATCCTGGATCGTTATCGGGTCGGCTATCTTCTTCCCATTAGTTCTGTCGCGTGTCAAAAGGGATGAGAAAACAGCGGTATTTCGGGTTCCACGGAACTTTTGCGCCGCGATTCTATCGCTGGATGTTTCTGGACTGCGTCCCCTAGCTCGCGCCCTCGTAACGCATAGTCAGGCCTACGCGCCGAGGAATTTCAGGGTGGGAAGTTTAGTGCTTCTCTTTCGGACTTCCTTCCCTACTACTCGAGTTGACTTTTTCGAAGGGACATGGACCCCTCAGACCCACCCTTCACCTAGACTTTATCGCGGCATCTTTACGAGCCCTCCGTGAGTCTTTATTATTTGCTTAGTCGGCCATCTTACGCTCGCGACGGCACTTCCGCCGCGTCCACTTCCATTTCCGAAGGACACTTTGACGGTGCGCGCGTGATTTACGCCCTGCAGGGCTTAATTGCGGCTGCGTCCGACGCCCGACCACGTGTCACGATGATCCTTGTCAAACGAGGAGGAAAACCCCGCGCCTTTCTACTATCTTCCAGGAAATTAACAGCACCGCAACCTGAATGTACGCAAACGCCGTACTGCTCCGGAGGTGCGGTACAAAAGCTCTTCAAAGTCTCTTCACAATGCCAATAAAAGTCAGCCGTCGTAACGTCTCGTTCCCATCTTCACCAAACAGTCAGCGTCCCCCGCTGCGCTGCAGAATGCATGAAAGACGAAACGTAATCCGGAGTTGATTAATAATCTAATCACCCGGCGGTGACGTGTGTCCACTCCAATAAGCCTGCCCGCATGAATCTCCTGCGGAAGATCAAAAGGGGCACCAACTCTCCGGCCCGCCCTGTCCCTCGACGTCCCTGTTCTTTCGCCAACTCCAAAACGGCCAATACCACTCATCTGTGATCGGAAGTTCACATCGAGCATCGCGATTTCAACCCTCCGCGGTCCCGTGACGCAGGGAACAGCTCCAATCAGGCAAGTCTCTGGCTCCCAATTCACCGCTGCGACCAGCAAACCCAAATAACCCACAGAGTCAGCTACACGATATTGGAGTCGAATAACTATTTTGTTATTTGTTAGCTCTGTCAACGAATGATCAATCCGGTTTCAATTTCGGATATATGCTGGCGCTTTTCGCTACCATGGATGCGGCTGCAGACTTTTCCGCTCGGAATAATTGTCCTTTTGACTACCGATCAAGGACCGGGGTTTTACCTCTGACAACATTTGATACGGGTTAGTGTTTGCGTTTTTATACGGAGCTTCTTGCGTTATTTGAAAAAAAAACCAATTGCAGATACTACGCGCGTGGACTTTGGCAGAAACGGCGTATTTTGCCGGCAAGATGCGGTGATACGGTCGCCGTGTCGTCCTTTTAGCCGCGAAACTTGAGAGCCATGCTAAGACACCTGAGCGTTTCTAAGTATATCGATGCACGACACTTTAGTACAAAGCGAGGCAGAGCGGACACAGTACGTTTTTGCTACACCTTACAGGCGAAGGCTAAAAGCGGTGCATATGGTCTTGACGCTGTGCCACACAGCGTGCTCGTATCTTCTTTTGCGTTACGCAACGGCTATTAACGACTGACGGGCCAAACAAGATTATTCATAAATAAACGTGAAGAAAGGTAGAAAGATAGAGAGTGGGGGTAAAGAAGGGAGAGACTAGTTTGTGACGTTCCAGACGTATCAAATCCGCAGTGCGAAAGTCTTGAATAAAACATCATCCAGCATTGAGATCCATAGGAGCAGACGCTTGCCTTGTTAATGACTTGAAACTCGCACCTTTTTTGCTCCGTCTTTTTGTTCTCTCTCTCTCTCTCTCTCTCTTCTTACTTAATACAAATATTTTTTCTCCTTTTCAAAAGACGCCCGATATTCGAACAAGAGGAGCATATAAATTGTTGCTTTGCGTGAAGAACCCAAACATACCATTACTTACTTCTTGGTGAATAAGTTTTGCCGGGATTGAGAACTCCTTGCGGATGGAATTTTCGAGTACCGAGTTTGTTTTTTAACAGACGGGAATAATAAACGAAATAAAAGCAATCGCAGCACCGAGCTCGCAACTTAATGCCACTCCGATTTCACGCTGGTTTCATAACGCTCATGTGAGTCCGGCTTAAACCACTTCTGCACACGAGTGCGGAACTCCACCACGCAGCTAGGTCACATAGCTGTTTCAGTTCCCCTGGTTATGCGACAGAATTTCAACGTAATCTTCGTGCCGCCTTGCACTCTGTAGGAACTCCACATTTGCTGCCTGATGTAAAAAACGTCATGCGTTACAAAATAATGAGTCGAGTTGTTTTGGCGTTACGTGACGTTGGGAGTTCAGGATGGCTTTGAAAGAAAGCGCGAGGGGGCGTTTGCAGCTGACTTATACGTCGACTACCCGCAGTGGGGTGAGAAAACATTTGCAAGGCTGAGGCGTACAATCGCTGCAATTAAAGCAAAGTCGGCGGCATTTATTTCCTCAATCCTCGGCCACTTTTCACCGCAACCGCAAGAAAGTTGGGGCGTACTTGCGGTTCATTTTTTTTCCTTTCTTCAATATTTCGTTGTCTATTTTTTGGCACCCTACGCGACAAACTACCAAATGGCTACTGCAGAGTAGCGAGAGCAGCGCGGCGCGACTTTCTCTTTCAATTAACATTCGTACCTCTGGATTATTGGATTCGCCTAATTGTCCCAGGGAAGTGAATAGACGTTCTCAGTATAAACTATTTCTGTACTGACCAACGGGGTGAAATTGTTTGGAAATAAACGGAGGATAAATGAAGATCAAACGAGGCTCTAAACCGAGGATTATGTACCGAGGATTCAACGGGGGGCACAGCCTGGAAATTTATGACCCACCTGTTCTTCGCGCTTTCGAATCCTTTTAGCCGCAGCGGTGAAACAAAAAGAAAATGATTTCGGCACCGGTACACCGTGTGGAACTGGGGAAGATTATATAGTATCGGGAAAATGGTTTTCATAAACCTGAAGCTGCTGCACGGCTGCGGGTGAATAAGCACCTTGCTTAAAGCATCGCAGTATTTATTTTCGATGATACTAGAGTTTAAAATGGAGTAGAGAGAAAAAAACGAGAATTCAACCGGACTGACCGGTCGACCGCAAAATTCTAAGCTCAAGCTGATCTGATTCCACGCTGAATCGTCTGGCCTCATTGACCCGATCCAACCCCTAATCCGTTACGCTTTGGCAACCGTGTGTGAAATGTAAAATTAATAACTAGCTCTCCGAACAGCATCCCGCCGCCCCTCTTCGTTCGTCTGTCCGTCTGTCTGCGGTATCGGCGTTCCACTGATCCTAGACAAATATTTTTCCCCCCTTGGTTGGCTATCTCGTTGTATGAATAATTTAAATTCACGCCAACCTCGATGCTGTTATGGCTGCAGTCGAAAGCGAAGGTACCGGAATCGAGGATGGTGGTAGGCATGAAGGTGATTCGGGGATTCGCTATTGTACCGCGTACATGGAGAGCTGCCATTAAATAAATCATAGATTTATGCTCAAGTGAGGGGAAGCTATGTGCCTGTGCATATCTACCCACCGTCTAACCGCAAACCCGCGATCAACCGACGAACCAGTTTGTCCTTCGTCCTTCTCTACCTCGAATCAACCGGCTCCTGACAAACGCTGCGTCGCTTACACCGCGTTTCACTTCTCCCACGCTTAGGAATAACAGGTTCTTATCAAAAAACAATTTTCCAATTCTGCACGCCCGGTCGTTTGCCGGACAACTCGCTTTCGTCAAGGGGCTAATTGCGGTTCATCCAATCAATTGCAGCTGCGGAGGTTAAATTCGTCTATATTGTGCAATTCGGAGACGCACTTTTTGCTATAGAAACTACTTCCCCCCCCCCCCCCCCCCTATTTGTTCGACAAACCCCCTAAGCCGTAGATTCTCCATACTCAGTCTTTACCCTAAGACTGCAGGGAACTTCGGTGCTTGCAAGAGAATATTTAAACAAGCGCAAGCGCCGCCAAGACGTTACGGCAGAACGTCGAACCAGAACTGCGCTGTTTAGAAATTCATGGTTGACCCTAGCAATTCGTCATTTTTAACGGTTATAAATCATGGTTTTCGAGCACCTGGGAAGGGATCCTAAACCGCTTTGTATCTAACAGGGCTAGAGCCAGCGAGGGTAGTAAATCAGAGTCTATAAACCATGCTAATCATTACCCAAATCATTAGCATAAATCGTACTTAGAGAGTGACAACGTTGATAATGCGCGTATCTAGCTGTGTTATTTCGCACTAGGCACACACTACTCTTCATTTGCCTGCTTTCTCTCTCTCTCTCTTTCTCTCTCTCTGGATTTTCCAGTCGTCGTGTATCGTCCGGAACGCACACCGAGTCGTGTACATCGTACAATAAATACACGTTTAAACTGCATTGCAGGTACGAGCAGATAAAATAGCTTTTCGTATCATTCAGTTAAGCCCACACCAACCACACGCTAGGAGCGCTTTTCGTTGTGTACACGACACTACGTGGAAAATTAGTCGGACTTCCGAGGTGTGCGTGACAAATTCCATAATGTTTCTCAATTAATTAAACTCGCTTACGTCGCGTCGAGACCACATAAATTATAACGCATTCCAATATAGGAGCTAAATTTTTATCATTTCATTTTTTCATCATTCCCCGTATTTTTCCTTCGTCAGAATTAACTCACCACTCTCCATATATAGGTGAATAAATAAATAATTGTGGGTGTGACGGATACGCAAGAAAACGACGCGCTTGGTAATTAAGTTAATAGCTTCTCGACTTAATTCAGAATTCAGCGCGTGAGATTAAGCCCCGATTGCATCGCGGCAACTTGAAGTTAAGCTGAATTTTGAGTGCGGCTTAAGCATGGATCTGGCTCTGTCACTGGCTGGAATCGAGTTTAAGTTGCGCTTAAATTTTGAGTGAGCGCAGCGCAATTGCGGCTCTAAGAGGAATTAGGTTTATTTATGCCAATAATTCATGCTCTTTCCTTGATTATTCGTTGAATGATACAGTGATCTATACAATTCTATTCCATTCCGTTCTACTGTATTTTAATGCACGTTTCAAAGAATGATTATCTTTAGGTGTATAATCCTATGAGTGTAGTAGAAATGTTTGACGAATTGAAATGGAACACGAAGAAATTAAAAGAAATTAATACAACGCCTCCCACTCACAATTATCATATTGGCGTATAATACCGTGTAACTTTGCGGATAAAAACTAGGAGAAAATATTGTCCGTCAGAATTGAAAGTGATCTTTTTTTATTCTAACGAACTACGCTATTACGGATATTCATGATAATTTTTATATTCAATCGAAAGTAATTTTTGGGCCAATTAGTAACCCTGCAGCGTGCAGTTGATATATAGACGCACGTTATCTGTGCACATGGCCTATATAAGTGCACACATCCCCTCCTTCGAAAGTGGGATTCATTAAAATTCTATCCTGCAGTAAGCAAGCGTATATATAATACGGAAGCGATTCTATTTTTAGAAGACCCGCGAGTATCCGTGCTTGTATGGGTATGCGGCGTGCGTTAATTGAGAGGATAAAATCCATGAGTGGCGGCCGACGGCGTCGCAACGCTAACGAGCCACATTAACGGAGAACCAGAACAATCGCCGCCGATGCTCGAGAATCATCTCAGCGGAGGGTTAACCGCGTTTAATCCGTAATCATTTTAGGAATTCACCCGCACCACGGCTTGCCGCAGAGACTTTCCTTCTTCTTCGAGAATGTGTATGCGCCGTGGCATAATGCCGCAGTACGATACACACGTACATATATATCTCGTTACGTACACATATGTGGCACATATTTTTTGCTAACCCTACTGTTACGCTTATCGATCACACGCTCCAGCATCCTCGCCTTTGCTAAGAGACGCTGCCGAGTTTTATCGCTTTCATACCAATAAGATTTAACACTCGACGCTCAGACTGTATAAACATTTTTATTCCTTGTTCTTTTATGTCTCCGGTCACGCTATCGAAAGAAAAATTACAAACAGTGAAATATATTCCCCGTAATCCTACGGGCCATTTATTTTTACTCCGGAAAATTGTGCAATTTTAAATCCGGGATGGGTTCCACCCTATCTACGTTATTGTATAGGTACGTATAACGTATATCGATGTAACCAAACCCAGACCTTAAATTTCCCTCGCCGCATGCGTATAGAAACACGCCCTAATTACTCTCACGGCACTTAAGCCCCACGGTATCGAGTAAAATATTTCTCACCGTTCGGGCTTTCAACCGACAAATCAATCCTTCGTTGTACGTGCATAGATATACGGGTGGTTGATAAATATCTCGCATTGGCTAATTTGTTACGCGTGTCTACGCCGCGTTTCCCATGGTGGTATATAAATTTCTGAGCATATAACCCTCGACTGAAACTGAAAAACATCTTTTGCTCACCCGATAAACATCGCCAGCAGCTGAGTAGGTGTACAGTTTCCACTTCGTATCGTAATCGCACGAATCGGTTCGCCTCGGTTAAATCAACTGCAGAAATCAAGCATGCGTAATTAGTTACTGTCACATTCAATTTACGATCAACAAGAGCGTGGGAGTCGCGTTTAAGTTGGCGACATGTCGCCTGCTGCGAGTTAGACGGGGTCAAGCATTCTGCGAATCAATCCGACTGAATCGGTGCTTCAGACGGACGAGTGAACTGAATTAATCTCAAGTTTATTTAGCCTCATACATCGATGCATGCGATACGCACGCGTGTGAATGTACATAAACAAAAATCAGCCCGAAGATGACACCGCGATGCGAATCGAAACGCTGCATGAGTTAGGTTTTCGCGAGAATTAGACACGTCGATGTTCTACTGCGAACGGGGAGAAAAGGAAGGGTGAACAAAGCTTACTGCCGTGGTTATAACTCGGGGCTCAACTGCCGCGACGACGTCTCTTTGATTAACTCCACTTGATCCAAAATGGCAGATCCTCGCGCGGCCCTCGGACCGTGGCGTCTGCGGAACGAGGGATCGATTAAGTATTTTCTGAGAGCCGAATGCACGTGCCCCTCCACATACCGTCTAGCCAAAATCGAGCCGATCTAACCCTCCAGGCGATCAAATAGCGTCAACAAACGAGAAGCGCAAGGCGCAAGACGGGCTCCGATCTTGCGTCAGTTTTTATTAAGAAAGGCGGCTTGACTTTCGGCAGGGTGCTTAGTACGCTCGGCAAACGGTACGACGCGACGCGTCATGGTGTGTGCTGTGCTGTGGCGTAGCATGGCATGGCATGGCGTGGCATGGTGTGGTATGGGGCCAGACAGGACATACGAACGGACGGATGGCAGAGAGAGGGGCTCGGCTGGCTGGCTGGCTGGATGGCTGGCTGGGCTGACTACTTCGAGAAGGGGTTTCGGGTAGACGGCTGCGTCTGACTCCAAAGGGACATGACCCCTATCGCGCCAAGACGCCCCACCACGCGGGACCGGGAGATCCAGACAGGACTCCTCTCCCCTGACCCGGCGTCGTCCTTTCCTTTCCCTTACGCGCCGAGAGGCAAAAAAGGAGCGCTGCCAAATAGCTCGATGTATTCGTCTAGTAGGTGTAGCTGAGGCGAAATAGGATCAGAGAGAAGGTGGGGACGTCCATGTCCCGCGGATTATAGGGTCACGGTGCGACGGGGGTGCAATTTTCGCTTTTCTCACTCTCGTCGAACCATCACTATTTTTTAATGCAATTATCGCCGCAGTCACGGGCCCGTTGAAACGTCGTACTAAAGGGCCGAATTGAATTGGCCTGTAACAATATCGACCGTGCCCTGAATCCTCTATAACACCGTGGATATAAGGGGAGAGTTGAGCAGCGATCGCGATTGAGAATAATTAAGGGTTACTCCGAGGCCAGGGCGAAAACAGTTTTTGAATGGAATCGCTCGGCGCTGGAACCAACGTGATTAGGCCGCTTATACCAGCCCGATTTGCATAGAACAAAGACCCTGCAGGTCCAGCAAGTCGCGTAAAAGTTTTTTTCGTAAACAAGGTCTCGAATTCCGCTGGTAGCGCCAGACCAATAAATATCCTTAATTCGCGACCCGGTTGATGCATATTCTCAGAATCCGTCGGCAGCCCGAGACCCGGACAAAGAGTGTAATCTGCAGTCGACGATCTCCGTCGAACTCCAGGTCCGCGGAACCTTCGGGTTACGACCAAAGAGGGATCCAAGGATCTAATAACGAAGCAAGAAATTGGCTCGCGGTATTATAAGGCGCGCGCCGCGTGCGAGCTCCGAAAGCACGCGCGTCACTGACCCGGCCAAAGTTGAATACTTCGCTCTTTTATAACAAAGCCCGCCCGTCTCGTCTTTTTCCTTCAGGATTCACGACCAAATCGGCCCAGTCGTGGCCGTGATTTTTTATTCTCATTGTCTTCGAGCGTCGTCTCAACTTCGGAAGAGCTCAACATTAGGGTGACTCAAGTCTGAGCTGAACCTGCCCAAGCGATAAAACCGACACAAGCCAATGGACTCGGGACTTTTATTGCACCCATCCAAGTTCCGGCGTTTATCGTAACCGCGGAAAAGTTTCTTCATTCGCTAACAGAATATATATGTGTGCATATACCTGGACGTATGCATATACAGCCCTGCACCAGCAGGATTCGCTGCATTATATCGCGTGTGTCTAATGGCATAAGGTCGTAAGCGCTATCTTACGACCTTTTGCTGTTGGAAAAAGTGAAAGGGCGTATGTTTGTTTTTGATCGTATCTAGGTTTGAACATTGAAATGTGGTCAGACGTTGAAGTTGAATAGCAGGTTAAGTAGGAGCAAACGGTCGTATGTACTGGCAAATAGATCCTTCTGCTACTGATTCAACCGTAAAAACTTGTGTTGCTTAATTCCATAAGGTCGTATCTGACAAAAATAATTTCTTTCACTTCTTTTGGGTCATTCCGTTAATTAACGATTTATGACGTTGAGAAAATCGACATCCTCATTATATAACGTTGTTGGTTTTTTTTTACGTTTTAGTAGTCTTTAGAGCGTTTGCACAAGAACTAAAAAATTGGCGGTTAGGACCTTTTGTTTTTATCTTCGAGAATTTTTTTAAAGATTTTTGAAATTTGAGAAATTTCCATTTACCTATTCGTTTCAATGATTTTAAGAGCGTTTGTAAAGAAAAAAAAAATGTGGTTACGACCTTCTATTTTGATCTTTTTTTTCATGTATACTTACTAATGGAAAAATTCTGTATCGGCCTAACATACGACATTTGGCTTTTATATTTTCAAACGTATGATTTCAATTAAAATATACATTTTGATCATTTTCAGAGCGAATGGTGATTAAAAAATTATAAGCTCTTTTGGACGAGAATCGCATTTTTGGTGGTAACTGCCTTATATACCATTAGATAAGCGATATATCAACTTTTTATTGCAGAAAACAGAAAAAATCGCGTGCGAACGACGCATCTTTGTTACTTCAACTGCGATATCGAAAAAATGCAATAAATCAAACAACATAAATAAAATACAGAGAGGATACAGAGAGGAGACAGAGAAACAGAAACAAAAATAATTTCAGTTTGTCTCGGCAATCGGTTTTACCATTGTCCAAACTGCTTTCTGAAAATAATATATATTTCATCGGATAAAAGTTCGTCGAGATCTTTGTTCGATTGCGAGAATAATTTCGCCGAGTTTAACAAACACGGTGATCGAGTGTGCCGAAGTAAATTTTTCTGTCGATTCAACGATACGTTATTCGATCCAATAAAAAAGTGGCCAGAACAATAACTTATATTATTGAGTAAAACTAAGTTTATTTGATTCAACAACACATGTCTTTCGCCGTATTCGATCACCATACTTAGGAATTTCAACATTTTTCGCATATGCGTGTGTGTGTGCGTAATAAAGTGTAAATGCGAACGAGCATTTCCGGGCGCAACGCAACGATAAACTGGCATAGAATTGAGAGCAGTTTCAGCCTAACTTAAACATCTTCTCCTCGCCATCCGTAGCGAACGTAGGTAACTCGTCGCAGCGCGTAGAAACGGAGAGTCTAGAAATTTGGAGGCAAAAAAACTAGGGCACCGAAGGTTCAAGGGCTCACCTAAGGCCGAGGTTGTCGGTTTTTTCGCGGTTTCTTTCACGTGGAGATTGTTGAAGCACCGCACTCGAGTTCCGGCTGTGTGCGTGGCTTCCGTCGGTGTAAACTGTGTATAACCCACATAAGGAGAGACAGAGGCGTCGCCTAGCGTCGCGTCGCGTCGTCGTAGCCCAGGGCACACGCAGGGACAACGGACCCCTTTCATGCCAAAAACTTTCCCATGCCGATCGGCACTGTCTGGCTCTCCTCTCTCACGTCTACGCCTATAACGCATGCATGCCGCGTTTACGCTCACGCACACCGGCGCGAACTCGAACGCGACGTCGAGGTATCTAGAAATTGGCGATTGTGTTGGTAGCGTGTCTGGCCTCTTCTGACCCTGAGCCTTCCTACTAGGAACCCGGGTCATTGAATGGCACTAAATTCGACCGGACCTCGCCAGACTTCCTTTCAACCGGTGCTGCGCCGCGGCCCCTTTTCTCCGTGAAAAAAGGCTGTAACTCTTCGACCTGCGTGCGCCCGTGCGTTCGTGCGTTCGTGCGTGCGCGTTTTACGGCCGGGTCGTCCCGGGGTCAGAACTTACGGCCCAAATTGAAATCGCATCAATTTTGCAATGTAAAAGTTCTTCGGACACGCTCGAACGCGGTGCAACTATACGGCGATTAACCTGCAAATGAGACCGTGAAAACATTTCGCGCGTCGCTACGGGACTTTCGCAAGTAGGTATGCGTCGTGCGGTGCATTGACCTGCGATTTTTTGACTCAAGGCTAAGGATTTAAAAAACGATATCATGGATACAAACCAACAACTCCTAGTAGGTAAACATTTCCTGTGACATTGACTGATCGCGTGGGACGGTATAATAGAAAAAAAATAAAATAAAGAAACATGTCGGAGAACATCGTCAGGTGAACGTTGCCGATCGAGATTTGGAATAGGCACAATGTTCAGGAGTGGTGAAAATTTGAATTTGGCATTGAGACGGAGTGTATTACGTGCGCCCGTTCGCCTCCGTGCAGAGGTCAGGCTAGTGTGAACGACCGATGTGTGACTGCGAGCAGCGAACGGGTCCCAGCATTTTGAATTGCGGCAGGTCTGGGCCTCTCCTCGGCCCCGAGTCGAGAGTGTGCGCATACCGATCGTCGCAGCGCGGCGCGGCGCAGTGGGTGGATCGGCGGACTAGAAGAAGACCTCGGTGAACTTGAAGAGGACCTCGGTGAGCCGTGAAGGGGCTGAAATCGGAGAGGAGCCGCCCTTCCCTGCACCTGGGACCGATCTATATATATATGCGAAGGGCTGCTACGGGTCACCGATTATCGATCTTATAACGGGCTTTGCATGCGGATAGAGGCCAAATGTTACTCGCGGGCTCCTCGAGGGCCGGCGTCTAACCGACGCGAGAAACTTCTACATGCACATATAATACGCTTCTGGCTGTGTGTGCGTGTATAAATTGGTATTAACACGCGGGTTGTGACGGACGGTCGGAAGACCCAGACGAAGTGATGCCCTCTTATTTGCGGTCAGAGAGCCTCTTAATGGGGCTACGGGCTATTTATATTTTAATTGAGTTTCCGTTGGCACGAGACAAGATAGGACGCCCATGTTATTAGAGCTAAGAACGCAGAACGCGCGCCCATCCAGCCAATCCCAATTATGTTCCAGGGCGAGATGCGAAATGGGAGGAAGGGGGCAGCATTTTCATCCCCCTTAACCGCGAATATAATCTTACCTCCTCGGATCCTACAAGTACCTTCTCCACCTACCGCGAATTTATACCACGTTCGCAGTTTCAAACGGGATCTAAACGTTTTTAGCAGAGAGGTATAAGCCCCGTATAATAGATAACCAGCTCGACCCTGATCCTTTAATTTCACGTCTCCGTCCAACCGAGACAATAATTTCCGCGGCATTCCACGCTTCCCAAGAATAGCACAACATCGAAAAACTACAAGAGCCGCGTAGATTTCCTACTCGGATTACACGCATGCATCCACATTATCGAGGCGTTATCGCGGCAGAAATTCAGGATAACAGCGGCATCAATGACGAGGCAAGAAAAACATGGAACTTTTTTAATAAAAAACTTTCCATCTGTTAGTGCCGTACACACATTCACCCGAGACGTGAGTGTACGAATGCGGATTGCGGAGGGGACGGAGGTGGGGGCAGAAACGCTGGAAACATATTATACCGAGAAAGAATTCCTGTCTCCTTGCGTCACTAGTGGCAACAACATCGACGAAAGCTTGTAGCGCATTCGTCATTCGGTCGGAAGTCCTTATCGAATTTATCGCAATTATATTCGGCGAGGAGATGTACTATATGACATTGGCGGGATCGGCTGGTGATGGGCCGATGTCCTTTGTGTCCTCGTCGTCCTGTCGCACCGAGCCACGCCGCATCGTCATGAGAACCATGTGCCGCCCATCCCGGCTGGGATGCGAGGGCGATGCTCGACGTCCCACCCGTGCATCCGCGTTATACTCAGCGAATCTCCTCCTCGGCCGGATTGTCGAGATCGGCAACACCACCGCCAACGCCGACGCAAACGCCAACGCCGCGATGTCGAGCTGAAGGGCAGGGCGGGAATAAATTCGCGATCCGCACCCCCCGCCTCGTTAAACACCCGATAGACGCTCGCGCGTGGAATGAGTTTAAAAATCGTATCTCTTCGTCGCGACGCCGAGACACCTACCTGCACGATGAATATCCGAACGACGACGACGACGACGCCCGAGTCATTTCCATTCCCCTGCAATCTGCCCGCAAAACCGCCGGCCCTTGAGTCTTGTACCTATGTACACAGGTGTAGATGCAATACCGGCCGCACGGTGCTTTTTATTATCGTACACGAGCGGGGCGGTGTAAGGTACTTCCGTCAACGAACACCTTCCACGGGATAACCAGTTCAAAAGTATGTGTATAAACCAGCGGGCGACCGGGACACGCGGGAGAAAGATAGGGAGAGGAGGAGGGGGAGGAGGACGCACAACCAAAAGAACGAATTTATACTTTATATACACATATACACACACGCATACACAGGTATATATAATATGTATGTATATATACCATATGCAACGCGTATAACTTTTGCGGTCGCCAAGCTGCGGTTGAACCTGTTGGATTCCTAAGCTGCTATACTCGCATTCGATACCGTGTTGACTCACTCCATACCCGCTGAGGATACTCTTCCCTCCGATCCTATATGTTCCATACATACACACATACATACATACATACATACACCGGCCTGGAAATCCAACATCAACATTCGCTGACCGGGGGAGAGGTCACACGTGGCATATGCCACCGCATCCCACGCCGTATACCGACTCGACAACAATCCGTTCAGACCTCAGGATGTCTAGTTTTTTTCTCATTTTTTATGAAAATGTTTCTCCTGTCAACCGTTGAGATAACTACCCATGGTTTGTTTCGAAAAATTCCGATGTTATTTGTTTTACAGTTTTTCCCTTCTTTTCGAGGAACGCATTTAAATCCACACAACAAAATTCACACGAAATCTTCAATTGATAGACATCAACAAGCGTGACTTGGTTTTTTCGAGAAATACAGGCAAGAAATACCAAATTACATGAGGAATTAGCGAAATTGCTCTTTCCCAGATATCGGGTGAATCTTTCGAGACAGATGAGACTGGAGGTAGCGGGTGATCCGGAAAGTTTGATAACTCGGGATTCGATGACGAGCGAAAGGGGAAGAGATGGGGTGGATGCCGGAGAGTAAAGCCCGTTGCCGAAGCCGCGATTGAATGGCATTTGGAGCTTTTGTAGCTATTGTTTGCGGCGGGTCTCGCACCGGGGCAAAAAACGCGTCTAGACGCTCGGTTCACACTCCCCAGGCCTCCATATTCTTTTTTGAGAATACGAGGAACCATTATGGATGTTTTCGTTGGAACGGGCGGCGTTAACCTGGATCCCAACAGCCGCAGACTCGGAACCGCGGCTCGTGGCGCCAGACGGTGCGTAGAATTTCGGCGAAACCGCCATCAATTACAAACGCTAGTTAATGGCGTTTAGTTTGGTCCAGTTTTGAGTCAGAGATCATTTGTTCCCGTGAGTCATCGGTCATCGGGACCGAAACCGGCAACGTGGTTGACCCCTGTCGTGAATCAGCCCGTCAATCTTGTGCACAACTGCGGAGAAAGTTGAATCACCTTTTTGGCAACTCGCATGACTCACAATGGCTTGTTTTTCTTCCGAGTATATCGTGTAAGACGGAAAGCGGAAAGTTGAAAGAGAGACGGAGCTTTCCCACCGCGGCTTTCAACCTCCCACGATCCCGCGATCCACCCTCTCGTTTACGGAGGTAAACTGTCCCCCGCAACCGAGACGAAACGACGCACCCTTCTTGCTTTCAAAAACAAAAGAATCCGCTCGCTCGCTCGCTCGCGGATGCGGATTTCGGGTCTCCTTGTTTGTCTTGCGTTCGTCAGTCCTCGCCGAGGAACCACGGTGAGCGAGTATGCGTGCGTTCGTGAGTGCGTGCGTGCATTCCGCGCGCAGGGGAACCTGCCGTTCGCTCGAACGAGGCGCACGCGGGCGCAGGTACGCCGTGCCCAAGGTCTCGAGACTCTCAGGACGAAGACCCGGCGACTCCTGGATGCAGGGAGAGGGTGAAGGTGGAGGGGGAGAAGAAGGAGAAGGAGGAGGAGGAGGAAGTGGAGGAGGGTAGGGTGGCCATAGTACGCAGGGTGCGCGCGCAGTTAAGCGGGAACCAGGGATCAAGGACCCTGTACTCGTCGCGTAGTATGGACCCGGGAGTAGGGGGAGGGCCGCGGGAGTTGTGGCGGGAAACGACGGGAAACGACGGGAAACGGCGGGAAACGCGAAGTGGTACTCAACGCGTTTTTCAAGGGGGCCGCTCGCCGGGCCACGCACCGACACTTTCACGTTACCTCATACGTTAGCGTATCTCCAGTGTGTGTTCCATGCACGATGCGTTATTATCACGTTACAGAGTTGCGACGGGCGGGTCGAAAAGCGACCACATATATCGGCCAACGGTATTCTCGGCACATTCCGAACAGTAATTATTAAATTCCTGCCGGATTTCCCACCCCTGATGGTTTCGAATCGAATGTTGTATAACAACGTGATCGAGAAAGGTTAGGCGCACTCGCAGTTAGCTGCGAGTTGGGTGTTGTAATGACCGTGACTTAGACATTGACCTTGCCAAAGTTCGTTGGCGCACAAGTAAAAGGGATATCACCTCGAACCCAGAAAGATTCCGTTCGATTCATCGAGGACAGCGAGAGAGTTTGCTTTTCTTTATGTTGTTTGCTTACTTATGGTCGTTGTTGTTGTTGTTGGTGTTTTACCCTCTTTATTCAATTCACCTTCTATTATTACGATTTCAGAACGAATGCGAATGTCCGTAGTGTGAGTAAAATGATGAGAAAAAGGCGTGAAGAATTGTTGCAGCAAAACGAGTCGAAACTGTGAATGAGAAAGTAGAGCACAACGAAATATCTTCTGTAAACGGGAGGTGGGGATCCGGAGCGCGATGCACTCTGCGCCGGAGGTAGACGAACGAAATACTGCGCTGGGAACGGAGGCGTAAAAACACGTGGAAAAATAAAATGAAACGAGACCGGAGTTGGTGGAAGAAGGTATGAAACAAAAAGCCGAAGAAACGAAGATTGTAATATACCGAATACCGAAGGCGGCGCCGCGTCAAAGAGGCAATCCATTCAGTCGTTGAAGTGGTCAAGTGGTGAGGTGGTGAAACGGTGAAGTAGATTGAACAAGACCCTCGGGTCTGAAAATAAAGTACACCAAGCGCGAGCGCTGGCACCCTGCGTCATAATAACTGAATCTTTGACCGCGCGCCGCAACGGCGACGCATTATGTACGAAGGTGCCCGTCGGCCATTTTGTTATTCTTGAGGTTTTAAACTGCAGCAGTCGCGGCGCAGTACGAAGTGATCGTAAATGCGGGCGTCTGCATATTATAGGTGGCCAACGCTGCGCCGTGCGTCAGGCATACCTCAGCCCCGTACGCACGTGGATATATAACACCCAGTTATTTATATATAAAAGACGGGGGAGGCTGGATGCGCAACGTCGTCTATAGATATAGGGTGGACGTATGGCGCGTGAAAAACGCAGAAGCGAGGAAGGAGAGGACGAGCTTTATATCGGTAATAATTCCGAATGAAATATGAATATTAATGTCATTTTGGTACACGGAGGAGGCGCGTCGTCCTCCGAATGTTATATCGGGACGGAATCCGATTCCATCGAGGTGGGGAACCATGAAAAATTTATCGAAAACGCTCCGACCTATTAAATTCACCCTGGCAATCGACGGAGGCACGTTGCCTGCCTTCGCCTGGTTCTTCTTCATTCTCATACCTTTTATACCCACGTACTCACCTACCTACCTACCTACCTACCCACCTACCGCCAACAATATTAAAACGTTGCGAATTATTTGCACGCTGTGAAAGAGCATAGCTCTCAGACGAGGGTGAGAATATATAAGATACGAAGATGAAAAGGAGCCCAGGGCCGAAGAATAAGGGTGGATCGGATATGCGCGGGAAGAAGGAGGTTCGGGTTTGTATGTTCTGTAACGAACCGAGCCGTCTCGCGGGGTGCGGATATCCCCGTCTGCAGCGAATCCGTCATCAATTTTCAGATCGATTTCAAAATCCACCCCTCCTGCCGACAACCGATCTTAAGCGACTTGTGCCGCCGTCGGCGCCGGGGTAGGTGTGTACAGTTGGGAAAAGAAAGAAGAAAAAAAACACAGAGGAAACAAAAAACGAGGAATGTCAAAGTATTATAACGAACTCACAATGTGGCGCACGTACTTCTCCTTTCGCCTCCTACCCCCGAGTGGCGTGCCCGTCCTTTCTAAGGGTGTTTTTTCTGACACCTCTGCCACGTTTTAAAAAGTTTCACCCCTACCTCGACCCCGACATCGCGGCTTCGACGAGCCGAGGAGACGCTCAGAAGAGACGTAGTACCGCGAGACGAAGAGAGGAAAATTAAAACTTGCGTCGCGTACGGGTCATCCGTCTCGTCTAGCGCCCGACTTAACATAACATATTATATGTCCGTGGTAACCGCCTGCCTACTTACTCCCTGTGTGCGAAATACCTCGCGAAAGGTGGTTTGGCCTTTTTAACAACCTGCTAACTACACTTCATGAAGTCCTCTGGAAAACACGGGACCGAATAATCCAATCGACATTCAAAAGCTTCTTATACACAGGCAAAAGTAGAAACGCCCCGGGTTGATGGAGGGAGCTAGACTTGTCCTATCGTCGTGGGTGCAGCGATCATCCGCGGAACTGTCGCGCTCAACGCGTGACTTACGCGTCGTATGGCGATAAGCTGCGTAATTAGATCCATCAGCAGTAAGGCGAGCTCAGCCGAATGATACACGTGCTTTGTTAAGTCAGCGCGCTGTGGATCAATGACCGCGTAGCCCACAAGCGCCAAACTTCAATACGGCTTGGGTGTAATAAACCGGCGATGGCTGCGTAAATCGAGGATCGAACGAGCGATAGCCTTCGGTTCTTTCCGCGCGCTATAAGCGCTCGCCAGCGGCGCACCGCAGCGTTCGAACTTGAACTTGCGGGTGCTTTTCCGCAGTGGTATAAGAACCAAATCTCTGTTAAACACCAATGCTGAATTCCACGAATTGAACCGACCTACTATATTTATTTCCCGATCGAATCCTCTGGTTTTTAATTTTAGATTGTTTCATAGAGGCACAGCTGGGCACTCGTGTCTTATTAATACCTCCACCGCGTCTGTCTGCTAAGCCACGTGCGTAGACGGTGCTCCACGCGCCAGGTAAACAGAAATTACGCAAACTCTCTCAGATACTTACTGACGTCCGTTTAAACGATAGTGTCTAGTTGATCCACTATAATCGTTTAGTTGGAAGTTATGAGGAGAAGCACCTGTAACTAATGTTACCTTCAATCTTTACAGTTTTTTACTCAACATGATCTTCGAGCGAAGAAAGTATATCGAATAAATTAATTATTAACCGTACAGCCTTCCTATAAATTGCTCTGAAAAGCTCTATCGCTATGTCATTTACTAGAAGATTATCGCTGCAGTCTCTGCAGATCGTAGGATTCCGTGGCAGCGTTTGCAGGTGAATTTATCTTCCGATAATTGGATATACGGATCCGATTCTCCTCGGATCGAACCTACGAGTGGATACTGCAAATGGTCGTAATAATAGCGACGAAAACTTGCTTGGATGAAGGTCTGCAGGGAAGATGAAGCGAACCACCGTAAAGTGTGGAACAACGCGGTTACCGAACCAGCTGAATGATTTATATGTCACATAGTCTTAATGTTCACCGAGATATAAGCTCCATAGGACCTCAATAGAATTCACAACGCCGAAATTGGAAAGTCGAAATTAGAAATGAAGATAAACCTTTGCTGATACACGGAACGAAGCTTCCCGAGTTTAAGAGCTTGGATTAAGTATTCCCACGGATTGAATAAAAAAGTACCCAAGGTACCGACAATACTATGTATTGTATCAGTGCATAGCCGTAGCGCAAAAACAACCGGAAGTTTAAATATTTCACCCAGAGTTTTTTACACAAAAGTGCCTAAAACAGAACGCAAACGATAGTGCCGATTGAAATTTGACTTGACGTAACAGCGCGCTAAAAGATTGTCACTTATCTCGAAAAATTTGAGCACTACTGAGTGAGGTAAGTGTGAAATCTTGCCCATCATTGCCATGCTGAGTAAAAAACAGGTGGTGAACGCATATTTGCTCGGTTTTAAACGTAAAGTGGAGTGTTCTCAATGCCTGTATAGCGCTGCAAAAAAAGCACCTCTGGCATTATAAGAAACTGCTAATTATTCCCCGGGTATTAACGTGGAATAAGCTATCGACCACATCCTGACTGATCCGCGGATTCATTTTCTTCGGAAAACGTGAAGCTTCGAGCTTATGGACACTGATATAATCTACGTAACCGCTGGGCATGACGTTTTTATGCCAATTAGTGTGAAATCACGACTCCGAACAGATGCAAATGAAAAGTGTCGAGAACATTGACACGTCATATTACGACGTAATTGACTCCAAAGCTCTGAATGCGTTCAGAACATATTCGAATGAAGCGTGCGCGTATCGTGCTCTTCGGAAACATGAAAAGTCAGACGCGTGTTTTATGTTCGTGCGCGTGTACACACACGTCAACGAAGCCTCGCCGTGGCAATTACGACGATAACAGTACCAAGCGAATGATACTGCGGATTTGTGGCGCGAGCGAATATTTTCATTCATGTTTTCAAAGGCGACACGGTCAGTGTCGATGTGATAACCTCGTCACCGCGCGTGCAGCGCTGAATCCGCAGATTCATTCTTTTGAATCCGGCGAGAAGGGAGTCGAGAAATTATCGCGGTGCCGTCAACTTCCGCCATCGTATACTTGCGTCAGAATCATCGCATACATGTACAATATCGCATCAACAATCACAATCGCATACACGCCATATATTTGCGCGTATTTTTAATATCCTTCTTGTGTCGACAGTGACTCGTTAGTACCTATACCTATGTATATACACAATATACATAAGTGATGAATTAAGATTTACGCGAACCACCGTAACCAAACACCAGTTGTAATTTAATCGTTTGTAAATTTACTTTTGCAAGCCGCGTGTTGACGCAGGTGAGCAAATTGCGCCAAAGATTAATCTTAGTCGATGAGCGGTGGAAATTTTTCACCCATCAATTTACCACACGCAACCCAGTCTTTATTATCTTATCTACACGCGCGCATGAATTCATTTTACAATTGTTACACATTTAAAAAATTCAGATTCAGGGACTCCCTCCCATCACTTACTCTCAGTCCTGACAGCACTGGCAGAGCCTCTCGCGAGGGAGACCTGAATTACGGAGCTGGTCGTAAGAACCCGGCAGTCAAACACACCCCTGCGTTGTTAGTCACAACGAGGAGCGACGCGTCTCTGACAGGCTGTACGTAGTTATCGCCCTTAAGTTTAATTCTTTTCTTTTTTTTTTTTTGTTTGTTTAACCATTTACCCATTTGTGTTCGCTACCATTTCTTCTGGTGAATCCCCCCCCCCCCCCTTCCCTTCCCTTATTATATCGCTCAACGTATTATTATTACGATCGTTGTTGTTGTTGTTTTTTTTTTCACTCCTGTTTTTCCTTTCTTTTTGTTAAACCTCCTCGAGAATAGAGTCGCTCTAGCTCGTCCGTTAATGGAGTCCAGGCACGTCCCTGTCGCGCACACGCCAGCATCGCCTGCAGCGGGTTCGAGCCAGGAGGAGTCGGTAGAAGAGAGCGAGAAGACGGAGATAAAGGATAGATGCGGTGCAGAGGGAGGAAGGAAGACGCCTTATTGCGCCCGGGCGACCTCGGCCGACCCGCAGGTTGACGAGCCAACCTTCGCTGTCCCTGCGTCCACACGCCGCAGATATCGAAAGCAGATAGACGTGGTCGCGATTCAAGAGTTCCTACGTCAACGTGAAATGAATTTTCCAAGCCTGCTTTGCTCATGATCCTTGTTTTTCGAGAAAAACCTTCAAAGACTTGTCTTGATCAAAGGATTAGTTAGACGCGCGTAACCTTCGTTCAAGCCTTTTTGGTCGTTTAATTCTAACTTCCGAATCATTGGGAGAAGAGAATAAGAAGAGAGAAACGTAATAAAGATCGGTCCTGCTGGCTGCCAAATATTGCTTAATTCCGGGCACTATTGAATGTGTAGAACGCAGAATTTACAGATAAAAAAATGATTATATTAGTTTGCGTCTACTTTTTGTGTTATTGTAGCATTGTGGAGAAAGGGGGGCTGAGTTAATCGTGATTCTGGTCGTAAATTCTACGTTCTCGAACACCAGAATTCGAAGAGATAATCAGAGAAACTGAATTCTTTGTTTTTTTTTTTGAGATGTGTAATATTTTTTGCATATATTTTAAATACAGAACAAGAAATCGAATTATTCATTTAAATATCGATTTTTTTGGTCATACATAGCAATGACGATGAAATCGTTCTTTCTAAAACCATTAAGATATAAAAGACAACAAATCCAATCCTGAATATCGTTATCAAAACAGAGAAAAAAGTGCAGAAAATGTTATCTTTAGCGGGATAAGATAAATGTATCACTGATTCATTGTCGTAGTTGGTAAGTAGAATTAACTATGATATTAAATTGTACTATTGTGTGAGACCTGAATAAAAGTAATTGAATATTTGAATTTTCCAATATCGCATTCCTGTTTTCTCGGCTATTGATCCCATTGCGTTATAAACGCCATTTCAGCATCCCTGAAGTCCAATTAGTCTAGGACAAGTCGTGTGAATAAATTCTGAGTGAGAAGAATTTTTCTTCCGGTTATCGTAATCAATTAACCCCTGTGGATTTTTGGTGTGGACTTTAACCAAGTTCGATGGTGCTCCAATTATTTTGATGATGTACTGCGTCAAAGTGATCTTGCAAAAAAATTCCATTACGGGCTGTCAGTATACGCCAGCATCGGATCGAAATGACCAGCCGAAGAACGGATGACTTCGTTTCGTCATTTCCTTGCTGATGATTTCACCTTCGCTATTCTCTACAGTTCGAGGTACGCTCGATTTGGTGCGTTTGCTGAGTTCCTCGGATCCGATGGGTCTAGAATAGGCCATACGAATCGATTCAGAAACAGAGGATTTTTGACCGAAAAAATAGTAGGGGCGTTTGGATTTTTGGCCGAAAATAAGCAAGGCTATCTCCTTTCGATTCTCGTCAAAAGGTGTGTTGGGTTTGCAAGATAATGAAGACAAATCTTTCATGGCCGATTCCGACGTAATTTTTCAAGGAAAGTCGATAAGGCGCTATTCCGCTACGCTGCGAGTAACTCGTAATGATCGACAGCCAAGAAACAGTAGACTTCGTTCCGTCTGCTTTTGGTCTGGCCTTCGTCATTTCTCTGCCGTTTGTCCTATGCTTTTTTTGCTGTGTTTTGTGCATTCATAGGCGTCTTATTGGTCTAGAATGAATCACACGAATCGATTACGGATTAGAAAATTTTCGCCTCCAAAAATTACAAAAGAAGTAAGGCAAAGCCCTGTGGATTTTAACCGAAAATTTGGACAACTTTAAAAAGTGCTGCGATCATTTCGTTAGGGCTCTATTTCAACGTGGTTTTGCAAGAAGCATCGATTGGGCGCAGTCCCAATACGCTGCGAGCAGGGCCTCAAGAGTTACAGCCGAAAAACCGGAGATTTTCGTCGTCATTTCTCTGCTGTTGGTCCTACGCTCTTTTGCACGTGTTTTTTGAGTTCCTGGTGGTCAGATTACTCTAGAAAGGGTCATACGAATCGATACCGAGACAAAAAATTTTGCAGCTCCGGAAATCGAAAAAAAACTAAGGCTAACCCCTTTGGATTTTTGGCGAAAATTTCGGCGATTCTGAAAAGTGCTGCAATTAATTCTTTCAGGCACTATTCCGACGTAATTTTGCGAGAGGAATCGATTGGGCGCAGTCCCAATACGCTGCGAGCAGCGCCTCAGAAGTTACAGCCGAAAAACTGGAGATTTTCGTCGTCATTTCTCTGCCGTTGGTCCTACGCTCTTTTGCATGTGATTTTTGAGTTCCTGGTGGTCGAATTACTCTAGAAAGGGTCATACAAATCGATTCGGAGACGAAAAATTTTGCCGCTCCGAGAATCGAAAAAAAACTAAGGCTAACCCCTTTGGATTTTTGGCGAAAATTTCGGCGATTCTGAAAAGTGCTGCAATTAATTCTTTCAGGCACTATTCCGACGTAATTTTGCGAGAGGAATCGATTGGGCGCAGTCCCAATACGCTGCGAGCAGCGCTTCAAAAGTTACAGCCGAAAAACTGGAGATTTTCGTCGTCATTTCTCTGCTGTTGGTCCTACGCTCTTTTGCATGTGATTTTTGAGTTCCTGGTGGTCGAATTACTCTGGAAAGGGTCATACAAATCGATTTCGAGACGAAAAATTTTGCGGCTCCGAAAATCGAAAAAAAACTAAGGCTAACCCCTTTGGATTTTTGGCGAAAATTTCGGCGATTCTGAAAAGTGCTGCAATTAATTCTTTCAAGCACTATTCCGACGTAATTTTGCGAGAAAAATCGATTGGGCGCAGTCCCAATACGCTGCGAGCAGCGCCTCAAAAGTTACAGCCGAAAAACTGGAGATTTTCGTCGTCATTTCTCTGCTGTTGGTCCTACGCTCTTTCGCATGTGATTTTTGAGTTCCTGGTGGTCGAATTACTCTAGAAAGGGTCATACAAATCGATTTCGAGACGAAAAATTTTGCGGCTCCGAAAATCGAAAAAAAACTAAGGCTAACCCCTTTGGATTTTTGGCGAAAATTTCGGCGATTCTGAAAAGTGCTGCAATTAATTCTTTCAGGCACTATTCCGACGTAATTTTGCGAGAGGAATCGATTGGGCGCAGTCCCAATACGCTGCGAGCAGCGCCTCAAAAGTTACAGCCGAAAAACTGGAGATTTTCGTCGTCATTTCTCTGCTGTTGGTCCTACGCTCTTTTGCATGTGATTTTTGAGTTCCTGGTGGTCGAATTACTCTAGAAAGGGTCATACAAATCGATTTCGAGACGAAAAATTTTGCGGCTCCGAAAATCGAAAAAAAACTAAGGCTAACCCCTTTGGATTTTTGCCGAAAATTTCGGCAATTCTGAAAAGTGCTGCAATTAATTCTTTCAGGCACTATTCCGACGTAATTTTGCGAGAGGAATCGATTGGGCGCAGTCCCAATACGCTGCGAGCAGCGCCTCAAAAGTTACAGCCGAAAAACTGGAGATTTTCGTCGTCATTTCTCTGCTGTTGGTCCTACGCTCTTTTGCATGTGATTTTTGAGTTCCTGGTGGTCGAATTACTCTAGAAAGGGTCATACAAATCGATTTCGAGACGAAAAATTTTGCGGCTCCGAAAATCGAAAAAAAACTAAGGCTAACCCCTTTGGATTTTTGGCGAAAATTTCGGCGATTCTGAAAAGTGCTGCAATTAATTCTTTCAGGCACTATTCCGACGTAATTTTGCGAGAGGAATCGATTGGGCGCAGTCCCAATACGCTGCGAGCAGCGCCTCAAAAGTTACAGCCGAAAAACTGGAGATTTTCGTCGTCATTTCTCTGCTGTTGGTCCTACGCTCTTTTGCATGTGTTTTTTGAGTTCCTGGTGGTCGAATTACTCTAGGAAGGGTCATACGAATCGGTTCCGAGACGAAAAATTTTGCGGCTCCGAAAATCGAAAAAAAACTAAGGCTAACCCCTTCGGATTTTAGGCGAAAATTTCGGCGATTCTGAAAAGTGCTGCAATGAATTCTTTCAGGCAGTATTCCGACGTAATTTTGCGAGAGGAATCGATTAGGCGCAGTCCCAATACGCTGCGAGCAGCGCCTCAAAAGTTACAGCCGAAAAACTGGAGATTTTCGTCGTCATTTCTCTGCTGTTGGTCCTACGCTCTTTTGCATGTGATTTTTGAGTTCCTGGTGGTCGAATTACTCTAGAAAGGGTCATACAAATCGATTTCGAGACGAAAAATTTTGCGGCTCCGAAAATCGAAAAAAAACTAAGGCTAACCCCTTTGGATTTTTGGCGAAAATTTCGGCGATTTTGAAAAGTGCTGCAATTAATTCTTTCAGGCACTATTCCGACGTAATTTTGCGAGAGGAATCGATTGGGCGCAGTGCCAATACGCTGCGAGCAGCGCCTCAAAAGTTACAGCCGAAAAACTAGAGATTTTCGTCATCATTTCTCTGCTGTTGGTCCTACGCTCTTTCGCATGTGATTTTTGAGTTCCTGGTGGTCGAATTACTCTAGAAAGGGTCATACAAATCGATTTCGAGACGAAAAATTTTGCGGCTCCGAAAATCGAAAAAAAACTAAGGCTAACCCCTTTGGATTTTTGGCGAAAATTTCGGCGATTCTGAAAAGTGCTGCAATTAATTCTTTCAGGCACTATTCCGACGTAATTTTGCGAGAGGAATCGATTGGGCGCAGTCCCAATACGCTGCGAGCAGCGCCTCAAAAGTTACAGCCGAAAAACTGGAGATTTTCATCGTCATTTCTCTGCTGTTGGTCCTACGCTCTTTTGCATGTGGATTTTGAGTTCCTGGTGGTCGAATTACTCTAGAAAGGGTCATACAAATCGATTTCGAGACGAAAAATTTTGCGGCTCCGAAAATCGAAAAAAAACTAAGGCTAACCCCTTTGGATTTTTGGCGAAAATTTTGGCGATTCTGAAAAGTGCTGCAATTAATTCTTTCAGGCACTATTCCGACGTAATTTTGCGAAAGGAATCGATTGGGCGCAGTCCCAATACGCTGCGATCAGCGCCTCAAAAGTTACAGCCGAAAAACTGGAGATTTTCGTCGTCATTTCTCTGCTGTTGGTCCTACGCTCTTTTGCATGTGATTTTTGAGTTCCTGGTGGTCAAATTACTCTAGAAAGGGTCATACAAATCGATTTCGAGACGAAAAATTTTGCGGCTCCGAAAATCGAAAAAAAACTAAGGCTAACCCCTTTGGATTTTTGGCGAAAATTTCGGCGATTCTGAAAAGTGCTGCGATTAATTCTTTCAGGCACTATTCCGACGTAATTTTGCGAGAGGAATCGATTGGGCGCAGTCCCAATACGCTGCGAGCAGCGCCTCAAAAGTTACAGCCGAAAAACTGGAGATTTTCGTCGTCATTTCTCTGCTGTTGGTCCTACGCTCTTTTGCATGTGATTTTTGAGTTCCTGGTGGTCGAATTACTCTAGAAAGGGTCATACAAATCGATTTCGAGACGAAAAATTTTTCGGCTCCGGAAATCGAAAAAAAACTAAGGCTAACCCCTTTGGATTTTTGGCGAAAATTTCGGCGATTCTGAAAAGTGCTGCAATTAATTCTTTCAGGCACTATTCCGACGTAATTTTGCGAAAGGAATCGATTGGGCGCAGTCCAAATACGCTGCGAGCAGCGCCTCAAAAGTTACAGCCGAAAAACTGGAGATTTTCGTCGTCATTTCTCTGCTGTTGGTCCTACGCTCTTTTGCATGTGATTTTTGAGTTCCTGGTGGTCGAATTGCTCTAGAAAGGGTCATACAAATCGATTTCGAGACGAAAAATTTTGCGGCTCCGAAAATCGAAAAAAAACTAAGGCTAACCCCTTTGGATTTTTGGCGAAAATTTCGGCGATTCTGAAAAGTGCTGCAATTAATTCTTTCAGGCACTATTCCGACGTAATTTTGCGAGAGGAATCGATTGGGCGCAGTCCCAATACGCTGCGAGCAGCGCCTCAAAAGTTACAGCCGAAAAACTGGAGATTTTCGTCTTCATTTCTCTGCTGTTGGTCCTACGCTCCTTCGCATGTGATTTTTGAGTTCCTGGTGGTCGAATTACTCTAGAAAGGGTCATACAAATCGATTTCGAGACGAAAAATTTTGCGGCTCCGAAAATCGAAAAAAAACTAAGGCTAACCCCTTTGGATTTTTGGCGAAAATTTCGGCGATTCTGAAAAGTGCTGCAATTAATTCTTTCAGGCACCATTCCGACGTAATTTTGGGAGAGGAATCGATTGGGCGCAGTCCCAATACGCTGCGAGCAGCGCCTCAAAAGTTACAGCCGAAAAACTGGAGATTTTCGTCGTCATTTCTCTGCTGTTGGTCCTACGCTCCTTCGCATGTGATTTTTGAGTTCCTGGTGGTCGAATTACTCTAGAGAGGGTCATACAAATCGATTTCGAGACGAAAAATTTTGCGGCTCCGAAAATCGAAAAAAAACTAAGGCTAACCCCTTTGGATTTTTGGCGAAAATTTCGGCGATTCTGAAAAGTGCTGCAATTAATTCTTTCAGGCACCATTCCGACGTAATTTTGGGAGAGGAATCGATTGGGCGCAGTCCCAATACGCTGCGAGCAGCGCCTCAAAAGTTACAGCCGAAAAACTGGAGATTTTCGTCGTCATTTCTCTGCTGTTGGTCCTACGCTATTTTGCATGTGATTTTTGAGTTCCTGGTGGTCGAATTGCTCTAGAAAGGGTCATACAAATCGATTTCGAGACGAAAAATTTTTCGGCTCCGGAAATCGAAAAAAAACTAAGGCTAACCCCTTTGGATTTTTGGCGAAAATTTCGGCGATTCTGAAAAGTGCTGCAATTAATTCTTGCAGGCACTATTCCGACGTAATTTTGCGAGAGGAATCGATTTGGCGCAGTCCCGATACGCTGCGAGCAGCGCCTCAAAAGTTACAGCCGAAAAACTGGAGATTTTCGTCGTCATTTCTCTGCTGTTGGTCCTACGCTCTTTTGCATGTGATTTTTGAGTTCCTGGTGGTCGAATTACTCTAGAAAGGGTCATACAAATCGATTTCGAGACGAAAAATTTTTCGGCTCCGGAAATCGAAAAAAAACTAAGGCTAACCCCTTCGGATTTTTGGCGAAAATTTCGGCGATTCTGAAAAGTGCTGCAATTAATTCTTTCAGGCACTATTCCGACGTAATTTTGCGAGAGGAATCGATTGGGCGCAGTCCCAATACGCTGCGAGCAGCGCCTCAAAAGTTACAGCCGAAAAACTGGAGATTTTCGTCGTCATTTCTCTGCTGTTGGTCCTACGCTCTTTTGCATGTGATTTTTGAGTTCCTGGTGGTCGAATTGCTCTAGAAAGGGTCATACAAATCGATTTCGAGACGAAAAATTTTGCGGCTCCGAAAATCGAGAAAAAACTAAGGCTAACCCCTTTGGATTTTTGGCGAAAATTTTGGCGATTCTGAAAAGTGCTGCAATTATTTCTTTCAGGCACTATTCCGACGTAATTTCGCGAGAGGAATCGATTGGGCGCAGTCCCAATACGCTGCGAGCAGCGCCTCAAAAGTTACAGCCGAAAAACTGGAGATTTTCGTCGTCATTTCTCTGCTGTTGGTCCTACGCTCTTTGGCATGTGATTTTTGAGTTCCTGGTGGTCGAATTACTCTAGAAAGGGTCATACAAATCGATTTCGAGACGAAAAATTTTGCGGCTCCGAAAATCGAAAAAAAACTAAGGCTAACCCCTTTGGATTTTTGGCGAAAATTTCGGCGATTCTGAAAAGTGCTGCAATTAATTCTTTCAGGCACTATTCCGACGTAATTTTGCGAGAGGAATCGATTGGGCGCAGTCCCAATACGCTGCGAGCAGCGCCTCAAAAGTTACAGCCGAAAAACTGGAGATTTTCGTCGTCATTTCTCTGCTGTTGGTCCTACGCTCCTTCGCATGTGATTTTTGAGTTCCTGGTGGTCGAATTACTCTAGAGAGGGTCATACAAATCGATTTCGAGACGAAAAATTTTGCGGCTCCGAAAATCGAAAAAAAACTAAGGCTAACCCCTTTGGATTTTTGGCGAAAATTTCGGCGATTCTGAAAAGTGCTGCAATTAATTCTTTCAGGCACCATTCCGACGTAATTTTGGGAGAGGAATCGATTGGGCGCAGTCCCAATACGCTGCGAGCAGCGCCTCAAAAGTTACAGCCGAAAAACTGGAGATTTTCGTCGTCATTTCTCTGCTGTTGGTCCTACGCTATTTTGCATGTGATTTTTGAGTTCCTGGTGGTCGAATTGCTCTAGAAAGGGTCATACAAATCGATTTCGAGACGAAAAATTTTTCGGCTCCGGAAATCGAAAAAAAACTAAGGCTAACCCCTTTGGATTTTTGGCGAAAATTTCGGCGATTCTGAAAAGTGCTGCAATTAATTCTTGCAGGCACTATTCCGACGTAATTTTGCGAGAGGAATCGATTTGGCGCAGTCCCGATACGCTGCGAGCAGCGCCTCAAAAGTTACAGCCGAAAAACTGGAGATTTTCGTCGTCATTTCTCTGCTGTTGGTCCTACGCTCTTTTGCATGTGATTTTTGAGTTCCTGGTGGTCGAATTACTCTAGAAAGGGTCATACAAATCGATTTCGAGACGAAAAATTTTTCGGCTCCGGAAATCGAAAAAAAACTAAGGCTAACCCCTTTGGATTTTTGGCGAAAATTTCGGCGATTCTGAAAAGTGCTGCAATTAATTCTTTCAGGCACTATTCCGACGTAATTTTGCGAGAGGAATCGATTGGGCGCAGTCCCAATACGCTGCGAGCAGCGCCTCAAAAGTTACAGCCGAAAAACTGGAGATTTTCGTCGTCATTTCTCTGCTGTTGGTCCTACGCTCTTTGCATGTGATTTTTGAGTTCCTGGTGGTCGAATTGCTCTAGAAAGGGTCATACAAATCGATTTCGAGACGAAAAATTTTGCGGCTCCGAAAATCGAAAAAAAACTAAGGCTAACCCCTTTGGATTTTTGGCGAAAATTTTGGCGATTCTGAAAAGTGCTGCAATTAATTCTTTCAGGCACTATTCCGACGTAATTTCGCAAGAGGAATCGATTGGGCGCAGTCCCAATACGCTGCGAGCAGCGCCTCAAAAGTTACAGCCGAAAAACTGGAGATTTTCGTCGTCATTTCTCTGCTGTTGGTCCTACGCTCTTTGGCATGTGATTTTTGAGTTCCTGGTGGTCGAATTACTCTAGAAAGGGTCATACAAATCGATTTCGAGACGAAAAATTTTGCGGCTCCGAAAATCGAAAAAAAACTAAGGCTAACCCCTTTGGATTTTTGGCGAAAATTTCGGCGATTCTGAAAAGTGCTGCAATTAATTCTTTCAGGCACTATTCCGACGTAATTTTGCGAGAGGAATCGATTGGGCGCAGTCCCAATACGCTGCGAGCAGCGCCTCAAAAGTTACAGCCGAAAAACTGGAGATTTTCGTCGTCATTTCTCTGCTGTTGGTCCTACGCTCCTTCGCATGTGATTTTTGAGTTCCTGGTGGTCGAATTACTCTAGAGAGGGTCATACAAATCGATTTCGAGACGAAAAATTTTGCGGCTCCGAAAATCGAAAAAAAACTAAGGCTAACCCCTTTGGATTTTTGGCGAAAATTTCGGCGATTCTGAAAAGTGCTGCAATTAATTCTTTCAGGCACCATTCCGACGTAATTTTGGGAGAGGAATCGATTGGGCGCAGTCCCAATACGCTGCGAGCAGCGCCTCAAAAGTTACAGCCGAAAAACTGGAGATTTTCGTCGTCATTTCTCTGCTGTTGGTCCTACGCTATTTTGCATGTGATTTTTGAGTTCCTGGTGGTCGAATTGCTCTAGAAAGGGTCATACAAATCGATTTCGAGACGAAAAATTTTTCGGCTCCGGAAATCGAAAAAAAACTAAGGCTAACCCCTTTGGATTTTTGGCGAAAATTTCGGCGATTCTGAAAAGTGCTGCAATTAATTCTTGCAGGCACTATTCCGACGTAATTTTGCGAGAGGAATCGATTTGGCGCAGTCCCGATACGCTGCGAGCAGCGCCTCAAAAGTTACAGCCGAAAAACTGGAGATTTTCGTCGTCATTTCTCTGCTGTTGGTCCTACGCTCTTTTGCATGTGATTTTTGAGTTCCTGGTGGTCGAATTACTCTAGAAAGGGTCATACAAATCGATTTCGAGACGAAAAATTTTTCGGCTCCGGAAATCGAAAAAAAACTAAGGCTAACCCCTTTGGATTTTTGGCGAAAATTTCGGCGATTCTGAAAAGTGCTGCAATTAATTCTTTCAGGCACTATTCCGACGTAATTTTGCGAGAGGAATCGATTGGGCGCAGTCCCAATACGCTGCGAGCAGCGCCTCAAAAGTTACAGCCGAAAAACTGGAGATTTTCGTCGTCATTTCTCTGCTGTTGGTCCTACGCTCTTTTGCATGTGATTTTTGAGTTCCTGGTGGTCGAATTGCTCTAGAAAGGGTCATACAAATCGATTTCGAGACGAAAAATTTTGCGGCTCCGAAAATCGAAAAAAAACTAAGGCTAACCCCTTTGGATTTTTGGCGAAAATTTTGGCGATTCTGAAAAGTGCTGCAATTAATTCTTTCAGGCACTATTCCGACGTAATTTCGCAAGAGGAATCGATTGGGCGCAGTCCCAATACGCTGCGAGCAGCGCCTCAAAAGTTACAGCCGAAAAACTGGAGATTTTCGTCGTCATTTCTCTGCTGTTGGTCCTACGCTCTTTGGCATGTGATTTTTGAGTTCCTGGTGGTCGAATTACTCTAGAAAGGGTCATACAAATCGATTTCGAGACGAAAAATTTTGCGGCTCCGAAAATCGAAAAAAAACTAAGGCTAACCCCTTTGGATTTTTGGCGAAAATTTCGGCGATTCTGAAAAGTGCTGCAATTAATTCTTTCAGGCACTATTCCGACGTAATTTTGCGAGAGGAATCGATTGGGCGCAGTCCCAATACGCTGCGAGCAGCGCCTCAAAAGTTACAGCCGAAAAACTGGAGATTTTCGTCGTCATTTCTCTGCTGTTGGTCCTACGCTCTTTTGCATGTGATTTTTGAGTTCCTGGTGGTCGAATTACTCTAGAAAGGGTCATACAAATCGATTTCGAGACGAAAAATTTTGCGGCTCCGAAAATCGAAAAAAAACTAAGGCTAACCCCTTTGGATTTTTGGCGAAAATTTCGGCGATTCTGAAAAGTGCTGCAATTAATTCTTTCAGGCACTATTTCGACGTAATTTTGCGAGAGGAATCGATTGGGCGCAGTCCCAATACGCTGCGAGCAGCGCCTCAAAAGTTACAGCCGAAAAACTGGAGATTTTCGTCGTCATTTCTCTGCTGTTGGTCCTACGCTCTTTTGCATGTGATTTTTGAGTTCCTGGTGGTCGAATTACTCTAGAAAGGGTCATACAAATCGATTTCGAGACGAAAAATTTTTCGGCTCCGGAAATCGAAAAAAAACTAAGGCTAACCCCTTTGGATTTTTGGCGAAAATTTCGGCGATTCTGAAAAGTGCTGCAATTAATTCTTTCAGGCACTATTCCGACGTAATTTTGCGAAAGGAATCGATTGGGCGCAGTCCCAATACGCTGCGAGCAGCGCCTCAAAAGTTACAGCCGAAAAACTGGAGATTTTCGTCGTCATTTCTCTGCTGTTGGTCCTACGCTCTTTTGCATGTGATTTTTGAGTTCCTGGTGGTCGAATTGCTCTAGAAAGGGTCATACAAATCGATTTCGAGACGAAAAATTTTGCGGCTCCGAAAATCGAAAAAAAACTAAGGCTAACCCCTTTGGATTTTTGGCGAAAATTTCGGCGATTCTGAAAAGTGCTGCAATTAATTCTTTTAGGCACTATTCCGACGTAATTTTGCGAGAGGAATCGATTGGGCGCAGTCCCAATACGCTGCGAGCAGCGCCTCAAAAGTTACAGCCAAAAAACTAGAGATTTTCGTCGTCATTTCTCTGCTGTTGGTCCTACGCTCTTTTGCATGTGTTTTTTGAGTTCCTGGTGGTCGAATTACTTTAGAAAGGGTCATACAAATCGGTTCCGAAACGAAAAATTTTGCGGCTCCGAAAATCGAAAAAAAACTAAGGCTAACCCCTTTGGATTTTTGGCGAAAATTTCGGCGATTCTGAAAAGTGCTGCAATTAATTCTTTTAGGCACTATTCCGACGTAATTTTGCGAGAGGAATCGATTGGGCACAGTCCCAATACGCTGCGAGCAGCGCCTCAAAAGTTACAGCCAAAAAACTAGAGATTTTCGTCGTCATTTCTCTGCTGTTGGTCCTACGCTCTTTTGCATGTGTTTTTTGAGTTCCTGGTGGTCGAATTACTCTAGAAAGGGTCATACAAATCGGTTCCGAGACGAAAAATTTTGCGGCTCCGAAAATCGAATAAAAACTAAGGCTAACCCCTTTGGATTTTTGGCGAAAATTTCGGCGATTCTGAAGAGTGCTGCAATTAATTCTTTCAGACACTATTCCGACGTAATTTTGCGAGAGGAATCGATTGGGCGCAGTCCCAATACGCTGCGAGCAGCGCCTCAAAAGTTACAGCCGAAAAACCGGAGATTTTCGTCGTCATTTCTCAGCTGTTGGTCCTACGCTCTTTTGCATGTGATTTTTGAGTTCCTGGTGGTCGAATTACTCTAGAAAAGGTCATACAAATCAATTCCGAGACGAAAAATTTTGCGGCTTCGAAAATCGAAAAAAAACTAAGGCTAACCCCTTTGGATTTTTGGCGAAAATTTCGGCGATTCTGAAAAGTGCTGCAATTAATTCTTTTAGGCACTATTCCGACGTAATTTCGCGAGAGGAATCGATTGGGCGCAGTCCCAATACGCTGCGAGCAGCGCCTCAAAAGTTACAGCCGAAAAACTGGAGATTTCCGTCGTCATTCCTCTGCTGTTGGTCCTACGCTCTTTTGCATGTGATTTTTGAGTTCCTGATGGTCGAATTGCTCTAGAAAGGGTCATACAAATCGATTTCGAGACGAAAAATTTTGCGGCTCCGAAAATCGAAAAAAAACTAAGGCTAACCCCTTTGGATTTTTGGCGAAAATTTCGGCGATTCTGAAAAGTGCTGCAATTAATTCTTTTAGGCACTATTCCGACGTAATTTCGCGAGAGGAATCGATTGGGCGCAGTCCCAATACGCTGCGAGCAGCGCCTCAAAAGTTACAGCCGAAAAACTGGAGATTTTCGTCGTCATTTCTCTGCTGTTGGTCCTACGCTCTTTTGCATGTGATTTTTGAGTTCCTGGTGGTCGAATTACTCTAGAAAGGGTCATACAAATCGATTTCGAGACGAAAAATTTTGCGGCTCCGAAAATCGAAAAAAAACTAAGGCTAACCCCTTTGGATTTTTGGCGAAAATTTCGGCGATTCCGAAAAGTGCTGCAATTAATTCTTTCAGGCACTATTTCGACGTAATTTTGCGAGAGGAATCGATTGGGCGCAGTCCCAATACGCTGCGAGCAGCGCCTCAAAAGTTACAGCCGAAAAACTGGAGATTTTCGTCGTCATTTCTCTGCTGTTGGTCCTACGCTCTTTTGCATGTGATTTTTGAGTTCCTGGTGGTCGAATTACTCTAGAAAGGGTCAAACAAATCGATTTCGAGACGAAAAATTTTGCGGCTCCGAAAATCGAAAAAAAACTAAGGCTAACCCCTTTGGATTTTTGGCGAAAATTTCGGCGATTCTGAAAAGTGCTGCAATTCATTCTTTCAGGCACTATTCCGACGTAATTTTGCGAGAGGAATCGATTGGGTGCAGTCCCAATACGCTGCGAGCAGCGCCTCAAAAGTTACAGCCGAAAAACTGGAGATTTTCGTCGTCATTTCTCTGCTGTTGGTCCTACGCTCTTTTGCATGTGATTTTTGAGTTCCTGGTGGTCGAATTACTCTAGAAAGGATCATACAAATCGATTCCGAGACGAAGAATTTTGCGGCTCCGAAAATCGAAAAAAAACTAAGGCTAACCCCTTTGGATTTTTGGCGAAAATTTCGGCGATTCTGAAAAGTGCTGCAATTAATTTTTTGAGTCACTATTCCGACGTAATTTTGCCAGAGGAATCGATTGGGCGCAGTCCCAATACGCTGCGAGCAGCGCCTCAAAAGTTACAGCCGAAAAACTGGAGATTTTCGTCGTCATTTCTCTGCTGTTGGTCCTACGCTCTTTTGCATGTGATTTTTGAGTTCCTGGTGGTCGAATTACTCTAGAAAGGGTCATACATATCAATTCCGAGACGAAAAATTTTGCGGCTCCGAAAATCGAAAAAAAACTAAGGCTAACCCCTTTGGATTTTTGGCGAAAATTTCGGCGATTCTGAAAAGTGCTGCAATTAATTCTTTTAGGCACTATTCCGACGTAATTTCGCGAGAGGAATCGATTGGGCGCAGTCCCAATACGCTGCGAGCAGCGCCTCAAAAGTTACAGCCGAAAAACTGGAGATTTCCGTCGTCATTCCTCTGCTGTTGGTCCTACGCTCTTTTGCATGTGATTTTTGAGTTCCTGATGGTCGAATTGCTCTAGAAAGGGTCATACAAATCGATTTCGAGACGAAAAATTTTGCGGCTCCGAAAATCGAAAAAAAACTAAGGCTAACCCCTTTCGATTTTTGGCGAAAATTTCGGCGATTCTGAAAAGTGCTGCAATTAATTCTTTCAGGCACTATTCCGACGTAATTTCGCGAGAGGAATCGATTGGGCGCAGTCCCAATACGCTGCAAGCAGCGCCTCAAAAGTTACAGCCGAAAAACTGGAGATTTTCGTCGTCATTTCTCTGCTGTTGGTCCTACGCTCTTTTGCATGTGATTTTTGAGTTCCTGGTGGTCGAATTACTCTAGAAAGGGTCATACAAATCGATTTCGAGACGAAAAATTTTGCGGCTCCGAAAATCGAAAAAAAACTAAGGCTAACCCCTTTGGATTTTTGGCGAAAATTTTGGCGATTCTGAAAAGTGCTGCAATTAATTCTTTCAGGCACTATTTCGACGTAATTTTGCGAGAGGAATCGATTGGGCGCAGTCCCGATACGCTGCGAGCAGCGCCTCAAAAGTTACAGCCGAAAAACTGGAGATTTTCGTTGTCATTTCTCTGCTGTTGGTCCTACGCTCTTTTGCATGTGATTTTTGAGTTCCTGGTGGTCGAA
The DNA here is from genome assembly GCF_021155765.1 of Diprion similis. Taxonomy (NCBI): domain Eukaryota; kingdom Metazoa; phylum Arthropoda; class Insecta; order Hymenoptera; family Diprionidae; genus Diprion; species Diprion similis. The sequence goes on along the minus strand of NC_060116.1, from coordinate 8,237,318 downwards.
TTACTCTAGAAAGGGTCATACAAATCGATTTCGAGACGAAAAATTTTGCGGCTCCGAAAATCGAAAAAAAACTAAGGCTAACCCCTTTGGATTTTTGGCGAAAATTTCGGCGATTCTGAAAAGTGCTGCAATTAATTCTTTTAGGCACCATTCCGACGTAATTTTGCGAAAGAAATCGATTGGGCGCAGTTCCAATACGCTGCGAGCAGCGCCTCAAAAGTTACAGCCGAAAAAC